>NC_140988.1:387944852-388608519 GCF_052327205.1 Somniosus microcephalus | reverse complement strand
TGTGATGATTGACCTTTAACCACCACAACCATCTTCCTTTGTGCTAGGTATGACTCCAGCCAGTGGAGAGTTTTCCACCCTGATTCCCATTGACTTCAGTTTTACTAGGGCTCCTTGATGCCACACTCGGTCAAATGCTGCCTTGATGTCCAGGGCAGTTACTCTCACCTCACCTCTGGAATTCAGCTCCTTTGTCCATGTTTGGACCAAGGCTGTAATGAGGTCGGGAGGTGAGTGGTCTTGGCAGAACCCAAACTGGGCATCAGTGAGCAGGTTATTGGTGAGTAAGTGCCGCTTGATAGCACTGTCGATGACACTTTGCTGATGATTGAGAGTAGACTTGATGGGGCAGTAATTGGCCACGTTGGATTTGTCCTGCATTTTGTGGACAGGACATACCTGGGCAGTTTTTCACATTGTCGGATAGATGCCAGTGTTGTAGCTGTACTGGAACAGCTTGGCTAGAGGCACGGCTTGTTCTGGAGCACAAGTCTTCAGCATGACAGCCGGGATGTGGATGTTGTCGGGGCCCATAGCCTTTGCTGTACCCAGTGCGGTCAGCTGTTTCTTGATATCAGTTGGAGTGAATCGATGTATGAGGTTCTTGCTGCCTGTGTGGATGAGGGAATAGCCTGCAGG
Source organism: Somniosus microcephalus (assembly GCF_052327205.1). NCBI lineage: Eukaryota > Metazoa > Chordata > Chondrichthyes > Squaliformes > Somniosidae > Somniosus > Somniosus microcephalus. The sequence goes on along the minus strand of NC_140988.1, from coordinate 388,607,880 downwards.
ATGGATGAGAAAGCTGACCATGGCACCATGGTCCAGGAGGCCATTCAAGTAGGGGGAGTGAAAGGGACTGTAGTTGTGGTAGGGGACAGTATAGTCAGAGGGATAGATACTGTTCTCTGCAGCCGCGACCAAGAGTTCCGACGATTGTGTTACCTGCCCGGTGCCAGGGTTAAAGACATCTCCTAGCGGCTGGAGAAGAACTTGGAGTGGGAGGGGAGGATCCAGTTGTTGTCCGCGTAGGAACCAACGACATAGATAGAACTAGGAATGAGGTTCTGCTGAGAGAGTTTGAGGAGCTAGGATCCAAATTAAAAAGCAGAACCTCAAAGGTAATAATCGCTGGATTGTTACCTGAGCCACGCACAAATTGGCATAGGGACAAACAGATTAGAGGTTTAAATGCGTGGCTTAAAGAGTGGTGTGGGAGGAAGGGGTTTCGGTTCATGGGGCACTGGCACCAGCACTGGGGAAAGAGGGAGCTGTTCCGTTGGGATGGGCTCCAGTTAAACTGGGCTGGGACAAGTGTCCTGGTGAACTGAACAGCTAGGGCAGTAGACAGAGCTTTGAACTAATGATGGGGCGGGGGGGTGGTGGCGTTGGAGGATTCAGGAAAGAGTAAATTTAAAAGCAACGAGAGAAATGTTCAGGCTCGACAGCAGCGTAGAGTTTTGGGTAAAAATGGTCAGATGGGCAGAACAGTGACAAATGGAATTTAACCCTGAAAAGTGTGAGGTGATGCATTTTGGGAGGACTAACAAGGCAAGGGAATACACAATGAATGGTAGGATCTTAGGAAGGACAGAGGATCAGAGGGACCTTGGTGTGCATGTACATAGATCCCTGAAGGCAGCAGGACAGGTAGATAAGGTGGTTAAAAAGGCATATGGGATACTTGCCTTCATTAGCCGAGACATAGAATATAAGAGCAGGGAGGTTATGATGGAGCTGTACAAAACGCTAGTTAGGCCACAGCTGGAGTACTGTGTGCAGTTCTGGTCGCCACACTATAGGAAGGATGTGATTGCATTGGAGAGGGTGCAGAGGAGATTCACCAGGATGTTACCTGGGCTGGAGCGTTTCAGCTATGAAGAGAGACTGGACAGGCTGGGGTTCTTTTCCTTAGAGCAGAGAAGGCTGAGGGGCGACCTGATTGAGGTGTACAAAATTATGAGGTGCATAGATAGGGTAGATAGAAAGGAACTTTTCCCCTTAGTAGAGGGGTCAATAACCAGGGGGCATAGTTTCAAGGTAAGGGGCATGAGGTTCAGAGGGGATTTGAGGAAAAACTTTTTCACCAAGAGGGTGGTTGGAATCTGGAACTCACTGCCTGAAAGGGTGGTAGAGGCAGGAACCCTCACAACATTCAAGAAGCATTTAGATGAGCACTTGAAATGCCATTGCATACAAGGCTACGGACCAAGTGCTGGAAAATGGGATTAGAATAGACAGGGCTTGATGGCCAGCGCGGTCACGATGGGCCGAAGGGCCTCTTTCTGTGCTGTATAACTCTATGACTCTATGACACACGGCTAATTGTGCTTGTAGCTCACCAACCTTATTCACCACACTTTGTGCGTTTATGTACATGCATTCTAAACCCATTTTTGAATTTTTTGTAGTCTTTCTTGTTCTGCTCCTATCTAATGTGGTACTACTCTGCCTCCAGCACTACCTTCCCCTCCAGTACCATCCAACACACTCACTCTTCCATGCACCCCATTCCTCCCCTCCATGCCTACATGCTGCTGACCATCCCCCTCCCAAGCTAGTTTAAACCCTCCCCAACAGCACTAGCAAACCTCCCCACGAGAATGTTGGTCCTGGCTCTGTTGAGGTATAACCCGTCCGGCTTGTACATCTTCCCCAGAAATGGTTCCAATGCCTCAGGAATCTAAAGCCCTCTCTCCTGCACCATCTCTCTAGCCACACATTCATCTGTTCTATCCTCCTATTCCTGTGCTCACTAGCTCGTGGCACTGGGAGTAATTCGGAGATTACTACCTTTGATGTCCTGCTTTTTAATCTCTTTCCTAGCTCCCTATAGTCTGCCTGCAGGACCTCATCCCTCTTTCTGCCTATGTCGTTGGTACCGATATGGACAACGACCTCTGGCTGTTCACCCTCCCCCCTCAGAGTGTCCTGCAGCCGCTCAGTGACATCCTTGATCCTGGCACCAGGGAGGCAACATACCATCCTGGAGTCACGTCTGCGGCCGCAGAAACGCCTATCTGTTCCCCTAACCAATGAATCCCCTGTCACTATTGCTCTTCCAATCTTCTTCCCCCCTCCCCCCCCCCCCCGTGCAGCTGAGCCACCCGTGGTGCCGTGGCCTTGGCTCTGGCTGCTCTCCCCAGAGGAGCCATCACCCCCACCAGTTTCCAGAACTGTGAACCGGTTAGCGAGTGAGATGCACTCTGGGGATTCCTGCCCTACCTGCCTGGTCCTCCTTCTCTGTCTGGTGGTCACCCATTCCCTCTCTGCCTGCACATTCTGAGGCTGCAGGGTGACCACTTCTAGAAATGTGCTGTCCAAGTATTTCTCAGCCTCGCGGATGCACCACAGTGGCTCCAGCTGCCGCTCAGGCTCCGAAACCCGGAGCTCGAGTTGCTGCAGTTGGCGACACTTCCTGCACACGTGGTCGTCCAGACCGCAAGAAGCACCCAGGATATCCCACAGGGCCCAGGATGTGCAAATCACGGGACTGAGCTGCCCCGCCATGCCCCTATTTACCAGACTATGGAGGACATTTAGCAGAAATAAACTTAAAACTTAACAAGAAACACTCAACAGCTACCCACCAATCAGCACTTCCCTCGATTAGATAGTCTATGGACTACTTAGCAGAAATATATTGAGAACAGAACAAAACAAACTTGCCACAAATACTCGCCCGATACTCACCTCTCGGCTCCCTTGTGCCAGCGACACCTTTGAATTCTGACGTCACTCCCCCGTTGTGTCGCTTGCCGACTGTCTCCCTCATAAGTAGTCCGCTCGCTCGGACTCCCAGGTCTCTGCTCCACGCTGCCTTTATCCCCGGTCTCCGACTCCGTTCCTCCCGCAGGTCCGCTCGCTCAGACTCCCAGGTCTCTGCTCCGCGATGCCTTTATCTCCGGTCTCTGACTCCGTTCCTCCCGCAGGTCCGCTCACTCAGACTCCCAGGTCTCTGCTCCGCGCTGCCTTTATCTCCGGTCTCCGACTCCGTTCCTCCCGCAGGTCCGCTCGCTCAGACTCCCAGGTCTCTGCTCCGTGCTGCCTTTATCCCCGGTCTCTGACTCCGTTCCTCCCGCAGGTCCGCTCGCTCAGACTCCCAGGTCTCTGCTCCGTGCTGCCTTTATCCCAGGTCTCCGACTCCGTTCCTCCCGCAGGTCCGCTCACTCGGACTCCCAGGCCTCTGCTCCGCGCTGCCTTTATCCCCGGTCTCCGACTCCATTCCTCCCGTAGGTCCGCTCGCTCAGACACTGAATGTTGCATTGAGTGTTTCTGCTTCCACCACTTCCATCGGCAGCGAGTTCCAGGCCCTCACCACTCGCTGCGTAAAAAAGTTTTCCCTCACATCTCCCCTATATCTCTTGCCCTAATCCTTAAATAGAAACATAGAAAAATAGGAGCAGATAAGGCCATTCAGACCTTCGAGCCTGCTCCGCCATTCAGTATGATCATGGCTGATCCTCTATCTCAATACCATATTCCCGCTCTCTCCCCATACCCCTTGATGCCTTTAGTGTCTAGAAACCTATCTATCTCCTTCTTAAATATATTCATTGACTTGACCTCCACAGCCTACTGTGGTAGAGAATTCCACAGGCTCACCACCCTCTGAGTGAAGAAATTTCTCCTCATCTCAGTCCTAAATGTCCTACCCCGTATCCTGAGACTGTGACCCCTCGTTCTCGACCCCCCAGCCAGGGGAAACACCCTCCCTGCATTCAGTCTGTCTAGCCCTGTCAGAATTTTATACGTTTCAATGAGATCCCCTCTCATTCTTCTAAACTCTAGTGAATACAGGCCTAGTCGACCCAATCTCTCCTCATACGACAGTCCTGCCATCCCAGGAATCAGTCTGGTGAACTTTTGCTGCACTCCCTCCATGGCAAGCATATCCTTTCTTAGGTAAGGAGACCAAAACTGCACACAGTACTCCAGGTGTGGTCTCACCAAGGCCCTGTACAACTGTAGTAAGACATCCTTGCTCCTGTACTCAAATCCCCTTGCAATGAAATCTGTGTCCCCTAGTCCTTGTACCATCAACTAGTGGGAACAGCCTTTCCCCGTCTAGCCTATCCAAACCCGTCATAATCTTGTACACCTCTATCAAATCACCCCTCAACCTCCTTTGCTCTAATGAAAACAAATCCAGCTTCTCCAACCTGTCCTTGTAGCTAAGATCCCCCATCCCCGGAACCATTCTGGTAAATCTCCTCTGCACCTTCTCAAGGGCCTTCACATCCTTCCTAAAGTGTGGTGACCAGAACTGGACGCAATACTCCAGTTGTGGCCTAACCAGCGCTTTATAAAGGTTCAGCATAACTTCTCTACTTTTGTACTCAATACCTCTATTTATGAAGCCCAAGATCCCATATGCTTTGTTAACCACTCTCTCAATATGTCCTGCCACCTTCAGGGACCTATGCACATTAACTCCCAGGTCCCTCTGTCCCTGCACACTCTTTAAAACTGTGCCATTAAGTGTATATTGCCTCTCCCTGTTCCTTCTGCCAAAATGTATCACCTCACACTTCTCTGTATTAAATTCCATCTGCCACTTGTCTGCCCATTCTGCTAGCCTTTCTATGTCCTGTTGCAGTCGATTGGTATCATCCTCACTGTTTGCCACACCCCCAAGTTTGGTGTCATCGGCAAATTTAGAAATTCTACTCTGTATTCCAATATCCAGGTTATTTATATGTATCAAAAAAAGCAGTGGCCCCAGCACTGACTCTTGGGGAACACCACTGTCTACCATCCTCCAGTCTGAAAAACAGCCATTTACCACAACTCGCTGTTTTCTGTCCTTAAGCCAATTCCTTATCCAAGCTGCCACTGACCCACCTATTCCATGAGCCTCAATTTTGTTAACCAGCTTTCTGTGTGGTACTTTGTCAAACGCCTTCCGAAAATCCATGTAGACAACATCCACTGCATTCCCTTCATCGATCCTTCCTGTTACTTCATCAAAAAATTTAATTAGATTAGTCAAACACGGTCTGCCTTTTACAAATCCGTGTTGGCTCTCCTTAATTACCTTAAACTTTTCCAAGTGTCTGTTAATTTATTCCTTGATTATTGTTTCTAAAACTTTACAGACTGATACCTGGGATGGCAGGAATGACATATGGGGAGAGATTGGGTCGATTGGGCTTGTACTTGCTGGAGTTTAGAAGAATGAGAGGGGATCTCATTGAAACTTATAAAATTCTAACAGGACTAGACAGACTAGATGCAGGAAGGATGTTCCCGATGGTGGGGGAGTCCAGAACCAGGGGTCACAGTCTAAAGATAAGGGGTAAGCCATTTAGGACTGAGATGAGGAGGAATTTCTTCACCCAGAGAGTGGTGAACCTGTGGAATTCTCTACCACACAAGGCAGTAGAGGCCAATTCATTATTAAATATATTCAAGAAGGAGTTGGATATATTTCTTAAGGCTAAAGGGATCAAGGGATATGGGGAGAAAGCAGGGACAGGGTACTGAATTTGGATGATCAGCCATGATCTCATTGAAAGGCGGAGCAGGCTCGAGGGTCCGAATGGCCTACTCCTGCTCCTATCTTCAATGTTTCTATGTTTACCCACCACTGATGTTAAACTGACCGGCCTTAGTTACTAGGATTGTCCTTACACCCTTTCTTGAACAATGGTGTCACATTTGCCACTTTCCAATCCTCAGGCACCTCTCCCGCATCTAGGGAAATTGGAAAATTATGGCAAGCCCTTCCGCTATCTCCTCCCCCAATTCCCTTAGCAACCTGGGATGCAAGCCATCTGGACCAGGCGACGTATCCACTCTTTTTATTTGTTTGTGGGATGTGGGTGTCGCTGGCAAGGCCGGCATTTATTGCCCATCCCTAGTTGCCCTTGAGAAGGTGGTGGTGAGCCACCTTCTTGAACCGCTGCAGTCCGTGTGGTGAAGGTACTCCCACAGTGCTGTTAGGGAGGGAGTTCCAGGATTTTGACCCAGCGACGATGAAGGATCGGCCGATATATTTCTAAGTCAGGATGGTGTGTGACTTGGAGGGGAACTTGGAGGTGGTGGTGTTCCCATGCGCCTGCTGCCCTTGTCCTTCTAGGTGGAAGAGGTCGTGGGTTTGGGAGGTGCTGCTGAAGAAGCCTTGGCGAGTTGCTGCAGTGCATCTTGTAGATGGTACACACTGCAGCCACGGTACGCCGGTGGTGGAGGGAGTGAATGTTTAAGGTGGTAGATGGGGTGCCAATCAAGCGAGCTACTTTGTCCTGGGTGGTGTCGAGCTTCTTGAGTGTTGTTGGAGCTGCACTCATCCAGGCAAGTGGAGAGTATTCCATCACACTCCTGACTTGTGCCTTGTAGATGGTGGAAAGGCTTTGGGGAGTCAGGAGGTGAGACACTCACCGCAGAATACCCAGCCTCTGGCCTGCTCTTGTAGCCACAGTATTTATGTGGCTGGTCCAGTTAAGTTCCTGGTAAATGGTGACCCCCCAGGATGTTGATGGTGTGGGATTCGGCGATGGTAATGGCATTGAATGTCAAGATGGTTAGACTCTCGCTTGTTGGAGATAGTCATTGCCTGGCACTTCTGTGGCGCGAATGTTACCTGCCACTTATCAGCCCAAGCCTGAATGTCATCCAGGCCTTGTTGCATGTGGGCATGGACTGCTTCATTATCTGAGGAGTTGCGAATGGCACTGAACACTGTGCAGTCATCAGTGAACACCCCCATTTCTGCCCTTATGTTGGAGAGAAGGTCATTGATGAAGCAGCTGAAGATGGTTGGGCCTAGGACACTGCCCTGAGGAACTCCTTGAGCAGTGGTGCAAGGGAGAGGGATTTAAATTCTTGAGGCATTGGAACCAGTTCTTGGGGAGGAGTGACCTGTACCAAGGGGACGGTCTACACCTGAACTGTGAGGGAGCCGATGTCCTCGGGGTAATATTTTCTAGGGCGGTTCGGGAGGATTTAAACTAATTTGGCAGGGGGATGGGAACCTAGGTAGTGGAAAAGAGGGAAGTCATATGAAGTCAGAAATAGATGGTAGAAAGGTGAGAAGCAATAAGCAAAGGAGAGAAACACAAAGGGCCAAACTAATTCATAATGAGAGTGTGAAAAAAGCAAGCCTGAAGGCTTTGTATCTTAATGCTAGAAGCATTAGGAACAAGGTGGATGAATTAGTTGTGGAAATAGAGGTAAACAAGTATGATTTGATTGGGATTACAGAAACGTGGCTGCAGGGTGGGCAAGGCTGGGAACTTAACATCCAGGGATATACAATATTTAGGAAGGATCGGCAAAAAGGTAGGGGAGGTGGGGTAGCATTGCTGGTAAAGGAGGGGATTAATGCAATGGAAAGGAAGGATATTAACTCGGATGAAACGGAATCTGTATGGGTAGAAATGAGAAATAGCAAGGGGAGGAAAACGTTAGTGGGTGTGATATATAGGCCTCCAAATAGTAATATGGAGGTGAGGGAAGGCATAAAAAGGGAAATTAGAGAAGCGTGCGATAAGAGCACAGCTGTCATCATGGGTGATTTTAATTTACATATTGATTGGACTACCCAAATTAGTAAAAATTCTGAGGAGGAGGAATTCCTGGAATGTTTTCGGGACGGTTATCTGGACCAATATGTCGAGGAGCCGACTCGAGATCAGGCCATTTTAGACTGGGTATTGTGCAATGAGAAGGGACTTATCAACAATCTTCTTGTACGAGGCCCCTTGGGTCAGAGCGATCATAATATGATCGAGCTCTCAGTCGAGATGGAGAGTGAGGAAATTGAATCAGAGACTAAGGTCCAGAACTTAAATAAAGGGAATTACGAGGGTATGAGACGGGAATTGGGTAAGATTGATTGGGTGGTGTTTCTGGGGGGATTGACAGTGGATAGACAATGGCAAGCATTCAAAGATAGAATGGAAGAATTCCAGAACATGTTTATACCGGTTTGGCATAAAAATAAACCTAAAAAGGTGGCTCAACCGTGGATAACGAGGGAAATTAGGGACAGCATAAAATCAAAAAAAAGGGCATATCAACTGGCAAAAAAAAGCACCAGACCGGAAGATTGGGGGCAGTACAGGATACAGCAAAAGAGGACAAAGGGATTAATCAGGAAGGGGAAAATAGAATACGAAAGTAAACTTGCAGCAAACATAAAGACAGACTGCAAAAGCTTTTATCGGTATATCAGGAGGAAAAGACTGGTAAAATCCCAAGTCGGTCCCTTGCAGTCCGATTCGGGAGAATATATAATGGAGAATAAGGAAATGGCAGACCAATTAAACTCATACTTTGGTTCTGTATTCACAAAGGAGGACACAAATAACCTCCCAGGAATATCGGCAAACATAGGGACTAATGAGAGGGAGGAGCTGACAGAAATTAGTATCTCTAGGGATATGGTGTTGGGTAAGTTGAGGGGACTGAAGGCCGACAAATCCCCGGGGCCTGATAAACTACATCCTAGGGTACTTAAGGAGGTGGCCCTGGAGATAGCAGATGCTCTAAGGATCATCTTCCGGAACTCCATTGACTCGGGAACAGTACCCGTGGATTGGAGGGTAGCTAATGTTACCCCAATATTTAAAAAGGGGGGTAGAGAGAAAGCAGGGAATTATAGACCAGTAAGCCTTACATCGGTTGTGGGCAAAATGCTAGAGTCCATTATTAAGGATAAAATAGCGGAGCACTTGACAAATGGGGAAAGGATCGGACAGAGTCAACATGGATTTACAAAGGGTAAATCGTGTTTGACTAATCTGCTGGAATTTTTTGAGGAAGTAACTGGTAAAATAGATGGGGGAGAGCCAGTGGATGTGGTGTACCTTGACTTCCAGAAAGCCTTCGATAAGGTTCCACACAAAAGATTATCATGCAAAATTAAGGCTCATGGGATTGGGGGCAAAGTATTAACGTGGATAGAGAACTGGCTGGCGGATAGAAAACAGAGAGTTGGAATAAACGGCTCGTTTTCGGAGTGGCAGGCAGTGACCAGCGGGGTGCCGCAAGGATCTGTCCTGGGACCCCAGCTGTTCACAATATATATAAATGATCTGGATCAGGGAATTGGATGCAATATTTCCAAATTCGCTGACAACACTAAACTAGGAGGAGGGGTGGGCTCTGATGAGGATGTCAGGAGGCTACAGTGCGATTTGGACAGGTTGGGGGAATGGGCGGATACGTGGCAGATGCACTATAATGTGGATAAATGCGAGGTTATCCACTTTGGGGGTAAAAACAGGAGGGTAGATTATTATCTAAATGGCAATAGATTGGGAGATGGGGAAGTGCAGAGGGACCTGGGTGTTCTTGTGCACCAGTCACTGAAGGAGAGCATGCAGGTGCAACAGGCGATTAAGAAACCCGAGAAACCCCGGGGTCGGAGAGACTCGGCCGGGCCGGGACTGCACAGCCGAGCCGAGGGGCTGGGACCAGGGCAGAGGCCCGGAGAGCGAGCAAGCCCGGGGCCTGAAAACCGAGAAACTCCGGGATCGGAGAAACTCGAACAAACACCGGGCCGGACGGGGACTGCACAGCCGAGCCGAGGGGCTGGGACCAGGGCAGAAGCCCGGAGAGAGAGCAAGCCCGGAGCCTGAAACCCGAGAAACTCCGGGGTCGGAGAAACTCGGACAAACACCGGGCCGGGACGGGACTGCACAGCCGAGCCGAGGGGCTGGGACCAGAGCAGAAACAGCCTGAGACCGACGCGAGGAGAGAGAGGAAAACTCCGGGTCCGGAGGAAAAAAGCTATACCTAGATCTACCTAAATTTAGTTAACCTAGAAAAAGAACAACAAACCCGAAGAAAAAAAAAAAGAAAAAAAAAAAAAGGAATAGAAACCAGAGAGAAACGATAAACAACCCGAACCAGGAACCTGTGAGAGAGAGAGAGAGAAACTTTTAAGAGCAGCTATATCAAAGATGAACCCCTGAAAAACTCTCAATTTTGGACCTAAAAGTGGGATAAGGTGGAACACGACACAAAAAAGAGAAAAAAAGTTATCTACCTGAGACAAAACAAACGACTACAATGAGCAGGGAAATGAAATATCCTGAGCAATGCACAAAAAATAAAGCAAAGGAAAAACACAAGGACATAACACTAAAAAGTAACCCAGAGGTCCTCTACGTTGACTATACCACACACAAAGGGATTAAGACGAAGAACAACCTCATATTCTACACCGACTCCATTCCCTCATGGAAGGAGACTTTACAAAAATACTACGCATACGTCTCCAGCGAAGGTATTGGCAGTGGAGGCAGACTGAAAATATGTAAAGATGGAAATCTAGATAAAGATGACCCCCTGCTAACCATAAGCTACTACAACAAAAAAGGAAAGATCATGATACAGGGGAATGTAGAAAGTCTGGACTCCTTCGAAAAGGAATTCCCCCAGTTGAAAACTAAGGCAGACACAAATAGGACCAATGGACAGGAGGCAAAAGAGAATCGAACAGAGGATGATGAGAGCCAAGCGGAGGAAGAAGAAGAGAGTCCAGCAGAGACACACACCTCCCTGACCATCTCCACCCCCCCCACACCTCTCAACGCAAACAAACTGCTGAAAGAGAGTCTGTCCAAACTAGAACTCGAATTCAACGAATACAGAGAAACACAGACCAAGAACTGGACGGAGGAACTCAAACAGCTGAAAATGGAAAACGAGTCCACCATCCAAAATCTGAGCAAGACCGTAGAGGAACAAAGAAATAAGATCAAAGAACTCCATACCCAACTAAACAAAATGACGGAGGCCGTAGAAAGGCTCAGCAGGCAACACAAACCTCTTAAGGTCCAAAAAACAACACACACAAGGACACAGAACCCGTCGGATGCCACCCCACACGAGGACACACCGAAAGCCACAAACCCCGCTCCTGCCACACAGCTCACCACAGAAACCCAGCCAACAACCAGCCCTCAGTCGAGTCCTGCCCAGACTACCGCTACCCAGTCCTCACACACAGGGACGCAGAACCCGTCAGATGCCCCCCCACACGAGGACACACCGAAAGCCTCAAACCCCGCTCCTGCCACACAACATATCCCAGAAACCCAGCCAACAACCAGCCATCAGTCGAGTCCTGCCCAGACTACTGCTACCCAGTCTGAAAAACCAGCCCCTCAGGCGGTCCTGCTGACCGACTCCAACGGAAAGTTTCTGGACCCCCAGAGGCTGTTCCCAGGTCATCAAGTCCTGAAAAAATGGTGCAGCAACACAGAACATGCAATGAAGATCCTGAACAAAGAATCCCTTGGAAGCCCCAAATGGCTTGTGATCCACACAGGCACAAACGACCTACGCACCCTACGGGAAGGCACTGCTAGGGCGGTGAGCAGGATGGCGGAAAAGGCCAGCAAGGAATTCCCCGAGGCGCGGATCGTGATCTCCACACTACTGCCCAGAAAGGACACCCCAGCCTATATAATCCACAACACCAACAGGGAGATCGACACGAGATGTTCTGTCTTCCCCAACGTCTACCTGGCCCATCATCCAAACATCAACACAAGGGACCTCTATGACGAAATACATCTACTCAAACAGCGGATGTGGGTCTTTGCAAAAAACCTCATAAACACTGCCAAAAGACGCAGCCCTCCCACCCCCTCTACCATTGGGAGCCGTAACCCAAACAGGACCACCAATGTCCCCCACCCCCCTTTACAAAACCAACAACAGAACCGTGCTTTTATACCTGACCCAAGACCCCCCTCTAGACCACAGACTGTAGACCAAGAACTGAGAAAGATCATGACGATGCTGAACAGCCTGATAGAAAGCCGGAGAAATTATTAATATTGTTATTTATCATTATCATTATTGTTATCTTATCAGTATTATTACTACTATTAGATAGATATATGTGCATGCCTCATGAAATTTATACTAAATCATCATTTAGCATTATAGAAAATAGTGTTTCCACACTCATCCCACAAAATAGGTCCATTTTATTTCGTTTTATTGAACTATATAAATGCGTTCTTTCCACATAAGCTGCTGGAATATCCAGGGCCTCCGCTCCTCAACTTTTGGGATGAAGAGTACAGACCCTGAATTCCTAAAAGCTATAAAAGACATTGATATAATTGTGTTAACAGAAACATGGTGCCAAAAGGACATGCCGACCCACTGTCCCCCAATGTACCATGAAATTATTGTGCCTTCAGTAAAGAACATTAAGACACGCAAGGGCAGAACCTCCGGGGGAATCCTGGTGTGGTATAAAGGAGAACTGAACAAACACATCTCACCGATAAAACAGGGAAAATCACACGTATGGCTAAAATTAGATAAAAATATAGGAATAGCAAAAAACGATGTTTACTTATGTGCGATCTACATACCTCCAATAGAATCGCCATATTTTGAAGAGGAGATATTTGACACTCTCCACATGGAAATCAGCCATTTCCAGGCCCAAGGAAAGGTGCTACTATGTGGGGACCTAAATGCAAGGACAGGATGTGAACCTGACTTCATAGACCCACAGGGCAACAACCATGTGTTTGGCCAGACCCCTCTATATGTCACACCAGCCATCGCAAACCGAAACAACCTCGATTGTGAAATAAATAAAAGCGGTAGGGAGGTAGTGCAACTCTGCCGAGCCTTAGGCCTGTACATAGTTAACGGTAGGTTCAGAGGGGACTCCTTAGGGAGACTCACATATTCCTCAACTCTTGGGTCTAGTGTGGTGGATTATACAATCACTGACCTGGACCCCTGCGATATCAACGCATTCACTGTCAGGCAGCAATCCCCCCTCTCAGACCATAACCAAATAAATGTGTACCTTAAACTTTCTGCCCAAACTACAGACACAAAAAAGGAACCCAGTAAGCTACATAAAATAAACCAGACATACAGATGGGCCCCAGACAGTGGAGATAAATTCATCACAGCACTAAATTCACCTGATCTCACAAGTAAAATTTCAAAATTTAAAGAAAATCTATATGAGATCACCAGAGATGGGGTAAACATGGCCATAGAGGATATAAATATGATCTTTCATGAGGCAGCTGTAAAAGCCGACCTCGTGAAACAGAAGAGGAAGAGTCACAAAAGACAAAATAAAAATAAGAAATGGTTTGACCACGAATGCAAAAATGCCAGAAAAGACCTGAGAAAAATATCAAACCAAAAGCATCGCCAACCAAACAATCCGGACCTACGTACTAGATACAATGAAACCCTCAAAAGATATAAACACACCATTAGGAACAAAACACAAAACTATACCCACAAAATACTAGAAGAAATTGAAAACTCCACCAACCCAAAACAATTCTGGGAAATGTGGAATAACCTGAGTACAACACAATTGCAAGCATTACCAATCCAAGATGGCGACATCTGGAGAACACATTTTGAAAACCTCTACAAAGACATCCCAATAAACGAAACAAACCCAAGTCAACATCAGGTCACAGAAAAACTCCACACATTAGAAGCAACAATCAAAGACAACCAAAACCCTCTAGACTCCCCAATCACATGGAAAGAAATGGCCACAAAAACAAAATCTCTCCACCTAAAGAAAGCCTGTGGCCCAGACAACATCAAAAATGAAATGCTCAAGTTCAGCAATATGGAGATGCAGGGTGCGGTACTCAAATTATTCAACATCATATTACGTTCAGGCTGTTTTCCCGATATCTGGTGCCAAGGACTAATCTCCCCCATATATAAAAGCGGAAACAAATCAGACCCAAATAACTACCGCGGCATCTGTGTCAACAGTTGTCTAGGGAAGTTATTCTGCAGTATTCTAAATAGTAGATTACTTGATTTTCTTAACAAACATAATATCCTCAGAAAAAACCAAATAGGCTTTCTCCCAAAACGCCGCACCGCCGACCATATCTATACCCTTCACACCCTCATTGAAAAACATATACACCAAACAAAAAATGGGAAAATATTCGCCTGTTTCATCGACTTCAAGAAAGCCTTTGACTCTATATGGCACGAAGGGCTCTATTATAAACTTCTTCAATGTGGAATAGGGGGCAAAGTCTATGACCTTATTAAATCAATGTATCTGAAAAACAAATGCGGGGTCAAAATTGGAGACAAACGCACCGATTTCTTCACCCAGAGAAGAGGCGTCCGGCAGGGCTGCAATTTGAGCCCGACCCTGTTCAACATATACATAAATGAATTAGCAGACATGCTGGAGCAAAGCGAGTCACCAGGTCTCCGTCTCCTGGATGGAGAAGTGAAATCCCTGTTCTATGCGGACGACCTGGTTCTGCTGTCTCCCACAGAACAGGGATTACAGCAACAACTAGACCTACTCGACAAATACTGCCAAAATTGGGCTCTAACAGTAAATCTAAAGAAAACCAACATCATGATTTTTCAAAAAAGGCCCAGATGTCAGGAAAACAAATACCAGTTTACCCTCAATGATATCACTATAGGACACACTATGAGCTACACCTACCTTGGTCTAACTATTACAGCATCAGGGAGCTTCAGCATAGCAGTGAATGCACTAAAAGAAAAAGCCCGAAGAGCCCTATATGCAATAAAAAGAAAATTCTACAACATCCAAATCCCAATCAAAATCTGGCTCAAAATATTTGACAGCATAATCCTGCCCATTGCACTGTACGGTAGTGAAGTATGGGGCCCGCTAAATCACCAAAGCTACACTAAATGGGAAAAACATACAATAGAAGCCCTACATGCAGAATTCTGCCGAAGCATCCTTCGCACCCAAAGAAAAACGCCAACAAATGCATGCAGAGCCGAACTAGGCAGATACCCACTGATAATAAACATCCAAAAACGAGCACTAAACTTCCTAAATCACCTCAAATCTAGCTCCCCAGACACCCTTCATTTCAAAGCCTTTCAGACCCAAGAGCTAAACCCAGAAAAGAGTCCCCTGAGTCAGCTGCTACGGAAACTAAGTACTCAGCCGGACCCTGACCAGCCCCAGACCAACACAGCCGTCCAAACACCAATCCGAGTGAACCAAATCATTAAAAAATGCAAAGAAACCTACCTGGAACATTGGAACAAAATAACCGAAAGCCAAAGCAGATTAGAATGTTACCGGGCCCTAAAAAGAGAATATAAACTGGCAGACTACCTCACGACCATCAGAGACACAAAACAGAGACAGACCCTCACCAGGTACAGACTAAGCGACCACCAACTGGAAATTGAAAAAGGCAGATACAAGAAATCCTGGCAGCCTAGAGAGAATAGAATATGCGATCAATGTCTGGCTGGCGAGGTTGAAACAGAAATGCATTTCCTCCTAAAATGCGAAAAATTCAACACATCAAGAAACATATTATTCAACAAGCTAAGCCAAACAACCCCAGATTTCAAGGAATTGGATGATCTGTCAAAATTGAGATTAGTCCTAGGAGAAGGAGACAGACCATACCTTGGGGCCAAATATGTAACAACATGTCACAACCTGAGGACTGTTTAAAATTAAGACTGTTTAAAATTAATATTGAACGTACCAAATGAAGTACAAAGACTGTTTAAAATTAATATTGTTTAAAAGTAATATTGTATGTACCCAACAAATGTCAAATCGATTGACACCTACAGAATGTTGGAAAACTGTACCTTTTTGCTATGTAAGCTTTGGCAATATGGTTCTCTGTAAACTTTCATGCCAATAAAGCATTTTAATTGGAATTGGAATTGGAATTGGTATGTTGGCCTTCATATCAAGGGGGTTCGAGTATAGGAATAGGGATACCTTACTACAGCTGTACAAGGTGCTGGTGAGACCGCATCTGGAGTATTGTGTACAGTTTTGGTCGCCCCATCTGCGGAAGGATGTTCTTGCCATGGAAAGAGTGCAGCGGCGATTCACCAGGCTGATACCTGGAATGGCGGGAATGACCTACGAGGAGAGATTGAATAGTTTGGGCTTGTACTCACTGGAGTTTAGAAGATTGAGAGGGGATCTCATCGAAACATATAAAATTATGGCAGGCCTGGACAGGCTGAATTCAGAGAGAATGTTTCCAATGGCAGGGGAGCACAGAACCAGGGGCCACAGTCTAAAAATAGCGGGCAAATCATTTAAAACAGAGATGAGGAAGAATTTCTTCACTCAAAGAGTGGTGAGCCTGTGGAATTCCCTGCCACAGAGGGCTGTGAAGGCTAATTCAATAAATATTTTCAAGAGAGAATTGGATATATTTCTGAAGGCTAAGGGGATTAAGGGTTACGGAGAAAAGGCGGGGACGGGGTACTGAACTGGTAAGATCAGCTAAGATCTCAGACGAAGATCAGCCATGATCTCATTGAATGGCGGAGCAGGCTCGAAGGGCCGAATGGCCTACTCCTGTTCCTATCTCTATGTTTCTATGTCCTGGGGCTGTGATAATTGACCTTCAACCACCACAACCATCTTCCTTTGTGCTAGGTATGACTCCAACCAGTGGAGAGTTTCCCCCCCTGATTCCCATTGACTTCAGTTTTACTAGGGCTCCTTGATGCCACACTCGGTCAAATTCTGCCTTGATGTCAAGGGCAGTCACTCTCACCTCACCTCTGGAATTCAGCTCCTTTGTCCATGTTTGGACCAAGGCTGTAATGAGGTCGGGTGCAGAGTGGTTTTGGCGGAACCCAAACTGGGCATCAGTGAGCAGGTTATTGTTGTGTAAGTGCCACTTGATAGCACTGTCGATGACACCTTCCATCACTTTGCTGATGATTGAGAGTAGACTGATGGGGCGGTAATTGGCCGGATTGGATTTGTCCTGCTTTTTGTGGACAGGACATACTTGGACAGTTTTCCACATTGTCGGATAGATGCCAGTGTTGTAGCTGTACTGGAACAACTTGGCTAGAGGCACGGCTAGTTCTGGAGCACAAGTCTTCAGCACGATAGCCGGGATGTTGTCAGGGCCCATAGCGTTTGCTGTATCCAGTGCGCTCAGCCGTTTCCTGATATCACGTGGAGTGAATCGAATTGGCTGAAGATTGGCTTCTGTGATGGTGGGTGGTGGGTACCTCAGGAGTAGGCCGATATGGATCATCCACTTGGCACTTCTGGCTGAAGATGGTTGCAAATGCTTCAGCCTTGTCTTTTGCACTCACGTGCTGGGCTCCACCATCATTGAGGATGGGGATATTCATGGAGCCTCCTCCCGTTAGTTGTTTAATGGTCCACCACCATTCACGACTGGATGTGGCAGGACTGCAGAGCTTTGATCTGATCCGTTGATTGTGGGATCGCTTAGCCCTGTCTATAGCATGCTGCTTCCACTTTTTAGCATGCATGCAGTCCTGTGTTGCAGCTTCCCCAGGTTGGCACCTCATTTTTAGATACACCTGGTGCTGCTCCTGGCATGCTCTTCTACACTCCTTATTGAACCAGGGTTGGTCCCCTGGCTTGATGGTAATGGTAGAGTGAGGGATATGCCGGGCCATGAGGTTACAGATTGTGGTGGAATACAATTCTGCTGCTGCTGATGGCCCACAGTGCCTCATGGATGCCCAGTTTTGAGCTGCAAGATCTGTTCTGAATCTATCCCATTTAGCATGGTGGTAGTGCCACACAACACGATGGAGGGTGTCCTCAGTGTGAAGACGGGACTTCGTCTCCACAATGACTGTGCGGTGGTCACTGCTACCAATACTGTCATGGACAGATGCATCTGCGACAGGTAGATTGGCGAGGACGAGGTCAAGTAGGTTTTTCCCTCGTGTTGGTTCTCTCACCACCTGTCGCAGGCCCAGACTGGCAGTTATGTCCTTCAGGACTCGGCCAGCTCGGTCAGTAGTGCTGCTACCGAGCCACTCTTGGTGATGGACATTGAAGTCCCCCACCCAGAGTACATTCTGTGCCCTTGCTACTCTCAGTGCTTCTTCCAAGTGGTGTTCAACATGGAGGAGTACTGATTCATCAGCTGAGGGAGGGCGGTAGGTGGTAATCAGCAGGAGGTTTCCTTGCCCACGCTTGACCTGAATCCATGAGACTTCATGAGGTCCGGAGTCAATGTTGAGGACTCCCAGGGCCACTCCTTCCCGACTGTATACCACTGTGCCGCCACCCCTGGTGGGTCTGTCCTGCCAGCGGGACAGGACATACCCAGGGATGGTGATGGAGGAGTTTGGGACATTGGCTGGTCCGTCCGGCTTCATTCTTATTATGTTTCGTAGCGGTTTGTTACGACTGAGTGCCTCGCTCGGCCATTTCAGAGGGCAGTTAAGAGTCAACCACATTGCTGTGGGTCTGGAGTCACATATAGGCCCAGACCGGGTAAGGACGGCAGACTTCCTTCCCTAAAGGACATTAGTGAACCAGATGGGTTTTTATGACAATCCGATAGTTTCATGGTCACCATTACTGATACTAGCTTTTTATTCCAAATTTATTTAATGAACTGAATTTAAATTCCCAGCTGCCGTGGTGGGATTTGAACTCACAGTCTCTGGATCATTAGTCCAGGCCCCTGGATTACTAGCCCAGTGACATCACCACTACATCTGGCACTGTGTCTGAGGGTCTCGGTCTGGCACTGTGTCTGAGGGTCTCGGTCTGGCACTGTGTCTGAGGGTCTCGGTCTGGCACTGTGTCTGAGGGTCACAGTCTCACACTGTTTCTGAGGGTCTCGGTCTGGCACTGTGTCTGAGGGTCACAGTCTCACACTGTGTCTGAGGGTCACAGTCTCACACTGTGTCTGAGGGTCACAGTCTCACACTGTGTCTGAGGGTCTCGGTCTGGCACTGTGTCTGAGGGTCTCGGTCTGGCACTGTGTCTGAGGGTCACAGTCTCACACTGTGTCTGAGGGTCTCGGTCTGGCACTGTGTCTGAGGGTCACAGTCTCACACTGTGTCTGAGGGTCTCGGTCTGGCACTGTGTCTGAGGGTCTCGGTCTGGCACTGTGTCTGAGGGTCTCGGTCTGGCACTGTGTCTGAGGGTCTCGGTCTGGCACTGTGTCTGAGGGTGTCAGTCTGGCATTGTGTCTGAGGGTCACAGTCTCACACTGTGTCTGAGGGTCTCAGTCTGGCACTGTGTCTGAGGGTGTCGGTCTGGCACTGTTTCTGAGGGTCTCGGTCTGGCACTGTTTCTGAGGGTCACAGTCTCACACTGTGTCTGAGGGTCTCGGTCTGGCACTGTGTCTGAGGGTGTCAGTCTGGCATTGTGTCTGAGGGTCACAGTCTCACACTGTGTCTGAGGGTCTCGGTCTGGCACTGTGTCTGAGGGTCTCGGTCTGGCACTGTGTCTGAGGGTCTCGGTCTGGCACTGTGTCTGAGGGTGTCAGTCTGGCATTGTGTCTGAGGGTCACAGTCTCACACTGTTTCTGAGGGTCTCGGTCTGGCATTGTGTCTGAGGGTCTCGGTCTGGCACTGTGTCTGAGGGTCTCGGTCTGGCATTGTGTCTGAGGGTCTCGGTCTGGCACTGTGTCTGAGGGTCTCGGTCTGGCACTGTGTCTGAGGGTCACAGTCTCACACTGTTTCTGAGGGTCTCGGTCTGGCATTGTGTCTGAGGGTCTCGGTCTGGCATTGTGTCTGAGGGTCTCGGTCTGGCATTGTGTCTGAGGGTCACAGTCTCACACTGTGTCTGAGGGTGTCGGTCTGGCACTGTGTCTGAGGGTCTCGGTCTGGCACTCTGTCTGAGGGTCTCGGTCTGGCACTCTGTCTGAGGGCCTCGGTCTGGCACTCTGTCTGAGGGCCTCGGTCTGGCACTCTGTCTGAGGGCCTCGGTCTGGCACTCTGTCTGAGGGTGTCGGTCTGGCACTGTTTCTGAGGGTGTCGGTCTGGCACTGTGTCTGAGGGTCTCGGTCTGGCACTGTGTCTGAGGGTCTCGGTCTGGCACTGTGTCTGAGGGTGTCGGTCTGGCACTGTGTCTGAGGGTGTCGGTCTGGCACTGTGTCTGAGGGTCTCGGTCTGGCACTGTGTCTGAGGGTCTCGGTCTGGCACTGTGTCTGAGGGTCTCGGTCTGGCATTGTGTCTGAGGGTCACAGTCTCACACTGTGTCTGAGGGTGTCGGTCTGGCACTGTGTCTGAGGGTCTCGGTCTGGCACTGTGTCTGAGGGTGTCGGTCTGGCACTGTGTCTGAGGGTGTCGGTCTGGCACTGTGTCTGAGGGTCTCGGTCTGGCACTGTGTCTGAGGGTCTCGGTCTGGCACTGTGTCTGAGGGTGTCGGTCTGGCACTGTGTCTGAAGGTCTTGGTCTGGCATTGTGTCTGAGGGTCTCAGTCTGGCACTGTGTCTGAGGGCCTCGGTCTGGCACTCTGTCTGAGGGTCACAGTCTGGCACTCTGTCTGAGGGTCACAGTCTGGCACTCTGTCTGAGGGTGTCGGTCTGGCACTCTGTCTGAGGGTCACAGTCTGGCACTCTGTCTGAGGGTGTCGGTCTGGCACTCTGTCCGAGGGCCTCGGTCTGGCACTCTGTCTGAGGGTCACAGTCTGGCACTCTGTCTGAGGGCCTCGGTCTGGCACTCTGTCTGAGGGTGTTGGTCTGGCACTCTGTCTGAGGGTGTCGGTCTGGCACTCTGTCTGAGGGTGTCGGTCTGGTACTCTGTCCGAGGGCCTCGGTCTGGCACTGTGTCTGAGGGTCTTGTCTCACACTGTATGTTGTTTACTCCGCAGGGCGGTCTTCTCCTATGATGGTGGCACCAATGATCTGAAGCTGTTGGAGTGTGGAGGTGAGACTGAGCGATGGGGACATCTCCCGTGATTCCAGCCCAGGGTGGGCTGTATCTGCCCAGTGCGGTGCGAGCGATCCAGCAGACTCACTGGTGGTGCTCCAACTCAAGGTTTCTGACCGCAAGCTGCTGGTCACACTCGGGCACACTCGCTCACACTCGGGCTGAAGGGTTCTTGGGATTGACAGTGCAGGAGGTGGGTCACTCGCTCGCACTCGGGCTGAAGGGTTCTTGGGATTGACGGTACAGGAGGTGGGTCACTCGCTCGCACTCGGGCTGAAGGGTTCTTGGGATTGACGGTACAGGAGGTGGGTCACTCGCCCGCACTCGGGCTGAAGGGTTCTTGGGATTGACAGTGCAGGAGGTGGGTCACTCGCTCACACTCGGGCTGAAGGGTTCTTGGGATTGACAGTGCAGGAGGTGGGTCACTCGCTCGCACTCGGGCTGAAGGGTTCTTGGGATTGACAGTGCAGGAGGTGGGTCACTCGCTCACACTCGGGCTGAAGGGTTCTTGGGATTGACAGTGCAGGAGGTGGGTCACTCGCTCACACTCGGGCTGAAGGGTTCTTGGGATTGACAGTGCAGGAGGTGGGTCACTCGCTCACACTCGGGCTGAAGGGTTCTTGGGATTGACAGTGCAGGAGGTGGGTCACTCGCTCACACTCGGGCTGAAGGGTTCTTGGGATTGACAGTGCAGGAGGTGGGTCACTCGCTCACACTCGGGCTGAAGGGTTCTTGGGATTGACAGTGCAGGAGGTGGGTCACTCGCTCGCACTCGGGCTGAAGGGTTCTTGGGATTGACAGTGCAGGAGGTGGGTCACTCGCTCACACTCGGGCTGAAGGGTTCTTGGGATTGACAGTGCAGGAGGTGGGTCACTCGCTCGCACTCGGGCTGAAGGGTTCTTGGGATTGACGGTACAGGAGGTGGGTCACTCGCTCGCACTCGGGCTGAAGGGTTCTTGGGATTGACAGTGCAGGAGGTGGGTCACTCGCTCGCACTCGGGCTGAAGGGTTCTTGGGATTGACAGTGCAGGAGGTGGGTCACTCGCTCACACTCGGGCTGAAGGGTTCTTGGGATTGACAGTGCAGGAGGTGGGTCACTCGCTCACACTCGGGCTGAAGGGTTCTTGGGATTGACAGTGCAGGAGGTGGGTCACTCGCTCACACTCGGGCTGAAGGGTTCTTGGGATTGACAGTGCAGGAGGTGGGTCACTCGCTCACACTCGGGCTGAAGGGTTCTTGGGATTGACAGTGCAGGAGGTGGGTCACTCGCTCACACTCGGGCTGAAGGGTTCTTGGGATTGACAGTGCAGGAGGTGGGTCACTCGCTCACACTCGGGCTGAAGGGTTCTTGGGATTGACAGTGCAGGAGGTGGGTCACTCGCTCACACTCGGGCTGAAGGGTTCTTGGGATTGACAGTGCAGGAGGTGGGTCACTCGCTCGCACTCGGGCTGAAGGGTTCTTGGGATTGACGGTACAGGAGGTGGGTCACTCGCTCGCACTCGGGCTGAAGGGTTCTTGGGATTGACGGTACAGGAGGTGGGTCACTCGCCCGCACTCGGGCTGAAGGGTTCTTGGGATTGACAGTGCAGGAGGTGGGTCACTCGCTCACACTCGGGCTGAAGGGTTCTTGGGATTGACAGTGCAGGAGGTGGGTCACTCGCTCGCACTCGGGCTGAAGGGTTCTTGGGATTGACAGTGCAGGAGGTGGGTCACTCGCTCACACTCGGGCTGAAGGGTTCTTGGGATTGACAGTGCAGGAGGTGGGTCACTCGCTCGCACTCGGGCTGAAGGGTTCTTGGGATTGACAGTGCAGGAGGTGGGTCACTCGCTCACACTCGGGCTGAAGGGTTCTTGGGATTGACGGTACAGGAGGTGGGTCACTCGCTCGCACTCGGGCTGAAGGGTTCTTGGGATTGACAGTGCAGGAGGTGGGTCACTCGCTCACACTCGGGCTGAAGGGTTCTTGGGATTGACAGTGCAGGAGGTGGGTCACTCGCTCACACTCGGGCTGAAGGGTTCTTGGGATTGACAGTGCAGGAGGTGGGTCACTCGCTCACACTCGGGCTGAAGGGTTCTTGGGATTGACAGTGCAGGAGGTGGGTCACTCGCTCGCACTCGGGCTGAAGGGTTCTTGGGATTGACAGTGCAGGAGGTGGGTCACTCGCTCACACTCGGGCTGAAGGGTTCGTGGGATTGACGGTACAGGAGGTGGGTCACTCGCTCGCACTCGGGCTGAAGGGTTCTTGGGATTGACAGTGCAGGAGGTGGGTCACTCGCTCGCACTCGGGCTGAAGGGTTCTTGGGATTGACAGTGCAGGAGGTGGGTCACTCGCTCACACTCGGGCTGAAGGGTTCTTGGGATTGACAGTGCAGGAGGTGGGTCACTCGCTCACACTCGGGCTGAAGGGTTCTTGGGATTGATGGTGCAGGAGGTGGGTCACTCGCCCGCACTCGGGCTGAAGGGTTCTTGGGATTGACGGTGCAGGAGGTGGGTCACTCGCTCACACTCGGGCTGAAGGGTTCTTGGGATTGATGGTACAGGAGGTGGGTCACTCGCCCGCACTCGGGCTGAAGGGTTCTTGGGATTGACAGTGCAGGAGGTGGGTCACTCGCTCACACTCGGGCTGAAGGGTTCTTGGGATTGACAGTGCAGGAGGTGGGTCACTCGCTCACACTTGGGCTGAAGGGTTCTTGGGATTGACAGTGCAGGAGGTGGGTCACTCGCTCGCACTCGGGCTGAAGGGTTCTTGGGATTGACAGTGCAGGAGGTGGGTCACTCGCTCGCACTCGGGCTGAAGGGTTCTTGGGATTGATGGTGCAGGAGGTGGGTCACTCGCTCACACTCGGGCTGAAGGGTTCTTGGGATTGACGGTACAGGAGGTGGGTCACTCGCTCACACTCGGGCTGAAGGGTTCTTGGGATTGACAGTGCAGGAGGTGGGTCACTCGCTCACACTCGGGCTGAAGGGTTCTTGGGATTGATGGTGCAGGAGGTGGGTCACTCGCCCGCACTCGGGCTGAAGGGTTCTTGGGATTGACAGTGCAGGAGGTGGGTCACTCGCTCACACTCGGGCTGAAGGGTTCTTGGGATTGACGGTACAGGAGGTGGGTCACTCGCTCACACTCGGGCTGAAGGGTTCTTGGGATTGACGGTACAGGAGGTGGGTCACTTGCTCACACTCGGGCTGAAGGGTTCTTGGGATTGACAGTACAGGAGGTGGGTCATTCGCTCACACTCGGGCTGAAGGGTTCTTGGGATTGACGGTACAGGAGGTGGGTCACTCGCTCGCACTCGGGCTGAAGGGTTCTTGGGATTGATGGTGCAGGAGGTGGGTCACTTGCTCGCACTCGGGCTGAAGGGTTCTTGGGATTGACGGTACAGGAGGTGGGTCACTCGCTCACACTTGGGCTGAAGGGTTCGTGGGATTGACAGTGCAGGAGGTGGGTCACTCGCTCACACTCGGGCTGAAGGGTTCTTGGGATTGACAGTGCAGGAGGTGGGTCACTCGCTCACACTCGGGCTGAAGGGTTCTTGGGATTGACAGTGCAGGAGGTGGGTCACTCGCTCACACTCGGGCTGAAGGGTTCTTGGGATTGACAGTGCAGGAGGTGGGTCACTCGCTCACACTCGGGCTGAAGGGTTCTTGGGATTGACAGTGCAGGAGGTGGGTCACTCGCTCACACTCGGGCTGAAGGGTTCTTGGGATTGACAGTGCAGGAGGTGGGTCACTCGCTCGCACTCGGGCTGAAGGGTTCTTGGGATTGACAGTGCAGGAGGTGGGTCACTCGCTCACACTCGGGCTGAAGGGTTCTTGGGATTGACAGTGCAGGAGGTGGGTCACTCGCTCGCACTCGGGCTGAAGGGTTCTTGGGATTGACGGTACAGGAGGTGGGTCACTCGCTCGCACTCGGGCTGAAGGGTTCTTGGGATTGACAGTGCAGGAGGTGGGTCACTCGCTCGCACTCGGGCTGAAGGGTTCTTGGGATTGACAGTGCAGGAGGTGGGTCACTCGCTCACACTCGGGCTGAAGGGTTCTTGGGATTGACAGTGCAGGAGGTGGGACACTCGCTCACACTCGGGCTGAAGGGTTCTTGGGATTGACAGTGCAGGAGGTGGGTCACTCGCTCACACTCGGGCTGAAGGGTTCTTGGGATTGACAGTGCAGGAGGTGGGTCACTCGCTCACACTCGGGCTGAAGGGTTCTTGGGATTGATGGTGCAGGAGGTGGGTCACTCGCCCGCACTCGGGCTGAAGGGTTCTTGGGATTGACGGTGCAGGAGGTGGGTCACTCGCTCACACTCGGGCTGAAGGGTTCTTGGGATTGATGGTACAGGAGGTGGGTCACTCGCCCGCACTCGGGCTGAAGGGTTCTTGGGATTGACAGTGCAGGAGGTGGGTCACTCGCTCACACTCGGGCTGAAGGGTTCTTGGGATTGACAGTGCAGGAGGTGGGTCACTCGCTCACACTTGGGCTGAAGGGTTCTTGGGATTGACAGTGCAGGAGGTGGGTCACTCGCTCGCACTCGGGCTGAAGGGTTCTTGGGATTGACAGTGCAGGAGGTGGGTCACTCGCTCGCACTCGGGCTGAAGGGTTCTTGGGATTGATGGTGCAGGAGGTGGGTCACTCGCTCACACTCGGGCTGAAGGGTTCTTGGGATTGACGGTACAGGAGGTGGGTCACTCGCTCACACTCGGGCTGAAGGGTTCTTGGGATTGACAGTGCAGGAGGTGGGTCACTCGCTCACACTCGGGCTGAAGGGTTCTTGGGATTGATGGTGCAGGAGGTGGGTCACTCGCCCGCACTCGGGCTGAAGGGTTCTTGGGATTGACAGTGCAGGAGGTGGGTCACTCGCTCACACTCGGGCTGAAGGGTTCTTGGGATTGACGGTACAGGAGGTGGGTCACTCGCTCACACTCGGGCTGAAGGGTTCTTGGGATTGACGGTACAGGAGGTGGGTCACTTGCTCACACTCGGGCTGAAGGGTTCTTGGGATTGACAGTACAGGAGGTGGGTCACTCGCTCACACTCGGGCTGAAGGGTTCTTGGGATTGACGGTACAGGAGGTGGGTCACTCGCTCGCACTCGGGCTGAAGGGTTCTTGGGATTGATGGTGCAGGAGGTGGGTCACTTGCTCGCACTCGGGCTGAAGGGTTCTTGGGATTGACGGTACAGGAGGTGGGTCACTCGCTCACACTTGGGCTGAAGGGTTCGTGGGATTGACAGTGCAGGAGGTGGGTCACTCGCTCACACTCGGGCTGAAGGGTTCTTGGGATTGACAGTGCAGGAGGTGGGTCACTCGCTCACACTCGGGCTGAAGGGTTCTTGGGATTGACAGTGCAGGAGGTGGGTCACTCGCTCACACTCGGGCTGAAGGGTTCTTGGGATTGACGGTACAGGAGGTGGGTCACTCGCTCGCACTCGGGCTGAAGGGTTCTTGGGATTGACGGTACAGGAGGTGGGTCACTCGCTCACACTCGGGCTGAAGGGTTCTTGGGATTGACAGTGCAGGAGGTGGGTCACTCGCTCGCACTCGGGCTGAAGGGTTCTTGGGATTGACAGTGCAGGAGGTGGGTCACTCGCTCACACTCGGGCTGAAGGGTTCTTGGGATTGATGGTGCAGGAGGTGGGTCACTCGCTCACACTCGGGCTGAAGGGTTCTTGGTATTGACAGTGCAGGAGGTGGGTCACTCGCTCACACTCGGGCTGAAGGGTTCTTGGGATTGACAGTGCAGGAGGTGGGTCACTCGCTCACACTCGGGCTGAAGGGTTCTTGGGATTGATGGTGCAGGAGGTGGGTCACTCGCTCACACTCGGGCTGAAGGGTTCTTGGGATTGACAGTGCAGGAGGTGGGTCACTCGCTCACACTCGGGCTGAAGGGTTCTTGGGATTGACAGTGCAGGAGGTGGGTCACTCGCTCGCACTCGGGCTGAAGGGTTCTTGGGATTGACGGTACAGGAGGTGGGTCACTCGCTCACACTCGGGCTGAAGGGTTCTTGGGATTGACAGTGCAGGAGGTGGGTCACTCGCTCACACTCAGGCTGAAGGGTTCTTGGGATTGACAGTGCAGGAGGTGGGTCACTCGCTCACACTCGGGCTGAAGGGTTCTTGGGATTGACAGTGCAGGAGGTGGGTCACTCGCTCACACTCGGGCTGAAGGGTTCTTGGGATTGACAGTGCAGGAGGTGGGTCACTCGCTCACACTCGGGCTGAAGGGTTCTTGGGATTGACGGTACAGGAGGTGGGTCACTCGCTCACACTCGGGCTGAAGGGTTCTTGGGATTGACGGTACAGGAGGTGGGTCACTCGCTCGCACTCGGGCTGAAGGGTTCTTGGGATTGACAGTGCAGGAGGTGGGTCACTCGCTCACACTCGGGCTGAAGGGTTCTTGGGATTGACAGTGCAGGAGGTGGGTCACTCGCTCGCACTCGGGCTGAAGGGTTCTTGGGATTGACGGTACAGGAGGTGGGTCACTCGCTCGCACTCGGGCTGAAGGGTTCTTGGGATTGACGGTACAGGAGGTGGGTCACTCGCTCGCACTCGGGCTGAAGGGTTCTTGGGATTGACAGTGCAGGAGGTGGGTCACTCGCTCACACTCGGGCTGAAGGGTTCTTGGGATTGACGGTACAGGAGGTGGGTCACTCGCTCACACTCGGGCTGAAGGGTTCTTGGGATTGACAGTGCAGGAGGTGGGTCACTCGCTCACACTCGGGCTGAAGGGTTCTTGGGATTGACGGTACAGGAGGTGGGTCACTCGCTCACACTCGGGCTGAAGGGTTCTTGGGATTGACGGTGCTGGAGGTGGGTCACTCGCTCACACTCGGGCTGAAGGGATCTTGGGATTGACAGTGCAGGAGGTGGGTCACTCGCTCACACTCGGGCTGAAGGGTTCTTGGGATTGACAGTACAGGAGGTGGGTCAC
Source organism: Somniosus microcephalus (assembly GCF_052327205.1). Classification (NCBI taxonomy): domain Eukaryota; kingdom Metazoa; phylum Chordata; class Chondrichthyes; order Squaliformes; family Somniosidae; genus Somniosus; species Somniosus microcephalus. The sequence goes on along the minus strand of NC_140988.1, from coordinate 388,580,108 downwards.
TCGCTCACACTCGGGCTGAAGGGTTCTTGGGATTGACAGTGCAGGAGGTGGGTCACTCGCTCACACTCGGGCTGAAGGGTTCTTGGGATTGATGGTACAGGAGGTGGGTCACTCGCTCGCACTCGGGCTGAAGGGATCTTGGGATTGACAGTGCAGGAGGTGGGTCACTCGCTCACACTCGGGCTGAAGGGTTCTTGGGATTGACAGTGCAGGAGGTGGGTCACTCGCTCACACTCGGGCTGAAGGGTTCTTGGGATTGACAGTGCAGGAGGTGGGTCACTCGCTCACACTCGGGCTGAAGGGTTCTTGGGATTGACGGTGCAGGAGGTGGGTCACTCGCTCACACTCGGGCTGAAGGGTTCTTGGGATTGACAGTGCAGGAGGTGGGTCACTCGCTCACACTCGGGCTGAAGGGTTCTTGGGATTGACAGTGCAGGAGGTGGGTCACTCGCTCACACTCGGGCTGAAGGGTTCTTGGGATTGACAGTGCAGGAGGTGGGTCACTCGCTCACACTCGGGCTGAAGGGTTCTTGGGATTGACAGTGCAGGAGGTGGGTCACTCGCTCGCACTCGGGCTGAAGGGTTCTTGGGATTGACAGTGCAGGAGGTGGGTCACTCGCTCACACTCGGGCTGAAGGGTTCTTGGGATTGACAGTGCAGGAGGTGGGTCACTCGCTCACACTCGGGCTGAAGGGTTCTTGGGATTGACAGTGCAGGAGGTGGGTCACTCGCTCACACTCGGGCTGAAGGGTTCTTGGGATTGACAGTGCAGGAGGTGGGTCACTCGCTCACACTCGGGCTGAAGGGTTCTTGGGATTGACAGTGCAGGAGGTGGGTCACTCGCTCACACTCGGGCTGAAGGGTTCTTGGGATTGATGGTGCAGGAGGTGGGTCACTCGCTCGCACTCGGGCTGAAGGGTTCTTGGGATTGACGGTACAGGAGGTGGGTCACTCGCTCACACTCGGGCTGAAGGGTTCTTGGGATTGACGGTACAGGAGGTGGGTCACTCGCTCACATTCGGGCTGAAGGGTTCTTGGGATTGACAGTGCAGGAGGTGGGTCACTCGCTCACACTCGGGCTGAAGGGTTCTTGGGATTGACAGTGCAGGAGGTGGGTCACTCGCTCACACTCGGGCTGAAGGGTTCTTGGGATTGACAGTGCAGGAGGTGGGTCACTCGCTCACACTCCGGCTGAAGGGTTCTTGGGATTGACAGTGCAGGAGGTGGGTCACTCGCTCACACTCGGGCTGAAGGGTTCTTGGGATTGACGGTACAGGAGGTGGGTCACTCGCTCACACTCGGGCTGAAGGGTTCTTGGGATTGACAGTGCAGGAGGTGGGTCACTCGCTCACACTCGGGCTGAAGGGTTCTTGGGATTGACAGTGCAGGAGGTGGGTCACTCGCTCACACTCGGGCTGAAGGGTTCTTGGGATTGACAGTGCAGCAGGTGGGTCACTCGCTCACACTCGGGCTGAAGGGTTCTTGGGATTGACGGTACAGGAGGTGGGTCACTCGCTCACACTCAGGCTGAAGGGTTCTTGGGATTGATGGTACAGGAGGTGGGTCACTCGCTCACACTCGGGCTGAAGGGTTCTTGGGATTGACGGTACAGGAGGTGGGTCACTCGTCCGCACTCGGGCTGAAGGGTTCTTGGGATTGACAGTGCAGGAGGTGGGTCACTCGCTCACACTCGGGCTGAAGGGTTCTTGGGATTGACAGTGCAGGAGGTGGGTCACTCGCCCGCACTCGGGCTGAAGGGTTCTTGGGATTGACAGTGCAGGAGGTGGGTCACTCGCTCACACTCGGGCTGAAGGGTTCTTGGGATTGACAGTGCAGGAGGTGGGTCACTCGCTCACACTCGGGCTGAAGGGTTCTTGGGATTGACGGTACAGGAGGTGGGTCACTCGCTCACACTCGGGCTGAAGGGTTCTTGGGATTGACGGTGCTGGAGGTGGGTCACTCGCCCGCACTCGGGCTGAAGGGTTCTTGGGATTGACAGTGCAGGAGGTGGGTCACTCGCTCACACTCGGGCTGAAGGGTTCTTGGGATTGACAGTGCAGGAGGTGGGTCACTCGCTCACACTCGGGCTGAAGGGTTCTTGGGATTGACAGTGCAGGAGGTGGGTCACTCGCCCGCACTCGGGCTGAAGGGTTCTTGGGATTGACAGTGCAGGAGGTGGGTCACTCGCTCACACTCGGGCTGAAGGGTTCTTGGGATTGATGGTACAGGAGGTGGGTCACTCGCTCACACTCGGGCTGAAGGGTTCTTGGGATTGACGGTACAGGAGGTGGGTCACTCGCTCACACTCGGGCTGAAGGGTTCTTGGGATTGACAGTACAGGAGGTGGGTCACTCGCTCACACTCGGGCTGAAGGGTTCTTGGGATTGACAGTACAGGAGGTGGGTCACTCGCCCGCACTCGGGCTGAAGGGTTCTTGGGATTGACAGTACAGGAGGTGGGTCACTCGCTCACACTCGGGCTGAAGGGTTCTTGGGATTGACAGTGCAGGAGGTGGGTCACTCGCTCACACTCGGGCTGAAGGGTTCTTGGGATTGACAGTGCAGGAGGTGGGTCACTCGCCCGCACTCGGGCTGAAGGGTTCTTGGGATTGACAGTACAGGAGGTGGGTCACTCGCTCACACTCGGGCTGAAGGGTTCTTGGGATTGACAGTGCAGGAGGTGGGTCACTCGCTCACACTCGGGCTGAAGGGTTCTTGGGATTGACAGTGCAGGAGGTGGGTCACTCGCTCGCACTCGGGCTGAAGGGTTCTTGGGATTGACAGTGCAGGAGGTGGGTCACTCGCTCACACTCGGGCTGAAGGGTTCTTGGGATTGACAGTACAGGAGGTGGGTCACTCGCCCACACTCGGGCTGAAGGGTTCTTGGGATTGATGGTACAGGAGGTGGGTCACTCGCTCACACTCGGGCTGAAGGGTTCTTGGGATTGACAGTGCAGGAGGTGGGTCACTCGCTCACACTCGGGCTGAAGGGTTCTTGGGATTGACAGTGCAGGAGGTGGGTCACTCGCTCACACTCGGGCTGAAGGGTTCTTGGGATTGACAGTGCAGGAGGTGGGTCACTCGCCCGCACTCGGGCTGAAGGGTTCTTGGGATTGACAGTGCAGGAGGTGGGTCACTCGCTCACACTCGGGCTGAAGGGTTCTTGGGATTGACAGTGCAGGAGGTGGGTCACTCGCTCACACTCGGGCTGAAGGGTTCTTGGGATTGACGGTACAGGAGGTGGGTCACTCGCTCACACTCGGGCTGAAGGGTTCTTGGGATTGACAGTGCAGGAGGTGGGTCACTCGCTCACACTCGGGCTGAAGGGTTCTTGGGATTGACGGTGCTGGAGGTGGGTCACTCGCCCGCACTCGGGCTGAAGGGTTCTTGGGATTGACAGTGCAGGAGGTGGGTCACTCGCTCACACTCGGGCTGAAGGGTTCTTGGGATTGACAGTGCAGGAGGTGGGTCACTCGCTCACACTCGGGCTGAAGGGTTCTTGGGATTGACAGTGCAGGAGGTGGGTCACTCGCCCGCACTCGGGCTGAAGGGTTCTTGGGATTGACAGTGCAGGAGGTGGGTCACTCGCTCACACTCGGGCTGAAGGGTTCTTGGGATTGACGGTGCAGGAGGTGGGTCACTCGCTCACACTCGGGCTGAAGGGTTCTTGGGATTGACAGTGCAGGAGGTGGGTCACTCGCTCACACTCGGGCTGAAGGGTTCTTGGGATTGACAGTGCAGGAGGTGGGTCACTCGCCCGCACTCGGGCTGAAGGGTTCTTGGGATTGACAGTACAGGAGGTGGGTCACTCGCTCACACTCGGGCTGAAGGGTTCTTGGGATTGACAGTGCAGGAGGTGGGTCACTCGCTCACACTCGGGCTGAAGGGTTCTTGGGATTGACAGTGCAGGAGGTGGGTCACTCGCCCGCACTCGGGCTGAAGGGTTCTTGGGATTGACAGTACAGGAGGTGGGTCACTCGCTCACACTCGGGCTGAAGGGTTCTTGGGATTGACAGTGCAGGAGGTGGGTCACTCGCTCACACTCGGGCTGAAGGGTTCTTGGGATTGACAGTGCAGGAGGTGGGTCACTCGCTCACACTCGGGCTGAAGGGTTCTTGGGATTGACAGTGCAGGAGGTGGGTCACTCGCTCACACTCGGGCTGAAGGGTTCTTGGGATTGACAGTGCAGGAGGTGGGTCACTCGCTCACACTCGGGCTGAAGGGTTCTTGGGATTGATGGTGCAGGAGGTGGGTCACTCGCTCACACTCGGGCTGAAGGGTTCTTGGGATTGACAGTGCAGGAGGTGGGTCACTCGCTCACACTCGGGCTGAAGGGTTCTTGGGATTGACAGTGCAGGAGGTGGGTCACTCGCTCACACTCGGGCTGAAGGGTTCTTGGGATTGATGGTGCAGGAGGTGGGTCACTCGCCCGCACTCGGGCTGAAGGGTTCTTGGGATTGACGGTACAGGAGGTGGGTCACTCGCCCGCACTCGGGCTGAAGGGTTCTTGGGATTGATGGTGCAGGAGGTGGGTCACTCGCTCACACTCGGGCTGAAGGGTTCTTGGGATTGACAGTGCAGGAGGTGGGTCACTCGCTCACACTCGGGCTGAAGGGTTCTTGGGATTGACAGTGCAGGAGGTGGGTCACTCGCTCACACTCGGGCTGAAGGGTTCTTGGGATTGATGGTGCAGGAGGTGGGTCACTCGCTCGCACTCGGGCTGAAGGGTTCTTGGGATTGACAGTGCAGGAGGTGGGTCACTCGCTCGCACTCGGGCTGAAGGGTTCTTGGGATTGACAGTGCAGGAGGTGGGTCACTCGCTCACACTCGGGCTGAAGGGTTCTTGGGATTGATGGTACAGGAGGTGGGTCACTCGCTCACACTCGGGCTGAAGGGTTCTTGGGATTGACGGTGCAGGAGGTGGGTCACTCGCTCACACTCGGGCTGAAGGGTTCTTGGGATTGACAGTGCAGGAGGTGGGTCACTCGCTCACACTCGGGCTGAAGGGTTCTTGGGATTGACAGTGCAGGAGGTGGGTCACTCGCCCGCACTCGGGCTGAAGGGTTCTTGGGATTGACAGTACAGGAGGTGGGTCACTCGCTCACACTCGGGCTGAAGGGTTCTTGGGATTGACAGTGCAGGAGGTGGGTCACTCGCTCACACTCGGGCTGAAGGGTTCTTGGGATTGACAGTGCAGGAGGTGGGTCACTCGCTCACACTCGGGCTGAAGGGTTCTTGGGATTGACAGTGCAGGAGGTGGGTCACTCGCTCACACTCGGGCTGAAGGGTTCTTGGGATTGACAGTGCAGGAGGTGGGTCACTCGCTCACACTCGGGCTGAAGGGTTCTTGGGATTGACAGTGCAGGAGGTGGGTCACTCGCTCACACTCGGGCTGAAGGGTTCTTGGGATTGACAGTACAGGAGGTGGGTCACTCGCTCGCACTCGGGCTGAAGGGTTCTTGGGATTGACAGTGCAGGAGGTGGGTCACTCGCTCGCACTCGGGCTGAAGGGTTCTTGGGATTGACAGTGCAGGAGGTGGGTCACTCGCTCACACTCGGGCTGAAGGGTTCTTGGGATTGACAGTGCAGGAGGTGGGTCACTCGCTCACACTCGGGCTGAAGGGTTCTTGGGATTGACAGTGCAGGAGGTGGGTCACTCGCTCACACTCGGGCTGAAGGGTTCTTGGGATTGATGGTGCAGGAGGTGGGTCACTCGCTCACACTCGGGCTGAAGGGTTCTTGGGATTGACAGTGCAGGAGGTGGGTCACTCGCTCACACTCGGGCTGAAGGGTTCTTGGGATTGATGGTGCAGGAGGTGGGTCACTCGCCCGCACTCGGGCTGAAGGGTTCTTGGGATTGACGGTACAGGAGGTGGGTCACTCGCCCGCACTCGGGCTGAAGGGTTCTTGGGATTGATGGTGCAGGAGGTGGGTCACTCGCTCACACTCGGGCTGAAGGGTTCTTGGGATTGACAGTGCAGGAGGTGGGTCACTCGCTCACACTCGGGCTGAAGGGTTCTTGGGATTGACAGTGCAGGAGGTGGGTCACTCGCTCACACTCGGGCTGAAGGGTTCTTGGGATTGATGGTGCAGGAGGTGGGTCACTCGCTCGCACTCGGGCTGAAGGGTTCTTGGGATTGACAGTGCAGGAGGTGGGTCACTCGCTCACACTCGGGCTGAAGGGTTCTTGGGATTGACAGTGCAGGAGGTGGGTCACTCGCTCACACTCGGGCTGAAGGGTTCTTGGGATTGACGGTACAGGAGGTGGGTCACTCGCTCGCACTCGGGCTGAAGGGTTCTTGGGATTGACAGTGCAGGAGGTGGGTCACTCGCTCACACTCGGGCTGAAGGGTTCTTGGGATTGACAGTGCAGGAGGTGGGTCACTCGCTCACACTCGGGCTGAAGGGTTCTTGGGATTGACGGTACAGGAGGTGGGTCACTCGCTCACACTCGGGCTGAAGGGTTCTTGGGATTGACAGTGCAGGAGGTGGGTCACTCGCTCACACTCGGGCTGAAGGGTTCTTGGGATTGACAGTGCAGGAGGTGGGTCACTCGCTCACACTCGGGCTGAAGGGTTCTTGGGATTGACAGTGCAGGAGGTGGGTCACTCGCTCACACTCGGGCTGAAGGGTTCTTGGGATTGACAGTGCAGGAGGTGGGTCACTCGCTCACACTCGGGCTGAAGGGTTCTTGGGATTGACAGTGCTGGAGGTGGGTCACTCGCTCACACTCGGGCTGAAGGGTTCTTGGGATTGACGGTGCAGGAGGTGGGTCACTCGCTCACACTCGGGCTGAAGGGTTCTTGGGATTGACAGTGCAGGAGGTGGGTCACTCGCTCACACTCGGGCTGAAGGGTTCTTGGGATTGACAGTGCAGGAGGTGGGTCACTCGCTCACACTCGGGCTGAAGGGTTCTTGGGATTGACGGTACAGGAGGTGGGTCACTCGCTCACACTCGGGCTGAAGGGTTCTTGGGATTGACGGTACAGGAGGTGGGTCACTCGCTCACACTCGGGCTGAAGGGTTCTTGGGATTGACAGTGCAGGAGGTGGGTCACTCGCTCACACTCGGGCTGAAGGGTTCTTGGGATTGATGGTGCAGGAGGTGGGTCACTCGCTCACACTCGGGCTGAAGGGTTCTTGGGATTGACAGTGCAGGAGGTGGGTCACTCGCTCACACTCGGGCTGAAGGGTTCTTGGGATTGACAGTGCAGGAGGTGGGTCACTCGCTCACACTCGGGCTGAAGGTTTCTTGGGATTGACAGTGCAGGAGGTGGGTCACTCGCTCACACTCGGGCTGAAGGGTTCTTGGGATTGACAGTGCAGGAGGTGGGTCACTCGCTCACACTCGGGCTGAAGGGTTCTTGGGATTGATGGTGCAGGAGGTGGGTCACTCGCTCACACTCGGGCTGAAGGGTTCTTGGGATTGACAGTGCAGGAGGTGGGTCACTCGCTCGCACTCGGGCTGAAGGGTTCTTGGGATTGACAGTGCAGGAGGTGGGTCACTCGCTCACACTCGGGCTGAAGGGTTCTTGGGATTGACGGTGCAGGAGGTGGGTCACTCGCTCACACTCGGGCTGAAGGGTTCTTGGGATTGACGGTACAGGAGGTGGGTCACTCGCTCACACTCGGGCTGAAGGGTTCTTGGGATTGATGGTGCAGGAGGTGGGTCACTCGCCCACACTCGGGCTGAAGGGTTCTTGGGATTGACAGTGCAGGAGGTGGGTCACTCGCTCACACTCGGGCTGAAGGGTTCTTGGGATTGACAGTGCAGGAGGTGGGTCACTCGCTCGCACTCGGGCTGAAGGGTTCTTGGGATTGACAGTGCAGGAGGTGGGTCACTCGCTCACACTCAGGCTGAAGGGTTCTTGGGATTGACAGTGCAGGAGGTGGGTCACTCGCTCACACTCGGGCTGAAGGGTTCTTGGGATTGACAGTGCAGGAGGTGGGTCACTCGCTCACACTCGGGCTGAAGGGTTCTTGGGATTGATGGTGCAGGAGGTGGGTCACTCGCTCACACTCGGGCTGAAGGGTTCTTGGGATTGACAGTGCAGGAGGTGGGTCACTCGCTCACACTCGGGCTGAAGTGTTCTTGGGATTGACGGTACAGGAGGTGGGTCACTCGCTCACACTCGGGCTGAAGGGTTCTTGGGATTGACAGTGCAGGAGGTGGGTCACTCGCTCACACTCGGGCTGAAGGGTTCTTGGGATTGACAGTGCAGGAGGTGGGTCACTCGCTCGCACTCGGGCTGAAGGGTTCTTGGGATTGACAGTGCAGGAGGTGGGTCACTCGCTCACACTCGGGCTGAAGGGTTCTTGGGATTGACAGTGCAGGAGGTGGGTCACTCGCTCACACTCGGGCTGAAGGGTTCTTGGGATTGACAGTGCAGGAGGTGGGTCACTCGCTCACACTCGGGCTGAAGGGTTCTTGGGATTGACAGTGCAGGAGGTGGGTCACTCGCTCACACTCGGGCTGAAGGGTTCTTGGGATTGATGGTACAGGAGGTGGGTCACTCGCTCACACTCGGGCTGAAGGGTTCTTGGGATTGACAGTGCAGGAGGTGGGTCACTCGCTCACACTCGGGCTGAAGGGTTCTTGGGATTGATGGTGCAGGAGGTGGGTCACTCGCTCGCACTCGGGCTGAAGGGTTCTTGGGATTGATGGTGCAGGAGGTGGGTCACTCGCTCACACTCGGGCTGAAGGGTTCTTGGGATTGACAGTGCAGGAGGTGGGTCACTCGCTCGCACTCGGGCTGAAGGGTTCTTGGGATTGACAGTGCAGGAGGTGGGTCACTCGCTCACACTCGGGCTGAAGGGTTCTTGGGATTGACGGTACAGGAGGTGGGTCACTCGCTCACACTCGGGCTGAAGGGTTCTTGGGATTGACAGTGCAGGAGGTGGGTCACTCGCTCACACTCGGGCTGAAGGGTTCTTGGGATTGACGGTACAGGAGGTGGGTCACTCGCCCGCACTCGGGCTGAAGGGTTCTTGGGATTGATGGTGCAGGAGGTGGGTCACTCGCTCACACTCGGGCTGAAGGGTTCTTGGGATTGACAGTGCAGGAGGTGGGTCACTCGCTCACACTCGGGCTGAAGGGTTCTTGGGATTGATGGTACAGGAGGTGGGTCACTCGCTCACACTCGGGCTGAAGGGTTCTTGGGATTGACAGTGCAGGAGGTGGGTCACTCGCTCACACTCGGGCTGAAGGGTTCTTGGGATTGACAGTGCAGGAGGTGGGTCACTCGCTCACACTCGGGCTGAAGGGTTCTTGTGATTGACAGTGCAGGAGGTGGGTCACTCGCTCGCACTCGGGCTGAAGGGTTCTTGGGATTGACAGTGCAGGAGGTGGGTCACTCGCTCACACTCGGGCTGAAGGGTTCTTGGGATTGACGGTACAGGAGGTGGGTCACTCACTCACACTCGGGCTGAAGGGTTCTTGGGATTGATGGTGCAGGAGGTGGGTCACTCGCTCACACTCGGGCTGAAGGGTTCTTGGGATTGACAGTGCAGGAGGTGGGTCACTCGCTCGCACTCGGGCTGAAGGGTTCTTGGGATTGACAGTGCAGGAGGTGGGTCACTCGCTCACACTCGGGCTGAAGGGTTCTTGGGATTGACAGTGCAGGAGGTGGGTCACTCGCTCACACTCGGGCTGAAGGGTTCTTGGGATTGACAGTGCAGGAGGTGGGTCACTCGCTCACACTCGGGCTGAAGGGTTCTTGGGATTGACAGTGCAGGAGGTGGGTCACTCGCTCACACTCGGGCTGAAGGGTTCTTGGGATTGACGGTGCTGGAGGTGGGTCACTCGGTCACACTCGGGCTGAAGGGTTCTTGGGATTGACAGTACAGGAGGTGGGTCACTCGCTCACACTCGGGCTGAAGGGTTCTTGGGATTGACAGTGCAGGAGGTGGGTCACTCGCTCACACTCGGGCTGAAGGGTTCTTGGGATTGACAGTGCAGGAGGTGGGTCACTCGCTCACACTCGGGCTGAAGGGTTCTTGGGATTGATGGTACAGGAGGTGGGTCACTCGCTCACACTCGGGCTGAAGGGTTCTTGGGATTGACAGTGCAGGAGGTGGGTCACTCGCTCACACTCGGGCTGAAGGGCTCTTGGGATTGACAGTGCAGGAGGTGGGTCACTCGCTCACACTCGGGCTGAAGGGTTCTTGGGATTGACAGTGCAGGAGGTGGGTCACTCGCTCGCACTCGGGCTGAAGGGTTCTTGGGATTGACAGTGCAGGAGGTGGGTCACTCGCTCACACTCGGGCTGAAGGGTTCTTGGGATTGACGGTACAGGAGGTGGGTCACTCACTCACACTCGGGCTGAAGGGTTCTTGGGATTGATGGTGCAGGAGGTGCTTCATGTTTCAGGCTGAGTGAGTTAGTCAGGCAGAGCTGCGTACTGGAACAGGAGCCGTACAGAGAGCCCCCTACCCCAGGGTGGGGAGGGATTAACAGCTAATCAGTGCGCAACATCTGTGACAACTACAGCGTCACCCCTGGCGGGAGGTGTAATTAAAATGTGATATGTTTACATAAGAACATAAGAAATAGGAGCAGGAGTCGGGCTTTTGCCCCTCGAGCCTGCTCCGCCATTCAATAAGATCATGACTGATCATCGACCTCATCTCCACTTTCCTGAACTATCCCCATATCCCTTGATTCCCTTAATATCCAAAAATCTATCGATCTCTGTCTTGAATATACTCAATGACTGAGCCTCCACAGCCCTCTGGGGTAGAGAATTCCAAAGACTCATCACCCTCTGAGTGAAGAAATTTCTCCTCATCTCAGTCCTAAATGGCCGACCCCTTATCCTGAGACTGTGACCCCTAGTTCTAGACTCCCCAGCCAGGGGAAACATCCTCCCTGCATCTACCCTGTCAAGCCCTGTAAGAAATTTGTATGTTTCAATGAGATCATCTCTCATTCTTCTAAAATGTAGAGAATATGGGCTAAAAATTCAGTTTGGGGCGCCCAGCTCGCCTGGGCGGTGGAATTACCGCTGCGCGCGGAGCCACTTGCGCCAGCGGGATATTCAGTTTCAGCGCCCCAAGTGGAAGCCGGCCGCTAAACAAGGGTTTCGGCGCCCCGCTTGGGGCGCTGAAACTGAATATCGGCGTGTAAAGTGCCGCAGCGCCACCCGCTGCGGCACGGCAGCCTGCGGTACTGCAGGCCTTCCTCTCACTCTTAAGGGGGAGGTGCCTGCAACAGCGCGAGCCCCACTCGCGAGTGCCGGCAAATGAGCCCGGCACCAAGGAGAAGTGCCGGGCTCTCGGGAAACAGCCGGCAATACCGCGGGGGGGGGGGTGTAGGAGGCCGGGGACGGAGGTGCGGGCAGGCGGCCACCGAAAAAGCGGCCGGCCGCACCTCCACCTTAATTCGCCCCACTACCGCCACAAGTAGGCCCCTGTGTACCGGTCGCTGTTTGCGGCCGGCACGGAGGAGGCGGCAGCGACCAAATATGGCCAGCGGGGCGATAGCGGGGCGCTGCGCACACCGATGATGTCATCGGTGGCGGCGCAGCGCTACAGGCTAACGCCGCCATTAGCGCCCCGCTAAATTTCGCGGTAGGTTTAGCCAGTGGCGCAAAAGCCCTCTTTGGGTGCAAACTGGTGGCGCAGGCCACTGAATTTCTAGGCCTATAGGCCTAGTCTACTCAATCTCTCCTCATAGGACAGCCCCCCCCCCCATCCCAGGAACCAGTCTGGTGAACCTTCGTTGCACTCCCTCTACGGCAAGTATATCCTTCCTTAGGTAAGGAGACCAAAACTGTCCACAATACTCCAGGTGTGGTCTCACCAGGGCGCTATATAATTGCAGTAAGACATCTTTATTCTTGTACTCAAATCCTCTTGTAATAAAGGCCAACATACCATTTGCTTTCCTAATTGCTTGCTGTACCTGCATGTTAACTTTCCGTGATTCGTGTACAAGGACACCCAGGTCCCTCTGAACACCAACATTCCCCAATCTCTCACCATTTAAAAAATACTCTGCTTTTCTATTTTTCCTACCAAAGTGGATAACTTCACATTTCTCCACATTATATTCCATTTGCCATGTTCTTGCCCACTCACTTAGCCTGTCTATATTCCCATGTAGTTCATGTAGTTTCCCAATCTACCTTCGCCAACTCGCCCCTCATACCTACGTAGTTTGCTTTGTTTAGATTTAAGACCCTAGTTTCGGATTTAACTAAATCACTTTCAAACTCAATACAAAATTCTATCATATTATGGTCACTCTTCCCTAAAGGCCCCTTTACTGCAAGGTTATTAATTAACCATTTCTCATTGCACAATACTAGATCTAAAATAGCCTGTTCCCTAGTTGGTTCCTCAACATACTGATCTAGAAAACTATCTTGCATACATTCCATGAATTTGTCCTCCACACTATTACTGCAAATTTAGTTTGCCCAGTTTATATGTAGATTAAACTTCCCCATGATTACTGTATTACCCTTGTTACATGCGCCTCTAATTTCCTGATTTATGCTCTGCCCTACATTACAACTGCTGTTTGGGGGCCTATAAACAACTCCCAGCAATGTTTTCTGCCCCTTGCTGTTTCTTAGCTCCACCCAAACTGATTCTACTTCTTGATTTTCGGAGCTAAGATCCTTTCTCTCGACTGTCTTTATCCCATCCTTTATTATCAGGGCTACCCCTCCTCCTTTTCCATTTTGCCTATCTCTTCTATAAGTTAAATATCCTGAAATATTTAGTTCCCAACCTCAGTCACTTTGCAACCATGTCACCTAGGTAGTGGAAAAGAGGGAAGTCATATGAAGTCAGAAATAGATGGTAGAAAGGTGAGAAGCAATAAGCAAAGGAGAGAAACACAAAGGGCCAAACTAATTCATAATGAGAGTGTGAAAAAAGCAAGCCTGAAGGCTTTGAATCTTAATGCTAGAAGCATTAGGAACAAGGTGGATGAATTAGTTGTGGAAATAGAGGTAAACAAGTATGATTTGATTGGGATTACAGAAACGTGGCTGCAGGGTGGGCAAGGCTGGGAACTTAACATCCAGGGATATACAATATTTAGGAAGGATCGGCAAAAAGGTAGGGGAGGTGGGGTAGCATTGCTGGTAAAGGAGGGGATTAATGCAATGGAAAGGAAGGATATTAACTCGGATGAAACGGAATCTGTATGGGTAGAAATGAGAAATAGCAAGGGGAGGAAAACGTTAGTGGGTGTGATATATAGGCCTCCAAATAGTAATATGGAGGTGAGGGAAGGCATAAAAAGGGAAATTAGAGAAGCGTGCGATAAGAGCACAGCTGTCATCATGGGTGACTTTAATTTACATATTGATTGGACTACCCAAATTAGTAAAAATTCTGAGGAGGAGGAATTCCTGGAATGTTTTCGGGACGGTTATCTGGACCAATATGTCGAGGAGCCGACTCGAGATCAGGCCATTTTAGACTGGGTATTGTGCAATGAGAAGGGACTTATCAGCAATCTTCTTGTACGAGGCCCCTTGGGCCAGAGCGATCATAATATGATCGAGCTCTCAGTCGAGATGGAGAGTGAGGAAATTGAATCAGAGACTAAGGTCCAGAACTTAAATAAAGGGAATTACGAGGGTATGAGACGGGAATTGGGTAAGATTGATTGGGTGGTGTTTCTGGGGGGATTGACAGTGGAGAGACAATGGCAAGCATTCAAAGATAGAATGGAAGAATTCCAGAACATGTTTGGCATAAAAATAAACCTAAAAAGGTGACTCAACCGTGGATAACGAGGGAAATTAGGGACAGCATAAAATCAAAAAAAAGGGCATATCAACTGGCAAAAAAAAGCACCAGACCGGAAGATTGGGGGCAGTACAGGATACAGCAAAAGAGGACAAAGGGATTAATCAGGAAGGGGAAAATAGAATACGAAAGTAAACTTGCAGCAAACATAAAGACAGACTGCAAAAGCTTTTATCGGTATATCAGGAGGAAAAGACTGGTAAAATCCCAAGTCGGTCCCTTGCAGTCCGATTCGGGAGAATATATAATGGAGAATAAGGAAATGGCAGCCCAATTAAGCTCATACTTTGGTTCTGTATTCACAAAGGAGGACACAAACAACCTCCCAGGAATATCGGCAAACATAGGGACTAATGAGAGGGAGGAGCTGACAGAAATTAGTATCTCTAGGGATATGGTGTTGGGTAAGTTGAGGGGACTGAAGGCCGACAAATCCCCGGGGCCTGATAAACTACATCCTAGGGTACTTAAGGAGGTGGCCCTGGAGATAGCAGATGCTCTAAGGATCATCTTCCGGAACTCCATTGACTCGGGAACAGTACCCGTGGATTGGAGGGTAGCTAATGTTACCCCAATATTTAAAAAGGGGGGTAGAGAGAAAGCAGGGAATTATAGACCAGTAAGCCTTACATCGGTTGTGGGCAAAATGCTAGAGTCCATTATTAAGGATAAAATAGCGGAGCACTTGACAAATGGGGAAAGGATCGGACAGAGTCAACATGGATTTACAAAGGGTAAATCGTGTTTGACTAATCTGCTGGAATTTTTTGAGGAAGTAACTGGTAAAATAGATGGGGGAGAGCCAGTGGATGTGGTGTACCTTGACTTCCAGAAAGCCTTCGATAAGGTTCCACACAAAGGATTATCATGCAAAATTAAGGCTCATGGAATTGGGGGCAAAGTATTAACGTGGATAGAGAACTGGCTGGCGGATAGAAAACAGAGAGTTGGAATAAACGGCTCGTTTTCGGAGTGGCAGGCAGTGACCAGCGGGGTGCCGCAAGGATCTGTCCTGGGACCCCAGCTGTTCACAATATATATAAATGATCTGGATCAGGGAATTGGATGCAATATTTCCAAATTCGCTGACGACACTAAACTAGGAGGAGGGGTGGGCTCTGATGAGGATGTCAGGAGGCTACAGTGCGATTTGGACAGGTTGGGGGAATGGGCGGATACGTGGCAGATGCACTATAATGTGGATAAATGCGAGGTTATCCACTTTGGGGGTAAAAACAGGAGGGTAGATTATTATCTAAATGGCAATAGATTGGGAGATGGGGAAGTGCAGAGGGACCTGGGTGTTCTTGTGCACCAGTCACTGAAGGAGAGCATGCAGGTGCAACAGGCGATTAAGAAGGCAAATGGTATGTTGGCCTTCATATCAAGGGGGTTCGAGTATAGGAATAGGGATACCTTACTACAGCTGTACAAGGTGCTGGTGAGACCGCATCTGGAGTATTGTGTACAGTTTTGGTCGCCCCATCTGCGGAAGGATGTTCTTGCCATGGAAAGAGTGCAACGGCGATTCACCAGGCTGATACCTGGAATGGCGGGAATGACCTACGAAGAGAGATTAAATAGTTTGGGCTTGTACTCACTGGAGTTTAGAAGATTGAGAGGGGATCTCATCGAAACATATAAAATTATGGCAGGCCTGGACAGGCTGAATCCAGAGAGAATGTTTCCAATGGCCGGGGAGCACAGAACCAGGGGCCACAGTCTAAAAATAGCGGGCAAATCATTTAAAACAGAGATGAGGAAGAATTTCTTCACTCAAAGAGTGGTGAGCCTGTGGAATTCCCTGCCACAGAGGGCTGTGAAGGCTAATTCAATAAATATTTTCAAGAGAGAATTGGATATATTTCTGAAGGCTAAGGGGATTAAGGGTTACGGAGAAAAGGCGGGGACGGGGTACTGAACTGGTAAGATCAGCTATGATCTCAGACGAAGATCAGCCATGATCTCATTGAATGGCGGAGCAGGCTCGAAGGGCCGAATGGCCTACTCCTGTTCCTATCTCTATGTAATGGCTATTAGACAGTTTCCATTCTAAATGTGGACGTGAGTTTAAAAATAAGGACAGAATGTAGGACTTTAAAATGGGGCTGAATGGGATGTGTGGACTCCGATCATTAACCCCTCAGCCTCTAACCCCCTTTCCCTGAAGACTATACTTGGTCATCTCTGTGTAAAACCTTTGGGAGAGTGACAAATATTAAATAAATATTTGACAACAGTTTTGTTAATAGTGGAAGTCATAGAGTCATGGGGGGAAAAAGAGGGGGCTAACGGGGCGCAAAGCAACTAGCGCCCGGGCGCCGCGTCGCTAACGCCTCCCGCGATATTCAGCAGGAGGTTAGCGGCGGCAGTAACCGTTAGCGATAACTTCATCGCCGTGCGCAGCGCCCTGGCTGCGATCTTCGGTAGTGCCCCCTGACTTACCGCCAGACACCATGTCTGACGGGGTCAGCGGGGCGTACCTGCGGTCGGGGCGGCGCAAATTAAAGGGAAGGTGCCAGGCGGCCATTTTTGTTGCTGGCTGCCTGCCAGCACCTGCCCGCTTTGCCGTCCCCGGCCTTCTGAGCAGCACCCCCCTCGCGGAGTGCTGGCTGCACTCCGTGAGCCCGGCACTTCTCTGGAGTGCCGGGCTCTTTTGCTGGCACTCCGATCCCTGGTGGCCCACTTCTACCGATATTTTGTCAGCATCCACCTCCTCAGTAAACACCGATACAAAGTACTCACTGAGTATTCTAGCCTTGCCCTGCGCCTCTCAGCATACATCACCTTCTTTACCTGTAATAGGCCCCACCCCGCCTCTCTCTGCCCGCTTACTGTTTACATGCCGAAGAATATTTTTGGGTTCCCTTTTACGTTAGCCGCCATTCTACTCTCATATTCTCTCTTTGCCGATCTTATTTTCATCTTCACTCCCCCTCTCAAATATTGTATTTGGTCTGGTTCTCCCTTGAAGAATTCACCTGCCATGAATCATACACCCTCTTTTTTTGTTTCATCATCTTCTCAATCTCCCTCGTCATCCAAGGAGTCCTTGCTTTGGTTCCCTTACCCTTCCCTCTTGTTGGAATGTCCCTAACCTGTACTTGGAACATCCCCTCCTTAAAGATCTCCCATTGTTCCGTTACAGTTTTTCATGTCAGTCTTTGGTTCCATTTTAATCTGGCTAGATCCTTTCGCATCCCATTGAAGTTAGCCCTATTCCACTCTAGATTGTTCCTTGCTCCTCCCCGTTGCTAATCTAAATCTTATGATACGATGATCACTTGTACCCAAGTGTTCTCCCACAGACACTTGGTCGACCTGGCCCACCTCATTCCCCAGCACCAGATCCAGCAATGCCTCCTTCCTAGTCGGGCCAAGAACATACTGGTCAAGGAAATTCTCCTGAACACATTTCAGAAATTCCTCCCCCTCCTTTCCCTTTACCCTAGCATTATCCCAATCAATATTTGGGTAATTAAAGTCCCCCAATATCACCCCTCTAGCTCTTGCACATCTCTGTGATTTCTCTGCAGATTTGCTCCTCTACCTCCCTCTCACTATTTGGAGTCCTATAGAATACCCCCAATAGTGTGATCGCACCCTTTTTGCTCGTCAACTCTAACCAGGTGATAGTGTTCACATGTAGGAAGACAGCGGAAAAACCAAAGGGTATCACTCCCGCTTAAATATGCCACTGTGCCCTGTGACTGGACAGCAGCCAATGGAGAGAACTAGCCAGGTAACTAGCAACCAGTTAGTGCAATGTCAGCTGGGATCTATCGCTAGTTACTATCTCTAACCCTAATCCATAGCCCTGTGCCTGGTTCTGTCTCCGAGTTGCTTTGGATGTGGTGAGTGTGAGGGGGAATGCTGCCTCTGTCTCTCCAGTGTTGAAGTGCGATGGGGAGTTGGTGATGCGCAGTGTTAGGGGCCAGGGTTCAGTGCTGACACTACATGCTACTTACTGACCCAGTCACATTCAATGTGCCTCCTCTTTCCCCTGACAGCAGCTGGTGCTCTTCAGGAACTGGCCCTCAAGTTCAGAAACACCTCAGTCATGTATGGATTGTGCAGGATCGAAGATCCCAAGACTGCAGCAACCAACTTTGTATTAATAAACTGGGTGAGTGAGTGACCGATGGGAGGGAGAGCTCGAGCCACGACTGACCAACTGACCAATGGAGGGAGAGGTCGAGCCACGACTGACCGACTGACCAATGGAGGGAGAGGTCGAGCCATGACTGACCGACTGACCAATAGCGGGAGAGCTCGAGCCCCGACTGACCAACTGACCAATGGAGGGAGAGGTCGAGCCATGCCTGACCGACTGACCAATAGCGGGAGAGCTCGAGCCACGACTGACCAACTGACCATTGGAGGGAGAGGTCAAGCCCCGACTGACCAACTGACCAATGGAGGGAGAGCTCGAGCTATGACTGACCAACTGACCAATGGAGGGAGAGGTCGAGCCCTGACTGACTGACTGACCAATGGAGGGAGAGGTCGAGCCCCGACTGACCAACTGACCAATGGAGGGAGAGCTCGAGCCACGACTGACCAACTGACCAATGGAGGGAGAGGTCAAGCCACGACTGACCAACTGACCAATGGAGGGAGAGGTCGAGCCCCGACTGACCAACTGACCAATGGAGGGAGAGCTCGAGCCCCGACTGACCAACTGACCAATGGAGGGAGAGCTCGAGCCACGACTGACCGACTGACCAATGGAGGGAGAGGTCAAGCCACGACTGACCAACTGACCAATGGAGGGAGAGGTCGAGCCACGACTGACCAACTGACCAATGGAGGGAGAGGTCGAGCCCCGACTGACCAACTGACCAATGGAGGGAGAGGTCGAGCCCCGACTGACCAATGGAGGGAGAGGTCGAGCCACGACTGACCAATGGAAGGAGAGGTCGAGCCCTGACTGACCAATGGAGGGAGAGGTCGAGCCACGACTGACCAATGGAAGGAGAGGTCGAGCCCTGACTGACCAATGGAGGGACAGCTTGAGCCATGACTGACCGACTGACCAGCGGAGGGAGAGCTTGAGCCATGACTGACCGACTGACCAATGGAGGGAGAGGTCGAGCCACGACTGACCTACTGACCAATGGAGGGAGAGGTCGAGCCACGACTGACCTACTGACCAATGGAGGGAGAGGTCAAGCCCTGACTGACCAACTGACCAATGGAGGGAGAGCTCGAGCCACGACTGACTGACTGACCAATGGAGGGAGAGCTCGAGCCACGACTGACCGACTGACCAATGGAGGGAGAGGTCAAGCCCCGACTGACCGACTGACCAATGGAGGGAGAGCTCGAGCCACGACTGACCGACTGACCAATAGCGGGAGAGCTCGAGCCACGACTGACCAACTAACCGATGGAGGGAGAGGTCGAGTCACGACTGACCAATGGAAGGAGAGGTCGAGCCTCGACTGACCGACTGACCAATGGAGGGAGAGGTCGAGCCATGACTGACTGACTGACCAATAGCGGGAGAGCTCGAGCCACGACTGACCAACTGACCAATGGAGGGAGAGGTCGAGCCTCGACTGACGGATTGACCAATGGAGGGAGAGCTTGAGCCACGACTGACCGACTGACCAATGGAGGGAGAGGTCAAGCCACGACTGACCAACTGACCAATGGAGGGAGAGCTCGAGCCACGACTGACCGACTGACCAATGGAGGGAGAGGTCGAGCCCCGACTGACCAATGGAGGGAGAGGTCGAGCCACGACTGACCAATGGAAGGAGAGGTCGAGCCCTGACTGACCAATGGAGGGAGAGGTCGAGCCACGACTGACCAATGGAAGGAGAGGTCGAGCCCTGACTGACCAATGGAGGGACAGCTTGAGCCATGACTGACCGACTGACCAGCGGAGGGAGAGCTTGAGCCATGACTGACCGACTGACCAATGGAGGGAGAGGTCGAGCCACGACTGACCTACTGACCAATGGAGGGAGAGGTCGAGCCACGACTGACCTACTGACCAATGGAGGGAGAGGTCAAGCCCTGACTGACCAACTGACCAATGGAGGGAGAGCTCGAGCCAAGACTGACTGACTGACCAATGGAGGGAGAGCTCGAGCCACGACTGACCAATGGAGGGAGAGGTCAAGCCCCGACTGACCGACTGACCAATGGAGGGAGAGCTCGAGCCACGACTGACCGACTGACCAATAGCGGGAGAGCTCGAGCCACGACTGACCAACTAACCGATGGAGGGAGAGGTCGAGCCACGACTGACCAATGGAAGGAGAGGTCGAGCCTCGACTGACCGACTGACCAATGGAGGGAGAGGTCGAGCCATGACTGACTGACTGACCAATAGCGGGAGAGCTCGAGCCACGACTGACCAACTGACCAATGGAGGGAGAGGTCGAGCCTCGACTGACGGATTGACCAATGGAGGGAGAACTTGAGCCACGACTGACCGACTGACCAATGGAGGGAGAGCTCGAGCCACGACTGACCGAGTCCAGCACACTCGGCACTGAGACCTGGACAGGCTGATGCAGGAACAATCCCACTCCATCACTGCAGCAACAGGGGAGGAGTATACTCACCGACTCTCTGTCTCTCTCACCCACTCTCTGTCTCTCTCACCGACTCTCTGTCTCTCTCACCCACTCTCTGTCTCTCTCACCGACTCTCTGTCTCTCTCACACACTCTCTGTCTCTCTCACACACTCTCTGTCTCTCTCACACACTCTCTGTCTCTCTCACCGACTCTCTGTCTCGCTCACACACTCTCTGTCTCTCTCACCGACTCTCTGTCTCTCTCACACACTCTGTCTCTCTCACACACTCTCTGTCTCTCTCACACACTCTCTGTCTCTCTCACACACTCTCTGTCTCTCTCACACACTCTCTGTCTCTCTCACACACTCTCTGTCTCTCTCACACACTCTCTGTCTCTCTCACACACTCTCTGCCTCTCTCACACACTCTCTGTCTCTCTCACACACTCTCTGTCTCTCTCACCGACTCTCTGTCTCTCTCACACACTCTCTGTCTCTCTCACACACTCTCTGTCTCGCTCACACACTCTCTGTCTCTCTCACCGACTCTCTGTCTCTCTCACACACTCTCTGTCTCTCTCACACACTCTCTGTCTCTCTCACTGACTCTCTGTCTCTCTCACACACTCTCTGTCTCTCTCACCGACTCTCTGTCTCTCTCACACACTCTCTGTCTCTCTCACCGACTCTCTGTCTCTCTCACACACTCTCTGTCTCTCTCACACACTCTCTGTCTCTCTCACCGACTCTCTGTCTCTCTCACACTCTCTCTGTCTCTCTCTCACCGACTCTCTGTCTCTCTCACACACTCTCTGTCTCTCACACACTCTCTGTCTCTCTCACACACTGTCTCTCTCACCGACTCTCTGTCTCTCTCGCACACTCTCTGTCTCTCTCACCGACTCTCTGTCTCTCTCACACACTCTCTGTCTCTCTCACACACTCTCTGTCTCTCTCACACACTCTCTGTCTCTCTCACACAATCTCTGTCTCTCTCACCGACTCTCTGTCTCTCTCACACACTCTCTGTCTCTCTCACCGACTCTCTGTCTCTCTCACACGCTCTCTGTCTCTCTCACCGACTCTCTGTCTCTCTCACACACTCTCTGTCACTCTCATCGACTCTCTGTCTCTCTCACACACTCTCTGTCTCTCTCACACACTCTCTGTCTCTCTCACCGACTCTCTGTCTCTCTCACACACTCTCTGTCTCTCTCACCGACTCTCTGTCTCTCTCACACACTCTCTGTCTCTCTCACCGACTCTCTGTCTCTCTCACACACTCTCTGTCTCTCTCACCGACTCTCTGTCTCTCACACACACTCTCTGTCTCTCTCACCGACTCTCTGTCTCTCACACACACTCTCTGTCTCTCTCACCGACTCTCTGTCTCTCTCACACACTCTCTGTCTCTCTCACACACTCTCTGTCTCTCTCACACACTCTCTGTCTCTCTCACACACTCAATTCAATTCAATTCAATTCAAATGCTTTATTGGCATGAAAGTTTACAGGGAACCATATTGCCAAAGCTTACATAACAAAAAGTACAGTTTTCCAACATTCTGTAGGTGTCAAACAATTTTGACCTTCGTTGGGTACATACAATATTAGTTTAAACAATATTAATTTAAACAGTCGTTGAACATCGTTGGGTACATTCAGTATTAATTTTAATCAGTCCTCAGGTTGTGACATGTTGTTACATATTTGGCACCAAGGTATGGTCTGTCTCCTTCTCCCAGGACTAACCTTAATTTTGACAGGTCATCCAATTCTTTGAAATCTGGGGTTGTTTGGCTGAGCTTGTCAAATAACATGTTTCTTGTTGTGTTGAATTTTTCGCATTTTAGGAGGAAATGCATCTCTGTCTCAACCTCACCGGCCAGGCAATGATCACATATTCTATTCTCTCTAGGCTGCCAGGATTTCTTGTATCTTCCTTTTTCAATTGCCAGTTGGTGGTCGCTTAGTCTGTACCTGGTGAGGGTCTGTCTCTGTTTTGTGTCTCTGATGGTCGAGAGATAGTCTGCCAGTTTATATTCTCTTTTTAGGGCCCGGTAACATTCTAATCTGCTTTGGCTTTTGGTTATTTTGTTCCAATGTTCCAGGTAGGTTTCTTTGCATTGTTTAATGATTTGGTTCACTCGGATTGGTGTTTGGACGGCAGTGTTGGTCTGGGACTGGTCAGGGTCCGGCTGAGTAGGAGTATTTAGTTTCAGTAGCAGCTGACTCAGGGGAGTCATAGAGTCATAGAGTAATACAGCACGGATAGAGGCCCTTCGGCCCATCGTGTCCGCGCCGGCCATCAAACCCTGTCTAATCTAATCCCATATTCCAGCATTTGGCCCGTAGCCTTGTATGCTATGGCATTTCAAGTGCACATCCAAATGCTTCTTAAATGTTGTGAGGGTTTCTGCCTCCACAACCCTTTCAGGCAGTGAGTTCCAGACTCCAACCACCCTCTGGGTGAAAAAGTTCTTTCTCAAATCCCCTCTAAACCTCCCGCCCT
Source organism: Somniosus microcephalus (assembly GCF_052327205.1). NCBI lineage: Eukaryota > Metazoa > Chordata > Chondrichthyes > Squaliformes > Somniosidae > Somniosus > Somniosus microcephalus. The sequence goes on along the minus strand of NC_140988.1, from coordinate 388,557,298 downwards.
TTACCTTGAATCTATGCCCCCTAGTTATTGACCCCTCTACTAAGGGAAAAAGCTCCTCAGCATCCATCCTATCTATGCCCCTCATAATTTTGTACACCTCAATCATGTCCCCCCTCAGCCTCCTCTGCTCCAAGGAAAACAAACCCAATCTGCCCAGTCTCTCTTCATAGCTGAAGCGCTCCAGCCCTGGTAACATCCTGGTGAACCTCCTCTGCACCCTCTCTAACGTGATCACATCCTTCCTGTAGTGTGGCGACCAGAACTGCACACAATATTCCAGCTGTGGCCTAACCAGTGTTTTATACAGCTCCATCATAACCTCCTTGCTCTTATATTCAATGCCTCGGCTAATGAAGGCAAGTATCCCATATGCCTTTTTTACCACCTTATCCACCTGTTCCGCCGCCTTCAGGGATCTGTGTACTTGCACACCCAGATCCCTCTGACCCTCCGTCTTGCCTAGGGTCTTTCCATTCATTGTGTATTCCTTTGCCTTGTTAGTCCCCCCAAAGTGCATCACCTCACACTTTTCCGGGTTAAATTCCATTTGCCACTGTTCCGCCCATCTGACCAACCCATCTATATCGTCCTGCAGACTGAGGCTACCCTCCTCGCTATTTACCACCCTACCAATTTTTGTATCATCCGCGAACTTACTGATCATACCCTTTACATTCATATCCAAGTCATTAATGTAGACCACAAACAGCAAGGGACCCAGCACCGATCCCTGTGGTACCCCACTGGCCACAGGCTTCCAGTCACAAAAACAACCTTCGACCATCACCCTCTGCCTTCTGCCACTAAGCCAGTTTTGTATCCAATGTGCCAAGGCACCCTGGATTCCATGGGCTCTTACCTTCTTGACCAGTCTCCTGTGCGGGACTTTATCGAAGGCCTTACTGAAATCCATGTATACCACATCCACTGCGTTACCCTCATCCACGCACCTAGTCACCCCCTCAAAACTTTTCTGGGTTTAGCTCTTGGGTCTGGAAGGCTTTAAAATGAAGTGTGTCTGGGGAGCTAGATTTGAGGTGATTTAGGAAGTTTAGTGCTCGTTTTTGGATGTTTATTATCAGTGGGTATCTGCCTAGTTCGGCTCTGCATGCATTTGTTGGTGTTTTCCTTTGGGTGCGAAGAATGCTTCGGCAAAATTCTGCATGTAGGGCTTCTATTGTGTGTTTTTCCCATTTAGTGTAGCTATGGTGATTGAGCGGGCCCCATACTTCACTACCGTACAGCGCAATGGGCAGGATTATGCTGTCAAATATTTTGAGCCAGATTTTGATTGGGATTTGGATGTTGTAGAATTTTCTTTTTATTGCATATAGGGCTCTTCGGGCTTTTTCTTTTAGTGCATTCACTGCTTTGCTGAAGCTCCCTGATGCTGTAATGGTGAGACCAAGGTAAGTGTAGCTCATAGTGTGTCCTATGATGGTATCACTGAGAGTAAACTGGTATTTGTTTTCCTGACACCTGGGCCTTTTTTGAAATATCATGATGTTGGTTTTCTTTAGATTTACTAAGGGCCCGATTTTGGCAGCATTTGTCAAGCCGGTCTAATTGTTGCTGTAATCCCTGTTCTGTGGGAGACAGCAGAACCAGGTCGTCCGCATAGAACAGGGATTTCACTTCTCCATCCAGGAGACAGAGACCCGGTGACTCGCTTTGCTCCAGCATGTCTGCTAATTCATTTATGTATATGTTGAACAGGGTCGGGCTCAAATTGCAGCCTCTCTGTCTCTCTCACCGACTCTCTGTCTCTCTCACACACTCTCTGTCTCTCTCACCGACTCTCTGTCTCTCTCACCGACTCTCTGTCTCTCTCACACACTCTCTGTCTCTCTCACACTCTCTCTCTCTCACCGACTCTCTGTGTCTCTCACCGACTCTCTGTCAATTCAATTCAATTCAATTCAATTCAATTCAATTCAAATGCTTTATTGGCATGAAAGTTTACAGGGAACCATATTGCCAAAGCTTACATAACAAAAAGTACAGTTTTCCAACCTTCTGTAGGTGTCAAACAATTTTGACCTTCGTTGGGTACATACAATATTACTTTAAACAATATTAATTTAAACAGTCTTTGTACATGATTGGGTACATTCAGTATTAATTTTAAACAGTCCTCAGGTTGTGACATGTTGTTACATATTTGGCACCAAGGTATGGTCTGTCTCCTTCTCCCAGGACTAATCTTAATTTTGACAGGTCATCCAATTCCTTGAAATCTGGGGTTGTTTGGCTGAGCTTGTCAAATAATATGTTTCTTGATGTGTTGAATTTTTCGCATTTTAGGAGGAAATGTATCTCTGTCTCAACCTCGCCGGCCAGACATTGATCACATATTCTATTCTCTCTAGGCTGCCAGGATTTCTTGTATCTTCCTTTTTCAATTGCCAGTTGGTGGTCGCTTAGTCTGTACCTGGTGAGGGTCTGTCTCTGTTTTGTGTCTCTGATGGTCGAGAGATAGTCTGCCAGTTTATATTCTCTTTTTAGGGCCTGGTAACATTCTAATCTGCTTTGGCTTTTGGTTATTTTGTTCCAATGTTCCAGGTAGGTTTCTTTGCATTGTTTAATGATTTGGTTCACTCGGATTGGTGTTTGGATGGCAGTGTTGGTCTGGGACTGGTCAGGGTCCGGCTGAGTAGGAGTACTTAGTTTCAGTAGCAGCTGACTCAGGGGACTCTTTTCTGGGTTTAGCTCTTGGGTCTGGAAGGCTTTAAAATGAAGGGTGTCTGGGGAGCTAGATTTGAGGTGATTTAGGAAGTTTAGTGCTCGTTTTTGGATGTTTATTATCAGTGGGTATCTGCCTAGTTCGGCTCTGCATGCATTTGTTGGTGTTTTCCTTTGGGTGCGAAGGATGCTTCGGCAAAATTCTGCATGTAGGGCTTCTATTGTGTGTTTTTCCCATTTAGTGTAGCTATGGTGATTGAGCGGGCCCCATACTTCACTACCGTACAGCGCAATGGGCAGGATTATGCTGTCAAATATTTTGAGCCAGATTTTGATTGGGATTTGGATGTTGTAGAATTTTCTTTTTATTGCATATAGGGCTCTTCGGGCTTTTTCTTTTAGTGCATTCACTGCTATGCTGAAGCTCCCTGATGCTGTAATGGTTAGACCAAGGTAAGTGTAGCTCATAGTGTGTCCTATGATGGTATCACTGAGAGTAAACTGGTATTTGTTTTCCTGACACCTGGGCCTTTTTTGAAAAATCATGATGTTGGTTTTCTTTAGATTTACTGTTAGGGCCCAATTTTGGCAGTATTTGTCGAGTAGGTCTAGTTGTTGCTGTAATCCCTGTTCTGTGGGAGACAGCAGAACCAGGTCGTCCGCATAGAACAGGGATTTCACTTCTCCATCCAGGAGACAGAGACCCGGTGACTCGCTTTGCTCCAGCATGTCTGCTAATTCATTTATGTATATGTTGAACAGGGTCGGGCTCAAATTGCAGCCCTGCCGGACACCTCTTCTCTGGGTGAAGAAACCGGTGCGTTTGTCTCCAATTTTGACACCGCATTTATTTTTCAGATACATCGATTTAATAAGGTCATAGACTTTGCCCCCTATTCCACACTGAAGAAGTTTATAATAGAGCCCTTCGTGCCAGATAGAGTCAAAGGCTTTCTTGAAGTCAATGAAACAAGCGAATATTTTCCCATTTTTTGTTTGGTGTATATGTTTTTCAATGAGAGTATGAAGGGTATAGATATGGTCGGTGGTGCGGTGTTTTGGAAGAAAGTCTATTTGATTTTTTCTAAGGATATTATGTTTGTTAAGAAAATCCAGTAATCTATTTAGAATACTGCAGAATAACTTCCCTAGACAACTGTTGACACAGATGCCGCGGTAATTATTTGGGTCTGATTTGTTTCCACTTTTATATATGGGAGAGATGAGTCCTTGGCACCAGATATCGGGAAAACAGCCTGAACGTAATATGATGTTGAATAACTTGAGTACTGCACCCTGCATCTCCATATTGCTGAACTTGAGCATTTCATTTTTGATGTTGTCTGGACCACAGGCTTTCTTTAGGTGGAGAGATTTTGTTTTTGTGGCCAGTTCTTTCCATGTGATTGGGGAGTCTAGAGGGTTTTGGTTGTCTTTAATTGTTGCTTCTAATGTGTGGAGTTTTTCTGTGACATGATGTTGACTTGGGTTTGTTTCGTTTATTGGGATGTCTTTGTAGAGGTTTTCAAAATGCGTTCTCCAGATGTCGCCATCTTGGATTGGTAATGCTTGCAATTGTGTTGTACTCAGGTTATTCCACATATCCCAGAATTGATTTGGATTAATGGAGTTTTCAATTTCTTCGTGTATTTTGTGGGTATAATTTTGTGTTTTGTTCCTAATGGTGTGTTTATATCTTTTGAGGGTCTCATTGTATCTAATACGTAGGTCTGGATTGTTTGGTTGGCGATGCTTTTGGTTTGATATTTTTCTCAGGTCTTTTCTGGCATTTTTGCATTCGTGGTCAAACCATTTCTCATTTTTATTTTGTCTTTTGTAACGTTTCCTCTTCTGTTTCACAAGGTTGGCTTTTACAGCTGCCTCATGGAAGATCATATTTATATCATCTATGGCCATGTTTACACCATCTCTGGTGATCTCATATAGATTTTCTTTAAATTTTGATATTTTACTTGTGAGATCAGGTGAATTTAGTGCTGTGATGAATTTATCTCCACTGTCTGGGGCCCATCTGTATGTCTGGTTTATTTTATGGAGCTTACTGTGTTCCTTTTTTGTGTCTGTAGTTTGGGCAGAAAGTTTAAGGTACACATTTATTTGGTTATGGTCTGAGAGGGGGGATTGCTGCCTGACAGTGAATGCGTTGATATCGCAGGGGTCCAGGTCAGTGATTGTATAATCCACCACACTAGACCCAAGAGTTGAGGAATATGTGAGTCTCCCTAAGGAGTCCCCTCTGAACCTACCGTTAACTATGTACAGGCCTAAGGCTCGGCAGAGTTGCACTACCTCCCTACCGCTTTTATTTATTTCACAATCAAGGTTGTTCCGATTTGCGATGGCTGGTGTGACATATAAAGGGGTCTGGCCAAACACATGGTTGTTGCCCTGTGGGTCTATGAAGTCAGGTTCACATCCGCTCCTTGCATTTAGGTCCCCACATAGTAGCACCTTTCCTTGGGCCTGGAAATGGCTGATTTCCATGTGGAGAGTATCAAATAACTCCTCTTCAAAATATGGCGATTCTATTGGAGGTATGTAGATCGCACATAAGTAAACATCTTTTTTTGCTATTCCTATATTTTTATCTAATTTTAGCCATACGTGTGATTTTCCCTGTTTTATCGGTGAGATGTGTTTGTCCAGTTCTCCTTTATACCACACCAAGATTCCCCCGGAGGTTCTGCCCTTGCGTGTCTTAGTGTCCTTTACTGAGGGCACAATGATTTCATGGTACATTGGAGGACAGTGGGTGGGCACGTCCTTTTGGCACCATGTTTCTGTTAACACAATTATATCAATGTCTTTTATAGCTTTTAGGAATTCAGGGTCTGTACTCTTCGTCCCAAAAGTTGAGGAGCGGAGACCCTGGATATTCCAGCAGCTTATGTGGAAAGAACGCGTTTATATAGTTCAAAAAACGAAATAAAATGGACCTATTTTGTGGGATGAGTGTGAAAACAATAGTTTCTATAATGCTAAATGACGATTTAGTATAAATTTCATGAGGCATGCACATACTGCTATCTAATAATAGTAATAGTAATGATAGAATAACAATAATGATAATGATAAAATAACAATATTAATAATTTAGTGCATTCCTCTCCGGCTTTCTATCAGGGTGCTCATCATCGTCATGATCTTTCTCAGTTCTTGGTCTACAGTCTGTGGTCTAGAGGGGGGTCTGGGGTCAGGTACAAAAGCACGGTTCTGTCTCTCTGTCTCTCTCACACACTCTCTGTCTCTCTCACTGACTCTCTGTCTCTCTCACACACTCTCTGTCTCTCTCACACACTCTCTGGGTGACCACCAGGCGGAGCAATAGAAGCAGGCAGGTAGTGCAGGAGACCCCTGTGACCATTCTCCTCTCAAACAAGTATACCGCTTTGGATACTGTTGAGGGGGATGACTCACCAGGGGAAGGCAGCAGCAGCCAACTTCCTGGCACTGCGGGTGCTCCTGCTGCCCAGGAAGGGGGGAAAAAGAGTGGGAGAGCAATAGTGGTAGGGGATTCTATAGTAAGGGGAACAGATAGGCGTTTCTGTGGCCGTAGACGTGAATCCAGGATGGTTTGTTGCCTCCCTGGTGCCAGGGTCAAGGATATCACTGAGCGGCTGCAGGGCATTCTGGAGGGGGAGGGTGAACAGCCAGAGGTCGTGGTCCACATTGGTACCAACGACATAGGTAAAAAGAGGGATGAGGTCCTGCAGCAAGAATTTAGGGAGCTAGGTGAAGGATTAAAGAGCAGGACCTCAAAGGTTGTAATCTCTGGATTACTCCCGGTGCCACGTGCTAGTGAATATAGGAATGGGAAGATAGAACAGATGAACGCGTGGCTAAAGGGATGGTGCAGGAGGGAGGGCTTTAGTTTCCTGGATCACTGGGTCTGCTTCTGGGCAAGGTGGGACTTGTACAAGTCGGACGGTTTACACCTGAACCAGAGGGGAACCAATATCCTTGCGGGGAGGTTTGCTAGCACTGCTAGGGGGGGTTTAAACTAACTTGGCAGGGGGATGGGGTACAGAGTGGAGCTATAGTAGGGGGTGATTTACAGCCAAATACAGAGGAAAAAACAAGTCAGCTGGGAAGGCAGAGCAAATATGTGAAGGCAAAAGGGAATATGGCAGGGCTGGAAGGCATTTATTTTAATGCAAGGAGTCTTGCAAATAAGGTGGATGAACTGAAGTTGTTGTTGAACACATGGGAGTACGATATTGTTGCCATCACGGAGACATGGTTGAGGGAGGGTCAGGACTGGCAGCTCAATATTCCGGGGTATAGAATCTTCAGGCGAGACAGAGGGGGGTGTAAAAGGGGAGGGGGTGTTGCAATATTAATTAAGGAGTCAATTACTGCTGTAAGGAGGGATGATATATTAGCGGGTTCCTCAAATGAGGCCATATGGGTAGAACTTAAAAACAAAAAGGGGGCAAGCACTTTGCTGGGAGTGTACTATAGGCCCCCAAACAGTCAGGGGGAGATAGAGGAACAGATATGTAGGCAAATCTCAGAGAAGTGTGAAAATAATAGGGTAATAATAGTGGGGGATTTCAACTTCCCCAATATAAATTGGGATAGTCAGAGTGTGAAAGGCTTAGAGGGTGCAGAATTCTTAAAGTGCATCCAGGAGAGCTTTTTGAGCCAACATGTAGAAAGTCCTACAAGAGAGGGGGCGGTACTGGACCTAATTCTGGGGAATGTAGCCGGGCAAGTGGTGGAAGTATCAGTAGGAGAGCATTTTGGCGACAGTGACCATAATTCGGTGAAATTTAAGGTGGTCATGGAAAAAGACAAAGACGGCCCGGAAATAAGGGTTCTAAATTGGGGGAAGGCCGATTTTAATATGATAAGGCAGGATCTGGCCAAAGTGGACTGGGAGCAGCTACTTATAGGAAAATCCACATCAAAACAGTGGGAGACTTTCAGAAGGGAAATAGAGAGAGTACAGCGCCAACATGTTCCTGTAAAGGTCAAGGGTGGGACCAACAAGCAAAGGGAACCTTGGATGACAAGGGAGATACAAAAATGCATTAGAAATAAAAGGGGGGCTTTTGGCAGTTACAAAAGACTAAAGACGGAAGAAGCCCTAGAGGAGTATAAAAAGTGCAGGGGCATACTCAAAAAAGAAATTAGGAGGGCGAGGAGGGGCCATGAAATAACACTGGCGAGCAAAGTAAAGGAAAATCCTAAGATGTTTTATAAGTATATTAAGGGCAAGAGGATAACCAGGGAAAGGGTAGGGCCCATTAGGGACCAAAGTGGCAATCTGTGTGTAGAACCAGATGATGTAGGCGGGGTTTTAAATGAATTTTTTGCATCTGTGTTCACTATGGAGAAAGACGATGCAGACATAGAAATCGGGCAAGGGGATTGTGACATACTTGAACATATTAGCATCGAGAGGGAGGAGGTGCTAGCGGTTTTAGCAGCCCAAAAAGTGGATAAATCCCCAGGCCCGGACGAGATGTATCCCAGGCTGCTGTGGGAGGCAAAGGAGGAGATTGCAGGGGCTCTGACACAAATTTTCAGAACCTCTCTGGCCACAGGGGATGTACCAGAGGACTGGAGAACAGCTAATGTAGTACCATTATACAAGAAGGGTAGCAGGGATAAACCAGGGAATTACAGGCCAGTGAGCCTAACATCTGTGGTAGGGAAATTATTGGAAAACATTCTGAGGGACAAAATTAGTCTCCACTTGGAGAGGCAAGGATTAATCGGGGATAGTCAGCATGGCTTTGTCAAGGGTAAATCATGTCTGACAAATCTGATTGAATTTTTCGAGGGGGTGACTAGGGAGGTGGATGAGGGAAATGCTGTGGATGTGGTTTGCATGGACTTCAGTAAAGCTTTTGACAAAGTCCCGCATAGGAGACTGGTCAAGAAGGTAAGAGCCCATGGGATCCAGGGTGCCTTGGCGCGTTGGATCCTAAACTGGCTGAGTGGCAGGAGGCAGAGGGTGATGGTCGAAGGTTGCTTTTGTGACTGGAAGCCTGTGTCCAGTGGGGTACCTCAGGGGTCGGTGCTGGGTCCCTTGTTGTTTGTGATCTACATAAATGATTTGGATGAGAATGTAAAAGGGATGATCAGTAAGTTTGCAGATGACACGAAAATTGGTGGGGTGGTAAATTGCAAGGAGGAAAGCCTCAGGCTACAGGACGATATAGACGGGTTGGTCAGATGGGCGGAAAAGTGGCAAATGGAATTTAACCCTGAAAAGTGCGAGGTGATGCATTTTGGATGGACAAATAAGGCAAGGGAATACACAATGAGTGGTAGGACCCTAGGAAGTACAGAGGGTCAGAGGGACCTCGGTGTACATGTACATAGATCTCTGAAGGCAGCGGAACAAGTAGATAAGGTGGTTAAAAAGGCATATGGGATACTTGCCTTCATTAGCCGAGGCATAGAATATAAGAGCAGGGAGGTTATGATGGAGCTGTACAAAACGCTGGTGAGGCCACAGCTGGAGTACTGTGTGCAGTTCTGGTCGCCTCACTATAGGAAGGATGTGATTGCTTTGGAGAGGGTGCAGAGAAGATTCACCAGGATGTTACCTGGGATGGAGCGCCTCAGCTATGAAGAAAGACTAAACAGGCTGGGGTTGTTTTCCTTGGAGCAAAGAAGGCTGAGGGGGGACCTGATTGAGGTGTACAAAATGATGAGGGGCATAGATAGGGTAGACAAAGAGGAACTTTTCCCCTTAGTAGGGGGGTCAATAACAAGGGGGCATAGATTCAGGGTAAGGGGCAGGAGATTTAGAGGGGATTTGAGGAGGAACTTTTTCACCCAGGGGGTGGTTGGAATGTGGAACTCAATGCCTAAAAGGGTGGTAGAGGCAGGAACCCTCACAACATTCAAGAAGCATTTGGATGAGCACTTGAAATGCCATTGCATACAAGGCTATGGACCAAATGCTGGAAAATGGGATTAGACTGGACAGGGATGGATGGGCGGCGCAGACACGATGGGCCGAAGGGCCTCTTTCTGTGCTGTAAAACTCTATGACTCTATGACTCTATGACTCTGTCTCTCTCACACACTCTCTGTCTCTCTCACCGACTCTCTGTCTCTCTCACACACTCTCTGTCTCTCTCACACACTCTCTGTCTCTCTCACACACTCTCTGTCTCGCTCACCGACTCTCTGTCTCTCTCACACTCTCTCTGTCTCTCTCACACACTCTCTGTCTCTCTCACACACTCTCTGTCTCTCTCACACACTCTCTGTCTCTCTCTCACTGACTCTCTGTCTCTCTCACACACTCTCTGTCTCTCTCACACACTCTCTGTCTCTCTCACCGGCTCTCTGTCTCTCTCACACACTCTCTGTCTCTCACCGACTCTCTGTCTCTCTCACACACTCTCTGTCTCTCTCACCGACTCTGTCTCTCTCACCGACTCTCTGTCTCTCTCACACACTCTCTGTCTCTCTCACACACTCTCTGTCTCTCTCACACACTCTCTGTCTCTCTCTCACACACTCTCTGTCTCTCTCACACACTCTCTGTCTCTCTCACACACTCTCTGTCTCTCTCACCGACTTTATTGAGTCCCAGGACTAGTTGACTGAGGGTATTCTTCTTTATGGTCAGCTCTTGGCATTTCAGGGCGTCGTAGTGATAGCATTGGGGGTTGCTCATTTGTAGGTGATTCCAAAATTTGGTGGCTCTTTTTTGGATAGTGATTATTAATGGATATTGGCCTAGTTCCGCCCTGCATGCATTGTTTACTGTTTTCCTTTGAGTCCGGAGGATACTTTTACAGAATTCTGCATGTAGGATCTCAATTGGGTGTTTGTCCCATTTTGCAAATTCTTGTTGTGTTAGCGGTCCCCATACCTCACTGCCATAGAGTGCAATTGGTTCAATTACTGATTTGAAAATTTTTAGCCAAATGCTAATTGGGATTTCTATTTGGATTGATTTTTTAATGGCATAGAAAGCCCTTCTTGCTTTCTCTTTCAGTTCATTCACAGCCAGTTTGAAGTTTCCCGTAGAACTGATTTTTAAGCCCAAGTATGTGTAGTTAGTGGTTTGTTCAATTTTGGTTGTTCCTAGTGTGAAATTTATTTTGGGTCCCTGATGTCTGGATCTTTGCTGGAACACAAGGACTTTGGTTTTTTGAGGATTTATTGTCAGGGCCCAAGTCTGGCAGTACGACTCCAGCAGATCCAGGTTCTGCTGTAGACCCTCCTTAGTTGGTGACAGCAGAACCAGGTCGTCTGCATAGAGGAGGAATTTAACCTTGGATTCATATAGGGTGAGGCCGGGTGCTGTAGATTGTTCAAGTAGTTTTGCCAATTCATTTATGTAAATATTAAAGAGTGTCGGTGAGATTGGCGAGCCCTGCGTCACCCCCCGCCCCTGTGGGAAGTATTTTGTTTGTTTGTCTCCAATTTTAACTGCACATTTGTTGTTTGTATACATTGATTTAATTACATCATATGTTTTTCCCCCTACCCCGCTTTCGATAAGTTTCAGGAATAAACCTGTTTGTGGTCTACATTAATGACTTGGATATGAATGTAAAAGGTATGATCAGTAAGTTCGCGGATGATACAAAAATTGGTAGGGTGGTAAATAGCGAGGAGGGTAGCCTCAGTCTGCAGGACGATATAGATGGGTTGGTCAGATGGGCGGAACAGTGGCAAATGGAATTTAACCCGGAAAAGTGCGAGGTGATGCACTTTGGGGGGACTAACAAGGCAAAGGAATACACAATGAATGGAAAGACCCTAGGCAAGACGGAGGGTCAGAGGAATCTGGGTGTGCAAGTACACAGATCCCTGAAGGCGGCGGAACAGGTGGATAAGGTGGTAAAAAAGGCATATGGGATACTTGCCTTCATTAGCCGAGGCATTGAATATAAGAGCAAGGAGGTTATGATGGAGCTGTATAAAACACTGGTTAGGCCACAGCTGGAATACTGTGTGCAGTTCTGGTCGCCACACTACAGGAAGGATGTGATCGCGTTAGAGAGGGTGCAGAGGAGGTTCACCAGGATGTTACCAGGGCTGGAGCGCTTCAGCTATGAAGAGAGACTGGGCAGATTGGGTTTGTTTTCCTTGGAGCAGAGGAGGCTGAGGGGGGACATGATTGAGGTGTACAAAATTATGAGGGGCATAGATAGAATGGATGCTGAGGAGCTTTTTCCCTTAGTAGAGGGGTCAATAACTAAGGGGCATAGATTCAAGGTAAAGGGCGGGAGGTTTAGAGGGGATTTGAGAAAGAACTTTTTCACCCAGAGGGTGGTTGGAGTCTGGAACTCACTGCCTGAAAGGGTTGTGGAGGCAGAAACCCTCACAACATTTAAGAAGCATTTGGATGTGCACTTGAAATGCCATAGCATACAAGGCTATGGGCCAAATGCTGGAATATGGGATTAGATTAGACAGGGCTTGATGGCCGGCGCGGACACGATGGGCCGAAGGGCCTCTATCCATGCTGTATTACTCTATGACTCTCTATGACTCTAAACCGTCATGCTAGATGGAGTCGAAAGCCTTCTGGAAATCTATAAAGCATGCGTAGATTTTGCTTTTGTTATGGTGAACGTGTTTGTCAATTAGGGTTTGTAGGGTGAAGATATGATCTGATGTTCTATAGTTTGGCAGGAATCCAATTTGGCTTTTACTCAAGACATTGTGCTCCTCAAGGAAGTTTATAAGTCTTATGTTTATGATGCTACAGAATACCTTCCCCAGGTTATTGTTTACACAGATGCCTCGATAGTTATTTGGGTCGACTTTGTCTCCACTTTTGTATATGGGCGTTATGAGTCCTTTGTTCCAGATATCAGGGAAGTAACCGACACTCAGAACCAAGTTGAAGAGTTTTAGGATAGCCAGTTTCATTTTGTCGTCTGTGTGTTTAATCATCTCGTTTAGTATGCCGTCTGTCCCGCAAGCTTTTCCTGGTCGCAGGTCCTTGAGTTTTTCAAAAAGTTCTTTTTCTGTTATCATGGAGTCTAGCGGGTTTTGGTTATCTTTTATGGCCATTTCTAGCTTTTCCAGTTTTTTGCATATTTGGTGTTGCTCTGGCCTTAGTGTGTTTTTCTGGTATAATTTTTCAAAGTGGTTTTCCCATGTGTCCCCATTTTGAATGGCCAAGTCGTTGTGTTGTTTTTTGTGTAGTGTATTCAAGTTGTCCCAGAAACAATTGGAATCAATGGATTCCTCCATGGAGCTGAGTGTATTCTTAATATATTGCTCTTTTTTGGTTCTGAGTGTGTTTCTGTATTGTGTTAGTGTCTGACAATAAGTAAGGCGTCATTCCTCGTTTTCTGGATGTCTGTGTTTTTGGTTTGATATTTTTCTAAGTTTTTTCCTCATGTTATGGCAATCTGTGTCAAACCATTTTTCATAGTTTTTTGTTTTGGGTTTGTTCTTGCGAGCTTTCAAGTTTGCACTTTTTGCCAAATTATCAAAAATATTGTTCAGGTTATTTTTACTGCCCGGTTTACGCCTTCTTTATTGTGAGTGTATATGTTATCCAGAAAGGTGTCCAAGAGAGCTTGAGTTGATGCATTGCTAATTGTTTTCTGGTATTTTTCCGTGTCGTTTTTGGCCCATCTGTACGATTTTTTGGTGTTGTACAGTTTACTGGGTTGTGTTTCTATGTTGTTTGTTTCTGTCTTTTTGAGATACATAGTAATTTGACTGTGGTCTGACAGTGTTGTTTGTGGTTTGACTGTGAATGCTCTGAAAGAGGATGGGTCCAAATCTGTAATCATATAGTCTACTGTGCTGCAGCCAAGAGGTGAGCAATAGGTCGATCTTCCTAGGAGGTCTCCTATGAACCTACCATTGACAATGTACAGACCCAGGCTTCGACAGAGCTGTAGGAGCTGTTTTCCGTTGGCATTTGTCTGCTTGTCGCAGTTATGCCTGTATGGAAGGGAAGGGATATCAAAGTGGTTATTCCCGAATACGTAATTGTTTCCCTGATTATTGGTGAAGTCTGGTTCTTCGCCCGTTCTTGAATTGAGGTCCCCACAGATCAACACGTTCCCCTGGGCCTGGTATTGGATAATTTCCCCCTCTATGTTGGAGAAGGTGTCCTCTTTAAAGTACGGGGAATCCATTGGGGGGATATAAAGTGCGCAAATGTAAACATCTTGGGTGTTAGAGATAATCTCCCTCTCAATTTTGAGCCACATGTGGTTTTCGCCCTTTTTTATAAATTTGATGTAATTCTTAAGTTCTGTTTTAAACCAGATCAGTATGCCTCCGGAGTCTCTGCCTTGGGTTACTCTTGGTAATTTATTGGAGGGGACCACCAGCTCAGTGTACCCTTGGGGACAGCCAGTGTGTCCTTTTCCTTTATACCAAGTTTCCTGTAAAATGATAATATCTAGATCTTTAGTTTCATCTATGAACTCTGGGGTCCTACTCTTCACGTCGAGCACCGAAGAGCGTAGACCTTGGATATTCCAGGTCGAAATATATGAGGATTTCATGTTAAGTTTGATCTTTTACTATGATAGGTTAAAGAGTGGTACGTGTTTGTCGTGTCTAAGTGTGGGAAAAAAAGATCATCTCAGTTGTCTATAAAAGTTAATACTATTTGGTTACAGTTCTTTCTATTAATTAGTCCTTGATCTATAAGGCGGAAGTAGATGCTGCTGCACATCTGCTTATTGTCTCTTAATGGATTGTCTCTGTCTGAGGTATTGCGTATGTCCTGTGCATCTCTCCCTCTGGCTGGGAGCGGTCCTGTTCCCCTGTGGGACAGGAGTGGTGCAGGTCTGATATTGTTGTTGTGCATGGGGATCCTCTCTGGTCTCGGTTGGTGTGGTGGTGGTCTTTGTAGTGGTCCTGATATGTACCCCGCTGATCTCTGGTGGTCGCGGGGGGGTCCTCTTGGAGTCTGGGTATGGACCCGGTTAAAAGCGACGTCCTTCAGGGCTTTAGCAAAGATCGATATTCTTTTCCTTTGGATGTGGACGTGGTCGTAAAGACATTCCTCATCGAGGGTGGGGTGTTGGGCCAGGTGCACGTTGTGTTTTGATTCGCAGTCTCTCGCTATGCTGGCATTTATCTCATGAATTGTGTTGTTGTTGAAGTCTGTTCTCGGCAATATTGTGGAAACAGTGATTCTAGTGTTTGGAAATGTACTGCTTGCCTTCCTAATCACTGCTCTGAGCGATGTTGCTACCTCTTTCTGTTGGGCCTTTAGGTCATTTGTGCCCGTGTGCATTATTATGTATTGGGGGGAGCCTAATCGGGTTTTGGTCAGCCATCCCATGGCTCTGTCTGTTGTTGGGCACCAGATCTTTTCTACTTTACTTCCAGGGAAGAGCTTTTTCTCCCATAGAAATTTCCCATTTGAGTCTATGAGTATTACGATGTCAGCCTTGTTTGTGTTTACTGTCTGGTGGCTTTCGCCTGGACTCATAGTGTGTGTGTTGGGCTGGGGTGTCTGGTGTGTGCATTCCTCTTGTGAGCGGCTCGCTTGTGGTTCCACGGTGGTGGGGGAAGATTGAGATTCAGTATGCTGGTCGGTCTGTGTGGCACCCCTTGTATTGTGTGTCTGCTGCTGTTGTTCCGTGTGGGAGTGCAGCCGTTCCGTCCGGCTCTGTCTTGTCTTATCTCTAGCCTCTGGTGGCTGGTCTAATGGTGTTATCTCTCCTCTATGGCTCTCTTCGTTTTCCTGCAGCTCTTTCACCCGATTCCCAAGTAGATTCACCTGGTTCTCAAGTAGATTCAGCTCTCTCTTGTATCTCTCCCTCTCTTGCTTTTGTTCGTGATTCATTTTAAGGAACTCCTCTCTAAGTTTAACCATCTCTATCTCTAATTGATTAAATTTATCTTTTAGTTGTATCTGGCTGTGTGATCCCGGGGTATGTGTCTGGTCGACCCTGGAAGGCTCACTCACTTCCTGGCTATGCTGCTCTTCTCTTGGTGAGCTGGAATTGGTAGGGGGACTATGTGTGGCTTCCTCCCTGGTAGTTATGCTGGGGTTTGTCAGTTGTATCATGTGGCTGTGGGTCCCCGGGGTTAGTGTCTGGTTTGAACTGTGTGGCTCGTTCACCTCCTGACCAGGCTGATTTCCTCCTGGTAAGTTGTCAATGTTGGGGGGAGTGCGGGTCGCTTTTCCCCTGTTAGCCACTCTGGGGCTGTTCCTTCCCCTCTCAGTTATTCCTTTCAGTGTCTTGAAGGCCGTTGCAAAGTTGTCGAGGTTGCCTTGCACTAATATTCTTCCGGTATTGTACACGTTGACAGTCGTGGTTGCCCTGTCTCCTGGTGTGTTAATTTTCATTTTGGACCCATTAGCGGTTTTTTCTAGCTTAACACTGGTATAGTGTGATTTTATTGCTGTGATCCAAGCCGCTGGCTGATCTGAGTAGAAAATGAGGTTACATTTTGTCCCAGTGTTGTACCAGTCAGCAAAAAGAGTTTCTGGTTTTTCTCTCATCTGCTCATGCTTGATCGATTTTATAGCATTTTTTGTGGTGTTGGGGGGAATCTGGAAGCGGTTGCTCTCAGTGTCCCTCGGGGCTCTCTGTCTCTCTCACACACTCTCTGTCTCTCTCACACACTCTCTGTCTCTCTCACACGCTCTCTGTCTCTCTCACACACTCTCTGTCTCTCTCTCACCGACTCTCTGTCTCTCTCACCGACTCTCTGCCTCTCTCACACACTCTCTGTCTCTCTCTCACCGACTCTCTGTCTCTCTCACACACTCTCTGTCTCTCTCACCGACTCTGTCTCTCTCACCGACTCTCTGTCTCTCTCACACACTCTCTGTCTCTCTCACACACTCTCTGTCTCTCTCACACACTCTCTGTCTCTCTCACCGACTCTCTGTCTCTCTCACACGCTCTCTGTCTCTCTCACACACTCTCTGTCTCTCTCACACACTCTCTGTCTCTCTCACACACTCTCTGTCTCTCTCACCGACTCTCTGTCTCTCTCACACACTCTCTGTCTCTCTCACACACTCTCTGTCTCTCTCACCGACTCTCTGTCTCTCTCACCGACTCTCTGTCTCTCTCACACACTCTCTGTCTCTCTCACCGACTCTCTGTCTCTCTCACCGACTCTCTGTCTCTCTCACACACTCTCTGTCTCTCTCACACACTCTCTGTCTCTCTCACACACTCTCTGTCTCTCTCACACACTCTCTGTCTCTCTCACCGACTCTCTGTCTCTCTCACACACTCTCTGTCTCTCTCACACACTCTCTGTCTCTCTCACACACTCTCTGTCTCTCTCACACACTCTCTGTCTCTCTCACACAATACAATACAATACAATACAATACAAATCGCTTTATTGGCATGATAAGGTACATCTTATGTTGCCAAAGCATCAAAATACATTTATGGTTGAACACATAAACGCGGTTCCATTCATACAGTGTATAAACAGGTATATCCCTGAGTTTATAAATATATTTTCGCCTTGTTTATATATACTCTTGTCTTAGTTTACTGGTTGTCCCTCTGTTCATGGCAAGCTGTAACATAGTGTGCCGCCAGTGTTACACAGCTTCTCTCCTCCCCCAGTAGGAATGGGAGTTTTTGGTTGTCAGTCAGATTTCTGAATTCAGGGCATATTTGTGAGAATTTTTGATAGAAATTCTCTCTGATGCCCTGATATTTTCCACAGGCTGTGAGGAAGTGCATCTCTGTCTCAACTACTCCCTGACTGCAGTGAGAGCATATCCTGTCTTCTCTTGGCAGCCTGGTCTGCCTGTGTCTGCCTTTTTCGATCGCTAGGCTATGTTCGCTAAGTCTGTACCTTGTCAAGGTTCTTCTCAGTTTGTTATCCTTTACCATGGTCAGGTAATCAGCTATGTTGTATTGTCTGTTTAGGGCCAAGTAGCAATTGAGTTTGCTTTGGGTTTTTGTTGTTTCTGCCCAATATGACAGATATTTTTCCTTTTGCTTAGCGACGATTGTGTTGGGTCGAATTCTTTGTGTTACCCTGTCACTGTCCTGGGGCTGGTTATTGTTAGTATTGTTATTAGTTACTTTATTGAGTCCCAGGACTAGTTGACTGAGGGTATTCTTCTTTATGGTCAGCTCTTGGCATTTCAGGGCGTCGTAGTGATAGCATTGGGGGTTGCTCATTTGTAGGTGATTCCAAAATTTGGTGGCTCTTTTTTGGATAGTGATTATTAATGGGTATTGGCCTAGTTCCGCCCTGCATGCGTTGTTTACTGTTTTCCTTTGAGTCCGGAGGATACTTTTACAGAATTCCGCATGTAGGATCTCAATTGGGTGTTTGTCCCATTTTGCAAAATCTTGTTGTGTTAGTGGTCCCCAGACCTCACTGCCATAGAGTGCAATTGGTTCAATTACTGATTTGAAAATTTTGAGCCAAATGCTAATTGGGATTTCTATTTGGATTGATTTTTTGATGGCATAGAAAGCCCTTCTTGCTTTCTCTTTCAGTTCATTCACAGCCAGTTTGAAGTTTCCCGTCGAACTGATTTTTAAGCCCAAGTATGTGTAGTGAGTGGTTTGTTCAATTTTGGTTGTTCCTACTGTGAAATTTATTGTGGGTCCATGTTGTTTGGATCTTTGCTGGAACACAAGGACTTTGGTTTTTTGGGGATTTATTGTCAGGGCCCAAGTCTGGCAGTACGACTCCAGCAGGTCCAGGTTCTGCTGTAGACCCTCCTTAGTTGGTGACAGCAGAACCAGGTCGTCGGCATAGAGGAGGAATTTAACCTTGGATTCGTATAGGGTGAGGCCGGGTGCTGTAGATTGTTCAAGTAGTTTTGCCAATCCATTAATGTAAATATTAAAGAGTGTCAGTGAGATTGGCGAGCCCTGCGTCACCCCCCGCCCCTGTGGGAAGTATTTTGTTTGTTTGTCTCCAATTTTAACTGCACATTTATTGTTTGTATACATTGATTTAATTACATCATATGTTTTCCCTCCTACCCCGCTTTCGATAAGTTTCAGGAATAAACCGTCATGCCAGATGGAGTCGAAAGCCTTCTGGAAATCTACAAAGCATGCGTAGATTTTGCTTTTGTTATGGTGAACGTGTTTGTCAATTAGGGTCTGTAGGGTGAAGATATGATCGGATGTTCTATAGTTTGGCAGGAATCCAATTTGGCTTTTACTCAAGACATTGTGCTCTTCAAGGAAGTTTATAAGTCTTTTGTTTATGATGCTACAGAATACCTTCCCCAGGTTACTGTTTACACAGATGCCTCGATAGTTGTTTGGGTCGATTTTGTCCCCACTTTTGTATATGGGTGTTATGAGTCCTTTGTTCCAGATGTCAGGGAAATAACCGACACTCAGAACCAAGTTGAAGAGTTTTAGGATAGCCAGTTTCAGTTTGTCGTCTGCGTGTTTAATCATCTCGTTTAGTATGCCGTCTGTCCCGCAAGCTTTTCCTGGTCGCAGGTCCTTGAGTTTTTCAAGAAGTTCTTTTTCTGTTATTATGGCGTCTAGCGGGTTTTGGTTATCTTTTATGGCCATTTCAAGCTTTTCAAGTTTTTTGCGTATTTGGTGTTGCTCTGGTCCTAGTGTGTTTTTCTGGTATAATTTTTCAAAGTGGTTTACCCATGTGTCCCCATTTTGAATGGACAAATCGTCGTGTTGTTTTTTGTGCAGTGTTTTCAAGTTGTCCCAGAAACAATTCGACTCAATGGATTCCACCATGGAGCTGAGTGTATTCTTAATAAATTGCTCTTTTTTGGTCCTGAGTGTGTTTCTGTATTGTGTTAGCGTCTGACAATAAGTAAGGCGTAATTCCTCGTTTTCTGGATGTCTGTGTTTTTGGTTTGATAGTTTTCTAAGTTTTTTCCTCATGTTATGGCAATCATGGTCAAACCATTTTTCATAGTTTTTTGTTTTGGGTTTGTTCTTGCGAGCTTTCAAGTTTGCATTTGTTGCCAAATTATCAAAAATATTGTTTAGTTTACTAACTGCCCGGTTTACGCCTTCTTTATTGTGAGTGTATATGTTATCCAGAAAGGTGTCCAAGAGAGCTTGAGTTGATGCATTGCTAATTGTTTTCTGGTATTTTTCCGTGTCGTTTTTGGCCCATCTGTACGATTTTTTGGTGTTGTACAGTTTACTGGGTTGTGTTTCTATGTTGTTTGTTTCTGTCTTTTTGAGAAACATAGTAATTTGACTGTGATCTGACAGTGTTGTTTGTGGTTTGACTGTGAATGCTCTGAAAGAGGATGGGTCCAAGTCTGTAATCATATAGTCTACTGTGCTGCTGCCAAGAGGTGAGCAGTAGGTCGATCTTCCTAGGAGGTCTCCTATGAACCTACCATTGACAATGTACAGACCCAGGTTTCGACAGAGCTGTAGTAGCTGTTTACCGTTGGTATTTGACTGCTTGTCGCAGTTATGCCTGTATGGAAGGGAAGGGATGTCAAAGTGGTTATTCCCGAATACGTAATTGTTTCCCTGATTATTGGTGAAGTCTGGTTCTTCGCCCGTTCTTGAATTGAGGTCCCCACAGATCAACATGTTCCCCTGGGCCTGGTATTGGATAATTTCCCCCTCCATGTTGGAGAAGGTGTCCTCTTTGTAGTACGGGGAATCGATTGGAGGGATATAAAGTGCGCAAATGTAAACATCTTGGGTGTTTGAGATAATCTCCCTCTCAAGTTTGAGCCACATATGGTTTTCGCCCTTTTTTATAAATTTGATGTAATTCTTAAGTTCTGTTTTAAACCAGATCAGTATGCCTCCGGAGTCTCTGCCTTGGGTTACACTTGGTAATTTATTGGAGGGGACCACTAGCTCAGTGTACCCTTGGGGACAGCCGGTGTGTCCTTTTCCTTTATACCAAGTTTCCTGTAAAATGATAATATCTAGATCTTTAGTTTCCTCTATGAACTCTGGGGTCCTACTCTTCACTTCTCGCAGTGAAGAGCGTAGACCTTGGATATTCCAGGTCGAAATATATAAGGATTTCATGTTAAGTTTTATCTTTTTCTATGATAGGTTAAAGAGTGGTACGTGTTTGTCGTGTCTAAGTGTGGGGAAAAAAAAGATCACCCCAGTTGTCTACAAAAGTTAATACAATTTGGTTACAGTTCTTTCTATTAATTAGTCCTTGATCCATAAGGCGGAAGTAGATGCTGCTGCACATCTGCTTATTGTCTCTTAATGGATTGTTTCTGTCTGAGGTATTGCGTACGTCCTGTGCATCTCTCCCTCTGTCTGGCTGGTAGCGGTCCTATTCCCCTGTGGGACAGGAGTGGTGCAGGTCTGATAATGTTGTTTTGCATGGGGATCCTCTCCGGTCTCGGTTGGTGTGGTGGTGGTCTTTGTAGTGTTCCTGATATGTACCCCGCTGATCTCTGGTGGTCGGGGGGGGGGTCCTCTTGGAGCCTGGGTATGGACCCGGTTAAAAGCGACGTCCTTCAGGGCTTTAGCAAAGATCGATATTTTTTGCCTTTGGATGTGGACGTGGTCGTAAAGACATTCTTCATCGAGGGTGGGGTGTTGGGCCAGGTGTACGTTGTGGTTTGATTCGCATTCTGTTGCTATGCTGGCATTTATCTCATGAATTGTGTTGTTGTTGAAGTCTGTTCTCGGCAATATTGTGGAAACAGTGATTCTAGTGTTTGGAAATGTACTGCTTGCCTTCCTAATCATTGCTCTGAGCGATGTTGCTACCTCTTTCTGTTTGGCCTTTAGGTCATTTGTGCCCGTGTGTATTATTATGTGTTGGGGGGAGCCTAATCTGGCTTTGGTCAGCCATCCCATGGCTCTGTCTGTTGTTGGGCACCAAATCTTTTCTACTTTACTTCTAGGGAAGAGCTTTTTCTCCCATAGAAATTTCCCATTTGAGTCTATGAGTATTACGACGTCAGCCTTGTTTGTGTTTACTGTCTGGTGGCTTTCGCCTGGACTCATAGTGTGTGTGCTGGGCTGGGGTGTCTGGTGTGTGCGTACCTCTTGTGAGCGGCTCGCTTGTGGTTCCATGGTGGTGGGGGAAGATTGCGAGTCAGCATGCTGGTCGGTCTGTGTGGCACCCCTTGTATTGTGTGTCTGTTGCTTTTGTTCCGTGTGGGAGTGCAGCCGTTCCGTCCGGCTCTGTCTTGTCTTATCTCTAGTCTCTGGTTGCTGGTCTAATGGTGTTTTCTCTCCTCTATGGCTCTCTTCTTTTTCCTGCAGCTCTTTCACCTGATTCTTAAGTAGATTCACCTGGTTATCAAGTCTATTCAGCTCTCTCTTGTGTCTCTCCCTCTCCTGCTTTTGTTTGTCATTCAATTTGAGGACCTCCTCTCTAAGTTTAACCATCTCTATCTCTAATTGATAAAATTTATCTTTTGGTTGTATCTGGCTGTGTGATCCCGGGGTATGTGTCTGGTCGGCCCTGGAAGGCTCACTCACTTCCTGGCTAAGCTGGTCGGCCCTGAAAGGCTCACTCACTTCCTGGCTATGCTGCTCTTCTCTTGGTGGGCTGGGAATGGTAGGGGAACTATGTGTGGCTTCCTCCGTGGTAGTTATGCTGGGGTTTGTCAGTTGTATCGTGTGGCTGTGGTTCCCCGGGGTTAGTGTCTGGTTTGAACTGTGTGGCTCGTTCATCCCTTGACCATGCAGATTTTCTCCTGGTAAGTTGTCAATGTTGGGGGGAGTGCGGGCCACTCTGGGGCTGTTCATTCCCCTCGTAGTTGATCTTTTCAGTGTCCTGAAGGCCGTTGCAAATTTGTCGAGGTTGCCTTGCACTAATATTGTTCCGGTATTGTACGCGTTGACAGTCGTGATTGAACTGTCTCCTGGTGTGTTAATTTTCATTATGGACCCATTTGCGGTATTTTTTAGCTTAACACTGGTATAGTGTGATTTTATTGCTCTGATCCAAGCCGCTGGCTGATCTGAGTAGAATATGAGGTTACTTTTTGTCCCATTGTTGTAACAGTCAGTAAAGAGAGTTTCTGGTTTTTCTCTCATCTGAGCATGCTTGATCGTTTTTATAGCTTTTTTTGTGGTGTTGGGGGGAATCTGGAAGCGGGGCTGTTGTGGATCTTCTGATTCGCTCATTTTTGGTAAAGTATTGTTGATCTTAGAATAAGCTTTTCTGGGGCCCCGGGTTTGGTGTTACCCTCTCCCTGTTCGCGAACTTTCCCGGTCCCCCTCTCCGACCCCGTGGTCCCTGGGCCTCGGCTCCTGGGTTCACCCTTCTCAGGTCTGAGTCTGTGAGCCACTGTTTCCCGGTGCCTTCGGGCTGTTCCCCTCCCCCTCAGAGGTCTCTGGGCCTCTGTTTCGGCCTGGCTCCTCGGGCCTTTCCCTGGGCCTCCCTCCCTGGGCCCTGTACTCACGGTCTTGGTTGCGAGCCTTCTGGTTGCTCTCCTTCTCCTCAGAGGTCTCTGTGCCTGCTGGCCTGGCTCCTCGGGCCTTTCCCGTGCTGGATTGTTGGGCTGTGGCCCGAGTCCCCTCGGCTGTGCTGATTGCTGGATTTCCGGGCTGCGTTCCGAATCTCCTCGGCTGTGCCGATTTCTGCGATGTGGCCCGAGTCCTCTCCGCTGTGCTGATTGCCGGGCTGCGTTCCGGATCTCCTCGGCTGTGCCGATTTCTGGGATGCGGCCCGAGTCCTCTCCGCTGTGCCCGTTGCCGGGCTGCGTTCCGATTTCTGGGATGCGGCCCGAGTCCCCTCGGCTGTGCCGGTTGCTGGACCGCTGGGCTGCGGCCCGAGTCACCTCGCCTCCTCGAACTCGGTCCCGATGCCGCCGACTCAACCACCGCTGCTGAAGCCCCGTGTGGCTGCCGTTCACTGGTTTGTGTAGTTCTTCTCTTGTTTCTTTTTTTTTTGCTTTGGCTTTTTTTTTCCTCTATTTTCCTCTGGGTTTTTTTTTTTCTTTGGTAGTCTTTCTGGCGGTCTTTTCCTTCTCTACTTTGTCTAGACTAATCTAAACTTAAACTAACCTAAACTAAACTAACTTAACTAGAACTAAATTTAATTTTAAAACCTTTTTAAAAATTGAAATGAAATGAAACTTTTTTTCCCCCCACTTTAGACACTAAAAACACTAAAATCTCAGCAGCCCATCTTCAGCATGTGTATTCACTCCGTCTGCAATTCTCTCTGTCTCTCTCACCGACTCTCTGTCTCTCTCACACACTCTCTGTCTCTCTCACACGCTCTCTGTCTCTCTCTCCGACTCTCTGTCTCTCTCACACACTCTCTGCCTCTCTCTCACCGACTCTCTGTCTCTCTCACACACTCTCTGTCTCTCTCACCGACTCTGTCTCTCTCACCGACTCTCTGTCTCTCTCACACACTCTCTGTCTCTCTCACCCACTCTCTGTCTCTCTCACACGCTCTCTGTCGCTCTCACACACTCTCTGTCTCTCTCACACACTCTCTGTCTCTCTCACACACTCTCTGTCTCTCTCACACTCTCTCTGTCTCTCTCACACACTCTCTGTCTCTCTCACACACTCTCTGTCTCTCTCACACACTCTCTGTCTCTCTCACCGACTCTCTGTCTCTCTCACACACTCTCTGTCTCTCTCACACACTCTCTGTCTCTCTCACACTCTCTCTGCCTCTCTCTCACACACTCTCTGTCTCTCTCACCCACTCTCTGTCTCTCTCACCGACTCTCTGTCTCTCTCACACACTCTCTGTCTCTCTCACACACTCACTGTCTCTCTCACACACTCTCTGTCTCTCTCACACACTCTCTGTCTCTCTCACACACTCTCTGTCTCTCTCACACACTCTCTGTCTCTCTCACACAATTTTTTTTTTTTTTACAATTTAAATCGCTTTATTGGCATGATAAGTTACATCTTATGTTGCCAAAGCATCAAAATACATTTATGGTTTAGCACATAAACGCAGTTCTATTCATACAGTGTATAAACAGGTATATCCCTGAGTGTATAAATATACATTCGCATTGTTTATATATATATTTTTTCTTAGTTTACTGGTTGTCCCTCTGTTCATGGCAAGCTGTAACATAGTGCGCCGCCAGTGTTATACAGCTTCTCTCCTCCCCCAGTAGGAATGGGAGTTTTTGGTTGTCATTCAGATTTCTGAAATCAGGGCATATTTGTGAGAATTTTTGGTAGAAATTCTCCCTGATGCCCTGATATTTTCCACAAGCTGTGAGGAAGTGCATCTCTGTCTCCACCACTCCCTGACTGCAGTGAGAGCATATCCTGTCCTCTCTTGGCAGCCTGGTCTGCCTGTGTCTGCCTTTTTCGATCGCTAGGCTATGTTCGCTAAGTCTGTACCTTGTCAAGGTTCTTCTCAGTTTGTTATCTTTTACCATGGTCAGGTAATCAGCTATGTTGTATTGTCTGTTTAGGGCCAAGTAGCAATTGAGTTTGCTTTGGGTTTTTGTTGTTTCTGCCCAATATGTCAGATATTTTTCCTTTTGCTTAGCGACGATTGTGTTGGGTCGAATTCTTTGTGTTACCCTGTCACTGTCCTGGGGCTGGTTATTGTTAGTATTGTTAGTAGTTACTTCACTGAGTCCCAGGACTAGTTGACTGAGGGTATTCTTCTTTATGGTCAGCTCTTGGCATTTCAGGGCGTCGTAGTGATAGCATTGGGGGTTGCTCATTTGTAGGTGATTCCAAAATTTGGTGGCTCTTTTTTGGATAGTGATTATTAATGGATATTGGCCTAGTTCCGCCCTGCATGCATTGTTTACTGTTTTCCTTTGAGTCCGGAGGATACTTTTACAGAATTCTGCATGTAGGATCTCAATTGGGTGTTTGTCCCATTTTGCAAATTCTTGTTGAGTTAGCGGTCCCCATACCTCACTGCCATAGAGTGCAATTGGTTCAATTACTGATTTGAAAATTTTGAGCCAAATGCTAATTGGGATTTCTATTTGGATTGATTTTTTGATGGCATAGAAAGCCCTTCTTGCTTTCTCTTTCAGTTCATTCACAGCCAGTTTGAAGTTTCCCGTAGAACTGATTTTTAAGCCCAAGTATGTGTAGTTAGTGGTTTGTTCAATTTTGGTTGTTCCTACTGTGAAATTTATTTTGGGTCCCTGATGTTTGGATCTTTGCTGGAACACAAGGACTTTGGTTTTTTGGGGATTTATTGTCAGGGCCCAAGTCTGGCAGTACGACTCCAGCAGGTCCAGGTTTTGCTGTAGCCCCTCTTTAGTAGGTGACAGCAGAACCAGGTCGTCTGCATAGAGGAGGAATTTAACCTTGGATTCATATAGGGTGAGGCCGGGTGCTGTAGATTGTTCAAGTAGTTTTGCCAATCCATTTATGTAAATATTAAAGAGTGTCGGTGAGATTGGCGAGCCCTGCGTCACCCCCCGCCCCTGTGGGAAGTATTTTGTTTGTTTGTCTCCAATTTTAACTGCACATTTGTTGTTTGTATACATTGATTTAATTACATCATATGTTTTACCTCCTACCCCGCTTTCGATAAGTTTCAGGAATAAACCGTCATGCCAGATGGAGTCGAAAGCCTTCTGGAAATCTACAAAGCATGCGTAGATTTTGCTTTTGTTATTGTGAACGTGTTTGTCAATTAGGGTCTGTAGGGTGAAGATATGATCGGATGTTCTATAGTTTGGCAGGAATCCAATTTGGCTTTTACTCAAGACATTGTGCTCCTCAAGGAAGTTTATAAGTCTTTTGTTTATGATGCTACAGAATACCTTCCCCAGGTTACTGTTTACACAGATGCCTCGATAGTTGTTTGGGTCGATTTTGTCCCCACTTTTGTATATGGGCGTTATGAGTCCTTTGTTCCAGATATCAGGGAAATAACCGACACTCAGAACCAAGTTGAAGAGTTTTAGGATAGCCAGTTTCATTTTGTTGTCTGTGTTTTTAATCATCTCGTTTAGTATGCCATCTGTCCCGCAGGCTTTTCCTGGTCGCAGGTCCTTGAGTTTTTCAAGAAGTTCTTTTTCTGTTATTATGGCGTCCAGCGGGTTTTGGTTATCTTTTATGGCCATTTCTAGCTTTTCCAGTTTTTTGCATATTTGGTGTTGCTCTGGTCTTAGTGTTTTTTTCTGGTATAATTTTTCAAAGTGGTTTACCCATGTGTCCCCATTTTGAATGGCCAAATCGTCGTGTTGTTTTTTGTGTAGTGTTTTCAAGTTTTCCCAGAAACAATTGGAATCAATGGATTCCTCCATGGAGCTGAGTGTATTCTTAATATATTGCTCTTTTTTGGTTCTGAGTGTGTTTCTGTATTGTGTTAGTGTCTGACAATAAGTAAGGCGTAGTTCCTCGTTTTCTGGATGTCTGTGTTTTTGGTTTGATATTTTTCTAAGTTTTTTCCTCATGTTATGGCAATCTCGGTCAAACCATTTTTCATAGTTTTTTGTTTTGGGTTTGTTCTTGCGAGCTTTCAAGTTTGCATTTGTTGCCAAATTATCAAAAATATTGTTTAGTTTACTAACTGCCCGGTTTACGCCTTCTTTATTGTGAGTGTATATGTTATCCAGAAAGGTGTCTAAGAGAGCTTGAGTTGATGCATTGCTAATTGTTTTCTGGTATTTTTCCGTGTCGTTTTTGGCCCATCTGTACGATTTTTTGGTGTTGTACAGTTTACTGGGTTGTGTTTCTATGTTGTTTGTTTCTGTCTTTTTGAGGAACATAGTAATTTGACTGTGATCTGACAGTGTTGTTTGTGGTTTGACTGTGAATGCTCTGAAAGAGGATGGGTCTAAGTCTGTAATCATATAGTCTACTGTGCTGCAGCCAAGAGGTGAGCAATAGGTCGATCTTCCTAGGAGGTCTCTGTGGTAAACCACGTTCACTATCGTATCACTGTTAGTAGTTAGCACTGTTCACCACTGTTCGTTATAACTGTATCACTGACCACTATTGTATCACGGTACGAGGTCGCCTCTTGCCACACTGCTATACCTGGGATGACCACCGCCGACTCCGCCTTGGCTCCACCCACCAGGCCAGGTATAAAGGTGAGCGACTGACTGGTATTCCTCCTGCTTGGATCGGATCACCCACGAGAGTGGGCTCTGTTATTTAGTCAATAAAAACCTTTAGTCACCTTCGTAACTCTTCGCCTTTTATTGGAGGAATTGATAGGTATATCAATTTTATTGACTAAATTTAATGATGTCCGACAACGAGTCACAACCGGCGGAGGAGCCACCAGCGCAGCTCCCAGGAGCACAGCCACACCAGCCAGCTTGGCTGCGAGCCCTCAGACCGCCGTACCTGGACCTGAACCCACGAGCAGCAAACTCAGCCGCAGACTTTAAACACTGGCTGGTCTGCTTCGAATCATACCTGAGAGAATCCAGCGTCCCTCAGGCATCCAAACTAAGTGTCCTGCAGGCGCAACTGAGCCCGAGAGTATACACTCTCATCGAGGACATGACTACCTACGAGACCGCCATCAACCTGCTGAAACAGAAGTACCGGACCCCGGTAAACTACATGTACGCTAGGCACCTCCTAAGATCACGGCCGCAACAGCCAGGAGAATCAGTAGCCGAATTCTCACAGGCGCTATATGCACTCGCCAGGAACTGTGACTTTAAATCGGTGTCGGCAGCCGAAAATACTGAAGATAATATCCGCGACGCATTCCTGAAAGGCCTACGGTCCGAGTACTCACGGCAAAGACTGCTGGAAGCTAAAGACCTCAGCATGGAAAAAGCTGAAGCCCTCGCTATCTCCCTGGAAGTGGCCCACCAAGATCAGGAAGCATTCACCAGGTACTGCTCGCGACCCTGGGACTCGGGCCCGACCCCTACCACAGCACCCTTCCCAGCGCCGCCCCCGGGACCTACCTCTGCGTCGGCGTCCCGGACCCGACCGGCCCCGCCACCCCCGGCACCGGCCCCGACATCGGGCATCCGCGATCGGGCCGCCGGCTGTTTTTTTTGTGGCCAGGAGAAGCACCCGAGGTCGCGCTGCCCAGCCAAGAACTCCACATGCAGAACCTGCCTGAAGAAAGGCCACTTCTCCAAGGCCTGCAGGAGCGGATCCTCAGAGGCCAGCAGTGCCGCATGCGAACTATGGGGGCGGCCATCTTCGTTTAGGGCAACTGAGGCCAGCATCCCCACACATGAGTCATGGGGGTGGCCATCTTTGTTTAGGGCAACTGAGGCCAGCATCCCCACACATGAGTCATGGGGGCGGCCATCTTTGATTAAGGCAACCGACCCCAATAGTGCCTCATGTGAGCTACGGGGGCAGCCATCTTCTCCGTCATTTTGCCCTACCTCGTGGGAGACGCCATTTTACTCACCACGCCCGACCGCCTCGCCCGCAGATGACAACGACTCGCTCAGCTACACACTAGCTTCCGTCACCCTGGACCAAGCCCGCCCGCACCATCTGTCCAAGTCAATGATGGACATCAAAGTGAACGGCCACGCCACGACCTGCCTGTTCGACAGCGGAAGCACGGAGAGCTTCATCCACCCAGACACGGTGAGCCACTACTCCCTCTCTGTCCTACCAACGCGCAGCCGAATCTCGATGGCATCGAGGTCCCACGCCACGGACATCAGCGGCTACTGTGTCGTGACCCTGTCGGTTAAGGGCACGGAGTATAAAAACTTTAAACTCCTCGTCCTCCCCCATCTCTGCGCTGCCGTCCTACTAGGGCTGGACTTCCAATCCCACCTCCAAAGCGTAACCCTAGCATACGGTGGACCCCTCCCCCCACTCACAGTCAACAACCAGCAAACGTTAAACCGCCCACCGCGTAACACCTGCAGCCTCTCCACCCTCAAGGTCCCGCCACCCTCTCTGTTTGCTAACCTTACCCCTGACTGCAAACCCGTCGCTACCAAGAGCAGGCGGTATAGCGCCGGGGACAGAGCCTTCATTAGCTCTGAGGTGCGGCGCCTCCTGAAAGAGGGCATTATCGAGGGGAGCAGCAGCCCCTGGCGTGCCCAGGTCGTAGTCGTAAAGACCGGCGATAAAAACCGCCTGGTCATCGACTACAGCCAGACCATAAACAGATATACCCAGCTGGACGCATACCCCCTCCCCCGCATATCTGACATGGTCAATCAGATTGCACAGTATAAAGTATTCTCGACCATCGACCTGAAGTCGGCCTACCACCAACTCCCTATCCACCCTGAGGACCGCCAGTATACCGCCTTCGAGGCGAATGGGCGCCTATACCACTTCCTTAGGGTCCCCTTCGGTGTCACTAATGGGGTCTCGGTCTTCCAAAGGGAGATGGACCAGATGGTTGACCAGAACGAACTGCAGGCTACATTCCCCTACCTAGATAACGTCACTATCTGCGGCCGCGACCGGCAGGAACATGACGCGAATCTGGAGAAATTCCTCCGTACGGCCCAACGGCTGAACCTCACCTACAATAAGGAGAAATGCGTGTTTAACACCACACGCCTTGCCATCCTCGGCTGCGTAGTGGAGAACGGAATCATCGGCCCCGACCCAGAAAGAATGCGCCCCCTCATGGAGCTACCCCTCCCCCACTGCCCTAAAGCACTTAGGAGAACCCTGGGGCTTTTCGCCTACTATGCCCAATGGGTACCCAATTACGCGGACAAAGCCAGACCCCTCCTGAAAGCCACTTCCTTCCCCCTCACGGAGGAGGCGTGCGCGGCCTTCTCCCTCATTAAGGGAGACATAGCCAAGGCCACGATGCACGCAGTGGACGAGTCCATCCCCTTCCAGGTGGAGAGCGACGCATCCGACTTCGCCTTAGCCGCCACCCTAAACCAGGAGGGGAGGCCAGTGGCCTTCTTCTCAAGGACCCTACAGGGCCCCGAGATCCGACATTCGTCGGTCGAGAAAGAGGCCCAGGCGATCGTGGAGGCAGTACGGCGCTGGAGGCACTACCTGGCAGGCAAACGATTTACCCTCCTCACCGACCAGCGTTCGGTGGCTTTCATGTTTAATAACAAGCTGAAGGGCAAAATCAAGAATGACAAGATTTTGAGATGGAGAATCGAGCTCTCCACCTACGATTATGAGATCTTGTACCGGCCAGGCAAGCTGAACGAATCCCCTGATGCCCTTTCACGAATGACATGCGCCAGCGCGCATATCGATAGGCTTCAGACCCTCCACGACCAGCTCTGCCACCCCGGAGTCACCAGACTCTACCATTTCATTAAGGCCCGCAACCTGACCTACTCCATCGAGGAGGTCAGGACCATGACCAGGAACTGCCAGACCTGTGCGGAGTGCAAACCGCACTTCTATAGGCCGGACCGAGCAAGCCTGATCAAGGCCACCCGCCCCTTCGAGCGCCTGAGCATCGACTTTAAGGGGCCCCTCCCGTCCTCTGACCGTAATGTGTACTTCCTCAACATCGTTGATGAGTACTCCCGTTTCCCCTTTGCCTTCCCCTGCCCCGACATGACCAGTAGCACGGTCATCAAGTGCCTGAATGCCCTCTTCGCCTTGTTCGGGTTCCCGAACTATATACACAGCGACCGGGGCTCCTCCTTCATGAGCGAGGAACTCCGGCAATTCCTCCTAGAGAGAGGTATTGCAGCAAGCAGGACCACCAGCTACAACCCCAGAGGTAACGGTCAGGTGGAAAGAGAGAACGCGACGGTATGGAAGGCCGTCCTCTTAGCCTTAAAGTCTAAGGGCCTCCCAACCTCCCGCTGGCAAGAAGTCCTCCCGACAGCGCTGCACTCCATCCGGTCATTACTTTGCACGGCCACTAACACCACCCCCCATGAACGAATGTTCGTTTTCCCCAGGAAGTCGACTACGGGAACCACTCTACCAACCTGGCTGACCGCCCCGGGGCCGGTCTGGCTGCGGAAACACGTGAGGGCCCATAAAACGGACCCCCTGGTCGAGAGGGTGAACCTCCTGCACGCCAACCCCCAGTACGCCTACGTGGCGTACCCAGACGGGCGGGAGGACACTGTCTCCCTACGAGACCTCGCACCCTCAGCCGATCCGGAAACACCGCCACCACCCCCCCCAACCCCAGCCCAGGTAGACGGCATGCCGGAACCCCACGAGCCCTCGCCGACCACGCAAACACCAGCATCAACACCGGATAAGGCACCAGCACCGGATAAGGCAACACCACCGCTGCGGCGATCGGAGAGGCTTACGAAGCCTCCGGACAGACTGACCTACCAGAATTGGTAGTACACTTCACCCCGCCGGACTTAATTCTAAACAAGGGGTGAATGTGGTAAACCACGTTCACTATCGTATCACTGTTAGTAGTTAGCACTGTTCACCACTGTTCGTTATAACTGTATCACTGACCACTATTGTATCACGGTACGAGGTCGCCTCTTGCCACACTGCTATACCTGGGATGACCACCGCCGACTCCGCCTTGGCTCCACCCACCAGGCCAGGTATAAAGGTGAGCGACTGACTGGTATTCCTCCTGCTTGGATCGGATCACCCACGAGAGTGGGCTCTGTTATTTAGTCAATAAAAACCTTTAGTCACCTTCGTAACTCTTCGCCTTTTATTGGAGGAATTGATAGGTATATCAGTCTCCTATGAACCTACCATTGACAATGTACAGACCCAGGTTTCGACAGAGCTGTAGTAGCTGTTTTCCGTTGGTATTTGACTGCTTGTCGCAGTTATGCCTGTATGGAAGGGAAGGGATGTCAAAGTGGTTATTCCCGAATACGTAATTGTTTCCCTGATTATTGGTGAAGTCTGGTTCTTCGCCCGTTCTTGAATTGAGGTCCCCACAGATCAACACGTTCCCCTGGGCCTGGTATTGGATAATTTCCCCCTCCATGTTGGAGAAGGTGTCCTCTTTAAAGTACGGGGAATCGATTGGAGGGATATAAAGTGCGCAAATGTAAACATCTTGGGTGTTTGAGATAATCTCCCTCTCAAGTTTGAGCCACATATGGTTTTCGCCCTTTTTTATAAATTTGATGTAATTCTTAAGTTCTGTTTTAAACCAGATCAGTATGCCTCCGGAGTCTCTGCCTTGGGTTACACTTGGTAATTTATTGGAGGGCACCACCAGCTCAGTGTACCCTTGGGGACAGCCAGTGTGTCCTTTTCCTTTATACCAAGTTTCCTGTAAAATGATAATATCTAGGTCTTTAGTTTCATCTATGAACTCTGGGGTCCTACTTTTCACTTCTCGCAGTGAAGAGCGTAGACCTTGGATATTCCAGGTCGAAATATATAAGGATTTCATGTTAAGTTTGATCTTTTACTATGATAGGTTAAAGAGTGGTACGTGTTTGTCGTGTCTAAGTGTGGGAAAAAAAAGATCACATCAGTTGTCTACAAAAGTTAATACAATTTGGTTACAGTTCTTTCTATTAATTAGTCCTTGATCCATAAGGCGGAAGTAGATGCTGCTGCACATCTGCTTATTGTCTCTTAATGGATTGTTTCTGTCTGAGGTATTGCGTACGTCCTGTGCATCTCTCCCTCTGTCTGGCTGGGAGCAGTCCTATTCCCCTGTGGGACAGGAGTGGTGCAGGTCTGACATTGTTGTTTTGCATGGGGATCCTCTCTGGTCTCGGTTGGTGTGTTGGTGGTCCTTGTAGTGTTCCTGATATGTACCCCGCTGATCTCTGGTGGTCGGGGGGGGGTCCTCTTGGAGTCTGGGTATGGACCCGGTTAAAAGCGACGTCCTTCAGGGCTTTAGCAAGGATCGATATTCTTTGCCTTTGGATGTGGACGTGGTCGTAAAGACATTCCTCATCGAGGGTGGGGTGTTGGGCCAGGTGTACGTTGTGGTTTGATTCGCAGTCTCTTGCTATGCTGGCATTTATCTCATGAATTGTGTTGTTGTTGAAGTCTGTTCTCGGCAATATTGTGGAAACAGTGATTCTAGTGTTTGGAAATGTACTGCTTGCTTTCCTAATCATTGCTCTGAGCGATGTTGCTACTTCTTTCTGTTGGGTCTTTAGGTCATTTGTGCCCGTGTGTATTATTATGTGTTGGGGGGAGCCTAATCTGGCTTTGGTCAGCCATCCCATGGCTCTGTTTGTTGTTGGGCACCAGATCTTTTCTACTTTACTTCTAGGGAATAGCTTTTTCTCCCATAGAAATTTCCCATTTGAGTCTATGAGTATTACGACGTCAGCCTTGTTTGTGTTTACTGTCTGGTGGCTTTCGCTCTCTGTCTCTCTCACACTCTCTCTGTCTCTCTCTCACCGACTCTCTGTCTCTCTCACCGACTCTCTGTCTCTCTCACACACTCTCTGTCTCTCTCACACACTCTCTGTCTCTCTCACACACTCTCTGTCTCTCTCACACACTCTCTGTCTCTCTCACACTCTCTCTGTCTCTCACCGACTCTCTGTCTCTCTCACACACTCTCTGTCTCTCTCACACACTCTCTGTCTCTCTCACACACTCTCTGTCTCTCTCACCAACTCTCTGTCTCTCTCACACACTCTCTGTCTCTCTCACCGACTCTCTGTCTCTCTCACCGACTCTCTGCCTCTCTCACACACTCTCTGTCTCTCTCTCACCGACTCTCTGTCTCTCTCACACACTCTCTGTCTCTCTCACCGACTCTGTCTCTCTCACCGACTCTCTGTCTCTCTCACACACTCTCTGTCTCTCTCACACACTCTCTGTCTCTCTCACACACTCTCTGTCTCTCTCACCGACTCTCTGTCTCTCTCACCGACTCTCTGTCTCTCTCACACGCTCTCTGTCTCTCTCACACACTCTCTGCCTCTCTCACACACTCTCTGTCTCTCTCACACACTCTCTGTCTCTCTCACCGACTCTCTGTCTCTCTCACACACTCTCTGTCTCTCTCACACACTCTCTGTCTCTCTCACCGACTCTCTGTCTCTCTCACACACTCTCTGTCTCTCTCACACACTCTCTGTCTCTCTCACCGACTCTCTGTCTCTCTCACCGACTCTCTGTCTCTCTCACACACTCTCTGTCTCTCTCACACACTCTCTGTCTCTCTCACACACTCTCTGTCTCTCTCACACACTCTCTGTCTCTCTCACCGACTCTCTGTCCCTCTCACACACTCTCTGTCTCTCTCACACACTCTCTGTCTCTCTCACACACTCTCTGTCTCTCTCACACACTCTCTGTCTCTCTCACACACTCTCTGTCTCTCTCACCGACTCTCTGTCTCTCTCACACACTCTCTGTCTCTCTCACACGCTCTCTGTCTCTCTCTCCGACTCTCTGTCTCTCTCACACACTCTCTGCCTCTCTCTCACCGACTCTCTGTCTCTCTCACACACTCTCTGTCTCTCTCACCGACTCTGTCTCTCTCACCGACTCTCTGTCTCTCTCACACACTCTCTGTCTCTCTCACACACTCTCTGTCTCTCTCACCGACTCTCTGTCTCTTTCACACGCTCTCTGTCTCTCTCACACACTCTCTGCCTCTCTCTCACACGCTCTGTCTCTCTCACACACTCTCTGTCTCTCTCACACGCTCTCTGTCGCTCTCACACACTCCAATTCCAATTCCAATTAAATTCCAATTAAAATGCTTTATTGGCATGAAAGTTTACAGAGAACCATATTGCCAAAGCTTACATAGCAAAAAGGTACAGTTTTCCAACATTCTGTAGGTGTCAATCGATTTGACATTTGTTGGGTACATACAATATTACTTTTAAACAATATTAAATTTAAACAGTCTTTGTACTTCATTTGGTACGTTCAATATTAATTTTAAACAGTCTTAATTTTAAACAGTCCTCAGGTTGTGACATGTTGTTACATATTTGGCCCCAAGGTATGGTCTGTCTCCTTCTCCTAGGACTAATCTCAATTTTGACAGATCATCCAATTCCTTGAAATCTGGGGTTGTTTGGCTTAGCTTGTTGAATAATATGTTTCTTGATGTGTTGAATTTTTCGCATTTTAGGAGGAAATGCATTTCTGTTTCAACCTCGCCAGCCAGACATTGATCGCATATTCTATTCTCTCTAGGCTGCCAGGATTTCTTGTATCTGCCTTTTTCAATTTCCAGTTGGTGGTCGCTTAGTCTGTACCTGGTGAGGGTCTGTCTCTGTTTTGTGTCTCTGATGGTCGTGAGGTAGTCTGCCAGTTTATATTCTCTTTTTAGGGCCCGGTAACATTCTAATCTGCTTTGGCTTTCGGTTATTTTGTTCCAATGTTCCAGGTAGGTTTCTTTGCATTTTTTAATGATTTGGTTCACTCGGATTGGTGTTTGGACGGCTGTGTTGGTCTGGGGCTGGTCAGGGTCCGGCTGAGTACTTAGTTTCCGTAGCAGCTGACTCAGGGGACTCTTTTCTGGGTTTAGCTCTTGGGTCTGAAAGGCTTTGAAATGAAGGGTGTCTGGGGAGCTAGATTTGAGGTGATTTAGGAAGTTTAGTGCTCGTTTTTGGATGTTTATTATCAGTGGGTATCTGCCTAGTTCGGCTCTGCATGCATTTGTTGGCGTTTTTCTTTGGGTGCGAAGGATGCTTCGGCAGAATTCTGCATGTAGGGCTTCTATTGTATGTTTTTCCCATTTAGTGTAGCTTTGGTGATTTAGCGGGCCCCATACTTCACTACCGTACAGTGCAATGGGCAGGATTATGCTGTCAAATATTTTGAGCCAGATTTTGATTGGGATTTGGATGTTGTAGAATTTTCTTTTTATTGCATATAGGGCTCTTCGGGCTTTTTCTTTTAGTGCATTCACTGCTATGCTGAAGCTCCCTGATGCTGTAATAGTTAGACCAAGGTAGGTGTAGCTCATAGTGTGTCCTATAGTGATATCACTGAGGGTAAACTGGTATTTGTTTTCCTGACATCTGGGCCTTTTTTGAAAAATCATGATGTTGGTTTTCTTTAGATTTACTGTTAGAGCCCAATTTTGGCAGTATTTGTCGAGTAGGTCTAGTTGTTGCTGTAATCCCTGTTCTGTGGGAGACAGCAGAACCAGGTCGTCCGCATAGAACAGGGATTTCACTTCTCCATCCAGGAGACGGAGACCTGGTGACTCGCTTTGCTCCAGCATGTCTGCTAATTCATTTATGTATATGTTGAACAGGGTCGGGCTCAAATTGCAGCCCTGCCGGACGCCTCTTCTCTGGGTGAAGAAATCGGTGCGTTTGTCTCCAAATTTGACCCCGCATTTGTTTTTCAGATACATTGATTTAATAAGGTCATAGACTTTGCCCCCTATTCCACATTGAAGAAGTTTATAATAGAGCCCTTCGTGCCATATAGAGTCAAAGGCTTTCTTGAAGTCGATGAAACAGGCGAATATTTTCCCATTTTTTGTTTGGTGTATATGTTTTTCAATGAGGGTGTGAAGGGTATAGATATGGTCGGCGGTGCGGTGTTTTGGAAGAAAGCCTATTTGGTTTTTTCTGAGGATATTATGTTTGTTAAGAAAATCAAGTAATCTACTATTTAGAATACTGCAGAATAACTTCCCTAGACAACTGTTGACACAGATGCCGCGGTAGTTATTTGGGTCTGATTTGTTTCCGCTTTTATATATGGGGGAGATTAGTCCTTGGCACCAGATATCGGGAAAACAGCCTGAACGTAATATGATGTTGAATAATTTGAGTACCGCACCCTGCATCTCCATATTGCTGAACTTGAGCATTTCATTTTTGATGTTGTCTGGGCCACAGGCTTTCTTTAGGTGGAGAGATTTTGTTTTTGTGGCCATTTCTTTCCATGTGATTGGGGAGTCTAGAGGGTTTTGGTTGTCTTTGATTGTTGCTTCTAATGTGTGGAGTTTTTCTGTGACCTGATGTTGACTTGGGTTTGTTTCGTTTATTGGGATGTCTTTGTAGAGGTTTTCAAAATGTGTTCTCCAGATGTCGCCATCTTGGATTGGTAATGCTTGCAATTGTGTTGTACTCAGGTTATTCCACATTTCCCAGAATTGTTTTGGGTTGGTGGAGTTTTCAATTTCTTCTAGTATTTTGTGGGTATAGTTTTGTGTTTTGTTCCTAATGGTGTGTTTATATCTTTTGAGGGTTTCATTGTATCTAGTACGTAGGTCCGGATTGTTTGGTTGGCGATGCTTTTGGTTTGATATTTTTCTCAGGTCTTTTCTGGCATTTTTGCATTCGTGGTCAAACCATTTCTTATTTTTATTTTGTCTTTTGTGACTCTTCCTCTTCTGTTTCACGAGGTCGGCTTTTACAGCTGCCTCATGAAAGATCATATTTATATCCTCTATGGCCATGTTTACCCCATCTCTGGTGATCTCATATAGATTTTCTTTAAATTTTGAAATTTTACTTGTGAGATCAGGTGAATTTAGTGCTGTGATGAATTTATCTCCACTGTCTGGGGCCCATCTGTATGTCTGGTTTATTTTATGTAGCTTACTGGGTTCCTTTTTTGTGTCTGTAGTTTGGGCAGAAAGTTTAAGGTACACATTTATTTGGTTATGGTCTGAGAGGGGGGATTGCTGCCTGACAGTGAATGCGTTGATATCGCAGGGGTCCAGGTCAGTGATTGTATAATCCACCACACTAGACCCAAGAGTTGAGGAATATGTGAGTCTCCCTAAGGAGTCCCCTCTGAACCTACCGTTAACTATGTACAGGCCTAAGGCTCGGCAGAGTTGCACTACCTCCCTACCGCTTTTATTTATTTCACAATCGAGGTTGTTTCGGTTTGCGATGGCTGGTGTGACATATAGAGGGGTCTGGCCAAACACATGGTTGTTGCCCTGTGGGTCTATGAAGTCAGGTTCACATCCTGTCCTTGCATTTAGGTCCCCACATAGTAGCACCTTTCCTTGGGCCTGGAAATGGCTGATTTCCATGTGGAGAGTGTCAAATATCTCCTCTTCAAAATATGGCGATTCTATTGGAGGTATGTAGATCGCACATAAGTAAACATCGTTTTTTGCTATTCCTATATTTTTATCTAATTTTAGCCATACGTGTGATTTTCCCTGTTTTATCGGTGAGATGTGTTTGTTCAGTTCTCCTTTATACCACACCAGGATTCCCCCGGAGGTTCTGCCCTTGCGTGTCTTAATGTTCTTTACTGAAGGCACAATAATTTCATGGTACATTGGGGGACAGTGGGTCGGCATGTCCTTTTGGCACCATGTTTCTGTTAACACAATTATATCAATGTCTTTTATAGCTTTTAGGAATTCAGGGTCTGTACTCTTCATCCCAAAAGTTGAGGAGCGGAGGCCCTGGATATTCCAGCAGCTTATGTGGAAAGAACGCATTTATATAGTTCAATAAAACGAAATAAAATGGACCTATTTTGTGGGATGAGTGTGGAAACACTATTTTCTATAATGCTAAATGATGATTTAGTATAAATTTCATGAGGCATGCACATATCTCTATCTAATAGTAGTAATAATACTGATAAGATAACAATAATGATAATGATAAATAACAATATTAATAATTTCTCCGGTTTTCTATCAGGCTGTTCAGCATCGTCATGATCTTTCTCAGTTCTTGGTCTACAGTCTGTGGTCTAGAGGGGGGTCTTGGGTCAGGTATAAAAGCACGGTTCTGTTGTTGGTTTTGTAAAGGGGGGTGGGGGACATTGGTGGTCCTGTTTGGGTTACGGCTCCCAATGGTAGAGGGGGTGGGAGGGCTGCGTCTTTTGGCAGTGTTTATGAGGTTTTTTGCAAAGACCCACATCCGCTGTTTGAGTAGATGTATTTCGTCATAGAGGTCCCTTGTGTTGATGTTTGGATGATGGGCCAGGTAGACGTTGGGGAAGACAGAACATCTCGTGTCGATCTCCCTGTTGGTGTTGTGGATTATATAGGCTGGGGTGTCCTTTCTGGGCAGTAGTGTGGAGATCACGATCCGCGCCTCGGGGAATTCCTTGCTGGCCTTTTCCGCCATCCTGCTCACCGCCCTAGCAGTGCCTTCCCGTAGGGTGCCATTTGGGGCTTCCAAGGGATTCTTTGTTCAGGATCTTCATTGCATGTTCTGTGTTGCTGCACCATTTTTTCAGGACTTGATGACCTGGGAACAGCCTCTGGGGGTCCAGAAACTTTCCGTTGGAGTCGGTCAGCAGGACCGCCTGAGGGGCTGGTTTTTCAGACTGGGTAGCAGTAGTCTGGGCAGGACTCGACTGATGGCTGGTTGTTGGCTGGGTTTCTGGGATATGTTGTGTGGCAGGAGCGGGGTTTGAGGCTTTCGGTGTGTCCTCGTGTGGGGGGGCATCTGACGGGTTCTGCGTCCCTGTGTGTGAGGACTGGGTAGCGGTAGTCTGGGCAGGACTCGACTGAGGGCTGGTTGTTGGCTGGGTTTCTGTGGTGAGCTGTGTGGCAGGAGCGGGGTTTGTGGCTTTCGGTGTGTCCTCGTGTGGGGTGGCATCCGACGGGTTCTGTGTCCTTGTGTGTGTTGTTTTTTGGACCTTAAGAGGTTTGTGTTGCCTGCTGAGCCTTTCTACGGCCTCCGTCATTTTGTTTAGTTGGGTATGGAGTTCTTTGATCTTATTTCTTTGTTCCTCTACGGTCTT
This sequence comes from Somniosus microcephalus, assembly GCF_052327205.1. Classification (NCBI taxonomy): domain Eukaryota; kingdom Metazoa; phylum Chordata; class Chondrichthyes; order Squaliformes; family Somniosidae; genus Somniosus; species Somniosus microcephalus. The sequence goes on along the minus strand of NC_140988.1, from coordinate 388,517,315 downwards.
GCTCAGATTTTGGATGGTGGACTCGTTTTCCATTTTCAGCTGTTTGAGTTCCTCCGTCCAGTTCTTGGTCTGTGTTTCTCTGTATTCGTTGAATTCGAGTTCTAGTTTGGACAGACTCTCTTTCAGCAGTTTGTTTGCGTTGAGAGGTGTGGGGGGGGTGGAGATGGTCAGGGAGGTGTGTGTCTCTGCTGGACTCTCTTCTTCTTCCTCCGCTTGGCTCTCATCATCCTCTGTTCGATTCTCTTTTGCCTCCTGTCCATTGGTCCTATTTGTGTCTGCCTTAGTTTTCAACTGGGGGAATTCCTTTTCGAAGGAGTCCAGACTTTCTACATTCCCCTGTATCATGATCTTTCCTTTTTTGTTGTAGTAGCTTATGGTTAGCAGGGGGTCATCTTTATCTAGATTTCCATCTTTACATATTTTCAGTCTGCCTCCACTGCCAATACCTTCGCTGGAGACGTATGCGTAGTATTTTTGTAAAGTCTCCTTCCATGAGGGAATGGAGTCGGTGTAGAATATGAGGTTGTTCTTCGTCTTAATCCCTTTGTGTGTGGTATAGTCAACGTAGAGGACCTCTGGGTTACTTTTTAGTGTTATGTCCTTGTGTTTTTCCTTTGCTTTATTTTTTGTGCATTGCTCAGGATATTTCATTTCCCTGCTCATTGTAGTCGTTTGTTTTGTCTCAGGTAGATAACTTTTTTTCTCTTTTTTGTGTCGTGTTCCACCTTATCCCACTTTTAGGTCCAAAATTGAGAGTTTTTCAGGGGTTCATCTTTGATATAGCTGCTCTTAAAAGTTTCTCTCTCTCTCTCTCACAGGTTCCTGGTTCGGGTTGTTTATCGTTTCTCTCTGGTTTCTATTCCTTTTTTTTTCCTTCGGGTTTGTTGTTCTTTTTCTAGGTTAACTAAATTTAGGTAGATCTAGGTATAGCTTTTTTCCTCCGGACCCGGAGTTTTCCTCTCCTCGCGTCGGTCTCAGGCTGTTTCTGCTCTGGTCCCAGCCCCTCGGCTCGGCTGTGCAGTCCCGTCCCGGCCCGGTGTTTGTCCGAGTTTCTCCGACCCCGGAGTTTCTCGGGTTTCAGGCCCCGGGCTTGCTCTCTCTCCGGGCTTCTGCCCTGGTCCCAGCCCCTCGGCTCGGCTGTGCAGTCCCCGTCCGGCCCGGTGTTTGTTCGAGTTTCTCCGATCCCGGAGTTTCTCGGTTTTCAGGCCCCGGGCTTGCTCGCTCTCCAGGCCTCTGCCCTGGTCCCAGCCCCTCGGCTCGGCTGTGCAGTCCCGGCCCGGCCGAGTCTCTCCGACCCCGGGGTTTCTCGGGTTTCAGGCCCCGGGCTTGCTCGCTGTCCAGGCCCGACCCGATCCGGCACCCCTACCTCTCCACTCGCCTCCCTGACTGGCTCGGGCCGCTCCTCCCGGTCTGGGTCGCCCCCTGCTGTCGCTCGCTCTCCCTCTCTCCGGTGCCTCGCTCGGCCCGGTTCCTCGGGCCTTTCTCCGGCTTCAGGCCCCGTGCTCCGGTTGACAGAGTCACACACCGTTCTCTCTGGTTCTCGCGACCTCGCTCTCTCTCTCTCTGTATCTCACTCTCTGTCTCTCTCACACACTCTCTGTCTCTCTCACACTCTCTCTGTCTCTCTCACACACTCTCTGTCTCTCTCACACACTCTCTGTCTCTCTCACACTCTCTCTGCCTCTCTCTCACCGACTCTCTGTCTCTCTCACACACTCTGTCTCTCTCACACACTCTCTGTCTCTCTCACCCACTCTCTGTCTCTCTCACCGACTCTCTGTCTCTCTCACACACTCTCTGTCTCTCTCACACACTCACTGTCTCTCTCACACACTCTCAGTCTCTCTCACACACTCTCTGTCTCTCTCACACACTCTCTGTCTCTCTCACACACTCTCTGTCTCTCTCACACTCTCTCTGTCTCTCTCACACTCTCTCTGTCTCTCTCTCACCGACTCTCTGTCTCTCTCACCGACTCTCTGTCTCTCTCACGCACTCTCTGTCTCTCTCACACACTCTCTGTCTCTCTCACACTCTCTCTGTCTCTCACCGACTCTCTGTCTCTCTCACACACTCTCTGTCTCTCTCACACACTCTCTCTGTCTCTCTCACCGACTCTCTGTCTCTCTCACACACTCTCTGTCTCTCTCACACACTCTCTGTCTCTCTCACACACTCTCTGTCTCTCTCACCGACTCTGTCTCTCTCACACACTCTCTGTCTCTCTCACACACTCTCTGTCTCTCTCACACACTCTCTGTCTCTCTCACCCACTCTCTGTCTCTCTCACACGCTCTCTGTCTCTCTCACACACTCTCTGTCTCTCTGACACACTCTCTGTCTCTCTCACCTACTCTCTGTCTCTCTCACACACTCTCTGTCTCTCTCACCGACTCTCTGTCTCTCTCACACACTCTCTGTCTCTCTCACCGACTCTGTCTCTCTCACACACTCTCTGTCTCTCTCACACACTCTGTCTCTCTCACCGACTCTCTGTCTCTCTCACACACTCTCTGTCTCTCTCACACACTCTCTGTCTCTCTCACCGACTCTCTGTCTCTCTCACACACTCTCTGTCTCTCTCACACACTCTCTGTCTCTCTCACACACTCTCTGTCTCTCTCACCGACTCTCTGTCTCTCTCACACGCTCTCTGTCTCTCTCACACGCTCTCTGTCTCTCTCACACACTCTCTGTCTCTCTCACACACTCAATTCAATTCAATTCAATTCAATTCAATTCAAATGCTTTATTGGCATGAAAGTTTACAGGGAACCATATTGCCAAAGCTTACATAACAAAAAGTACAGTTTTCCAACATTCTGTAGGTGTCAAACAATTTTGACCTTCGTTGGGTACATACAATATTACTTTAAACAATATTAATTTAAACAGTCGTTGTACATCATTGGGTACATTCAGTATTAATTTTAAACGGTCCTCAGGTTGTGACATGTTGTTACATATTTGGCACCAAGGTATGGTCTGTCTCCTTCTCCCAGGACTAATCTTAATTTTGACAGGTCATCCAATTCTTTGAAATCTGGGGTTGTTTGGCTGAGCTTGTCAAATAATATGTTTCTTGATGTGTTGAATTTTTCGCATTTTAGGAGGAAATGCATCTCTGTCTCAACCTCGCCGGCCAGACATTGATCACATATTCTATTCTCTCTAGGCTGCCAGGATTTCTTGTATCTTCCTTTTTCAATTGCTAGTTGGTGGTCGCTTAGTCTGTACCTGGTGAGGGTCTGTCTCTGTTTTGTGTCTCTGATGGTCGAGAGATAGTCTGCCAGTTTATATTCTCTTTTTAGGGCCCGGTAACATTCTAATCTGCTTTGGCTTTTGGTTATTTTGTTCCAATGTTCCAGGTAGGTTTCTTTGCATTGTTTAATGATTTGGTTCACTCGGATTGGTGTTTGGACGGCAGTGTTGGTCTGGGACTGGTCAGGGTCTGGCTGAGTAGGAGTACTTAGTTTCATAGAGTCATAGAGTCATAGAGTAATACAGCACGGATAGAGGCCCTTCGGCCCATCGTGTCCGCGCCAGCCATCAAGCCCTGTCTAATCTAATCCCATATTCCAGCATTTGGCCCGTAGCCTTGTATGCTATGGCATTTCAAGTGCACATCCAAATGCTTCTTAAATGTTGTGAGGGTTTCTGCCTCCACAACCCTTTCAGGCAGTGAGTTCCAGACTCCAACCACACTCTGGGTGAAAAAGTTCTTTCTCAAATCCCCTCTAAACCTCCCGCCCTTTACCTTGAATCTATGCCCCCTAGTTATTGACCCCTCTACTAAGGGAAAAAGCTCCTCAGCATCCATCCTATCTGTGATGAAATATTCCATTCATCACTGCCTGTGACTGAGATCGGTTTCAGTGTCATTTCCCTTCCCCCCGACCTCATTGTATTGTGTACTGGAATGTGCTGTATTGTATACTGGAATGTGCTGTGTGTAGGGCTCCGCCCATACCTGGCCCCGTTTGTAAGCTAACTCAGTCTGGCCTCAGTCTCCAGAAGGAAGACATCTCTCTCTCTTACGTGTTACGTTCTAAGTTAATAAAAGCCTTGTTTTTGTTCTGCTAACTTCGAGTCTCGGAATTATTGAGGCACATCAATTTTATTAACTTATTTTTCAACACTATGGATCAACTCCTGAAACCCAAACGTTTGGATTTGGATCAACATGCTCCGGACGCATCAGCACGCTTCGGACACTGGTTTGAGTGTATGGAATTCTTCCTGGACAATTCCGCAGCCGTCAAAGACGCTACGGACGCTGCGAGTATGAGACTCGGAATTCTGCGGAATTGGGTAAGCCACCGGGTTTACCCCCTCATCCAAGACGCCGAGACGTACCTGGCCGCCTGCGACATCTTAAAGGCGCATTACCAGCAGCCTACGAATGAGGTGTATGCTAGGCACCTGCTCGCTACCCGCGCACAGCAACCTGGGGAATCGGTGGAGGAGTTCCTAAGCACCCTGAAAATGCTTGGCAAAGACTGCAAGTGCCGAGATGTAAAAGCCGCAGTGTACACTGACGAGCTTGTTCGCGATGCCTTCATCACAGGCCTCAGCTCCACTTACATCCGGCAAAGACTGCTGGAAAAAACGGGGTTGGACCTGAAACAGGCTGCGGACACCGCGCGATCCCTGGATGTGGCCCAGAGAAACTCGGACGCCTACTCTTCAGCCCGCGCCGTCCACGCCGCCACGTGTGCACCAAGGGCGCCGCCATCTTGGAAGGCATCTTCCCCGCCCGACAGCCCGACACCGGCTGGGCCCCGCTCTCCCCCCAGAAGCCCTACGACAGCCGCGATGCGTCAGGGACCCAACTGCTACTTCTGCGGGCAGCCAAAGCACACCAGAAACCTGTGCCCGGCGAAAGGCACCACCTGCTTTAAGTGCGGTAAGAAGGGGCACTTCGGGAAGGTGTGCAGAGGGAACCCCGCCGGAAAACCAACCGCCGGAAAACCCGCCACCGCCGCGTGTGCGCCGTGGGAGCGGCCATCTTGGACGCCATCTTGCCCGACCTCGTGGGGTCCGCCATCTTGTGAGCAGACAGCGTGGACGCCATCTTGTATCGATCAGGGCCCTACAGTGGCATCGGTCACAGTGGACCAGACCAGGCCGCACCCGCTATCCAGATCAATGGTGGACATCGAGGTAAACAGGTGCTGGGTTAAATGCTTAATTGACAGTGGAAGCACGGAGAGCTTTATCCACCCAGAACTGGCACAACAACTCTCCCTAAAGGTGGTCCCTACTCAGGGTACCATCTCTATGGCTGACAAAACCCAGACATCGACCATTCTGGGTTACTGCACGGTACAATTGTGCGTTAACGGAACTGTATATGATAATTTTAAAGTATTAATCATGAAGAACCTATGTGCGAGCGTGATCTTGGGCCTGGATTTCCAGTGCAACCACCAAAGCATCACGCTCAAGTACGGTGGGTCCCAGCCGCCCCTCACAGTGTGCGGTCTGGCTACCCTGAAGGTAAAGCCGCCTTCGCTATTCGCGAACCTTACCCCTAACTGCCGGCCAATAGCGATCAAAAGCAGGAGGTACAGCTGGGAGGACAGGCGGTTTATCGCGACCGAGGTAGACAGGCTCCTGAAAGAGCGCATTATTGAACGCAGCAACAGCCCGTGGCGCGCCCAAGTGGTAGTGGTAAGGGGTAGCGAGAAGAAACGGATGGTGATCGACTATAGTCAAACGATCAACAGGTACACCCTACTAGACGCCTACCCGCTACCCCGCATATCAGAAATGGTGAACCAAATCGCCCAATACCGGGTGTTCTCCACCATCGACCTCAAGTCAGCGTACCACCAGCTCCCTATCAGACCAGAGGACCGCCCGTACACCGCCTTCGAGGCGAACGGACGCCTCTACCAATTCCTCAGAGTCCCCTTTGGGGTGACGAATGGGGTCTCGGTCTTCCAGAGGGAGATGGACCGCATGGTCGATGACCACCACTTGCAGGCAACCTTCCCCTACCTCGACAACGTCACCATCTGCGGTCACAACCAGCAGGATCACGACTCGAACATCGAGAGGTTCCTGAAAACCGCACAAAACCTCAACCTCACCTACAACGAGGACAAGTGCATTTACAACACCACGCGCCTCTGCATACTAGGCAGCGTGGTGGAGAATGGGGAAATCGGACCAGACCCCGACCGATTGCGCCCCCTACGGGAGCTGCCCCTGTCCAACACTCCCAAAGCCCTGAAAAGGTGCCTGGGGTTATTTTCTTATTATTCCCAATGGGTCCCCAACTACTCCGACAAAGCCCGCCCCCTCTTGAAAGCATCCTCTTTCCCGCTCTCTGCTGAGGCCCACGCCGCCTTCAAAAGCATTAAGCAGGATATTGAGCGGGCCACGCTACAGGCAGTGAACGAGAACACTCCATTTCAAGTGGAAAGTGATGCGTCTGACTTCGCCTTGGCGGCCACCCTCAACCAGGCGGGGTGGCCCGTAGCTTTCTTCTCGAGGACCCTCCAAGGGCCCGAGATCAGACACTCCTCCATGGAAAAGGAGGCCCAAGCCATCGTGGAGGCAGTGCGCCACTGGCGCCACTACCTAGCCGGCAAACGCTTCACCCTACTTACCGACCAGCGGTCGGTAGCGTTTATGTTCAATAATAAACAGAGGGGGAAGATTAAAAATGATAAGATTCTTAGGTGGCGGATCGAGCTCTCCACCTTCGAGTACGACATCATTTACCGGCCAGGGGCCCTTAACGAATCCCCTGACGCCCTCTCACGAGGGATGTGTGCCAGCGCCACCGGGGATCGGCTACAGACCCTCCACAACGACCTCTGCCACCCAGGGGTCACGCGGCTGTTCCACTTCATAAAGTCCCGTAACTTACCCTACTCGATTGAGGAAGTTCGGTCCCTGACCAGGAACTGCCGCACTTGCGCTGAGTGCAAGCCTCGGTTCTACCGCCCAGATAGAGCCCACTTAATCAAAGCTACACGGCCCTTTGAGCGGCTCAGCTTAGATTTCAAGGGCCCCCTCCCGTCCGTCGACCGCAATGTTTACTTCCTGAACATTGTGGACGAATACTCCCGGTTCCCATTCGCCTTCCCCTGCCCAGACACGACCAGCGCCACGGTCATTAAATGCCTCAACAGCCTGTTCTGCCTGTTCGGTATGCCGAGCTACATCCATACGGATAGGGGGGCGTCCTTCATGAGTGAAGAGCTACACCAGTGCATGCTGTCCAGGGGGATCGCCACGAGCCGTACCACCAGCTACAACCCCCGGGGTAACGGCCAAGTGGAGCGAGAGAACGGGACAGTATGGAAAGCAGTCACTCTAGCTCTAAGGACCAAGGGCCTCCCTATCTCCCGCTGGCAGGAAGTCCTCTCGGATGTGCTCCATTCGATACGGTCGCTATTGTGTACGGCCACTAATACCACGCCTCATGAACGAATGTTTGTCTTTCCCCGGAAATCCACCTCAGGCGTATCCATGCCGTCATGGCTCTCCACCCCAGGTCCGGTACTCGTGCGAAGGCATGTGAGGGGCCACAAGACGGACCCTCTCGTGGAGCCAGTACACCTACTCCACGCCAACCCCCAATACGCATATGTCCGGCACGCCGACGGAAGGGAGGACACCGTGTCCATAAAAGACGTCGCCCCAGCCGGCATCGACAACAACCACGGCAATAGCGGCAACGATGATCACAGCAACTCTTACCCACCCACTACTCTTTCATCACCCCCGGAAGAACACCGACCAACGGCACCCCCACCAAGTACCCCTTCAACAACCCTGGCGGCACCCCCGGCAGAGACCCAGGAGGCTACCGGGGACACCCAGCCGACACCCGCGGCACCGCAACAGCCACGTCGGTCGCAGAGGACTATCAAACCCCCGAACAGACTAAATCTATAGAAGGGGTGAATGTGATGAAATATTCCATTCATCACTGCCTGTGACTGAGATCGGTTTCAGTGTCATTTCCCTTCCCCCAGACCTCATTGTATTGTGTACTGGAATGTGCTGTATTGTATACTGGAATGTGCTGTGTGTAGGGCTCCGCCCATACCTGGCCCCGTTTGTAAGCTAACTCAGTCTGGCCTCAGTCTCCAGAAGGAAGACATCTCTCTCTCTTACGTGTTACGTTCTAAGTTAATAAAAGCCTTGTTTTTGTTCTGCTAACTTCGAGTCTCGGAATTATTGAGGCACATCACTATCTATGCCCCTCATAATTTTGTACACCTCAATCATGTCCCCCCTCAGCCTCCTCTGCTCCAAGGAAAACAAACCCAATCTGCCCAGTCTCTCTTCATAGCTGAAGCGCTCCAGCCCTGGTAACATCCTGGTGAACCTCCTCTGCACCCTCTCTAACGCGATCACATCCTTCCTGTAGTGTGGCGACCAGAACTGCACACAGTATTCCAGCTGTGGCCTAACCAGTGTTTTATACAGCTCCATCATAACCTCCTTGCTCTTATATTCAATGCCTCGGCTAATGAAGGCAAGTATCCCATATGCCTTTTTTACCACCTTATCCACCTGTTCCGCTGCCTTCAGGGATCTGTGTACTTGCACACCCAGATCCCTCTGACCCTCCGCCTTGCCTAGGGTCTTTCCATTCATTGTGTATTCCTTTGCCTTGTTAGTCCCCCCAAAGTGCATCACCTCGCACTTTTCCGGGTTAAATTCCATTTGCCACTGTTCCGCCCATCTGACCAACCCATCTATATCGTCCTGCAGACTGAGGCTACCCTCCTCGCTATTTACCACCCTACCAATTTTTGTATCATCCGCGAACTTACTGATCATACCCTTTACATTCATAGCCAAGTCATTAATGTAGACCACAAACAGCAAGGGACCCAGCACCGATCCCTGTGGCACCGCACTGGCCACAGGCTTCCAGTCACAAAAACAACCTTCGACCATCACCCTCTGCCTTCTGCCACTAAGCCAGTTTTGTATCCAATGTGCCAAGGCACCCTGGATTCCATGGGCTCTTACCTTCTTGACCAGTCTCCTGTGCGGGACTTTATCAAAGGCCTTACTGAAATCCATGTATACCACATCCACTGCGTTACCCTCATCCACACACCTAGTCACCCCCTCAAAAAATTCAATCAAATTAGTCAGACATGATCTTCCCTTGACAAAGCCATGTTGACTATCCCTGATTAATCCTTGCCTCTCCAAGTGGAGACAAATTTTGTCTCTCAGGATTTTTTCCAATAATTTTCCTACCACTGATGTTAGGCTCACTGGCCTGTAGTTCCCCGGTTTTTCCCTACCACCCTTCTTGAATAATGGTACTACATTAGCGGTTCTCCAGTCCTCTGGCACATCCCCTGTGGCCAGAGAGGTCCTGAATATATGTGTTATAGCCCCCGCAATCTCCTCCTTTGCCTCACACAGCAGCCTGGGATACATTTCATCCGGGTCTGGGGATTTATCCATTTTTAGGCCAGCTAAAACCGCCAATACCTCCTCCCTCTCGATGTTAATATGTTCGAGCATATCACAGTCCCCCCGCCCTATTTCTATGTCTACATCGTCCTTCTCCATAGTGAAAACAGATGCAAAAAATTCATTTAGAACCCCTCCTACATCTTCTGGCTCCACACACAGATTGCCACTTTTGTCCCTAATGGGCCCTATTTTTTCCCTAGTTATCCTCTTACCCTTAATATACTTATAAAACATCTTCGGATTTTCCTTTATTTTGCTCGCCAGTGTTATTTCATGGCCCCTCCTTGATCTCCTAATTTCTTTTTTAAGTATCCCCCTGCACTTTTTGTACTCCTCTAGGGCTTCCTCCGTCTTTAGCCTTTTGTATCTACCAAAAGCCCTCCTTTTTTTCCTAATCCATTCTCGTATATCCCCTGACATCCAAGGTTCCCTGTGGTTTTTGGAACCACCCTTGACCTTTACGGGAACATGTTGCCATTGTATGATCTCAATCTCCCTTCTGAAAGCCTCCCATTGCTCCGATGCGGATTTTCCTACAAGTAGCTGATCCCAGTCCATTTTGGCCAGATCCTGCCTTATCCTATTAAAATCGGCCTTCCCCCAATTTAGAACCTTTATTTCCGGCCCATCCCTGTCCTTTTCCATGACCACCTTAAATCTTACCATATTATGGTCACTATCACCAAAGTGCTCACCTACTAGCACTTTTTCCACTTGGCCGGCCACATTCCCTAGAATTAGGTCCAGTACCGCCCCCTCTCTTGTAGGACTTTCTACATGCTGGCTCAAAAAGCTCTCCTGGATGCACTTTAAGAATTCTACACCCTCTGAGCCTTTCACACTCTGACTATCCCAGTTAATATTGGGGAAGTTGAAATCCCCCATTATTATTACCCTATTATTTGCACATTTCTCTGAGATTTGCCTACATATCTGTTCCTCTATCTCCCCCTGACTGTTTGGAGGCCTATAGTACACTCCCAGCAAAGTGCTTGCCCCCTTTTTGTTTTTAAGCTCCACCCATATGGCCTCATTAGAGGACCCTGCTAATATATCATCCCTCCTTACTGCAGTAATTGACTCCTTAATTAATATTGCGACACCCCCTCCTCTTATACCTCCCCCTCTGTCTCGCCTGAAGATTCTGTACCCCGGAATATTGAGCTGCCAGTCTTGCCCTTCCCTCAACCATGTCTCTGTGATAGCAACAATATCATACTCCCATGTGTTTATCAACACCTTCGGTTCATCCACCTTATTTGCAAGACTCCTTGCATTAAAATTGATGCCATCCAGCCTTGCCCTTATATATTTGCCCTGTCTACCAAGCTGACTTGTTTTTTTCTCTATAATTGGCAGCACATCCCCCCCTATTTCAGCTCCCCTCTGTATCCCATCCCCCTGCCAAGTTAGTTTAAACCCCCCCCAACAGTGCTAGCAAACCTCCCCGCAAGGATATTTGTCCCGCTCTGGTTCAGGTGCAACCCGTCCGACTTGTACAAGTCCCACCTTTCCCAGAAGCAGGCCCAGTGATCCAGGAAAGTAAAACCCTCCCCCCTACACCAACTCTTTAGCCACGCATTCATCTGCTCTATCCTCCCATTCCTATACTTACTAGCACGTGGCACTGGGAGTAATCCAGAGATTACAACCTTTGAGGTCCTGCTCTTTAATCTGTTACCTAGCTCCCTAAATTCTTGATGCAGGACCTCATCCCTCTTTTTACCTATGTCGTTGGTACCAATGTGGACCACGACCACTGGCTGTTCACCCTCCCCCTCCAGAATGCCCTGCAGCCGCTCAGTGACATCCTTGACCCTGGCACCAGGGAGGCAACAAATCATCCTGGATTCACGTCTACGGCCACAGAAACGCCTATCTGTTCCCCTTACTATAGAATCCCCTACCACTATTGCTCTCCCACTCTTTTTCCCCCCTTCCTGGGCAGCAGGAGCACCCCCAGTGCCAGGAAGTTGGCTGCTGCTGCCTTCCCCTGGTGAGTCATCCCCCTCAACAGTATCCAAAGCGGTATACTTGTTTGAAAGTAGCAGCTGACTCAGGGGACTCTTTTCTGCGTTTAGCTCTTGGGTCTGGAAGGCTTTAAAATGAAGGGTGTCTGGGGAGCTAGATTTGAGGTGACTTAGGAAGTTTAGTGCTCGTTTTTGGATGTTTATTATCAGAGGGTATCTGCCTAGTTCGGCTCTGCATGCATTTGTTGGTGTTTTCCTTTGGGTGCGAAGGATGCTTCGGCAAAATTCTGCATGTAGGGCTTATATTGTGTGTTTTTCCCATTTAGTGGAGCTATGGTGATTGAGCGGGCCCCATACTTCACTACCGTACAGCGCAATAGGCAGGATTATGCTGTCAAATATTTTGAGCCAGATTTTGATTGGGATTTGGATGTTGTAGAATTTTCTTTTTATTGCATATAGGGCTCTTCGGGCTTTTTCTTTTAGTGCATTCACTGCTATGCTGAAGCTCCCTGATGCTGTAATGGTTCGACCAAGGTAAGTGTAGCTAATAGTGTGTCCTATGATGGTATCACTGAGAGTAAACTGGTATTTGTTTTCCTGACACCTGGGCCTTTTTTGAAAAATCATGATGTTGGTTTTCTTTAGATTTACTGTTAGGGCCCAATTTTGGCAGTATTTGTCGAGTAGGTCTAGTTGTTGCTGTAATCCCTGTTCTGTGGGAGTCAGCACAAACAGGTCATCTGCATAGAACAGGGATTTCACTTCTCCATCCAGGAGACAGAGACCCGGTGACTCGCTTTGCTCCAGCATGTCTGCTAATTCATTTATGTATATGTTGAACAGGGTCGGGCTCAAATTGCAGCCCTGCCGGACACCTCTTCTCTGGGTGAAGAAACCGGTGCGTTTGTCTCCAATTTTGACACCGCATTTATTTTTCAGATACATCGATTTAATAAGGTCATAGACTTTGCCCCCTATTCCACACTGAAGAAGTTTATAATAGAGCCCTTCGTGCCAGATAGAGTCAAAGGCTTTCTTGAAGTCAATGAAACAAGCGAATATTTTCCCATTTTTTGTTTGGTGTATATGTTTTTCAATGAGAGTGTGAAGGGTATAGATATGGTCGGTGGTGCGGTGTTTTGGAAGAAAGTCTATTTGATTTTTTCTCAGGATATTATGTTTGTTAAGAAAATCCAGTAATCTACTATTTAGAATACTGCAGAATAACTTCCCTAGACAACTGTTGACACAGATGCTGCGGTAGTTATTTGGGTCTGATTTGTTTCCACTTTTATATATGGGAGAGATGAGTCCTTGGCACCAGATATCGGGAAAACAGCCTGAACGTAATATGATGTTGAATAACTTGAGTACCGCACCCTGCATCTCCATATTGCTGAACTTGAGCATTTCATTTTTGATGTTGTCTGGACCACAGGCTTTCTTTAGGTGGAGAGATTTTGTTTTTGTGGCCAATTCTTTCCATGTGATTGGGGAGTCTAGAGGGTTTTGTTTGTATTTAATTGTTGCTTCTAACGTGTGGAGTTTTTCTGTGACATGATGTTGACTTGGGTTTGTTTCGTTTATTGGGATGTCTTTGTAGAGGTTTTCAAAATGTGTTCTCCAGATGTCGCCATCTTGGATTGGTAATGCTTGCAATTGTGTTGTACTCAGGTTATTCCACATATCCCAGAATTGATTTGGATTAATGGAGTTTTCAATTTCTTCGAGTATTTTGTGGGTATAATTTTGTGTTTTGTTTCTAATGGTGTGTTTATATCTTTTGAGGGTCTCATTGTATCTAATACGTAGGTCTGGATTGTTTGGTTGGCGATGCTTTTGGTTTGATATTTTTCTCAGGTCTTTTCTGGCATTTTTGCATTCGTGGTCAAACCATTTCTCATTTTTATTTTGTCTTTTGTAACGTTTCCTCTTTTTCACAAGCTCGGCTTTTACAGCTGCCTCATGGAAGATCATATTTATATCATCTATGGCCATGTTTGCACCATCTCTGGTGATCTCATATAGATTTTCTGTCTCTCTCACCGACTCTCTGTCTCTCTCACACGCTCTCTGTCTCTCTCACACACTCTCTGTCTCTCTCACCGACTCTCTGTCTCTCTCCCCCAACTGTCTGTCTCTCTCACCTGACTCTCTCTCTCTCTCCCCCTCCCTCTGTCTCTCAGAGAAGAGGTAGACAGTGGGGGAGGGGGCAGTTGTAAGAATTGTCCAGCTGGCTGGAACTGCACTTGCCTGGTTCCATTCTTATCTATCCAGTCGTAGCCAGTGAATCACCTGCAATGGCTTCTCTTCCCGCTCCCACATCATTACATGTGGAAAGTGACACTGTGTTTTCAGATGATGTCGCCGAGGGGCAGCATGTAGATGAGAAATAGGAGGGGGCCAAGGATAGATCCTTGGGGATCATTACCTCTAGTGTCCCCAAGGATAGATCATTACCTCTAGTGTCCCCAAGGATAGATCATTACCTCTAGTGTCCCCAAGGATAGATCATTACCTCTGGTGTCCCCAAGGATCTATCCGTGGCCCCCTCCTATTTCTCATCTACATGCTGCCCCTCGGCGACATCATCTGAAAACACAGGGTCGGTTTCCACATGCACTCTGACGACACCCAGCTATACCTCACCGCCACTTCTCTCGACTCCTCCACTCTAAATTGTCAGACTGCTCGTCCGATATCCAGTACTGGATGAGCAGAAATTTCCTCCAACTGAATATTGGGAAGACCAAGGCCGTTGCCTTCTGTCCCTGCGACTGACTCATCCCCCTCCTCATCTGAGGCTGAACTAGACTGTTTGCAACCTTGGTCTCAGATTTGACTCCACGAGTTGAGCTTCCGACCACATATCTGCACCATAACTAAGACCGCCTACTTCCACCTCCGTAACACTGCCCGTCTCCGCCCCTGTCTGAGCTCATCCACTGCCGAAACCCTCAGCCATGCCTTCGTTACCTCCAGACTCGACTATTCCAACACACTCCTGTCCGGCCACCCACCTTCCACCCTCTGTAAACTTGACCTTATCTGAAACTCAGCTTCCCGTGTCCTCACTCGCACCAAGTCCCGTTCGCCCATTAGCCCTGTGCTCGCTGCCCCGTGTCCTCACTCGCACCAAGTCCCGTTCGCCCATTAGCCCTGTGCTCGCTGCCCCGTGTCCTCACTCGCACCGAGTCCCGTTCACCCATTACCCCTGTGCTCGCTGCCCTGTGTCCTCAATCGCACCAAGTCCCGTTCGCCCATTACCCCTGTGCTCGCTGCCCCGTGTCCTCACTCGCACCAAGTCCCGTTCGAACATTCGCCCTGTGCTCGCTGCCCCGTGTCCTCACTCGCACCAAGTCCCGTTCGCCCATTAACCCTGTGCTCACTGCCCCGTGTCCTCACTCGCACCGAGTCCCGTTCGCCCATTACCCCTGTGCTCGCTGCCCCGTGTCCTCACTCGCACCGAGTCCCGTTCGCCCATTAGCCCTGTGCTCGCTGCCCCGTGTCCTCACTCGCACCGAGTCCCGTTCGCCCATTAGCCCTGTGCTCGCTGCCCCGTGTCCTCACTCGCACCGAGACCCGTTCGCCCATTACCCCTGTGCTCGCTGCCCCGTGTCCTCACTCGCACCGAGTCCCGTTCGCCCATTACCCCTGTGCTCGCTGACCCGTGTCCTCACTCGCACCGAGTCCCTTTCGCCCATTACCCCTGTGCTCGCTGACCCGTGTCCTCACTCGCACCGAGTCCCGTTCGCCCATTACCCCTGTGCTCGCTGACCCGTGTCCTCACTCGCACCGAGTCCCGTTCGCCCATTACCCCTGTGCTCACTGACCCGTGTCCTCACTCGCACCAAGTCCCGTTCGCCCATTACCCCTGTGCTCGCTGACCCGTGTCCTCACTCGCACCAAGTCCCGTTCACCCATTACCCCTGTGCTCGCTGACCCGTGTCCTCACTCGCACCAATTCCATTCGCCCATTACCCCTGTGCTCGCTGACCCGTGTCCTCACTCGCACCAATCCCGTTCGCCCATTACCCCTGTGCTCGCTGCCCCGTGTCCTCACTCGCACCAAGTCCCGTTCGCCCATTACCCCTGTGCTCGCTGCCCCGTGTCCTCACTCGCACCAAGTCCCGTTCGCCCATTACCCCTGTGCTCGCTGCCCCGTGTCCTCACTCGCACCAAGTCCCGTTCGCCCATTACCCCTGTGCTCACTGACCCGTGTCCTCACTCGCACCAGGTCCCGTTCGCCCATTACCCCTGTGCTCGCTGACCCGTGTCCTCACTCGCACCAATCCCGTTCGCCCATTACCCCTGTGCTCACTGCCCCATGTCCTCACTCACACCAAGTCCCGTTCGCCCATTACCCCTGTGCTCGCTGACCCGTGTCCTCACTCGCACCAATCCCGTTCGCCCATTACCCCTGTGCTCGCTGCCCCGTGTCCTCACTCGCACCAAGTCCCGTTCACCCATTACCCCTGTGCTCGCTGACCCATGTCCTCACTCGCACCAATCCCGTTCGCCCATTACCCCTGTGCTCGCTGACCCGTGTCCTCACTCGCACCAATCCCGTTCGCCCATTACCCCTGTGCTCGCTGACCCGTGTCCTCACTCGCACCAAGTCCCGTTCGCCCATTAGCCCTGTGCTCGCTGCCCCGTGTCCTCACTCGCACCAAGTCCCGTTCGCCCATCACCCCGTGTGCTCGCTGACCCGTGTCCTCACTCGCACCAAGTCCCGTTCGCCCATTACCCCTGTGCTCGCTGACCCGTGTCCTCACTCGCACCGAGTCCCGTTCGCCCATTACCCATGTGCTCGCTGACCCGTGTCCTCACTCGCACCGAGTCCCTCTCGCCCATTACCCCTGTGCTCGCTGACCCGTGTCCCCACTCGCACCGAGTCCCGTTCGCCCATTACCCCTGTGCTCGCTGACCCGTGTCCTCACTCGCACCGAGTCCCGTTCGCCCATTACCCCTGTGCTCGCTGACCCGTGTCCTCACTCGCACCAAGTCCCGTTCACCCATTACCCCTGTGCTCGCTGACCCGTGTCCTCACTCGCACCAATCCCGTTCGCCCATTACCCCTGTGCTCGCTGACCCGTGTCCTCACTCGCACCAATCCCGTTCGCCCATTACCCCTGTGCTCGCTGCCCCGTGTCCTCACTCGCACCAAGTCCCGTTCGCCCATTACACCTGTGCTCGCTGCCCCGTGTCCTCACTCGCACCAAGTCCCGTTCGCCCATTACCCCTGTGCTCGCTGCCCCGTGTCCTCACTCGCACCAAGTCCCGTTCGCCCATTACCCCTGTGCTCACTGACCCGTGCCCTCACTCGCACCAAGTCCCGTTCGCCCATTACCCCTGTGCTCGCTGACCCGTGTCCTCACTCGCACCAATCCCGTTCGCCCATTACCCCTGTGCTTACTGCCCCGTGTCCTCACTCGCACCAAGTCCCGTTCGCCCATTACCCCTGTGCTCGCTGACCCGTGTCCTCACTCGCACCAATCCCGTTCGCCCATTACCCCTGTGCTCGCTGCCCCGTGTCCTCACTCGCACCAAGTCCCGTTCGCCCATTACCCCTGTGCTCGCTGACCCATGTCCTCACTCGCACCAATCCCGTTCGCCCATTACCCCTGTGCTCGCTGACCCGTGTCCTCACTCGCACCAAGTCCCGTTCGCCCATTAGCCCTGTGCTCGCTGCCCCGTGTCCTCACTCGCACCAAGTCCCGTTCGCCCATCACCCCCTGTGCTCGCTGACCCGTGTCCTCACTCGCACCAAGTCCCGTTCGCCCATTACCCCTGTGCTCGCTGCCCCGTGTCCTCACTCGCACCAAGTCCCGTTCACCCATTACCCCTGTGCTCGCTGACCCGTGTCCTCACTCGCACCAAGTCCCGTTCGCCCATTACCCCTGTGCTCGCTGACCCGTGTCCTAACTCGCACCAAGTCCCGTTCACCCATTACCCTTGTGCTCGCTGCCCCGTGTCCTCACTCGCACCAAGTCCCGTTCGCCCATCACCCCTGTGCTCGCTGACCCGTGTCCTCACTCGCACCGAGTCCCGTTCGCCCATTACCCCTGTGCTCGCTGACCCGTGTCCTCACTCGCACCAAGTCCCTTTCGCCCATTACCCCTGTGCTCGCTGACCCGTGTCCTCACTCACACCGAGTCCCGTTCGCCCATTACCCCTGTGCTCGCTGACCCGTGTCCTCACTCGCACCGAGTCCCGTTCGCCCATTACCCCTGTGCTCGCTGACCCGTGTCCTCACCCGCACCGAGTCCCGTTCGCCCATTACCCCTGTACTCGCTGCCCCGTGTCCTCACTCGCACCGAGTCCCGTTCGCCCATTACCCCTGTGCTCGCTGCCCCGTGTCCTCACTCGCACCAAGTCCCGTTCGCCCATTACCCCTGTGCTCACTGACCCGTGTCCTCACTCGCACCAAGTCCCGTTCGCCCATTACCCCTGTGCTCGCTGACCCGTGTCCTCACTCGCACCAATCCCGTTCGCCCATTACCCCTGTGCTCACTGCCCCGTGTCCTCACTCACACCAAGTCCCGTTCGCCCATTACCCCTGTGCTCGCTGACCCGTGTCCTCACTCGCACCAATCCCGTTCGCCCATTACCCCTGTGCTCGCTGCCCCGTATCCTCACTCGCACCAAGTCCCGTTCGCCCATTACCCCTGTGCTCGCTGACCCGTGTCCTCACTCTCACCAATCCGGTTCGCCCATTACCCCTGTGCTCGCTGACCCATGTCCTCACTCGCACCAATCCCGTTCGCCCATTACCCCTGTGCTCGCTGCCCCGTGTCCTCACTCGCACCAAGTCCCGTTCGCCCATTACCCCTGTGCTCGCTGCCCCGTGTCCTCACTCGCACCAAGTCCCGTTCGCCCATTACCCCTGTGCTCGCTGACCCGTGTCCTCACTCGCACCAATCCCGTTCGCCCATTACCCCTGTGCTCGCTGCCCCGTGTCCTCACTCGCACCAAGTCCCGTTCGCCCATTACCCCTGTGCTCGCTGCCCCGTGTCCTCACTCGCACCAAGTCCCGTTCGCCCATTACCCCTGTGCTCGCTGACCCGTGTCCTCACTCGCACCAAGTCCCGTTCGCCCATTACCCCTGTGCTCGCTGCCCCGTGTCCTCACTCGCACCAAGTCCCGTTCGCCCATTACCCCTGTGCTCGCTGCCCCGTGTCCTCACTCGCACCAAGTCCCGTTCGCCCATTACCCCTGTGCTCGCTGCCCCATGTCCTCACTCGCACCAAGTCCCGTTCGCCCATTACCCCTGTGCTTGCTGACCCGTGTCCTCACTCGCACCAAGTCCCGTTCGCCCATTACCCCTGTGCTCGCTGACCTGTGTCCTCACTCGCACCAAGTCCCGTTCGCCCATTAGCCCTGTGCTCGCTGCCCCATGTCCTCACTCGCACCAAGTCCCGTTCGCCCATTACCCCTGTGCTTGCTGACCCGTGTCCTCACTCGCACCAAGTCCCGTTCGCCCATCACCCCCTGTGCTCGCTGACCCGTGTCCTCACTCGCACCAAGTCCCGTTCGCCCATTACCCCTGTGCTCGCTGCCCCGTGTCCTCACTCGCACCAAGTCCCGTTCACCCATTACCCCTGTGCTCGCTGACCCGTGTCCTCGCTCGCAGCAAGTCCCGTTCACCCATTACCCCTGTGCTCGCTGACCCGTGCCCTCACTCGCACCAATCCCGTTCGCCCATTACCCCTGTGCTCGCTGACCCGTGTCCTCACTCGCACCAATCCCGTTCGCCCATTACCCCTGTGCTCGCTGCCCCGTGTCCTCACTCGCACCAAGTCCCGTTCGCCCATTACCGCTGTGCTCGCTGCCCCGTGTCCTCACTCGCACCAAGTCCCGTTCGCCCATTACCGCTGTGCTCGCTGCCCCGTGTCCTCACTCGCACCAAGGCCCGTTCACCCATCACCCCCTGTGCTCGCTGACCCGTGTCCTCACTCGCACCAAGTCCCGTTCGCCCATTACCCCTGTGCTCGCTGACCCGTGTCCTCACTCGCACCGAGTCCCGTTCGCCCATTACCCCTGTGCTCGCTGACCCGTGTCCTCACTCGCACCGAGTCCCTTTCGCCCATTACCCCTGTGCTCGCTGACCCGTGTCCTCACTCGCACCGAGTCCCGTTCGCCCATTACCCCTGTGCTCGCTGACCCGTGTCCTCACTCGCACCCAGTCCCGTTCGCCCATTACCCCTGTGCTCGCTGACCCGTGTCCTCACTCGCACCAAGTCCCGTTCGCCCATTACCCCTGTGCTCGCTGACCCGTGTCCTCACTCGCACCAATCCCGTTCGCCCATTACCCCTGTGCTCGCTGACCCGTGTCCTCACTCGCACCAATCCCGTTCGCCCATTACCCCTGTGCTCGCTGCCCCGTGTCCTCACTCGCACCAAGTCCCGTTCGCCCATTACCACTGTGCTCGCTGCCCCGTGTCCTCACTCGCACCAAGTCCCGTTCGCCCATTACCCCTGTGCTCGCTGCCCCGTGTCCTCACTCGCACCAAGTCCCGTTCGCCCATTACCCCTGTGCTCGCTGCCCCGTGTCCTCACTCGCACCAAGTCCCGTTCGCCCATTACCCCTGTGCTCACTGACCCGTCTCCTCACTCGCACCAGGTCCCGTTCGCCCATTACCCCCTGTGCTCGCTGACCCGTGTCCTCACTCGCACCAATCCCGTTCGCCCATTACCCCTGGGCTCACTGCCCCGTGTCCTCACTCGCACCAAGTCCCGTTCGCCCATTACCCCTGTGCTCGCTGACCCATGTCCTCACTCGCACCAATCCCGTTCGCCCATTACCCCTGTGCTCGCTGCCCCGTGTCCTCACTCGCACCAAGTCCCGTTCGCCCATTACCCCTGTGCTCGCTGACCCATGTCCTCACTCGCACCAATCCCGTTCGCCCATTACCCCTGTGCTCGCTGACCCGTGTCCTCACTCGCACCAATCCCGTTCGCCCATTACCCCTGTGCTCGCTGCCCCATGTCCTCACTCGCACCAAGTCCCGTTCGCCCATTACCCCTGTGCTTGCTGACCCGTGTCCTCACTCGCACCAAGTCCCGTTCGCCCATTACCCCTGTGCTCGCTGACCTGTGTCCTCACTCGCACCAAGTCCCGTTCGCCCATTACCCCTGTGCTCGCTGCCCCGTGTCCTCACTCGCACCAAGTCCCGTTCGCCCATCACCCCCTGTGCTCGCTGACCCGTGTCCTCACTCGCACCAAGTCCCGTTCGCCCATTACCCCTGTGCTCGCTGACCCGTGTCCTCGCTCGCAGCAAGTCCCGTTCACCCATTACCCCTGTGCTCGCTGACCCGTGTCCTCACTCGCACCAAGTCCCGTTCGCCCATTACCCCTGTGCTCGCTGCCCCGTGTCCTCACTCGCACCAAGTCCCGTTCGCCCATCACCCCCTGTGCTCGCTGACCCGTGTCCTCACTCGCACCAAGTCCCGTTCGCCCATTACCCCTGTGCTCGCTGCCCCGTGTCCTCACTCGCACCAAGTCCCGTTCACCCATTACCCCTGTGCTCGCTGACCCGTGTCCTCGCTCGCAGCAAGTCCCGTTCACCCATTACCCCTGTGCTCGCTGACCCGTGCCCTCACTCGCACCAATCCCGTTCGCCCATTACCCCTGTGCTCGCTGACCCGTGTCCTCACTCGCACCAATCCCGTTCGCCCATTACCCCTGTGCTCGCTGCTCCGTGTCCTCACTCGCACCAAGTCCCGTTCGCCCATTACCGCTGTGCTCGCTGCCCCGTGTCCTCACTCGCACCAAGTCCCGTTCGCCCATTACCCCTGTGCTTGCTGACCCGTGTCCTCACTCGCACCAAGTCCCGTTCGCCCATTACCCCTGTGCTCGCTGCCCCGTGTCCTCACTCGCACCAAGGCCCGTTCGCCCATCACCCCCTGTGCTCGCTGACCCGTGTCCTCACTCGCACCAATCCCGTTCGCCCATTACCCCTGTGCTCGCTGCCCCGTGTCCTCACTCGCACCAAGTCCCGTTCGCCCATCACCCCCTGTGCTCGCTGACCCGTGTCCTCACTCGCACCAAGTCCCGTTCGCCCATTACCCCTGTGCTCGCTGCCCCGTGTCCTCACTCGCACCAAGTCCCGTTCGCCCATTACCCCTGTGCTCGCTGACCCGTGTCCTAACTCGCACCAAGTCCCGTTCACCCATTACCCTTGTGCTCGCTGCCCCGTGTCCTCAGTCGCACCAAGTCCCGTTCGCCCATCACCCCCTGTGCTCGCTGACCCGTGTCCTCACTCGCACCGAGTCCCGTTCGCCCATTACCCCTGTGCTCGCTGACCCGTGTCCTCACTCACACCGAGTCCCGTTCGCCCATTACCCCTGTGCTCGCTGACCCGTGTCCTCACTCGCACCGAGTCCCGATCGCCCATTACCCCTGTGCTCGCTGACCCGTGTCCTCACCCGCACCGAGTCCCGTTCGCCCAATTCCCCTGTACTCGCTGCCCCGTGTCCTCACTCGCACCGAGTCCCGTTCGCCCATTACCCCTGTGCTCGCTGCCCCGAGTCCTCACTCGCACCAAGTCCCGTTCGCCCATTACCCCTGTGCTCACTGACCCGTGTCCTCACTCGCACCAAGTCCCGTTCGCCCATTACCCCTGTGCTCGCTGACCCGTGTCCTCACTCGCACCAATCCCATTCGCCCATTACCCCTGTGCTCACTGCCCCGTGTCCTCACTCGCACCAAGTCCTGTTCGCCCATTACCCCTGTGCTCGCTGACCCGTGTCCTCACTCGCACCAATCCCGTTCGCCCATTACCCCTGTGCTCGCTGCCCCGTATCCTCACTCGCACCAAGTCCCGTTCGCCCATTACCCCTGTGCTCGCTGACCCGTGTCCTCACTCGCACCAATCCCGTTCGCCCATTACCCCTGTGCTCGCTGACCCATGTCCTCACTCGCACCAATCCCGTTCGCCCATTACCCCTGTGCTCGCTGCCCCGTGTCCTCACTCGCACCAAGTCCCGTTCGCCCATTACCCCTGTGCTCGCTGCCCCGTGTCCTCACTCGCACCAAGTCCCGTTCGCCCATTACCCCTGTGCTCGCTGACCCGTGTCCTCACTCGCACCAATCCCGTTCGCCCATTACCCCTGTGCTCGCTGCCCCGTGTCCTCACTCGCACCAAGTCCCGTTCGCCCATTACCCCTGTGCTCGCTGCCCCATGTCCTCACTCGCACCAAGTCCCGTTCGCCCATTACCCCTGTGCTCGCTGACCTGTGTCCTCACTCGCACCAAGTCCCGTTCGCCCATTACCCCTGTGCTCGCTGCCCCGTGTCCTCACTCGCACCAAGTCCCGTTCGCCCATTACCCCTGTGCTCGCTGCCCTGTGTCCTCACTCGCACCAAGTCCCGTTCGCCCATTACCCCTGTGCTCGCTGCCCCGTGTCCTCACTCGCACCAACTCCCGTTCGCCCATTACCCCTGTGCTTGCTGACCCGTGTCCACACTCGCACCAAGTCCCGTTCGCCCATTACCCCTGTGCTCGCTGACCTGTGTCCTCACTCGCACCAAGTCCCGTTCGCCCGTTAGCCCTGTGCTCGCTGCCCCGTGTCCTCACTCGCACCAAGTCCCGTTCGCCCATCACCCCCTGTGCTCGCTGACCCGTGTCCTCACTCGCACCAAGTCCTGTTCGCCCATTACCCCTGTGCTCGCTGCCCCGTGTCCTCACTCGCACCAAGTCCCGTTCACCCATTACCCTTGTGCTCGCTGACCCGTGTCCTCGCTCGCAGCAAGTCCCGTTCACCCATTACCCCTGTGCTCGCCGACCCGTGCCCTCACTCGCACCAATCCTGTTCGCCCATTAACCCTGTGCTCGCTGACCCGTGTCCTCACTCGCACCAATCCCGTTCGCCCATTACCCCTGTGCTCGCTGCCCCGTGTCCTCACTCGCACCAAGTCCCGTTCGCCCATTACCGCTGTGCTCGCTGCCCCGTGTCCTCACTCGCACCAAGTCCCGTTCGCCCATTACCCCTGTGCTTGCTGACCCGTGTCCTCACTCGCACCAAGTCCCGTTCGCCCATTACCCCTGTGCTCGCTGACCCGTGTCCTCACTCGCACCAAGTCCCGTTCGCCCATTAGCCCTGTGCTCGCTGCCCCGTGTCCTCACTCGCACCAAGTCCCGTTCGCCCATTACCCCTGTGCTCGCTGACCAGTGTCCTCACTCGCACCGAGTCCCGTTCGCCCATTACCCCTGTGCTCGCTGACCCGTGTCCTCACTCGCACCAAGTCCCTTTCGCCCATTACCCCTGTGCTCGCTGACCCGTGTTCTCACTCGCACCGAGTCCCGTTCGCCCATTACCCCTGTGCTTGCTGACCCGTGTCCTCACTCGCACCGAGTCCCGTTCGCCCATAACCCCTGTGCTCACTGACCCGTGTCCTCACTCGCACCAAGTCCCGTTCGCCCATTACCCCTGTGCTCGCTGACCCGTGTCCTCACTCGCACCAATCCCGTTCGCCCATTACCCCTGTGCTCGCTGACCCGTGTCCTCACTCGCACCAATCCCGTTCGCCCATTACCCCTGTGCTCGCTGCCCCGTGTCCTCACTCGCACCAAGTCCCGTTCGCCCATTACCCCTGTGCTCGCTGCCCCGTGTCCTCACTCGCACCAAGTCCCGTTCGCCCATTACCCCTGTGCTCGCTGCCCCGTGTCCTCACTCGCACCAGGTCCCGTTCGCCCATTACCCCTGTGCTCGCTGACCCGTGTCCTCACTCGCACCAATCCCATTGGCCCATTACCCCTGTGCTCACTGCCCCGTGTCCTCACTTGCACCAAGTCCCGTTCGCCTATTACCCCTGTGCTCGCTGACCCGTGTCCTCACTCGCACCAATCCCGTTCGCCCATTACCCCTGTGCTCGCTGCCCCGTGTCCTCACTCGCACCAAGTCCCGTTCGCCCATTACCACTGTGCTCGCTGACCCATGTCCTCACTCGCACCAATCCCGTTCGCCCATTACCCCTGTGCTCGCTGCCCCGTGTCCTCACTCGCACCAAGTCCCGTTCACCCATTACCCCTGTGCTCGCTGACCCGTGTCCTCACTCGCACCAAGTCCCGTTCGCCCATTACCCCTGTGCTCGCTGACCCGTGTCCTAACTCGCACCAAGTCCCGTTCACCCATTACCCTTGTGCTCGCTGCCCCGTGTCCTCACTCGCACCAAGTCCCGTTCGCCCATCACCCCTGTGCTCGCTGACCCGTGTCCTCACTCGCACCGAGTCCCGTTCGCCCATTACCCCTGTGCTCGCTGACCCGTGTCCTCACTCGCACCAAGTCCCTTTCGCCCATTACCCCTGTGCTCGCTGACCCGTGTCCTCACTCACACCGAGTCCCGTTCGCCCATTACCCCTGTGCTCGCTGACCCGTGTCCTCACTCGCACCGAGTTCCGTTTGCCCATTACCCCTGTGCTCGCTGACCCGTGTCCTCACCCGCACCGAGTCCCGTTCGCCCATTACCCCTGTACTCGCTGCCCCGTGTCCTCACTCGCACCGAGTCCCGTTCGCCCATTACCCCTGTGCTCGCTGCCCCGTGTCCTCACTCGCACCAAGTCCCGTTCGCCCATTACCCCTGTGCTCACTGACCCGTGTCCTCACTCGCACCAAGTCCCGTTCGCCCATTACCCCTGTGCTCGCTGACCCGTGTCCTCACTCGCACCAATCCCGTTCGCCCATTACCCCTGTGCTCACTGCCCCGTGTCCTCACTCGCACCAAGTCCCGTTCGCCCATTACCCCTGTGCTCGCTGACCCGTGTCCTCACTCGCACCAATCCCGTTCGCCCATTACCCCTGTGCTCGCTGCCCCGTATCCTCACTCGCACCAAGTCCCGCTCGCCCATTACCCCTGTGCTCGCTGACCCGTGTCCTCACTCGCACCAATCCCGTTCGCCGATTATGCCTGTGCTCGCTGACCCATGTCCTCACTCGCACCAATCCCGTTCGCCCATTACCCCTGTGCTCGCTGTCCCGTGTCCTCACTCGCACCAAGTCCCGTTCGCCCATTACCCCTGTGCTCGCTGCCCCGTGTCCTCACTCGCACCAAGTCCCGTTCGCCCATTACCCCTGTGCTCGCTGACCCGTGTCCTCACTCGCACCAATCCCGTTCACCCATTACCCCTGTGCTCGCTGCCCCGTGTCCTCACTCGCACCAAGTCCCGTTCGCCCATTATCCCTGTGCTCGCTGCCCCGTGTCCTCACTCGCACCAAGTCCCGTTCGCCCATTACCCCTGTGCTCGCTGCCCCGTGTCCTCACTCGCACCAAGTCCCGTTCGCCCATTACCCCTGTGCTCGCTGCCCCGTGTCCTCACTCGCACCAAGTCCCGTTCGCCCATTACCCCTGTGCTTGCTGCCCCATGTCCTCACTCGCACCAAGTCCCGTTCGCCCATTACCCCTCTGCTTGCTGACCCGTGTCCTCACTCGCACCAAGCCCCGTTCGCCCATTACCCCTGTGCTCGCTGACCTGTGTCCTCACTCGCACCAAGTCCCGTTCGCCCATTAGCCCTGTGCTCGCTGCCCCGTGTCCTCACTCGCACCAAGTCCCGTTCGCCCATCACCCCCTGTGCTCGCTGACCCGTGTCCTCACTCGCACCAAGTCCCGTTCGCCCATTACCCCTGTGCTCGCTGCCCCGTGTCCTCACTCGCACCAAGTCCCGTTCACCCATTACCCCTGTGCTCGCTGACCCGTGTCCTCGCTCGCAGCAAGTCCCGTTCACCCATTACCCCTGTGCTCGCTGACCCGTGCCCTCACTCGCACCAATCCCGTTCGCCCATTACCCCTGTGCTCGCTGACCCGTGTCCTCACTCGCACCAATCCCGTTCGCCCATTACCCCTGTGCTCGCTGCCCCGTGTCCTCACTCGCACCAAGTCCCGTTCGCCCATTACCGCTGTGCTCGCTGCCCCGTGTCCTCACTCGCACCAAGTCCCGTTCGCCCATTACCCCTGTGCTCGCCGCCCCGTGTCCTCACTCGCACCAAGGCCCGTTCGCCCATCACCCCCTGTGCTCGCTGACCCGTGTCCTCACTCGCACCAAGTCCCGTTCGCCCATTACCCCTGTACTCGCTGACCCGTGTCCTCACTCGCACCGAGTCCCGTTCGCCCATTACCCCTGTGCTCGCTGACCCGTGTCCTCACTCGCACCGAGTCCCTTTCGCCCATTACCCCTGTGCTCGCTGACCCGTGTCCTCACTCGCACCGAGTCCCGTTCGCCCATTACCCCTGTGCTCGCTGACCCGTGTCCTCACTCGCACCAAGTCCCGTTCGCCCATTACCCCTGTGCTCGCTGACCCGTGTCCTCACTCGCACCAAGTCCCGTTCACCCATTACCCCTGTGCTCGCTGACCCGTGTCCTCACTCGCACCAATCCCGTTCGCCCATTACCCCTGTGCTCGCTGACCCGTGTCCTCACTCGCACCAATCCCGTTCGCCCATTACCCCTGTGCTCGCTGCCCCGTGTCCTCACTCGCACCAAGTCCCGTTCGCCCATTACCACTGTGCTCGCTGCCCCGTGTCCTCACTCGCACCAAGTCCCGTTCGCCCATTACCCCTGTGCTCGCTGCCCCGTGTCCTCACTCGCACCAAGTCCCGTTCGCCCATTACCCCTGTGCTCGCTGCCCCGTGTCCTCACTCGCACCAAGTCCCGTTCGCCCATTACCCCTGTGCTCACTGACCCGTGTCCTCACTCGCACCAGGTCCCGTTCGCCCATTACCCCCTGTGCTCGCTGACCCGTGTCCTCACTCGCACCAATCCCGTTCGCCCATTACCCCTGTGCTCGCTGCCCCGTGTCCTCACTCGCACCAAGTCCCGTTCGCCCATCACCCCCTGTGCTCGCTGCCCTGTGTCCTCACTCGCACCAAGTCCCGTTCGCCCATTACCGCTGTGCTCGCTGACCCGTGTCCTCACTCGCACCAAGTCCCGTTCGCCCATCACCCCCTGTGCTCGCTGCCCTGTGTCCTCACTCGCACCAAGTCCCGTTCGCCCATTACCCCTGTGCTTGCTGACCCGTGTCCTCACTCGCACCAAGTCCCGTTCGCCCATGACCCCTGTGCTCGCTGCCCCGTGTCCTCACTCGCACCAAGGCCCGTTCGCCCATCACCCCCTGTGCTCGCTGACCCGTGTCCTCACTCGCACCAATCCCGTTCGCCCATTACCCCTGTGCTCGCTGACCCGTGTCCTCACTCGCACCAATCCCGTTCGCCCATTACCCCTGTGCTCGCTGACCCGTGTCCTCACTCGCACCAAGTCCCGTTCGCCCATTAGCCCTGTGCTCGCTGCCCCGTGTCCTCACTCGCACCAAGTCCCGTTCGCCCATTACCCCTGTGCTCGCTGCCCCGTGTCCTCACTCGCACCAAGTCCCGTTCGCCCATTACCCCTGTGCTCGCTGCCCCGTGTCCTCACTCGCACCAAGTCCCGTTCGCCCATTACCCCTGTGCTCGCTGCCCCGTGTCCTCACTCGCACCAAGTCCCGTTCGCCCATTACCCCTGTGCTCGCTGCCCCGTGTCCTCACTTGCACCAAGTCCCGTTCGCCCATCACCCCCTGTGCTCGCTGACCCGTGTCCTCACTCGCACCAAGTCCCGTTCGCCCATTACCCCTGTGCTCGCTGCCCCGTGTCCTCACTCGCACCAAGTCCCGTTCGCCCATTACCCCTGTGCTCGCTGACCCGTGTCCTAACTCGCACCAAGTCCCGTTCACCCATTACCCTTGTGCTCGCTGCCCCGTGTCCTCAGTCGCACCAAGTCCCGTTCGCCCATCACCCGCTGTGCTCGCTGACCCGTGTCCTCACTCGCACCGAGTCCCGTTCGCCTATTACCCCTGTGCTCGCTGACCCGTGTCCTCACTCGCACCAATCCCGTTCGCCCATTACCCCTGTGCTCGCTGCCCCGTGTCCTCACTCGCACCAAGTCCCGTTCGCCCATTACCACTGTGCTCGCTGACCCATGTCCTCACTCGCACCAATCCCGTTCGCCCATTACCCCTGTGCTCGCTGCCCCGTGTCCTCACTCGCACCAAGTCCCGTTCACCCATTACCCCTGTGCTCGCTGACCCGTGTCCTCACTCGCACCAAGTCCCGTTCGCCCATTACCCCTGTGCTCGCTGACCCGTGTCCTAACTCGCACCAAGTCCCGTTCACCCATTACCCTTGTGCTCGCTGCCCCGTGTCCTCACTCGCACCAAGTCCCGTTCGCCCATCACCCCTGTGCTCGCTGACCCGTGTCCTCACTCGCACCGAGTCCCGTTCGCCCATTACCCCTGTGCTCGCTGACCCGTGTCCTCACTCGCACCAAGTCCCTTTCGCCCATTACCCCTGTGCTCGCTGACCCGTGTCCTCACTCACACCGAGTCCCGTTCGCCCATTACCCCTGTGCTCGCTGACCCGTGTCCTCACTCGCACCGAGTTCCGTTTGCCCATTACCCCTGTGCTCGCTGACCCGTGTCCTCACCCGCACCGAGTCCCGTTCGCCCATTACCCCTGTACTCGCTGCCCCGTGTCCTCACTCGCACCGAGTCCCGTTCGCCCATTACCCCTGTGCTCGCTGCCCCGTGTCCTCACTCGCACCAAGTCCCGTTCGCCCATTACCCCTGTGCTCACTGACCCGTGTCCTCACTCGCACCAAGTCCCGTTCGCCCATTACCCCTGTGCTCGCTGACCCGTGTCCTCACTCGCACCAATCCCGTTCGCCCATTACCCCTGTGCTCACTGCCCCGTGTCCTCACTCGCACCAAGTCCCGTTCGCCCATTACCCCTGTGCTCGCTGACCCGTGTCCTCACTCGCACCAATCCCGTTCGCCCATTACCCCTGTGCTCGCTGCCCCGTATCCTCACTCGCACCAAGTCCCGCTCGCCCATTACCCCTGTGCTCGCTGACCCGTGTCCTCACTCGCACCAATCCCGTTCGCCGATTATGCCTGTGCTCGCTGACCCATGTCCTCACTCGCACCAATCCCGTTCGCCCATTACCCCTGTGCTCGCTGTCCCGTGTCCTCACTCGCACCAAGTCCCGTTCGCCCATTACCCCTGTGCTCGCTGCCCCGTGTCCTCACTCGCACCAAGTCCCGTTCGCCCATTACCCCTGTGCTCGCTGACCCGTGTCCTCACTCGCACCAATCCCGTTCACCCATTACCCCTGTGCTCGCTGCCCCGTGTCCTCACTCGCACCAAGTCCCGTTCGCCCATTATCCCTGTGCTCGCTGCCCCGTGTCCTCACTCGCACCAAGTCCCGTTCGCCCATTACCCCTGTGCTCGCTGCCCCGTGTCCTCACTCGCACCAAGTCCCGTTCGCCCATTACCCCTGTGCTCGCTGCCCCGTGTCCTCACTCGCACCAAGTCCCGTTCGCCCATTACCCCTGTGCTTGCTGCCCCATGTCCTCACTCGCACCAAGTCCCGTTCGCCCATTACCCCTCTGCTTGCTGACCCGTGTCCTCACTCGCACCAAGCCCCGTTCGCCCATTACCCCTGTGCTCGCTGACCTGTGTCCTCACTCGCACCAAGTCCCGTTCGCCCATTAGCCCTGTGCTCGCTGCCCCGTGTCCTCACTCGCACCAAGTCCCGTTCGCCCATCACCCCCTGTGCTCGCTGACCCGTGTCCTCACTCGCACCAAGTCCCGTTCGCCCATTACCCCTGTGCTCGCTGCCCCGTGTCCTCACTCGCACCAAGTCCCGTTCACCCATTACCCCTGTGCTCGCTGACCCGTGTCCTCGCTCGCAGCAAGTCCCGTTCACCCATTACCCCTGTGCTCGCTGACCCGTGCCCTCACTCGCACCAATCCCGTTCGCCCATTACCCCTGTGCTCGCTGACCCGTGTCCTCACTCGCACCAATCCCGTTCGCCCATTACCCCTGTGCTCGCTGCCCCGTGTCCTCACTCGCACCAAGTCCCGTTCGCCCATTACCGCTGTGCTCGCTGCCCCGTGTCCTCACTCGCACCAAGTCCCGTTCGCCCATTACCCCTGTGCTCGCCGCCCCGTGTCCTCACTCGCACCAAGGCCCGTTCGCCCATCACCCCCTGTGCTCGCTGACCCGTGTCCTCACTCGCACCAAGTCCCGTTCGCCCATTACCCCTGTACTCGCTGACCCGTGTCCTCACTCGCACCGAGTCCCGTTCGCCCATTACCCCTGTGCTCGCTGACCCGTGTCCTCACTCGCACCGAGTCCCTTTCGCCCATTACCCCTGTGCTCGCTGACCCGTGTCCTCACTCGCACCGAGTCCCGTTCGCCCATTACCCCTGTGCTCGCTGACCCGTGTCCTCACTCGCACCAAGTCCCGTTCGCCCATTACCCCTGTGCTCGCTGACCCGTGTCCTCACTCGCACCAAGTCCCGTTCACCCATTACCCCTGTGCTCGCTGACCCGTGTCCTCACTCGCACCAATCCCGTTCGCCCATTACCCCTGTGCTCGCTGACCCGTGTCCTCACTCGCACCAATCCCGTTCGCCCATTACCCCTGTGCTCGCTGCCCCGTGTCCTCACTCGCACCAAGTCCCGTTCGCCCATTACCACTGTGCTCGCTGCCCCGTGTCCTCACTCGCACCAAGTCCCGTTCGCCCATTACCCCTGTGCTCGCTGCCCCGTGTCCTCACTCGCACCAAGTCCCGTTCGCCCATTACCCCTGTGCTCGCTGCCCCGTGTCCTCACTCGCACCAAGTCCCGTTCGCCCATTACCCCTGTGCTCACTGACCCGTGTCCTCACTCGCACCAGGTCCCGTTCGCCCATTACCCCCTGTGCTCGCTGACCCGTGTCCTCACTCGCACCAATCCCGTTCGCCCATTACCCCTGTGCTCGCTGCCCCGTGTCCTCACTCGCACCAAGTCCCGTTCGCCCATCACCCCCTGTGCTCGCTGCCCTGTGTCCTCACTCGCACCAAGTCCCGTTCGCCCATTACCGCTGTGCTCGCTGACCCGTGTCCTCACTCGCACCAAGTCCCGTTCGCCCATCACCCCCTGTGCTCGCTGCCCTGTGTCCTCACTCGCACCAAGTCCCGTTCGCCCATTACCCCTGTGCTTGCTGACCCGTGTCCTCACTCGCACCAAGTCCCGTTCGCCCATGACCCCTGTGCTCGCTGCCCCGTGTCCTCACTCGCACCAAGGCCCGTTCGCCCATCACCCCCTGTGCTCGCTGACCCGTGTCCTCACTCGCACCAATCCCGTTCGCCCATTACCCCTGTGCTCGCTGACCCGTGTCCTCACTCGCACCAATCCCGTTCGCCCATTACCCCTGTGCTCGCTGACCCGTGTCCTCACTCGCACCAAGTCCCGTTCGCCCATTAGCCCTGTGCTCGCTGCCCCGTGTCCTCACTCGCACCAAGTCCCGTTCGCCCATTACCCCTGTGCTCGCTGCCCCGTGTCCTCACTCGCACCAAGTCCCGTTCGCCCATTACCCCTGTGCTCGCTGCCCCGTGTCCTCACTCGCACCAAGTCCCGTTCGCCCATTACCCCTGTGCTCGCTGCCCCGTGTCCTCAC
This sequence comes from Somniosus microcephalus, assembly GCF_052327205.1. Taxonomy (NCBI): domain Eukaryota; kingdom Metazoa; phylum Chordata; class Chondrichthyes; order Squaliformes; family Somniosidae; genus Somniosus; species Somniosus microcephalus. The sequence continues at coordinate 388,485,407 of NC_140988.1, read as the reverse complement.
TCGCACCAAGTCCCGTTCGCCCATTACCCCTGTGCTCGCTGCCCCGTGTCCTCACTTGCACCAAGTCCCGTTCGCCCATCACCCCCTGTGCTCGCTGACCCGTGTCCTCACTCGCACCAAGTCCCGTTCGCCCATTACCCCTGTGCTCGCTGCCCCGTGTCCTCACTCGCACCAAGTCCCGTTCGCCCATTACCCCTGTGCTCGCTGACCCGTGTCCTAACTCGCACCAAGTCCCGTTCACCCATTACCCTTGTGCTCGCTGCCCCGTGTCCTCAGTCGCACCAAGTCCCGTTCGCCCATCACCCGCTGTGCTCGCTGACCCGTGTCCTCACTCGCACCGAGTCCCGTTCGCCCATTACCCCTGTGCTCGCTGACCCGTGTCCTCACTCGCACCAAGTCCCTTTCGCCCATTACCCCTGTGCTCGCTGACCCGTGTCCTCACTCACACCGAGTCCCGTTCGCCCATTACCCCTGTGCTCGCTGACCCGTGTCCTCACTCGCACCGAGTCCCGTTCGCCCATTACCCCTGTGCTCGCTGACCCGTGTCCTCACCCGCACCGAGTCCCGTTCGCCCAATTCCCCTGTACTCGCTGCCCCGTGTCCTCACTCGCACCGAGTCCCGTTCGCCCATTACCCCTGTGCTCGCTGCCCCGTGTCTTCACTCGCACCAAGTCCCGTTCGCCCATTACCCCTGTGCTCACTGACCCGTGTCCTCACTCGCACCAAGTCCCGTTCGCCCATTACCCCTGTGCTCGCTGACCCGTGTCCTCACTCGCACCAATCCCGTTCGCCCATTACCCCTGTGCTCACTGCCCCGTGTCCTCACTCGCACCAAGTCCTGTTCGCCCATTACCCCTGTGCTCGCTGACCCGTGTCCTCACTCGCACCAATCCCGTTCGCCCATTACCCCTGTGCTCGCTGCCTCGTATCCTCACTCGCACCAAGTCCCGTTCGCCCATTACCCCTGTGCTCGCTGACCCGTGTCCTCACTCGCACCAATCCCGTTCGCCCATTACCCCTGTGCTCGCTGACCCATGTCCTCACTCGCACCAATCCCGTTCGCCCATTACCCCTGTGCTCGCTGCCCCGTGTCCTCACTCGCACCAAGTCCCGTTCGCCCATTACCCCTGTGCTCGCTGCCCCGTGTCCTCACTCGCACCAAGTCCCGTTCGCCCATTACCCCTGTGCTCGCTGCCCCGTGTCCTCACTCGCACCAATCCCGTTCGCCCATTACCCCTGTGCTCGCTGCCCCGTGTCCTCACTCGCACCAAGTCCCGTTCGCCCATTACCCCTGTGCTCGCTGCCCCATGTCCTCACTCGCACCAAGTCCCGTTCGCCCATTACCCCTGTGCTCGCTGACCCGTGTCCTCACTCGCACCAAGTCCCGTTCGCCCATTACCCCTGTGCTCGCTGCCCCGTGTCCTCACTCGCACCAAGTCCCGTTCGCCCATTACCCCTGTGCTCGCTGCCCCATGTCCTCACTCGCACCAAGTCCCGTTCGCCCATTACCCCTGTGCTTGCTGACCCGTGTCCACACTCGCACCAAGTCCCGTTCGCCCATTACCCCTGTGCTCGCTGACATGTGTCCTCACTCGCACCAAGTCCCGTTCGCCCATTAGCCCTGTGCTCGCTGCCCCGTGTCCTCACTCGCACCAAGTCCCGTTCGCCCATCACCCCCTGTGCTCGCTGACCCGTGTCCTCACTCGCACCAAGTCCCGTTCGCCCATTACCCCTGTGCTCGCTGCCCCGTGTCCTCACTCGCACCAAGTCCCGTTCACCCATTACCCCTGTGCTCGCTGACCCGTGTCCTCGCTCGCAGCAAGTCCCGTTCACCCATTACCCCTGTGCTCGCTGACCCGTGCCCTCACTCGCACCAATCCTGTTCGCCCATTACCCCTGTGCTCGCTGACCCGTGTCCTCACTCGCACCGAGTCCAGTTCGTCCATTACCCCTGTGCTCGCTGACCCGTGTCCTCACTCGCACCGAGTCCCTTTCGCCCATTACCCCTGTGCTCGCTGACCCGTGTCCTCACTCGCACCGAGTCCCGTTCGCCCATTACCCCTGTGCTCGCTGACCCGTGTCCTCACTCGCACCGAGTCCCGTTCGCCCATAACCCCTGTGCTCACTGACCCGTGTCCTCACTCGCACCAAGTCCCGTTCGCCCATTACCCCTGTGCTCGCTGACCCGTTTCCTCAATCGCACCAATCCCGTTCGCCCATTACCCCTGTGCTCGCTGACCCGTGTCCTCACTCGCACCAATCCCGTTCGCCCATTACCCCTGTGCTCGCTGCCCCGTGTCCTCACTCGCACCAAGTCCCGTTCGCCCATTACCCCTGTGCTCGCTGCCCCGTGTCCTCACTCGCACCAAGTCCTGTTCGCCCATTACCCCTGTGCTCGCTGCCCCGTGTCCTCACTCGCACCAAGTCCCGTTCGCCCATTACCCCTGTGCTCGCTGCCCCGTGTCCTCACTCGCACCAAGTCCCGTTCGCCCATTACCCCTGTGCTCACTGACCCGTGTCCTCACTCGCACCAGGTCCCGTTCGCCCATTACCCCTGTGCTCGCTGACCCGTGTCCTCACTCCCACCAATCCCGTTCGCCCATTACCCCTGTGCTCACTGCCCCGTGTCCTCACTCGCACCAAGTCCCGTTCGCCCATTACCCCTGTGCTCGCTGACCCGTGTCCTCACTCGCACCAATCCCGTTCGCCCATTACCCCTGTGCTCGCTGACCCATGTCCTCACTCGCATCCAGTCCCGTTCGCCCATTAGCCCTGTGCTCGCTGCCCCGTGTCCTCACTCGCACCAAGTCCCGTTCGCCCATCACCCCCTGTGCTCGCTGACCCGTGTCCTCACTCGCACCAAGTCCCGTTCGCCCATTACCCCTGTGCTTGCTGCCCCGTGTCCTCACTCGCACCAAGTCCCGTTCACCCATTACCCCTGTGCTCGCTGACCCGTGTCCTCACTCGCACCAAGTCCCGTTCGCCCATTACCCCTGTGCTCGCTGACCCGTGTCCTAACTCGCACCAAGTCCCGTTCACCCATTACCCTTGTGCTCGCTGCCCCGTGTCCTCACTCGCACCAAGTCCCGTTCGCCCATCACCCCCTGTGCTCGCTGACCCGTGTCCTCACTCGCACCGAGTCCCGTTCGCCATTACCCCTGTGCTCGCTGACCCGTGTCCTCACTCGCACCAAGTCCCTTTCGCCCATTACCCCTGTGCTCGCTGACCCGTGTCCTCACTCACACCGAGTCCCGTTCGCCCATTACCCCTGTGCTCGCTGACCCGTGTCCTCACTCGCACCGAGTCCCGTTCGCCCATTTACCCCTGTGCTCGCTGACCCGTGTCCTCACTCGCACCGAGTCCCGTTCGCCATTACCCCTGTACTCGCTGCCCCGTGTCCTCACTCGCACCGAGTCCCGTTCGCCCATTACCCTGTGCTCGCTGCCCCCGTGTCCTCACTCGCACCAAGTCCCGTTCGCCCATTACCCCTGTGCTCACTGACCCGTGTCCTCACTCGCACCAAGTCCCGTTCGCCCATTACCCCTGTGCTCGCTGAACCGTGTCCTCACTCGCACCAATCCCGTTCGCCCATTACCCCTGTGCTTACTGCCCCGTGTCCTCACTCGCACCAAGTCCCGTTCGCCCATTGCCCCTGTGCTCGCTGACCCGTGTCCTCACTCGCACCAATCCCGTTCGCCCATTAACCCCTGTGCTCGCTGCCCCCGTATCCTCACTCGCACCAAGTCCCTTTCGCCCATTACCCCTGTGCTCGCTGACCCGTGTCCTCACTCACACCGAGTCCCGTTCGCCCATTACCCCTGTGCTCGCTGACCCGTGTCCTCACTCGCACCGAGTCCCGTTCGCCCATTACCCCTGTGCTCGCTGACCCGTGTCCTCACTCGCACCGAGTCCCGTTCGCCCATTACCCCTGTACTCGCTGCCCCGTGTCCTCACTCGCACCGAGTCCCGTTCGCCCCATTACCCCTGTGCTCGCTGCCCCGTGTCCTCACTCGCACCAAGTCCCGTTCGCCCATTACCCCTGTGCTCACTGACCCGTGTCCTCACTCGCACCAAGTCCCGTTCGCCCATTACCCCTGTGCTCGCTGACCCGTGTCCTCACTCGCACCAATCCCGTTCGCCCATTACTCCTGTGCTCACTGCCCCGTGTCCTCACTCGCACCAAGTCCCGTTCGCCCATTGCCCCTGTGCTCGCTGACCCGTGTCCTCACTCGCACCAATCCCGTTCGCCCATTACCCCTGTGCTCGCTGCCCCGTATCCTCACTCGCACCAAGTCCCGTTCGCCCATTACCCCTGTGCTCGCTGACCCGTGTCCTCACTCGCACCAATCCCGTTCGCCCATTACCCCTGTGCTCGCTGACCCCTGTCCTCACTCGCACCAATCCCGTTCGCCCATTACCCCTGTGCTCGCTGCCCCGTGTCCTCACTCGCACCAAGTCCCGTTCGCCCATTACCCCTGTGCTCGCTGCCCAGTGTCCTCACTCGCACCAAGTCCCGTTCGCCCATTACCCCTGTGCTCGCTGACCCGTGTCCTCACTCGCACCAATCCCGTTCGCCCATTACCCCTGTGCTCGCTGCCCCGTGTCCTCACTCGCACCAAGTCCCGTTCGCCCATTACCCCTGTGCTCGCTGCCCCGTGTCCTCACTCGCACCAAGTCCCGTTCGCCCATTACCCCTGTGCTCGCTGACCAGTGTCCTCACTCGCACCAAGTCCCGTTCGCCCATTACCCCTGTGCTCGCTGCCCCGTGTCCTCACTCGCACCAAGTCCCGTTCGCCCATTACCCCTGTGCTCGCTGCCCCGTGTCCTCACTCGCACCAAGTCCCGTTCGCCCATTACCCCTGTGCTCGCTGCCCCGTGTCCTCACTCGCACCAAGTCCCGTTCGCCCATTACCCCGTGCTTGCTGACCCGTGTCCTCACTCGCACCAAGTCCCGTTCGCCCATTACCCCTGTGCTCGCTGACCCGTGTCCTCACTCGCACCAAGTCCCGTTCGCCCATTAGCCCTGTGCTCGCTGCCCCGTGTCCTAACTCGCCCCGAGTCCCGTTCACCCATCACCCCCTGTGCTCGCTGACCCGTGTCCTCACTCGCACCAAGTCCCGTTCACCCATCACCCCCTGTGCTCGCTGACCCGTGTCCTAACTCGCCCCGAGTCCCGTTCGCCCATTACCCCTGTGCTCGCTGACCCGTGTCCTCACTCGCACCAAGTCCCGTTCGCCCATTACCCCTGTGCTCACTGACCCGTGTCCTCACTCGCACCAAGTCCCGTTCGCCCATCACCCCCTGTGCTCGCTGACCCGTGTCCTCACTCGCACCAAGTCCCGTTCGCCCATTATCCCTGTGCTCGCTGCCCCGTGTCCTCACTCGCACCGAGTCCCGTTCACCCATTACCCCTGTGCTCGCTGACCCGTGTCCTCGCTCGCAGCAAGTCCCGTTCACCCATTACCCCTGTGCTCGCTGACCCGTGCCCTCACTCGCACCAATCCCGTTCGCCCATTACCCCTGTGGTCGCTGACCCGTGTCCTCACTCGCACCAATCCCGTTCGCCCATTACCCCTGTGCTCGCTGACCCGTGTCCTCACTCGCACCAAGTCCCGTTCGCCCATTACCCTTGTGCTCGCTGCCCCGTGTCCTCACTCGCACCAAATCCCGTTCGCCCATTACCCCTGTGCTCGCTGCCCCGTGTCCTCACTTGCACCAAGTCCCGTTCGCCCATTACCCCTGTGCTCGCTGCCCCATGTCCTCACTCGCACCACGTCCCGTTCGCCCATTACCCCTGTGCTTGCTGACCCGTGTCCTCACTCGCACCAAGTCCCGTTCAACCATTACCCCTGTGCTCGCTGACCTGTGTCCTCACTCGCACCAAGTCCCGTTCGCCCATCACCCCCTGTGCTCGCTGACCCGTGTCCTCACTCGCACCAAGTCCCGTTCGCCCATTACCCCTGTGCTCGCTGCCCCGTGTCCTCACTCGCACCAAGTCCCGTTCACCCATTACCCCTGTGCTCGCTGACCCGTGTCCTCGCTCGCAGCAAGTCCCGTTCACCCATTACCCCTGTGCTCGCTGCCCCGTGTCCTCACTCGCACCAAGTCCCGTTCGCCCATTACCGCTGTGCTCGCTGCCCCGTGTCCTCACTCGCACCAAGTCCCGTTCGCCCATTACCCCTGTGCTTGCTGACCCGTGTCCTCACTCGCACCAAGTCCCATTCGCCCATTACCCCTGTGCTCGCTGACCCGTGTCCTCACTCGCACCAAGTCCCGTTTGCCCATTAGCCCTGTGCTCGCTGCCCCGTGTCCTCACTCGCACCAAGTCCCGTTCGCCCATCACCCCCTGTGCTCGCTGACCCGTGTCCTCACTCGCACCAAGTCCCGTTCGCCCATTACCCCTGTGCTCGCTGACCCGTGTCCTCACTCGCACCGAGTCCCGTTCGCCCATTACCCCTGTGCTCGCTGACCCGTGTCCTCACTCGCACCGAGTCCCTTTCGCCCATTACCCCTGTGCTCGCTGACCCGTGTCCTCACTCGCACCGAGTCCCGTTCGCCCATTACCCCTGTGCTCGCTGACCCGTGTCCTCACTCGCACCGAGTCCCGTTCGCCCATAACCCCTGTGCTCACTGACCCGTGTCCTCACTCGCACCAAGTCCCGTTCGCCCATTACCCCTGTGCTCGCTGACCCGTGTCCTCACTCGCACCAAGTCCCGTTCACCCATTACCCCTGTGCTCGCTGACCCGTGTCCTCACTCGCACCAATCCCGTTCGCCCATTACCCCTGTGCTCGCTGACCCGTGTCCTCACTCGCACCAATCCCGTTCGCCCATTACCCCTGTGCTCGCTGCCCCGTGTCCTCACTCGCACCAAGTCCCGTTCGCCCATTACCCCTGTGCTCGCTGACCCGTGTCCTCACTCGCACCAAGTCCCGTTCGCCCATTACCCCTGTGCTCGCTGCCCCGTGTCCTCACTCGCACCAAGTCCCGTTCGCCCATTACCCCTGTGCTCGCTGCCCCGTGTCCTCACTCGCACCAAGTCCCGTTCGCCCATTACCCCTGTGCTCGCTGCCCCGTGTCCTCACTCGCACCAAGTCCCGTTCGCCCATTACCCCTGTGCTTGCTGACCCGTGTCCTCACTCGCACCAGGTCCCGTTCGCCCATTACCCCTGTGCTCGCTGCCCCGTGTCCTCACTCGCACCAAGTCCCGTTCGCCCATTACCCCTGTGCTCGCTGACCCGTGTCCTCACTCGCACCAAGTCCCGTTCGCCCATTACCCCTGTGCTCGCTGACCCGTGTCCTCACTCGCACCAAGTCCCGTTCGCCCATTACCCCTGTGCTCGCTGCCCTGTGTCCTCACTCGCACCAAGTCCCGTTCGCCCATTACCCCTGTGCTCGCTGCCCCATGTCCTCACTCGCACCAAGTCCCGTTCGCCCATTACCCCTGTGCTTGCTGACCCGTGTCCACACTCGCACCAAGTCCCGTTCGCCCATTACCCCTGTGCTCGCTGACATGTGTCCTCACTCGCACCAAGTCCCGTTCGCCCATTAGCCCTGTGCTCGCTGCCCCGTGTCCTCACTCGCACCAAGTCCCGTTCGCCCATCACCCCCTGTGCTCGCTGACCCGTGTCCTCACTCGCACCAAGTCCCGTTCGCCCATTACCCCTGTGCTCGCTGCCCCGTGTCCTCACTCGCACCAAGTCCCGTTCACCCATTACCCCTGTGCTCGCTGACCCGTGTCCTCGCTCGCAGCAAGTCCCGTTCACCCATTACCCCTGTGCTCGCTGACCCGTGCCCTCACTCGCACCAATCCTGTTCGCCCATTACCCCTGTGCTCGCTGACCCGTGTCCTCACTCGCACCGAGTCCAGTTCGCCCATTACCCCTGTGCTCGCTGACCCGTGTCCTCACTCGCACCGAGTCCCTTTCGCCCATTACCCCTGTGCTCGCTGACCCATGTCCTCACTCGCACCAATCCCGTTCGCCCATTACCCCTGTGCTCGCTGACCCGTGTCCTCACTCGCACCAATCCCGTTCGCCCATTACCCCTGTGCTCGCTGACCCATGTCCTCACTCGCATCCAGTCCCGTTCGCCCATTAGCCCTGTGCTCGCTGCCCCGTGTCCTCACTCGCACCAAGTCCCGTTCGCCCATCACCCCCTGTGCTCGCTGACCCGTGTCCTCACTCGCACCAAGTCCCGTTCGCCCATTACCCCTGTGCTCGCTGCCCCGTGTCCTCACTCGCACCAAGTCCCGTTCACCCATTACCCCTGTGCTCGCTGACCCGTGTCCTCACTCGCACCAAGTCCCGTTCGCCCATTACCCCTGTGCTCGCTGACCCGTGTCCTAACTCGCACCAAGTCCCGTTCACCCATTATCCTTGTGCTCGCTGCCCCGTGTCCTCACTCGCACCAAGTCCCGTTCGCCCATCACCCCCTGTGCTCGCTGACCCGTGTCCTCACTCGCACCGAGTCCCGTTCGCCCATTACCCCTGTGCTCGCTGACCCGTGTCCTCACTCGCACCAAGTCCCTTTCGCCCATTACCCCTGTGCTCGCTGACCCGTGTCCTCACTCACACCGAGTCCCGTTCGCCCATTACCCCTGTGCTCGCTGACCCGTGTCCTCACTCGCACCGAGTCCCGTTCGCCCATTACCCCTGTGCTCGCTGACCCGTGTCCTAACTCACACCGAGTCCCGTTCGCCCATTACCCCTGTACTCGCTGCCCCGTGTCCTCACTCGCACCGAGTCCCGTTCGCCCATTACCCCTGTGCTCGCTGCCCCGTGTCCTCACTCGCACCAAGTCCCGTTCGCCCATTACGCCTGTGCTCACTGACCCGTGTCCTCACTCGCACCAAGTCCCGTTCGCCCATTACCCCTGTGCTCGCTGACCCGTGTCCTCACTCGCACCAATCCCGTTCGCCCATTACCCCTGTGCTCACTGCCCCGTGTCCTCACTCGCACCAAGTCCCGTTCGCCCATTGCCCCTGTGCTCGCTGACCCGTGTCCTCACTCGCACCAATCCCGTTCGCCCATTACCCCTGTGCTCGCTGCCCCGTATCCTCACTCGCACCAAGTCCCGTTCGCCCATTACCCCTGTGCTCGCTGACCCGTGTCCTCACTCGCACCAATCCCGTTCGCCCATTACCCCTGTGCTCGCTGACCCCTGTCCTCACTCGCACCAATCCCGTTCGCCCATTACCCCTGTGCTCGCTGCCCCGTGTCCTCACTCGCACCAAGTCCCGTTCGCCCATTACCCCTGTGCTCGCTGCCCAGTGTCCTCACTCGCACCAAGTCCCGTTCGCCCATTACCCCTGTGCTCGCTGACCCGTGTCCTCACTCGCACCAATCCCGTTCGCCCATTACCCCTGTGCTCGCTGCCCCGTGTCCTCACTCGCACCAAGTCCCGTTCGCCCATTACCCCTGTGCTCGCTGCCCCGTGTCCTCACTCGCACCAAGTCCCGTTCGCCCATTACCCCTGTGCTCGCTGACCAGTGTCCTCACTCGCACCAAGTCCCGTTCGCCCATTACCCCTGTGCTCGCTGCCCCGTGTCCTCACTCGCACCAAGTCCCGTTCGCCCATTACCCCTGTGCTCGCTGCCCCGTGTCCTCACTCGCACCAAGTCCCGTTCGCCCATTACCCCTTTGCTCGCTGCCCCGTGTCCTCACTCGCACCAAGTCCCGTTCGCCCATTACCCCGTGCTTGCTGACCCGTGTCCTCACTCGCACCAAGTCCCGTTCGCCCATTACCCCTGTGCTCGCTGACCCGTGTCCTCGCTCGCAGCAAGTCCCGTTCACCCATTACCCCTGTGCTCGCTGACCCGTGCCCTCACTCGCACCAATCCCGTTCGCCCATTACCCCTGTGCTCGCTGACCCGTGTCCTCACTCGCACCAATCCCGTTCGCCCATTACCCCTGTGCTCGCTGCCCCGTGTCCTCACTCGCACCAAGTCCCGTTCGCCCATTACCGCTGTGCTCGCTGCCCCGTGTCCTCACTCGCACCAAGTCCCGTTCGCCCATTACCCCTGTGCTTGCTGACCCGTGTCCTCACTCGCACCAAGTCCCATTCGCCCATTACCCCTGTGCTCGCTGACCCGTGTCCTCACTCGCACCAAGTCCCGTTCGCCCATTAGCCCTGTGCTCGCTGCCCCGTGTCCTCACTCGCACCAAGTCCCGTTCGCCCATCACCCCCTGTGCTCGCTGACCCGTGTCCTCACTCGCACCAAGTCCCGTTCGCCCATTACCCCTGTGCTCGCTGACCCGTGTCCTCACTCGCACCGAGTCCCGTTCGCCCATTACCCCTGTGCTCGCTGACCCGTGTCCTCACTCGCACCGAGTCCCTTTCGCCCATTACCCCTGTGCTCGCTGACCCGTGTCCTCACTCGCACCGAGTCCCGTTCGCCCATTACCCCTGTGCTCGCTGACCCGTGTCCTCACTCGCACCGAGTCCCGTTCGCCCATAACCCCTGTGCTCACTGACCCGTGTCCTCACTCGCACCAAGTCCCGTTCGCCCATTACCCCTGTGCTCGCTGACCCGTGTCCTCACTCGCACCAAGTCCCGTTCACCCATTACCCCTGTGCTCGCTGACCCGTGTCCTCACTCGCACCAATCCCGTTCGCCCATTACCCCTGTGCTCGCTGACCCGTGTCCTCACTCGCACCAATCCCGTTCGCCCATTACCCCTGTGCTCGCTGCCCCGTGTCCTCACTCGCACCAAGTCCCGTTCGCCCATTACCCCTGTGCTCGCTGACCCGTGTCCTCACTCGCACCAAGTCCCGTTCGCCCATTACCCCTGTGCTCGCTGCCCCGTGTCCTCACTCGCACCAAGTCCCGTTCGCCCATTACCCCTGTGCTCGCTGCCCCGTGTCCTCACTCGCACCAAGTCCCGTTCGCCCATTACCCCTGTGCTCGCTGCCCCGTGTCCTCACTCGCACCAAGTCCCGTTCGCCCATTACCCCTGTGCTTGCTGACCCGTGTCCTCACTCGCACCAGGTCCCGTTCGCCCATTACCCCTGTGCTCGCTGACCCGTGTCCTCACTCGCACCAAGTCCCGTTCGCCCATTAGCCCTGTGCTCGCTGCCCCGTGTCCTCACTCGCACCAAGTCCCGTTCGCCCATCACCCCCTGTGCTCGCTGACCCGTGTCCTCACTCGCACCAAGTCCCGTTCGCCCATTACCCCTGTGCTCGCTGCCCCGTGTCCTCACTCGCACCAAGTCCCGTTCACCCATTACCCCTGTGCTCGCTGACCCGTGCCCTCACTCGCACCAATCCCGTTCGCCCATTACCCCTGTGCTCGCTGACCCGTGTCCTCACTCGCACCAATCCCGTTCTCCCATTACCCCTGTGCTCGCTGCCCCGTGTCCTCACTCGCACCAAGTCCCGTTCGCCCATTACCGCTGTGCTCGCTGCCCCGTGTCCTCACTCGCACCAAGTCCCGTTCGCCCATTACCCCTGTGCTCGCTGCCCCGTGTCCTCACTCGCACCAAGTCCCGTTCGCCCATTACCCCTGTGCTCACTGACCCGTGTCCTCACTCGCACCAAGTCCCGTTCGCCCATTACCCCTGTGCTCGCTGACCCGTGTCCTCACTCGCACCAATCCCGTTCGCCCATTACCCCTGTGCTCGCTGCCCCGTGTCCTCACTCGCACCAAGTCCCGTTCGCCCATTACCCCTGTGCTCGCTGACCCGTGTCCTCACTCGCACCAATCCCGTTCGCCCATTACCCCTGTGCTCGCTGACCCGTGTCCTCACTCGCACCAATCCCGTTCGCCCATTACCCCTGTGCTCGCTGATCCGTGTCCTCACTCGCACCAATCCCGTTCGCCCATTACCCCTGTGCTCGCTGACCCGTGTCCTCACTCGCACCAATCCCGTTCGCCCATTACCCCTGTGCTCGCTGACCCGTGTCCTCACTCGCACCAATCCCGTTCGCCCATTACCCCTGTGCTCGCTGCCCCGTGTCCTCACTCGCACCAAGTCCCGTTCGCCCATTACCCCTGTGCTCGCTGCCCCGTGTCCTCATTCGCACCAAGTCCCGTTCGCCCATTACCCCTGTGCTCGTTGACCCGTGTCCTCACTCGCACCAAGTCCCGTTCGCCCATTACCCCTGTGCTCGCTGACCCGTGTCCTCACTCGCACCAAGTCCCGTTCGCCCATTACCCCTGTGCTCGCTGCCCCGTGTCCTCACTCGCACCAAGTCCCGTTCGCCCATTACCCCTGTGCTCGCTGCCCCGTGTCCTCACTCGCACCAAGTCCCGTTCGCCCATTACCCCTGTGCTCGCTGACCCGTGTCCTCACTCGCACCAAGTCCCGTTCGCCCATTTGCCCTGTGCTTGCAGCCCCGTGACCTCACTCGCACCAAGTCCCGTTCGCCCATCACCCCCTGTGCTCGCTGACCCGTGTCCTCACTCGCACCAAGTTCCGTTCGCCCATTACCCCTGTGCTCGCTGACCCGTGTCCTCACTCGCACCAATCCTGTTCGCCCATTACCCCTGTGCTCGCTGTCCCGTGTCCTCACTCGCACCAAGTCCCGTTCGCCCATTACCCCTGTGCTCGCTGCCCCGTGTCCTCACTCGCACCAAGTCCCGTTCGCCCATTACCTCTGTGCTCGCTGACCCGTGTCCTCACTCGCACCAAGTCCCGTTCGCCCATTACCCCTGTGCTCGCTGACCCGTGTCCTCACTCGCACCAATCCCGTTCGCCCATTACCCCTGTGCTCGCTGACCCATGTCCTCACTCGCACCAATCCCGTTCGCCCATTACCCCTGTGCTCGCTGCCCCGTGTCCTCACTCGCACCAAGTCCCGTTCGCCCATTACCCCTGTGCTCGCTGCCCCGTGTCCTCACTCGCACCAAGTCCCGTTCGCCCATTACCCCTTTGCTCGCTGACCCGTGTCCTCACTCGCACCAATCCCGTTCGCCCATTACCCCTGTGCTCGCTGCCCCGTGTCCTCACTCGCACCAAGTCCCGTTCGCCCATTACCCCTGTGCTCGCTGACCCGTGTCCTCACTCGCACCAAGTCCCGTTCGCCCATTACCCCTGTGCTCGCTGCCCCGTGTCCTCACTCGCACCAAGTCCCGTTCGCCCATTACCCCTGTGCTCGCTGCCCCGTGTCCTCACTCGCACCAAGTCCCGTTCGCCCATTACCCCTGTGCTCGCTGCCCCCTGTCCTCACTCGCACCAAGTCCCGTTCGCCCATTACCCCTGTGCTCGCTGCCCCGTGTCCTCACTCGCACCAAGTCCCGTTCGCCCATTACCCCTGTGCTCGCTGCCCCCTGTCCTCACTCGCACCAAGTCCCGTTCGCCCATTACCCCTGTGCTTGCTGACCCGTGTCCTCACTCGCACCAAGTCCCGTTCGCCCATTACCCCTGTGCTCGCTGACCCGTGTCCTCACTCGCACCAAGTCCCGTTCGCCCATTAGCCCTGTGCTCGCTGCCCCGTGTCCTCACTCGCACCAAGTCCCGTTCGCCCATTACCCCCTGTGCTCGCTGACCCGTGTCCTCACTCGCACCAAGTCCCGTTTGCCCATTACCCCTGTGCTCGCTGCCCCATGTCCTCACTCGCACCAAGTCCCGTTCGCACCATCACCCCCTGTGCTCGCTGACCCGTGTCCTCACTCGCACCAAGTCCCGTTCGCCCATTACCCCTGTGCTCGCTGCCCCGTGTCCTCACTCGCACCAAGTCCCGTTCACCCATTACCCCCTGTGCTCGCTGACCCGTGTCCTCACTCGCACCAAGTCCCGTTCGCCCATTACCCCTGTGCTCGCTGATCCGTGTCCTAACTCGCACCAAGTCCCGTTCACCCATTACCCCTGTGCTCGCTGCCCCGTGTCCTCACTCGCACCAAGTCCCGTTCGCCCATTACCCCTGTGCTCGCTGATCCGTGTCCTAACTCGCACCAAGTCCCGTTCACCCATTACCCCTGTGCTTGCTGACCCGTGTCCTCACTCGCACCAAGTCCCGTTCGCCCATTACCCCTGTGCTCGCTGACCCGTGTCCTCACTCGCACCAAGTCCCGTTCGCCCATTAGCCCTGTGCTCGCTGCCCCGTGTCCTCACTCGCACCAAGTCCCGTTCGCCCATTACCCCTGTGCTCGCTGACCCGTGTCCTCACTCGCACCAAGTCCCGTTTGCCCATTACCCCTGTGCTCGCTGCCCCATGTCCTCACTCGCACCAAGTCCCGTTCGCCCATCACCCCCTGTGCTCGCTGACCCGTGTCCTCACTCGCACCAAGTCCCGTTCGCCCATTACCCCTGTGCTCGCTGCCCCGTGTCCTCACTCGCACCAAGTCCCGTTCACCCATTACCCCCTGTGCTCGCTGACCCGTGTCCTCACTCGCACCAAGTCCCGTTCACCCATTACCCCCTGTGCTCGCTGACCCTTGTCCTCACTCGCACCAAGTCCCGTTCACCCATTACCCCCTGTGCTCGCTGACCCGTGTCCTCACTCGCACCAAGTCCCGTTCACCCATTACCCCTGTGCTCGCTGACCCCTGTCCTCACTCGCACCAAGTCCCGTTCGCCCATTACCCCTGTGCTCGCTGACCCGTGTCCTAACTCGCACCGAGTCCCGTTCACCCATTACCCCTGTGCTCGCTGCCCCGTGTCCTCACTCGCACCAAGTCCCGTTCGCCCATCACCCCCTGTGCTCGCTGACCCGTGTCCTCACTCGCACCAAGTCCCGTTCGCCCATTACCCCTGTGCTCGCTGACCTACATTGGCTCCCATTCCTGCAACACCTTGACTTTAAAATTCTCATCCTTGTGTAATGTATCCAAGTTTGCTGACGATACAAAGCTAGGTGGGAAAGTAAGCTGTGAGGAGGATGCAAAGAGGCTGCAAAGGGATTTGGACAGGTTATGTGAGTGGGCAAGGACGTGGCAGATGGAATGGAATATAATCTGGAGAAATGTGAAGTTATCCACTTTGGTCAGAAAAATAGAAAAGCAGAGTATTTTTTAAATGGAGAGAGATTGGGAAATGTTGGTGTCAGAGGGACCTGGGTGTCCTTGTGCACGAATCACTGAAAGTTAACATGCAGGTACAGCAAGCAATTAGGAAAGCAAATGGTATGTTGGCCTTTATTACAAGAGGATTTGAGTATAAGAGTAAAGACGTCTTACTGCAATTATATAGCGCCCTGGTGAGACCACACCTGGAGTACTGTGGACAGTTTTGGTCTCCTTACCTAAGGAAGGATATACTTGCCATAGAGGGAGTGCAACGAAGGTTCACCAGACTGGTTCCTGGGATGGGGGATTGTCCTATGAGGACAGATTGAGTAGACTAAGCCTATATTCTCTAGAGTTTAGAAGAATGGGAGGTGATCTCATTGAAACATACACAATTCTTACAGGGCTTGACAGGGTAGATGCAGGGAGGATGTTTCCCCTGGCTGGGGAGTCTAGAACCAGGGGTCACAGTCTCAGAATAAGGGGTCGAACATTTAGGACTGAGATGAGGAGAAATTGTTTCTCTCAGAGGGTGGGGAATCTTTGGAATTCTCTACCCCAGAGGGCTGTGGAGGCTCAGTCGTTGAGTGTATTCAAGACAGAGATCGATAGATTTTTGAATATTAAGGGAATCAAGGGATATGGGGATAGTGCAGGAAGGTGGAGATGAGGTAGAAGATCAGCCATGATCTTATTGAATGGCGGAGCAGGCTCAAAGGGCCGAAAGGCCGACTCCTGCTCCTAATTTTTATGTTCTTATATTTGTTTTCAAATCCCTCCATGGCCTCGCCCCTCCCTATCTCTGTAACCTCCTCCAGCCCCTACAACCAACGTTCCTGCTGAGCTGCAGGGCCACGCAGTGGTCTGGGGGTCCCGCGAGGCCCCTCACTGGCTTTTCAATGGAAATAATTGTGCATGCACGAAAAATTTAAAGAGCCGCGCAGCCACTTAAAGGGCCCACGCACCCAAAAATAAATTACAGAGAACATTGCCTACAAACCTCAGAGATCTCTGCGCTCCTTCAATTCTGCCCACTTGAGCATCCCTGATTATAATCGCTCCACCATTGGCGGCCGTGCCTTCAGCTCCCAAGACCCTAAGCTCTGGAATTCCCTCCCTAAACCTCTCCGCCTCTCTACCCCTCCTTCCTCCTTTAAGATGCTCCTTAAAACCTACCTCTTTGACCATTTGCCCTAATATCTCCTTATGTGACTCGGTGTCAAATTTTGCTCATGTGAAGTGCCTTGGGACGTTTTACTACATTAAAGGCGCTATGTAAATGCATGTTGTTGTTGTTGTGGTGTAATGGGTGACTCTGATCCTCAGGTCGGTGAGAACGTGGAGTTATCACGGCAACAGGATTGCGCCAAACACCTTCCAGCCATCAGGACATTTTTTAAGGTAAGGGCAACGTCCCCCAGTTCCATCCTCTCCTCTCCTCTCCACCCCCCACCCTGTCAGTCTGGTTTCCCTCCTTGACCTTAGTCTGACCTATGAAACCTGATCTTTGACCACTCCACCTCTCCTCCATGCCACTGTCCAATCCGACCTGTCCTAAAGCAGGCAGTGTAGCCTCAGCAAGCTCGCCCTCCTGCACCCCCACGGCACCAGAGTCTCAGGCCGTCTTGGCCCACATCAGCTCATCTCTGTATTGGGCTCCAGGTCCCGATCCAGATCCCATGACCGTCACTGAACCTTCTCAACAGCAGGACACCATTGGCACAACCTCGGACGCCATTCCCCACCCATCGCTCCGACTGAGCGCTGTCCTGTGCAACGGAGTGCAGCATCCCCCTCTCCTCACTCCCCTCCCTCCCCACTCTCCCCATCCCATCCCTCTCCCCCTCGCCACCTCCATCCCTCCTCCTGGAGTTCTTTGAGGATGTAATTAGTGGAGTAGACAAAGGGGAACCGGTAGATGTGGTGTATCTGGATTTTCAGAAGGCCTTCGATAAGGTCCCACACAAGAGGTTGGTGAACAAAATTAGGGCACATGGAATTGGGGGTAATATACTAGCATGGATTGAGAATTGGTTAACAGACAGAAAACAAAGAGTAGGGATAAACGGGTCTTTTTCAGGATGGCAGGCTGTGACTAGTGGGGTACTGCAAGGATCGGTGCTTGGGCCCCAGCTATTCACAATCTATATCAATGATTTGGATGAGGGGACTAAATGTAACATTTCCAAATTTGCTGATGATACAAAGCTAGGTGGCAGTGTCAGTTGTGAAGAGAACGTGAAGAGGCTTCAAGGGGATCTCGACAGGCTCAGTGAGTGGGCGAGAACATGGCAGATGGAATATAATGTGGATAAATGTGAAGTTATCCACTTTGGTAGAAGAAACAGAAAGGCAGAGTATTTTCTAAATGGTGAAAGGTTGGGGAATGCAGATGCTCAAAGGGACCCTGGGTGTCCTTGTACATGAGTCACTGAAAGTGAATGTGCAGGTGCAGCAAGCCATTAGGAAGGCAAATGGTTTGCTGGCCTTCATTACCAGAGGATTTGAGTATAGGAGTAAAGAAGTCTTACTCCAATTATATAGGGCCTTGGTGAGACCACACCTGGAGTACTGTGTACAATTTTGGTCGCCTTACCTAAGGAAGGATATACTTGCCATAGAGGGAGTGCAACAAAGGTTCATGAGGTTGATTCCTGGGATGGCGGGACTGTCGTATGAGAAGAGATTGAGTAAACTAGGCCTGTATTCTCTTGAATTCAGAAGAATGAGAGGGGATCTCATTGAAGCATACAAAATTATTACAGGGCTTGATAGGGTGGATGCTGGGAGAATGTTTCCCTTGGCTGGGGAGTCTAGAACCAGGGGCCACAACCTCAGGATAATTGGTAGGCCATTCAGATACATAGATACATAGAAGATAGGAGCAGGAGTAGGCCATTCGGCCCTTCGAGCCTGCTCCGCCATTCAATGAGATCATGGCTGATCATCCAAATTCAGTACCCGGTCCCTGCCTTCTCCCCATATCCCTTGATCCCTTTAGCCTTAAGAAATATATCCAACTCTTTCTTGAATATACTTAATGAACTGGCCTCCACCGCCCTCTGTGGCA
Source organism: Somniosus microcephalus (assembly GCF_052327205.1). Taxonomy (NCBI): domain Eukaryota; kingdom Metazoa; phylum Chordata; class Chondrichthyes; order Squaliformes; family Somniosidae; genus Somniosus; species Somniosus microcephalus. Next base: position 388,467,389 of record NC_140988.1, on the reverse strand, counting down.
GAGAATTCCACAGGTTCACCACTCTCTGGGTGAAGAAATTCCTCCTCATTTCAGTCCTAAATGGCTTACCCCTTATCCTTAGACTATGACCCCTGGTTCTGGACTCCCTGGCCATTAGAAACATCCTTCCTGCATCTAGTCTGTCCAGGCCTGACAGAATTTTATAGGTTTCGATGAGATCCCCTCTCAATCTTCTAAACTCCAGTGAGTATAAGCCCAATCGACACAATCTCTCCTCATACGTCATTCCTGCCATCCCAGGTATCAGCCTGGTGAATCTTCGCTGCACTCCTTCCATGGCAAGAATGTCCTTCCTCAGGTAAGGCGACCAAAACTGCACACAATACTCAAGGTGTGGTCTCACCAAGGCCCTGTACAACTGCAGCAAGACACCCTTGTTCTTGTTCTCGAACCCTCTTGCTACGAAGGCCAACATACCATTTGCCTTCTTAACCGCCTGCTGCACCTGCATGCTTACCTTCAGCGACTGGTGTACAAGGACACCCAGGTCTCTTTGCACTTCCCCTTCTCCCAATCTATTACCATTCAAATAATAATCTGCCTTCCTGTTTTTGCCACCAAAGTGGATAACCTCACATTTATCCACATTATAGTGCATTTGCCATGTTTCTGCCCAATCACCCAACCTGTCCAAATCGTGCTGGAGTTTCACGACATCCTCCTCACAGCATACCCTCCCCCCCAGCTTTGTGTCAGGACTGAGATAAGAAGAAATTTCTTCACCCAGAGGGTGGTGAATTGTTGGAATTCTCTACCCCAGAGGGCTGTGGAGGCTCAGTCATTGGGTATATTCAAAACAGAAGTCGATAGATTTCTGACTAGTAAGCGCATCAAGGGATATGGAGCTGAGGTCGATGATCAGCCATGATCTTATTGAATGGAGGAGCAGGCTCGAAGGACCGAATGGCCTACTCCTGCTCCTATTTCTTATGTTCTTATGTTCCTCTCCTCCCCCTCCCTCCATCTCTCCCTCTCTCTCCTTCCTCACCTCCCTCCGCCCTCACTTCACCACTCCATACCTCCATCCCTCCCTCCCTCCCATCCCCCTCCCTCACTCACTCCCCACTTCCTCCCAACTCCCTTCTGTAAAGTATGTGTCTATACTTAATTCAATAATGAAGAGACAGCTTGGAAGATTCAACGTAGGTCTTTACTTCATACCAACAGGCGGGAACTGAGGGGAAATCAGTGCCCACAGTACTATTTATACCCCTATGGCCAGGGGTGGTACTACGGTATCACTACGCCCTACAAAGTAGTGCTGCCCTGGCCATAGGTCTAAAGCAACATACATATTACATACACAACATTCCTCCCCTTTTGATTAAAACGTACCCGTGCAATTAAGTCAATGGATGCCCCATAACTAGGGCTAATAACATTTGGTAACACAATCTACATAACATATTTACATCAAGAGTTGTCTACTTATATACATATAAGCAGAAACAGGTTATAGATTCAGTCTCTGAGGAGGCCTCCTGTCTCGACTAGGATAACGTCTTTCTCTAGTCGGTCTCGGTGTAGGCGGCGGTACTTCCGTCACCCCTTCATCGCTGGACTCATCGGTGTCTGATGGCACATCCTGTGCCGTGGAGATCACTGGAGTGCTGAACTCCTCGCCATCCTGAGGCCTCTGTAACGACGAGCTGGGCTGTGATTCCGCTGTAATAATGTGCTGAGACGTTTGAGGTAGTGGATCAGTTGGGTTTCTGGACTCCACAAGTTGATCAGCATGTCGTCTTATTATGCCTTCCCCTGTCTCAACTGTGTACATCAAGGGTCCCTGGCGGGCCTTTATCGTACCAGACCGCCACTTTTCCTTCCTATAATCACGGGCCAACACTTGCTGCCCCACCTCGAAGCTCCGTGTCTGTCTGTCAGGGGCCCTACGAAATACTCGGTTTTCCACATCTCTCCGAATGTTTGGTTTAAGCAATTCAAGGTGAGACCTTAACCTTCTATTAAAGAACATGACGGCGGGGGCCTGGTTGGTCACCGTATGTGCAGCATTACAGTATGCGAATAGGAAGTTGTCCACCTTGTGTTGTAGTGGCAACCTTTCCTCCCCCATCGCCTTGATGGCCTTTTTAAAAGTCTGTACAAATCGCTCTGCCAGCCCATTTGTAGCCGGATGATATGGTGCGGACGTATAATGTCGCACTCCATTCCTTTTTAGGAATGCTTGAAATTCTTCTGCCACAAATTGTGGCCCATTGTCCGAACAGACTTGCTCGGGCACCCCGTTTCGGGCAAAAATGGTCCTTAAGACTGTGACCGTCTTTTCGGCTGTCGTTGATGACATCTTTATGACTTCCGGCCATTTTGAATGGGCGTCCACTACAATGAGGAACATCGCATCCAGGAAGGGGCCAGCGAAGTCCACGTGGATCCTTTGCCACGGCGTTGAGGGCCACTCCCACGGATGTAGTGGGGCTTGTGGTGGTACGTTCTGTACTATCTGGCATCCTTGGCACGCTTTTGCTACTTCCTCAATGTCCCTGTCAATGCCGGGCCACCAGACGTAGGCTCTGGCGAGGCTTTTCATTTTGACACCCCCCAGATGACCTTCGTGTAAGTCCTGCAACACTTTATGTTGTAATTTTTGAGGGACCACTACCCTGGCTCTGCACATCAATGTGCCCCGGCAGACGGACAACTGGTCCTTCCTTGCTGAAAACGCCGGCAATGATGCATCACCCTGCGCCGGCCAGCCTTTCACGGTTAGTTCGTAAACCCTTGCCAAAGTTGGGTCGTTTCGTGTTTCCCGCTCGATACATTGGCTGGTGATGGGCAAGTGTTCCATAACAGCCGTATGATATATTTCAACGGGGTCCTGTATTATCTCTTTGATCTCGGTAGGCAAGGGTAGCCGCGACAGGCCATCCGCATTGCCATGCTCTTTGGTACCCTTATATTCGATAAGGTACTGGTGTGCTCCTAAGAACAGTGACCATCTCTGTAGCCTTTGGGCCGTCATCAGGGGCACCCCTTTTGTTGGATTAAATATCGACACCAACGGTTGATGATCCGTCAGTAGTATGAAACGTTGCCCATGCAGGTAGTGGTGGAATTTTTTTACACCCCACACCAGACTGAGGGCCTCCCTGTCGATTTGCGCATAGTTTCTTTCAGCTGTAGTTAACGACCTTGAGGCAAATGCTATTGGCCTCTCCGTCCCGTTGGGAAATTTGTGTGACAACACTGCCCCTATACCGTACGGGGAGGCGTCACATGCCAACCTCATTGGCATTTTTGGGTCAAAGTGTGCGAGCACTTCCTTTGATGTGATGAGTTGTTTACCCTTTTTAAAAGCAGCCTCACACGTTTCGTCCCAATTCCAGGAGACTCCCTTTTGTAGCAATGAATTTAGTGGATGTAAAATGGACGATAAGTTCGGGAGGAACTTATGGTAATAGTTTATAAGGCCTAAGAATGATCGTAACTGAGATACATTCTCAGGGGGCGGGGCCTTCACTACTGCTTCGATCTTTTCCGGGGACTTATGCAGGCCTTCCTTATCTATAATGTGACCACAGTATGAGATACGTTCCTGGAAAAACTCACATTTCTGCTTGTTCGCCCTGAGTCCGTATTGTTGTAACCGCAGAAGTACTTGCTCCAGGTTAGCGAGGTGGTCGTTATCCGTTTGTCCTGTCACCAGGATGTCATCCAGGTAGCACTGCGTTCCTGGAATGCCCTGTAGGACCTGTTCCATGGTCCTCTGCCATATTGCCGGGGCGGACGCCACACCAAATACCAGGCGATTGTACTGGTACAATCCCTTGTGTGTGTTAATCGTTAGGAGCTTTTTCGAGTCCTGCTCCACCTCCATCTGTAAATAAGCTTGACAAAGGTCAATCTTCGTAAAGTGTCTACCCCCAGCTAACGATGTGAATATGTCCTCTATCCGCGGCAGCGGATACTGTACCGTGTGCAGGACTGGGTTAATAGTTATCTTAAAATCCCCGCAAATGCGAACCTTCTTTGGTTCCCCCGGTGTGTTATTTGCAGATTTCTTTATAACTGGGACGATGGGCGTGGCCCACTCACTCCACTCAATCTTTGTAAGGACACCTGCACTCTCTAAGGCGTCCAGTTCTGCTTCCACCGCTGGCCGAATGGCATAAGGCACCGGTCTGGCCTTACAAAACTTGGGGTTTGCGCCTTGAGCAATGGTTATTTTTGCTCTAATGTCCTTTAAGGTCCCCAGCCCTTGTTGGAACACCTCTGGCGTTTTTGCCAATATTTTCGACAGCCTGCTTGTAATGGTTGTATCATCCGTGGTGGTCTCTACTTTTAACTCGTGTATCGACTTCCAGCCGAAGTGGATTTTTCTTATCCATTCCCTACCCAAAAGTGGTGGTCCACCGTTTGGTAGGACGTATAAATAAAGTCCTGGCACTTTTGTGCCGTTGTATTTAACTGTTACTTGCATTTTTCCCTTCGGGTAAACTTTTTGTCCAGTATATGTTTTAAATTTAATTTCCGTATCCTTTAAGGGAATGCTTTTGAACAGCCTGTTATAATCTTGTTCATTAATTACTGATAGGGCTGAACCCGTGTCTAGCTCCATATTAACTTCGACGCCTGCTACCGTCATTTTAACCCACATTGTGCTGTGGTCCTCCGTTTTGTCTACACCATATAACTTGAGACATCCTAGACCTTTAGGCTCTGCTGTTGTGCCTTCCTGTGACTCGTCTGAGCTACTGTCAGACAGCTTATGTATTGTTGTCCTTGCCTTGGTACTGCTCGGATTGCCCCCACGATTGGGTTTCGTACCAGACCGACAAACTTTCGCTATATGCCCCTTTTTACCACACTGCCGGCATATTTTATCACGAAACCAACAATTACTTTGGTCGTGGGTGGTTTTGCCACAACGGTAGCATTTACCTTTGTGAAGTGTCACCTCATGGGTGTCATAGCTGGTTGTGTTTTGTCGTATTTGAGCCGCACCCTGTGCTGCTGCTTCGTGGACCGATGCTATTTCAATCACCTGATCTAGGCTGAGCTGTTTCTTGGCTAGCAACCGTTTACGTGTATTCTCATTTAACATGCCACAGACAAATCTGTCTCTGATTGCGTCCGTCAATATGGCTCCAAACTGGCAATGTTTGGACAACCTTCTGAGCTCAGCTAAATATGCTGCCTGTGACTCATCATTCCTTTGGTCGCGTCTGTAGAAGCGGTACCTTTCCGCTATAAATGGTGGCTTAGGGTTTAAATGTTCCCTTAACGTATCAACAATTTGGGCGTACGTTTTGTCCGCTGGCTTTTCTGGAGTAAGAAGATTTCTCAGCAGCCCGTATGTTTTTGGCCCCATGAAATTTAATAAGGTTGCTACCTTTTGATCATCTTCCACCTTGTTCACTATGCAATAAAGTTCATGCCTTTCGATATAGGCCTCCCATTCTTCTGTGTCCTCCACAAATGGTGCCAACCACCCGTCTTTAGACATTTTTAATTGGTGAAGAGAAAAAAACTTTGAAGAGAGAAAAAAAAACTTTTCCCCTTTTGTCCACTAGGTGGAGTGCTAGTCCTCGAGAAAAAAAACTTTGAAGAGAAAAAAAAACTTTTCCCCTTTTGTCCACTAGATGGCGCTGTTTAAAAAAAACTTTTCCCCTTTTGTCCAGTAGATCGCGCTGTTTTTTTTTACTGCTGGATGAAAAAAAAAATTCCCTTTTGTCCACTAGATGGCGTGTTAGTCCTCGTGGCTCAGTTTATTCCCGAGCTCGCCTGCCCGTTCCTTGCAGCAGCCGTTCCCTGGAAGGATTTCAGTTACCTGGACTTTTGCCCCGTGGCTGGAGCGCCCCTCTCTGTTGCTGCTGCTCTTTTTGGTACCTGTAGTGTTGGTCGATTTCTCTTGGTCGCCGCTGGACTCTGCAGGCTGGCTGGTAAGAAGCCTCTCTTCTCTATCCGTACTGCTGCCGTTGCTTTGTTGCACCGTGTACTGGTGAGTTCGAACGTTACTCGTCGCCAGTGTAAAGTATGTGTCTATACTTAATTCAATAATGAAGAGACAGCTTGGAAGATTCAACGTAGGTCTTTACTTCATACCAACAGACGGGAACTGAGGGGAGATCAGTGCCCACAGTACTATTTATACCCCTATGGCCAGGGGTGGTACTACGGTATCACTACGCCCTACAAAGTAGTGCTGCCCTGGCCATAGGTCTAAAGCAACATACATATTACATACACAACACCTTCCTTCTCCCCACTTCCCTCCCTCCATCCCTCCCCTCCCCAACTCCCTCCTTCACTTCCTCCCTCCTTCACTTCCTTCCTCCTTCACTCCCTCCCTCCTTCACTCCCTTCCCCTCCACTCTCTCCCTCCCTCATCCCTCCCTCCCCCTCCATCACTCCCTCCCTCCTCCCTCCCTCCCCCTCCATCCATCCCTCCCTCCCCCTCCATCACTCCCTCCATCTCTCTGTCCCTCCCCACCTCCCTCCTTCACTCACTCCTTCACTTCCTCCCTCCTTCACTCCCTCCCCTCCATCCCTCCCTCCATCCTTCCCTCCCCCTCCATCCCTCCCTCCATCCCTCCCTCACCTCCTCCCTTATCCATGCGTCCTCCCACACCTTGAGCACTATGTACAGTTCTGGGCACTGGTTCTTCAGGCATTGCGGGCAGTGCCTGAGTTCCGTGGTTCTGGTACTAGACTACTTGTCCAGAGGTTGAGAGTAACCTTTGATTTATGGCTGGTTCCAGTGAAACTGACAGATTGTTGGGAAAATCCAACCGGGAAAGGAACCTGCTGTCCTTACCCGGTCTGGCCTACAGGTGACTCCAGTCCCACAGCAACGTGGCAACTAGGAATTGGAAATAAAAGCAGCCTTGCCAATGGCGCACACATCCCGCCAACCAATGAATAAAGTGGTGAGCTGCAGGCCAATGAAACATAGAAACTTAGAAACATAGAAGATAGGAGCAGGAGTAGGCCATTCGGCCCCTCGAGCCTGCTCCGCCATTCAATGAGATCATGGCTGATCATCCAAATTCAGTACCCTGTCCCTGCCTTCTCCCCATATCCCTTGATCCCTTTAGCCTTAAGAAATATATCCAACTCCTTCTTGAATATATTTAATGAATTGGCCTCTACTGCCTTCTGTGGTAGAGAATTCCACAGGTTCACCACTCTCTGGGTGAAGAAATTCCCCCTCATCTCTGTCCTAAATGGCTTACCCCTTATCTTTAGACTGTGACCCCTGGTTCTGGACTCCCCAACCATCGGGAACATCCTTCCTGCATCTAGTCTGTCCAGTCCTGCCAGAATTTTATAAGTTTCAATGAGATCCCCTCTCATTCTTCTAAACTCCAGCGAGTACAAGCCCAATCGACCCAATCTCTCCTCATACGTCATTCCTGCCATCCCAGGTATCAGTCTGGTGAATCTTCGCTGAACTCCTTCCATGGCAAGAACATCCTTCCTCAGATAAGGCGGCCAAAGCTGCACACAATACTCAAGGTGCGGTCTCACAGAGAGAGGTTAAAGAGTCTGCACTTGTTTTCTCACAGGAAGTTCTGCTGAAATATTATTGAAGTTGTTGTTTGTTTAGGGATGTGGGCGTCGATGGCAAGGCTGCTTTTATTGCCCATCCCTAGTTGCCCTGATACGGTGGTGGCACGTCTACCCGGATAGTGCTCGGTCGGGGATGACAGATTTATGGCCATGTCCGCACGGTGTTTCCTCGACACTGTTGCTCTTGTCCTTCTCGGTGGCAGAGATCACAGGGGACTAACCTTGGTGAGTAGATCAGTCACTGCAGCCCCAGTGCTGGGGGTGGATACCGAGTCCAGTCTCACCGGTACCAATCAAGCAGGCTGCTCTGTCCTAGATGGTGTCGAGCTTCTCGAGTGTTGCTGTGGCTGCTGGTGAGTGGAGAGTGTTCCATCACTGGGCTTATAGGTGGTGCAAGCGCCAAGCGCAGGCAGCGAAAGGAGGCCATGTCAACCCAAGCACCTCACCCACCCGCCCCTTCAACCATCGTCTGCCCCACCTGTGACAGAGAATGTAGGTCCCACATCGGACTCATCAGTCACCTGAGAACTCATTTTTAGTGTGGAAGCAAGTCATCCTCGGTTCCGAGGGACTGCCTAAGAAGAAGGATGTAGGTGGTGGAGAGGCTTTGCGAGGTCACTTTCTCCCTCACATTCCTCTCCCCTCTTTCTGTCCTTCCCCTTTCCCTCCCCTCCAGTCACTCACGTGCATTCCAGCCTGCATTTTATAGCCTGTTCTATTCAGTTTGATTTCATCTCCTTGTTGAACAGGAAGCGAATGTTGTTGTCACTGCGCAGACACTCGCAGATATCAGTCCTCAAGCCATGGAACAGATCATTGCAAAGGCACCAACTCGACGGAGATTGGCCAGAGCACGGAGAGAGGTGGACGAGCCAGTGGTAAGAAATATGGACATGTTGGTGCGAGCGACACGGACACAAGGACATGGACACGAGTGACATGGACATGAGGACACAGACACGAGGACACGGACACGAGGACACGGACACGAGTGACACGGACATGACACGGACACGAGGACACGGACACGAGGACACAGACACGAGGACACGGACACGAGTGACACGGACACGAGGACACGGATACGAGTGACACGGACACGAGGACACGGACACGAGGACACGGACACGAGGACACGGGGGCACGGACACGAGTGACACGGACACGAGGACACAGACATGAGGACACGGACACGAGGACACGGACACGAGGACACGGACACGAGGACACGAGGGCACGGACACGAGTGACACGGACACGAGGACACGGGCACGAGGACACGGACACGAGGACACGAGGGCACGGACACGAGTGACACGGACACGAGGACACGGACACGAGGACACGGGCACGAGGACACGAGGACACGGACACGAGTGACACGGACACGAGGACACGGACATGAGGACACGGACACGAGGACACGGACACGAGGACACTGTGCTTCTGAGCGTACTGTGGCGGCTCGGCTCAGACTCACCGTCTCGGCAAGTATTCTTTATCCTACGTTCCTTCACCATGCTGAGAGCCCATGGTCTGTAATCACTCGATTCATGCACCGCGATTATGGTCTGGCTGCTGTCCAAGCAAAAGGAGAAGCAAACTCCTCAGAGCAGCGAGTGAGGGGGCGAGGGTGAGAGAGGGGGCGAGGGTGAGGGAGGGGGCGAGGGTGAGAGAGGGGGTGAGAGGGCGAGAGGGGGGTGAGGGGTGGAGGGTGAGGGTGCGGGTGAGAGAGGGTGAGGGTGAGTGAGGGTGAGGGGCGGAGTGAGAGGGTGAGAGGGTGGAGGGAGAGGCTGACAGGGTGGAGGGAGAGGGTGAGGGTGAGAGGGAGAGGGTGAGGGAGAGGTTGAGGGTGAGAAGCGATGGGTAAGGGTGAGGGTGAGGGTGAGGGGCGGAGGGGGAGGGGTGGAGGGAAAGGGTGAGGGATGGAGTGAGAGGGTGAGATTGAGGGGCGGAGGGAGAGGGTGAGGGTGAGGGGCGGAGGGGGTGGGGGAGGGGTGGAGGGAAAGGGTGAGGTTGAGGGGCGGAGGGAGAGGGTGAGGGTGAGGGGCGGAGGGAGAGGCAGAGGGTGAGGGGCGGAGGGAGAGGATGAGGGTGAGGGGCGGAGGGTGAGGCAGAGGTAGAGGGGCGGAGGGAGAGGGTGAGGGGCGGAGGGTGAGGCAGAGGGTGAGGGGCGGAGGGTGAGGCAGAGGGTGAGGGGCGGAGGGAGAGTGTGAGGGTGAGGGGCTGAGGGAGAGGGTGAGGGTGAGGGGCGGAGGGAGAGGGTGAGGATGAGGGGCGGAGGGTGAGGCAGAGGGTGAGGGGCGGAGGGAGAGGGTGAGGGTGAGGGGCGGAGGGAGAGGCAGAGGGTGAGGGGCGGAGGGTGAGGCAGAGGGTGAGGGGCGGAGGGAGAGGAAGAGGGTGAGGGGCGGAGGGAGAGGATGAGGGTGAGGGGCGGAGGGTGAGGCAGAGGGTGAGGGGCGGAGGGAGAGGATGAGGGTGAGGGGCGGAGGGTGAGGCAGAGGGTGAGGGGCGGAGGGAGAGGGTGAGGGTGAGGGGCGGAGGGTGAGGCAGAGGGTGAGGGGCGGAGGGAGAGGGTGAGGGTGAGGGGTGGAGGGTGAGGCAGAGGGTGAGGGGCGGAGGGAGAGGGTGAGGGTGAGGGGCGGAGGGAGAGGGTGAGGGTGAGGGGCGGAGGGAGAGGGTGAGGGTGAGGGGCGGAGGGAGAGGGTGAGGGTGAGGGGCGGAGGGAGAGGGTGAGGGGCGGAGGGTGAGGCGGAGGGTGAGGGGCAGAGGGTGAGGCAGAGGGTGAGGGGCGGAGGGAGAGGGTGAGGGTGGGGGCGGAGGGTGAGGCAGAGGGTGAGGGGCGGAGGGAGAGGGTGAGGGTGAGGGGCGGAGGGAGAGGGTGAGGGTGAGGGGCGGAGGGAGAGGGTGAGGGTGAGGGGCGGAGGGAGAGGGTGAGGGGCGGAGGGAGAGGGTGAGGGTGAGGGGCGGAGGGTGAGGCGGAGGGTGAGGGGCGGAGGGTGAGGCGTGAGGCCGAGGGTGAGGGGCGGAGGGAGAGGGGTGAGGGTGAGGGGCGGAGGGTGAGGCAGAGGGTGAGGGGCGGAGGGTGAGGCAGAGGGTGAGGGGCGGAGGGAGAGGATGAGGGTGAGGGGCGGAGGGTGGGAGAGGGGTGAGGGGGCGGAGGGTGAGGGGCGGAGGGAGAGGGTGAGGGTGAGGGGCGGAGGGAGAGGGTGAGGGGTGAGGGGCGGAGGGTGAGGCGGAGGGTGAGGGGCGGAGGGAGAGGGTGAGGGTGAGGGATGGAGGGTGAGGCAGAGGGTGAGGGGCGGGGAGGGAGAGGATGAGGGTGAGGGGCGGAGGGTGGGAGAGGGTGAGGGGCGGAGGGTGAGGGGCGGAGGGAGAGGGTGAGGGTGAGGGGGCGGAGGGAGAGGGTGAGGGGTGAGGGGCGGAGGGTGAGGTGGAGGGTGAGGGGCGGAGGGTGAGGGGCGGAGGGTGGAGAGGGTGAGGGGGCGGAGGGTGAGGGCGGAGGGAGAGGGTGAGGGGCGGAGGGAGAGGGTGAGGGGCGGAGGGTGAGGCAGAGGGTGAGGGGCGGAGGGTGAGGGGCGGAGGGAGAGGATGAGGGTGAGGGGCGGAGGGAGAGGGTGTGAGGGGCGGAGGTGAGGGTGAGGGGCGGAGTGTGAGGCAGAGGGTGAGGGGCGGAGGGTGAGGCAGAGGGTGAGGGGCGGAGGGAGGAGAGGGTGAGGGTGAGGGGCGGAGGGAGAGGGTGAGGGTGAGGGGCGGAGGGAGAGGGTGAGGGTGAGGGGCGGAGGGAGAGGGTGAGGGGTGAGGGGGCGGAGGGAGAGGGTGAGGGTGATGGGCGGAGGGAGAGGGTGAGGGGCGGAGGGTGAGAGAGGGGCCTCTCCAATGCAGCCGTTTGTGCCAGTGTTTCTGAGGGCTGCCCTCACTCGCTCCCAGACACCAACCAGCTCCTGCTCACACTTGCCCGTTCCCACTCACTCCTGTTTAAAATGGATGAATTTTTTTAAATGATTAATTCCTGGGTTGTGGGCATCACTGGCAATGCCCCGGCATTTATTGCCAATCCCTAGTTGCCCTCGAGAAGGAGGTCGTGAGCCGCCGCCTTGAACCGCTGCAGTCCGTGTGGTGAAGGTGCTCCCACAGTGCTGTTAGGGAGGGAGTTCCAGGATTTTGACCCAGCGACGATGAAGGATCGATGATATATTTCCAAGTCAGGATGGTGTGTGACTGGAGGGGATCTTGGAGGTGGTGGTGTTCCCATGCACCTGCTGCCCTTGTCCTTCTAGGTGGAAGAGGTCGCAGGTTTGGGAGGTGCTGTCGAACAAGCCTTGGCGAGTTGCTGCAGTGCATCTTGTAGATGGTACACACTGCAGCCACGGTGCGCCGGTGGTGGAGGGAGTGAATGTTTAAGGTGGTAGATGGGGTGCCAATCAAGCGGGCTGCTTTGTCCTGGATGGTGTCGAGCTTCTTGAGTGTTGTTGGAGCTGCACTCATCCAGGCAAGTGGAGAGTATTCCATCACACTCCTGACTTGTGCCTTGTAGATGGTGGAAAGGCTTTGGGGAGTCAGGAGGTGAGACACTCGCCGCAGAATACCCAGCCTCTGACCTGCTCTTGTTGCCACAGTATTTATGTGGCTGGTCCAGTTAAGTTTCTGGTCAATGGTGACCCCCCAGGATGTTGATGGTGGGGGAATGCCGTTGAATGTCAAGGGGAGGTGGTTAGACTCTCGCTTGTTGGAGATAGTCATTGTCTGGCACTTGTGTGGCGCGAATATTATTTGCCACTTATCAGCCCAAGCATAAATGTCGTCCAGGTCTTGTTGCATGCGGGCATGGACTGCTTCATTATCTGAGGAGTTGCGAATGGAACTGAACATTGTGCAGTCATCAGCGAACATCCCTATTTCTGACCTTATGTTGGAGGGAAGGTCATTGATGAAGCAGCTGAAGATGGTTGGGCCTAGGACACTGCCCTGAGGAACTCCTGCAGTGATGTCCTGGGGCTGTGATGATTGACCTTCAATCACCACAACCATCTTCCTTTGTGCTAGGTATGACTCCAGCCAGTAAAGAGTTTTCCCCCTGATTCCCATTGACTTCAGTTTTACTTGGGCTCCTTGATGCCACACTCGGTCAAATGCTGCCTTGATGTCACGGGAGGTCACTCTCACCTCACCTCTGGAATTCAGCTCTTTTGTCCTTGTTTGGACCAAGGCTGTAATGAGGTCGGGAGGTGAGTGGCAGAACTCAAACTGACCATCATTGAGCAGGTTATTGTTGAGTAAGTGCCGCTTGATAGCACTGTCGACGACACCTTCCATCACTTTGCTGATGATTGAGAGTAGACTGATGGGGCGGTAATTGGCCAGATTGGATTTGTCCTGCTTTTTGTGGACAGGACATACCTGGGCAGTTTTCCACATTGTCGGATAGATGCCAGTGTTGTAGCTGTACTGGAACAGCTTGGCTAAGGGCGCGGCTAGTTCTGGAGCACAAGTCTTCAGCACGAGAGCCGGGATGTTGTCAGGGCCCATAGCCTTTGCTGTATCCAGTGCGCTCAGCTGTTTCTTGATATCACGTGGAGTGAATCGAATTGGCTGAAGACTGGCTTCTGTGATGGTGGGGACCTCAGGAGGAGGCCGATATGGATCATCCACTCGGCACTTCTGGCTGAAGATGGTTGCAAACGATTCAGCCTTGTCTTTTGCACTCACGTGCTGGGCTCCACCATCATTGAGGATGGGGATATTCATGGAGCCTCCTCCTCCCGTTAGTTGTTTAATGGTCCACCACCATTCACGACTGGATGTGGCAGGACTGCAGAGCTTTGATCTGATCCGTTGATTGTGGGATCGCTTAGCCCTGTCTATCGCATGCTGCTTCCACTTTTTAGCATGAATGTAGTCCTGTGTTGCAGCTTCCCCAGGTTGGCACCTCATTTTTAGGTACGCCTGGTGCTGCTCCCAGCATGCTCTTCTACACTCCTTATTGAACCAGGGTTGGTCCCCTGGCTTGGTGGTAATGGTAGAGTGAGGGATATGCCGGGCCATGAGGTTACAGATTGTGGTGGAATACAATTCTGCTGCTGCTGATGGCCCACAGCGCCTCATGGATGCTCAGTTTTGAGCTGCTAGATCTGTTCTGAATCTATCCCATTTAGCACGGTGGTAGTGCCACACAACACGATGGGGGGTGTCCTCAGTGTGAAGACGGGACTTTGTCTCCACAATGACTGTGTGGTGGTCACTGCTACCAATGCTGTCATGGACAGATGCATCTGCGACAGGTAGATTGGTGAGGACGAGGTCAAGTATCACCACCTGTCGCAGGCCCAGACTGGTGGTTATATCCTTCAGGACTCAACCAGCTCGGTCAGTAGTGGTGCTACCGAGTCACTCTTGGTGATGGACATTGAAGTCCCCCACCCTGAGACTTCATGAGGTCCAGAGTCAATGTTGAGGACTCCCAGGGCCACTCCTTCCCGACTGTATACCACTGTGCCACCACCCCTGGTGGATCTGTCCTGCCGGTGGGACAGGAGATACCCAGGGATGGTGATGGAGGAGTTTGGGACATTGGCTGAAAGGTATGATTCTGTGAGTATGACTGTGTCAGGCTGTTGCTTGACTAGTCTGTGGGACAGCTCTCCCAATTTTGACACAAGTCCCCAGATGTTGGTGAGGAGGACTTTGCAGGGGTGACTGGGCTGGGTGTGCTGTTGCCGTGTCCATGTCCGTAGCCGGCGGCGTGTCCGATGCCGGGTGGTCCGTCCGGTTTTATTCTTATTATTGTGTTTCGTAGCGGTTTGTTACAACTGAGTGTCTCGCTCGGCCATTTCAGAGAGCAGTTAAAAGTCAACCACATTGCTGTGGGTCTGGAGTCACATATCGGCCAGACCGGGTAAGGACGGCAGATTTCCTTCCCTAAAGGACATTAGTGAACCAGGTGGGGTTTTACGACAATCCGATAGTTTCATGGTCACCATTACTGATACTGACATCACCAATTTAAATTTTAAAGGGAACGAACTACATGAGGACGAACGCGATGCTGGAGATGAGGCAACTGAACCGGGACTCGTTCTGGGAACAGGCAGAGGTACACACAGCACGTGGGGGTGGGGGGTTTGGGGGTCTGTGTGGGGGGGGTTTGGGGGGTCTGTGTGGGGGGGTTTGGGGGTCTGTGGGGGGGGTTAGGGGGTCTGTGTGGGGGGGGTTTGGGGGTCTGTTGGGGGGGTTTGGGGGTCTGTTGGGGGGGTTTGGGGGTCTGTGGGGGGGTTTGGGGGGTCTGTGTGGGGGGGTTTGGGGGTCTGTGGGGGGGGGTTTGGGGGGTCTGTGTGGGGGGGGGTTGGGGGTCTGTGGGGGGCGGGGTTTGGGGGTCTGTGGGGGGATCTGTGATTAACGAGCATTTGTTCTGTTTACTGTCCAGACGGAAGAGGAGATGAGGAGAGAGGAGGAAAGGGCAAGGGTGAGGGAGGAGAGACGGAGATGGGAGAGAGAACGAATGCAACAGGAAAGAAAAGATGCTGAAGGAAGAGAGAGTAAATACCGAGAGAGGGACCAGCTCGCCGAGGAAGAGCGGTAAGAGGAGCTGAGGCAAGCAACAGGTTCGTGGGATCAGGCACAGGAACAGGAGGAGGCCATTCAGCCCCTCGAGCCCGTTATACAGGAACAGGAGGAGGCCATTCAGCCCCTCGAGCTTGTTACACAGGAACAGGAGGAGGCCATTCAGCCCCTCGAGCCCGTTATACAGGAACAGGAGGAGGCCATTCAGCCCCTCGAGCCTGTTACACAGGAACAGGAGGAGGCCATTCAGCCCCTCGAGGCTGTTACACAGGAACAGGAGGAGGCCATTCAGCCCCTCGAGGCTGTTACACAGGAATAGGAGGAGGCCATTCAGCCCCTCGAGGCTGTTACACAGGAATAGGAGGAGGCCATTCAGCCCCTCAAGCCTCTTACACAGGTAAAGCATAGGAACTTTCGAAAGGCAATTGGATATATACTTGAAGAGGAGTAATTTTCTAGGCTCTGGGGAAAGAGCGGGGGAGTGGGATTAATTGGAGAGCTCTTTCAAAGAGCTGGCACAAGCACGATGGGCCGAATGGCCTCCTCCTGTGCTGTAAGAGTCGATTTTAATACCCTCCCCCATCAAAAATCTATCAATCTCAGTTTGGAAATTTTCAATTGACCCCCAGCCTCACTCATCCTTTTGGGGGGAGAGCTCCAGATTTCCCCCACCCTTTGTGTGAAGAAGTGCTTCCTGACATCACCCCTGAACGGTCTGGCTCTAATTTGAAGGTTCTGCCCCCTTGTTCTGGACTCCCCCCACCAGAGGAACTAGTTTCTGTCTATCGACTCCTTTAATCATCTTAAACACCTCGATCAGATCACCCCTTAATCTTCTAAACTCGAGGGAATACAAGCCCAGTCTGTGCCACCTGTCCTCGTAATTTAACCCTTTTAGCCCCGGTATCATTCTGGTGAATCTGCGCTGCTCCCTCTCCGAGGCCAATCGATCCTTCCTGAGGTGCGGGGCCCAGAACGGAACGCAGTGTCCAGATGGGGTCTGACCAGAGCTCGGTACAGCTGGAACAGAACTTCCACCCCTTTGTGTTCCAGACCCGGGAGATAAAGGCCGACATTCCAGCAGCTTTTTGAATTATTTTGGTTCCTGTCCTCTAGCTTTTAGTGATTTCTGTACTTGGACCCTGAAATCTCTCTGCACCTCCACTGTTCCCAGTTTCTCACCATTTAGAGAATACTCTGAGCGATCTTTCTTGGGTCCACAGTGGGTGAGCTCACACTTCCCCACATTGAACTCCATCTGCCAGAGTTTTACCCACTCACAATCTATCAATGTCCCTTTGCAACTTTCTGTTCCCATCCACACGATTTACTGTGCTTCCTAACTTAGTGTCGTCAGCAAACTCGGATATACGGCTCTCGATTCATTCATCCAAGTCATTTATAAATATATAGTGAACAGCTGAGGCCCCAGTACAGATCCCTGGGGGGCCACTAGTCACATCCTGACAATTGGAGTACACACCCATTATCCCTGCTCTGTCTCCTACCCCCTCACCAATTCCCTACCCATGTCAACAGGTTGCCTCTTATTCCAGGTGTTCTCACTTTTGTTAACATGTGGAACCTTGTCAAATGCCTCTGGAAGTCCATATAAGTAGCATCCATCGGCATTTCCTTATCTATCACGTTAGTTGCCTCCTCAAAAAATTCAACGAGGTTCATTAGACCTGACTCACCCTTTACAAATCCATGCTGTCTCTCTCTGATCAGCTCAGATTGTCCAATTGCTCAGTCACTCTGTCCCTAAAAACACATCCATGTGAGACAATTGGACCTGATATTGTCTTCTTAGGCAGCCCACCCGGAGTCGAGGATGACTTGCTTCCACTCTAATATTGTGGGTTCTAAGGTGACGAATGAGTCCCATGTGGGATCCACAGGTGGGGCAGGTAGTGGTGGAAGTGACGATGGGTGGAGTGCTTGGCTTGTCCGACGCTCCGTCTGCTGTTTGTACTTGGCTTCCGTGTGTGCCCGACGAAGAATGTCAAAATGTTCAGTGCCTTCTCGAATGCTTCTCCTCCAATTTGAGCGGTCTTGGGCCAGGGACTCCCAAGAGTCGACAAGGATGTTACATTTTTTCAAGGAGGCTTTGAGGACGTCCTAAAAGTGTTTTCTCCGCCCTCCTGGAAATCGCTTGCCATTACAGAGCTCGGAGTATAGTGTTTATCTGAGGGAGCGCTGCACTGTCGGAGGGGCAGTACTGAGGGAGCGCTGCACTGTCGGAGGGGCAGTACTGAGGGAGCGCTGCACTGTCGGAGGGGCAGTACTGAGGGAGCGCTGCACTGTCAGAGGGGCAGTACTGAGGGAGCGCTGCACTGTCGGAGGGGCAGTACTGAGGGAGCGCTGCACTGTCGGAGGGGCAGTACTGAGGGAGCGCCGCACTGTCAGAGGGGCAGTACTGAGGGAGCGCCGCACTGTCAGAGGGGCAGTACTGAGGGAGCGCTGCACTGTCGGAGGGGCAGTACTGAGGGAGCGCTGCACTGTCGGAGGGGCAGTACTGAGGGAGCGCCGCACTGTCGGAGGGGCAGTACTGAGGGAGCGCTGCACTGTCAGAGGGGCGGTACTGAGGGAGCGCTGCACTGTCGGAGGGGCAGTACTGAGGGAGCGCTGCACTGTCGGAGGGGCAGTACTGAGGGAACGCCGCACTGTCGGAGGGTCAGTACTGAGGGAGCGCTGTACTGTCGGAGGGACGGTACTGAGGGAGCGCTGCACTGTCAGAGGGGCAGTATTGAGGGAGCGTTGCACTGTCGGAGGGGCGGTACTGAGGGAGCGCTGCACTGTCAGAGGGGCAGTACTGAGGGAGCGCTGCACTGTCGGAGGGGCAGTACTGAGGGAGCGCCGCACTGTCGGAGGGGCAGTACTGAGGGAGCACCGCACTGTCGGAGGAGCAGTACTGAGGGAGCGCCGCACTGTCAGAGGGGCGGTACTGAGGGAGTGTTGCACTGTCGGAGGGGCAGTACTGAGGGAGCGCCGCACTGTCAGAGGGGCGCTACTGATGGAGTGTTGCACTGTCGAAGGGGCAGTACTGAGGGAGGGCTGCACTGTCAGAGGGGCGGTACAGAGGAAGCGCTGCACTGTCGGAGGGACAGTACTGAGGGAGCGCTGCACTGTCAGAGGGGCGGTACTGAGGGAGCGCTGCACTGTCAGAGGGGCAGTACTGAGGGAGCGCCGCACTGTCGGAGGGTCAGTACTGAGGGAGCGCTGCACTGTCGGAGAGGCGGTACTGAGGGAGCGCTGCACTGTCAGAGGGGCAGTACTGAGGGAGCGCTGCACTGTTGGAGGGGCAGTACTGAGGCAGCGCCGCACTGTCGGAGGGGCAGTACTGAGGGAGCACCGCACTGTCTGAGGAGCAGTACTGAGGGAGCGCCGCACTGTCAGAGGGGCGGTACTGAGGGAGTGTTGCACTGTCGGAGGGGCAGTACTGAGGGAGCGCCACACTGTCAGAGGGGCGGTACTGAGGGAGTGTTGCACTGTCGAAGGGGAAGTACTGAGGGAGGGCTGCACTGTCGGAGGAGCAGTACTGAGGGACCGCCGCACAGTCAGAGGGGCGGTACTGAGGGAGTGTTGCACTGCCGGAGGGGCAGTACTGAGGGAGCGCTGCACTGTCGGAGGAGCAGTACTGAGAGAGCGCCGCACTGTCGGAATAACAGGACTGAGGGAGCGCTGCACTGTCAGAGGGACGGTACTGAGGGAGTGCTGCACCGTCAGAGGGGCGGTATTGAAGGAGCGCCGCATTGTTGGAGGGGCAGTACTGAGGCAACGCTGCACAGTCAGAGGGGCGGTACTGAGGGAGTGTTGCACTGTCGGAGGAGCAGTACTGAGGGAGCACCGCACTGTCGGAGGGACAGTACTGAGGGAGCGCTGCACTGTCAGAAGGTCAGTACTGAGGGAGCGCTACACTGTCAGAGGGCCAGTACTGAGGGAGCGCCGCACTATCGGAGGGGCAGTACTGAGGGAGCGCCGCACTGTCGGAGGGGCAGTACTGAGGGTGCGCTGCACTGCCAGAGATGCAGAACTGAGGGAGCACCGCACTGTCGGAGCGGCAGTACTGAGGGAGCGCTGCACTGTTGGAGGGGCAGTACTGAGAGTTGCACAGTCGGAGGGGCAGGACTGAGGGAGCGCTCATAGAGTCATTGAGTTATACAGCTCTCGCTATGAAGGCCAACATACCATTTGCCTTCTTAACCGCCTGCTGCACCTGCATGCTTACCTTCAGTGACTGGTGCACAAGGATACCCAGGTCTCGTTGCACGCCCCCTTCTCCCAATCTATTGCCATTCAGATAATAATCTGCCTTCCTTTTTTTGCTACCAAAGTGGATAACCTCACATTTATCCACGTTATATTGCATCTGCCATGCTTCTGCCCAATCACCAAACCTGTCCAAATCATCTTGTAGTTTTTTGGCATATTCCTCACAGCACACATGTCCACCCAGCTTTGTGTCATCTGCAAATTTGGAGATATTACATCTAGTTCCCTTGTCTAGATCATTAATATATATCATGAATAGCTGGGGTCCAAGGACCGATCCCTGCGGTACCCCACTAGTCACTGCCTGCCACTCGGAAAAAGACCCGTTTATTCCAACTCTTTGCTTTCTATCTGCCAACCAGTTCTCTATCCAAGTCAATACCTTGCCCCCAATCCCATGTGCCTTAACTTTACACGCTAATCTCTTATGTGGGACCTTATCGAAAGCCTTCTGAAAGTCCAAATACACCACATCCACTGGTTCTCCCTTATCTATTTTACCAGTTACATCCTCAAAAAATTCCAGTAGATTAGTCAAGCACGATTTACCTTTTGTAAATCCATGTTGACTTTGTCCGATCCTGTCACTGTTATCCAAGTGATCTGCTATTACATTCGAATTTTTTGAATGTTGGAAGATGATCAGCAATGCATCTACTATTTCTAGGGCCACTTCCTTAAGTACCCTAGGATGTAGATTATCAGGCCCTGGGGATTTATCGGCCTTCAATCCCGTCAATTTCTCTAACACCATTTCCCTACAAATACTGATTTCATTCAGTTCCTCCCTTTCATCAGACCCTATGTTCCCTGACATTTCTGGGAGGTTATTTGTGTCCTCCTTTGTGAAGACAGAACAAAAATATGTATTTAATTGGTCAACCATTTCTTTGTTCCCCATTATAAATTCCCCTGATTCTGACTTCACCAATCTTTTTCTCTTCACATATCTATAAAAGCTTTTGCAGTCAGTTTTTATGTTCCCCGCAAGCTTACTCTCATATTCTATTTTCCCTTTCTTAATTAATCCCTTTTTCTTCCTTTGTTGAATCCTAAACTGTTCCCAATCCTCTGGATTACTGCTTTTTCTGGCCAATTTATATGTCCTCTCCTTGGATCTAATGCTATCCCTAATTTCCCTCATTAGCCACGGTTGAGTCACCTTTTTTGTTTTATTTTTATGCCAAACTGGGATGAACAAATTCTGTAGTTCATCCATGCGGTCTTTGAATTTTTGCCATTGCCTATCCACTGTTAACCCTTTGAGTGACATTCCCCAATCAAAACTACCTAATTTGCGCCTCAGACCATCGTAGTTTCCTTTATTTAAATTCAGGTCACTAGTCTCTGAGTCAACTACTTCATTCTCCATCTTAATGAAGAATTCGATCATATTATGGTCGCTCCGACCCAAGGGGTCTCGTACAACAAGATTGCTAATTAATCCATTCTCGTTACATAATACCCAGTCTAAGATGGCCTGATCTCTGGTTGGTTCCTCGACATATTGGTCCAGGAAACCATCCCGTAAACACTCCAGGAATTCCTCCTCCACAGTATTGTTACTAATTTGGTTAGCCCAATCTATATGTAAATTAAAGTCACCCATGATGACTGCTGTGCCCTTTTTGCACGCCTCTCTAATTTCCCTTTTAATGCCATCCCCAACCTCCACATTACTGTTTGGAGGTCTATATACCACTCTCACTAACGTTTTCTGCCCCTTGGTATTTCTCAGTTCTACCCATACAAATTCCACATCATCAGAGGTAATATCCTTCCTTACAATTGGGTTAATCCCTTCTTTAACCAGTAATGCTACCCCAACTCCCTTTCCTTTTTGCCTATCTTTCCTGAATATTGAATACCCCTGGATGTTGAGTTCCCAGCCTTTGCCACCCTGGAGCCATGTTTCCGTAATCCCAATCAAATCATATTCGTTTACCTCTATTTGCGCAGCTAATTCATCCACCTCATTACGAATGCTCCTCGCATTAAGACACAAAGCCTTCAGGCTTGTTTTTTTAACGCTCTTAGACCTATTAGAATTATTATTTATTTACTGTGGCCATGTTTGATTTAAACCGTTGATTTCTCTGACTGCCACTTTGGTTTTCTCCTTCCTATCTTTTGCTTTTATCCTCGTTTCCCTTTCCTCTGTCCCCCTGCTCAGGTTCCCAACCCCCTGCCATTTTAGTTTAAACCCTCCCCCAGAGCACCTGCAAACACTCCCCCTAGGACATCGGTCCCGGCCCTGCCCAGGTGCAAACCGTCCGGTTTGAACTGGTCCCACCTCCCCCAGAACCGGTTCCAATGTCCCAGGAATTTGAATCCCTCCCCCTGGCACCATTCCTCTAGCCACGTATTCATCTGAAATATTCTTCTATTTCTACTCTGACTTGCACGTGGCACTGGTAGCAATCTATTCTATTCCCATTTTCCAGCACTTGGTCCGTAGCCTTGTATGCTACGGCATTTCAAGTGTTCATCTAAATGCTTCTTGAATGTTGTGAGGGTTCCTGCCTCTACCACCCTTTCAGGCAGTGAGTTCCAGATTCCAACCACCCTCTGGGTGAAAGGGTTTTTCCTCAAATCCCCTCTAAACCTCCTGCCCCTTACCTTGAAACTGTGCCCCTTGGTTATTGACCCCTCTGCTAGGGGGAAAAGTTCCTTTCTATCTACCCGATCTATGCCCCTCATAATTTTGTACACCTCAATCAGGTCCCCCCTCAGCCTTCTCTGCTCTAAGGAAAACAACCCCAGCCTGTCCAGTCTCTCTTCATAGCTGAAGCGCTCCAGCCCAGGTAACATCCTGGTGACCTCCTCTGCACCCTCTCCAATGCAATCACATCCTTCCTATAGTGTGGCGACCAGAACTGCACACAGTATTCCAGCTGTGGCCTAACTAGCGTTTTGTACAGCTCCATCATAACCTCTCTGCTCTTGTATTCTAAGCCTCGGCTAATGAAGGCAAGTATCCCATATGCCTTTATAACCACCTTATCTATCTGTCCTGCTGCCTTCAAGGATCTATGTACATGCACACCAAGGTCCCTCTGATCCTCTGCCCTTCCTAGGATCCTACCATTCATTGTGTATTCCCCTGCCTTGTTATGAAGGGATAATTACAAGTCCTAGCCCTGTCTCGGGCTACCCCAGATCAGGCGTATTCCCCAGACGTTCACCTTCAACTTAAGTTAGAGATAGCCGAATTCCATAAGATGCTTATGTGTGTCTAAAGGTTCAGGCTATCTCTCCCTAAAGGAAAGGAACGACTGAAGATGTTACCATACTCCAGATAGTACTTTTAATAAGTTTAACTAGACTGTAACCTTCCGGATATTATGAGGGTCCGGAATACCCCCCAGAATTCTGCAACTCCTTACAAAAGCGTGTACAGAATTTGGGTTTGCGAGTTTATACAGAATTACTCTTTGAGACAATTCAAAAATATATAGTTTTATTTAAGAGCCAACATTCATTTAACAGCTGCTGAATCAGTCGCAACATTAACAATTCAAAATACTGATAGCTTACATTTCTTATTTCTCAGAGATCCTTATTTTCAAATCTTTACTTCGTTACATTTCTACATTTCTTACTTATCTCTAAATCCAGAACACCCACCAAATTCAATTACTTTGATTACCCGAGACTCATAGTTAAAAACTTATAGAGCATGCCTGTGAAGTTGAGAAATGTTTGGCCCGTTCAGCGAACTCTGACTTTCTGTTTGAAAGCTCTTATTTTTATATCCTTTTGGCAGTGGTTTATTCTTTTGAAGTTCTCTGCTGATGTCAGCTAATTGTCTTTATTGATTCTCTCTTTTGAATGCTTTCTATCTTACTGTCAATTCAACTATTGCATGCATAATTATGTCTCTACCTTAAGGTGTTTCAAAAACCATCATAAAAACAATATGACAGTAGTCTTTATTTGATGTCATTCTTACAAAATGCTTTCATTCAATTCTTAATATTGGCTTTACTAGTTTTTAGCAGACATTGTGATGACACAAAGCTGGGTGGGCGTGTGTGCTGTGAGGAGGATGCTGAGAAACTCCAGGATGTTTTGGACAGGTTGGGTGATTGGGCAGAAGCATGGCAGATGCAATATAACGTAGATAAATGCGAGGTTATCCACTTTGGTGTCAAAAACAGGAAGGCAGAGGCCCGGCTTAAAAACCGGCGCCAAAGCAGAAGCCCGACCAGTTCGGGCAGGGAGCAGCAGCGGAGAGCAGCAGAGGCCCGGCTTAAAAACCGGCGCCAAAGCAGAAGCCCGACCAGTTCGGGCAGGGAGCAGCAGCGGAGGAGGAGCAGAGGCCCGGCTTAAAAACCGGCGCCAAAGCAGAAGCCCGACCAGTTCGGGCAGGGAGCAGCAGCGGAGAGCAGCAGAGGCCCGGCTTAAAAACCGGCGCCAAAGCAGAAGCCCGACCAGTTCGGGCAGGGAGCAGCAGCGGAGAGCAGCAGAGGCCCGGCTTAAAAACCGGCGCCAAAGCAGAAGCCCGACCAGTTCGGGCAGGGAGCAGCAGCGGAGAGCAGCAGAGGCCCGGCTTAAAAACCGGCGCCAAGGCAGAGGCGTACCAAATCAACATCAGAGGAGAGAGGTAAAAAATAATCAGAGTGTGACGTCACCAGGGAGCACGTAAGTGATTGGTTGGTGAGTATTTCTCTCTTTTCAGTACAAGCTTGAATTCTGTGGTGTTAAATTTCTCGGGATTAAGGTGTAGTGGGGACAGTTGGTAAATAAAGCGCCCTAGAGTATACCTGTAACTGGGGTATTGAATTAATTTTTAAATTAATTAAAGGAGTAAGTCATGGCAGGAGAGCTCAGACCCGTGTTCTGCTCCTCTTGCTCCATGTGGGAAATCAGGGACGCTGCCAGTGTCCCTGACGACCATGTGTGCGGGAAATGCATCCAGCTGCAGCTACTTGTAGACCGCATTGCGGCGCTCGAGCTGCGGGTGGATGGGTTGTGGAGCATGCGCGATGCTGAGAGGCTCGTGGATACCACGTTTAGCGAGTTGTGCACGCCTCAGGGTAGGGCAGCACAGGGAGTGACCATCAGGCGGAGCAACAAAGGCAGGCAGGTAGTGCAGGGAACCCCTGCGGACATCCCCCTTTCAAACAGGTATACCGCTTTGGATACTGTTGAGGGGGATGACTCACCAGGGGAAGGCAGCAGCAGCCAACTTCCTGGCACTGGGGGTGCTCCTGCTGCCCAGGAGGGGGGGAAAAAGAGTGGGAGAGCAATAGTGGTAGGGGATTCTATAGTAAGGGGAACAGATAGGCGTTTCTGTGGCCGCAAACGTGACTCCAGGATGGTTTGTTGCCTCCCTGGTGCCAGGGTCAAGGATGTCACTGAGCGGCTGCAGGGCATTCTGGAGGGGGAGGGTGAACAGCCAGTGGTCGTGGTCCACATTGGTACCAACGACATAGGTAAAAAGAGGGATGAGGTCCTGCATCAAGAATTTAGGGAGCTAGGTAACAGATTAAAGGGCAGGACCTCAAAGGGTGTAATCTCTGGATTACTCCCAGTGCCACGTGCTAGTAAGTATAGGAATGGGAGGATAGAGCAGATGAATGCGTGGCTAAAGAGTTGGTGTAGGGGGGAGGGTTTTACTTTCCTGGATCACTGGGCCTGCTTCTGGGAAAGGTGGGACTTGTACAAGTCGGACGGGTTGCACCTGAACCAGAGCGGGACAAATATCCTTGCGGGGAGGTTTGCTAGCACTGTCGGGGGAGGTTTAAACTAACTTGGCAGGGGGATGGGATACAGAGGGGAGCTGAAATAGGGGGGGATGTGCTGCCAATTATGGAGGAAAAAACAAGTCAGCTTGGTAGACAGGGCAAATATATAAGGGCAAGGCTGGATGGCATCTATTTTAATGCAAGGAGTCTTGCAAATAAGGTGGATGAACTGAAGGTGTTGATAAACACATGGGAGTATGATATTGTTGCTATCACGGAGACATGGTTGAGGGAGGGGCAAGACTGGCAGCTCAATATTCCGGGGTACAGAATCTTCAGGCGAGACAGAGGGGGAGGTATAAGAGGAGGGGGTGTCGCAATATTAATTAAGGAGTCAATTACTGCACTAAGGAGGGATGATATATTAGCAGGGTCCTCTAATGAGGCCATATGGGTGGAGCTTAAAAACAAAAAGGGGGCAAGCACTTTGCTGGGAGTGTACTATAGGCCTCCAAACAGTCAGGGGGAGATAGAGGAACAGATATGTAGGCAAATCTCAGAGAAATGTGCAAATAATAGGGTAATAATAATGGGGGATTTCAACTTCCCCAATATTAACTGGGATAGTCAAAGTGTGAAAGGCTCAGAGGGTGTAGAATTCTTAAAGTGCATCCAGGAGAGCTTTTTGAGCCAGCATGTAGAAAGTCCTACAAGAGAGGGGGCGGTACTGGACCTAATTCTAGGGAATGTGGCCGGCCAAGTGGAAAAAGTGCTAGTAGGTGAGCACTTTGGTGATAGTGACCATAATATGGTAAGATTTAAGGTGGTCATGGAAAAGGACAGGGATGGGCCGGAAATAAAGGTTCTAAATTGGGGGAAGGCCGATTTTAATAGGATAAGGCAGGATCTGGCCAAAATGGACTGGGATCAGCTACTTGTAGGAAAATCCGCATCGGAGCAATGGGAGGCTTTCAGAAGGGAGATTGAGATCATACAAGGGCAACATGTTCCCATAAAGGTCAAGAGTGGTTCCAAAAACCACAGGGAACCGTGGATGTCAGGGGATATACGGGAATGGATTAGGAAAAAAAGGAGGGCTTTTGGTAGATACAAAAGGCTAAAGACAGAGGAAGCCCTAGAGGAGTACAAAAAGTGCAGGGGGATACTTAAAAAAGAAATTAGGAGATCAAGGAGGGGCCATGAAATAACACTGGCGAGCAAAATAAAGGAAAATCCGAAGATGTTTTATAAGTATATTAAGGGTAAAAGGATAACTAGGGAAAAAATAGGGCCCATTAGGGACAAAAGTGGCAATCTGTGTGTGGAGCCGGAAGATGTAGGAGGGGTTCTAAATGAATTTTTTGCATCTGTTTTCACTATGGAGAAGGACGATGTAGACATAGAAATAGGGCGGGGGGACTGTGATATGCTCGAACATATTAACATCGAGAGGGAGGAGGTATTGGCGGTTTTAGCTGGCCTAAAAATGGATAAATCCCCAGGCCCGGATGAAATGTACCCCAGGCTGCTGTGTGAGGCAAAGGAGGAGATTGCGGGGGCTCTAACACATATATTCAGGACCTCTCTGGCCACAGGGGATGTGCCAGAGGACTGGAGAACCGCTAATGTAGTACCATTATTCAAGAAGGGTAGTAGGGAAAAACCGGGGAACTACAGGCCAGTGAGCCTAACATCAGTGGTAGGAAAATTACTGGAAAAAATCCTGAGGGACAAAATTTGTCTCCACTTGGAGAGGCAAGGATTAATCAGGGATAGTCAACATGGCTTTGTCAAGGGAAGATCATGTCTGACTAATTTGATTGAATTTTTTGAGGGGGTGACTAGGTGTGTGGATGAGGGTAACGCAGTGGATGTGGTATACATGGATTTCAGTAAGGCCTTCGATAAAGTCCCGCACAGGAGACTGGTCAAGAAGGTAAGAGCCCATGGAATCCAGGGTGCCTTGGCACATTGGATACAAAACTGGCTTAGTGGCAGAAGGCAGAGGGTGATGGTCGAAGGTTGTTTTTGTGACTGGAAACCTGTGGCCAGTGGGGTACCACAGGGATCGGTGCTGGGTCCCTTGCTGTTTGTGGTCTACATTAATGACTTGGATATGAATGTAAAGGGTATGATCAGTAAATTCGCGGATGATACTAAAAT
Source organism: Somniosus microcephalus (assembly GCF_052327205.1). NCBI lineage: Eukaryota > Metazoa > Chordata > Chondrichthyes > Squaliformes > Somniosidae > Somniosus > Somniosus microcephalus. The sequence continues at coordinate 388,440,150 of NC_140988.1, read as the reverse complement.
TGGTAGGGTGGTAAATAGCGAGGAGGGTAGCCTCAGTCTGCAGAACGATATAGATGGGTTGGTCAGATGGGCGGAACAGTGGCAAATGGAATTTAACCCGGAAAAGTGCGAGGTGATGCACTTTGGGGGGTCTAACAAGGCAAGGGAATACACAATGAAGGGAAAGACCCTAGGCAAGACGGAGGGTCAGAGGGATCTGGGTGTGCAGGTACACAGATCCCTGAAGGCGGCGGAACAGGTGGATAAGGTGGTAAAAAAGGCATATGGGATACTTGCCTTCATTAGCCGAGGCATAGAATATAAGAGCAAGGAGGTTATGATGGAGCTGTATAAAACACTGGTTAGGCCACAGCTGGAATACTGTGTGCAGTTCTGGTCGCCACACTACAGGAAAGATGTGATCGCGTTAGAGAGGGTGCAGAGGAGGTTCACCAGGATGTTACCAGGGCTGGAGCGCTTCAGCTATGAAGAGAGACTGGGCAGATTGGGTTTGTTTTCCTTGGAGCAGAGGAGGCTGAGGGGGGACATGATTGAGGTGTACAAAATTGTGAGGGGCATAGATAGGATGGATGCTGAGGAGCTTTTCCCCTTAGTAGAGGGGTCAATAACTAGGGGGCATAGATTCAAGGTAAAGGGCGGGAGGTTTAGAGGGGTTTTGAGAAAGAACTTTTTCACCCAGAGGGTGGTTGGAGTCTGGAACTCACTGCCTGAAAGGGTTGTGGAGGCAGAAACCCTCACAACATTTAAGAAGCATTTGGATGAGCATTTGAAATGCCATAGCATACAAGGCTACGGGCCAAATGCTGGAATATGGGATTAGATTAGACAGGGCTTGATGGCCGGCATGGACACGATGGGCCGAAGGGCCTCTATCCGTGCTGTATTACTCTATGACTCTATGACTCTAAGGGGAAGTGCAATGAGACCTGGGCATCCTTGTGCACCAGTCACTGAAGGTAAGCATGCAGATGCAGCAGGCGGGTAAGAAGGCAAATGGTATGTTGGCCTTCGTAGCAAGAGGGTTCGAGTACAGGAACAAGGATGTCTTGCTACAGTTGTACAGGGCCTTGGTGAGACCACATCTTGAGTATTGTGTGCAGTTTTGGTCGCCTTATCTGAGGAAGTATGTTCTTGCCATGGAAGGAGTTGAGCGAAGATTCACCAGACTGATACCTGGGATGGCAGGAATGACGTATGAGGAGAGATTGGGTCGATGGGGCTTGTACTCGCTGGAGTTTAGAAGAATGAGAGGGGATCGCATTGAAACTTATAAAATTCTAACAGGACTAGACAGACGAGATGCAGGAAGGATGTTCCTGATGGCCGGGGAGTCCAGAACCAGGGGTCATAGTCTAAGGATAAGGGGTAAGCCATTTAGGACAGAGATGAGGAGGAATTTCTTCACCCAGAGAGTGGTGAACCTGTGGAATTCTCTACCACAGAGGGCAGTAGAGGCCAATTCATTAAATATATTCAAGAAGGAGTTGGATATATTTCTTAAGGATAAAGGGATCAAGGGGTATGGGGAGAAAGCAGGGACCGGGTACTGAATTTGGATGATCAGCCATGATCTCATTGAATGGCGGAGCAGGCTCGCGGGGCCGAATGGCCTACTCCTGCTCCTATCTTCTATGTTTCTATGTTTCTATGTTTCCTAACTGCTCCAAGTTCAATACAAACACAATGTAATTGCTTGGTGTATCTATTGAAGTCATATCTTCAAAGTGTTCTTGTTGGTATCATATTTACTATGTCTATATCAAAGACACTGACCACAAGAGAGACGGTGAGACGGCCTTCAGCAAAAGAGTCGCCGGACCCGCTGCCTCCATTAACAATAACAATCGGCGGCGGCGGCAGAAGCAGCAGCTCCGGGGAGAAGCTCAACACCAGGCTGGCGGATGCGGGGAGTGGGAGCGGCGAGTGCTGAAGGACACAGCAGCAGCAGCAGTGGCGGTGGCAGTGCGGACCTGGGAGGAGCGGCGAGGCGGCGGCGGCGGCAATACCAACTCAGCACCGGCAGAATGTTCAAAGAGTGATGTCAGAAGTCAAAAGTGACGTCAGCACAAGGGGAGGGAGCTGATTGAGACCAGTGTCGGGAGCGGAGGTACAAGGCTTACCAATCTCACAGACCGGCGGTGGCGTTCCGGAGCCACGTCATGATTCAAAAAGTGATGTGAGCAAGAGGAAGCAGCAGATTGGGTGAGTACGGCCAGGTGAGTATTTATACTACGCTATAGTTTGACAGTTAAGATTAATAGTTTATAAAATTTAAAAGGTCTCAATCTTTGTGGTTATAGTTTCTAAGGTCCCCGTTGGAGTGCTAGTAACCAAGGGCCCTTGAGTATATCATTTAATTGTAGTGTAATTAGTGGTATTGATTTGATTTAAATTAATTAAAATTAATTAAAGTGTAAGTCATGGCAGGACAGCTCGGCCCCGTGGCATGCTCCTCCTGCACTATGTGGGAAATCAGGGACACTTCCTGTGTCCCTGACGACCAAGTGTGCGGGAAGTGTATCCAGCTGCAGCTACTGACAGACCGCATTGCGGCGCTGGAGCTGTGAATGGATACATACTGGAGCATTCGTGATGCTGAGGATGTCGTGGACATCACGTTTAATCAGTTAGTCACACCGCAGGTAAAGGCTGCACAGGCAGGAAGGGAATGGATGACCACCAGGCAGAGTAGTAGGCGGAGGCAGGTAGTGCAGGGGTCCCCTGTGGCCATCCCCCTCTCAAACAGATATACCACTTTGGATATTGTTGAGGGAGATGGCTTACCAGGGGAAGGCAGCAGCAGCCAACTTCCTGGCACCATGGGTGGTTCTGCTGCACAGGATAGGAGGAAAAAGAGTGGGAGAGCTATGTTAGTTCTTAACACCGGGCAGTTTCATTGTGTTCCCTCCAAACTCTAGAGCTTTCGGAAGCGCCAAACTGCCATTTCAATGAGGTAGTTGTTTTCAGTATATTTAACTAATTCCCATTTCAAAGCTTGTTTGGTTTTTACAACTTTGTTAAACAACTGGGCCGAGAAATTCAGTTGCGTTTGCGCCCACTTATTGGCTATAAAGTGGTTTGCGCCTAAAGTTTTTCACCGCCCGAAATTCAGATGGACCCTAACATCGGCGTTAGCCGGTAGCGCTGCGCCGGCACCGATGACGTCATCGGTGTGCGCAGCGCCCCGGTTGCAATGCTATTCCGGCCCGATGGCCAAATTCAGTTGCGGCCGCCTCGCCCGTGGCAGCCGCAAACAGCGTTTGTGAAACGGGGTCTTGCAGCTCCGAAAGGCCGGCGCATAAAGGTGGAGCGGCGGCCGGCCGCTTTCCCGGCGGCCACCTGCCCGCACCTCCCTCCCCGGACTCCTGCACCACCCCCCTGCGGCACTGATGTCTGTGTCCCGCGAGCCTGGCACTTCTCCGTGGTGCCGGGCTCATTTGCCGGGGGAATCCACCGGTGATCTGACGGCTGCAGGCAGCTCCTCCTTAAGAGAAGGAGGAGGCCTGCAGTACCCCAGCCCGCCGCACCGCATCGGGTGCCGCAGCGGGAGCTGGACGCCTGAAAGTGACATTCATCGCCCCTAGGGAGGCGGCCAAACCCTGCAATAGCGCCCGCCGCCGTCTTGGCCCGTCGCAACTGAATTTTAGGCGGGCGCTACGGGAATCCTGGCGAGCGCTAAATTTCGGGCGCAAAAGACCTGGCGGGGCCATACCGAATTTCTAGGCCCTGATCTTCATCTCAGAAGCCTGTTTTCTGTTTGCAGCCCGTGTCTCCGAGGCTTTCGATTTTTAAACCCAATATATCATGTATTAATAATATCAGTATTCTGTTCATATTATGGTGAACCTTTCTGAAATATGGCTTATTCCCTCACAGTTAGTCCTCCCAAAATGCATCACCTCACACTTTTCAGGGTTAAATTCCATTTGCCACTGTTCTGCCCATCTGACCAACCCGTCTATATCGTCCTGTAGCCTGAGGCTTCCCTCCTCGCTATTTAACACTCCAACAATTTTCGTGTCATCTGCGAATTTACTGATCATTCCTCCTACATTTATATCTAAATCATTAATGTACACTACAAAGAGCAAAGGACCCAGCACCGATCCCTGCGGTACCCCACTGGACACAGGCTTCCAGTCACAAAAACAACCTTCGACCATCACCCTCTGCCTCCTGCCACTAAGCCAATTTTGGATCCAATGTGCCAAATTGCCCTGGATCCCATGGGCTCTTACCTTCTTGACCAGTCTCCCATGTGGGAATTTGTCAAAAGCCTTACTGAAGTCCATGTAGACTACATGAACTGCACTACCTTCATCCACACACCTAGTCACCCCCACAAAAAATTCAATCAAATTGGTTAGACATGATCTCCCCCTGACAAAGCCATGCTGACTATTCTTGATTAATCCTTGCCTCTCCAAGTGGAGACTAATTCTGTCCCTCAGAATTTTTTCCAATAATTTCCCTACAACTGATGTTAGACTCACTGGCCTGTAATACCCTGGTTTATCCCTACTACCCTTCTTAGATAATGGTGCACAGTCGGAGGGTCAGTACTGAGGGAGCGCTGCACTGTTGGAGAGACAGTACTGAGGGAGCACCACGCTATCGGAGGGACAGTACTGAGGGAGCGCCACACTGTTGGAGGGGCAGTACTGATGGAGCATTGCACAGTCCAAGGGTCAGTAGTGAGGGAGTACCACACTGTTGGAGGGGCACTACTGAGGGAGCACTGCACTGTCGGAGTGTAGTACTGAGGGAGCACTGCACTGTCGGAGGGGCAATACTGAGGGAGCGCTGCACTGTCGGAGGGGCAATACTGAGGGAGCGCTGCACTGTCGGAGGGGCAGTACCGAGGGAGCACTGCACTGTCGGAGGGGCAGTACTGAGGGAGCACCGCACTGTCGGAGGGCAGTACTGAGGGAGCACCGCACTGTCGGAGGGTCAGTACTGAGGGAGCACCGCACTGTCGGAGGGGCAATACTGAGGGAGTGCTGCACTGTCGGAGGGGCAGTACTGAGGGAAAGCTACACTGTCGGAGGGGCAGTACCGAGGGAGCACTGCACTGTCGGAGGGGCAGTACTGAGGGAGCACCGCACTGTCGGAGGGCAGTACTGAGGGAGCACCGCACTGTCGGAGGGGCAGTACTGAGGGAGCACCGCACTGTCGGAGGGGCAATACTGAGGGAGTGCTGCACTGTCGGAGGGGCAGTACTGAGGGAAAGCTACACTGTCGGAGGGACAGTACTGAGGGAGTGCTGCACTGTCAGAGGGGCAGTACTGAGGGAGCGCCGCACTGTCGGAGGGGCAATACTGAGGGAGTGCTGCACTGTCGGAGGGGCAGTACTGAGGGAATGCTACACTGTCGGAGGGGCAGTACTGAGGGAGTGCTGCACTGTCGGAGGGGCAGTACTGAGGGAACGCTGGGCTGTCAAATGTTCCGTATTTGAGATGAGAAATTAAACTGAGGCCCAATCTGCTCTCTCAGGTGGATGTAAAAGATCTCATCACACGATTGGAGGAATAGAGGAGTTCTGCCAGCGCCCTAGCTGGTTGGTGCCTGGTGTATAATTGGTGATGAAAGTTTTTGGTTCCATGTTGTGTTGATTTGTTGCTTTGAATTTCAGGAAAGCTCAGGCAAAGATAGAAGCAGAAAAACGGAAGAAGGAGAGAATGAAATCGGTGAGTGGGAACTCTCAGTGTAACTGGGTGAGTGTGAACTCTCACTGTTACTGGGTAAGTGTGAACTCTCACTGTTACTGGGTAAGTGTGAACTCTCACTGTTTCTGGGTGAGTGTGAACTCTCACTGTTACTGGGTGAGTGTGAACTCTTACAGTTACTGGGTGAGTGTGAACTCTCACTGTTACTGGGTAAGTGTGAACTCTCACTGTTACTGGGTAAGGGTGAACTCTCACTATTACTGGGTGAGTGTGAACTCTCACTGTTTCTGGGTGAGTGTGAACTCTCACTGTTACTGGGTGAGTGTGAACTCTTACTGTTACTGGGTGAGTGTGAACTCTCACTGTTACTGGGTGAGTGTGAATTCTCACTGTTACTGGGTGAGTGTGAACTCTCACTGTTACTGGGTAAGTGTGAACTCTCAGTGTTACTGGGTGAGTGTGAACTCCTACTGTTACTGGATGAGTGTGTGCTCTCTGTTTCTGGGTGAATGTGAACTCTCACTGTTACTGGGTGAGTGTGAACTCTCACTGTTACTGGGTGAGTGTGAACTCTCACTGTTGCTGGGTGAGTGTGGAATCTTACTGTTACTGGGTAAGTGTGAACTCTCACTGTTACTGGGTGAGTGTGAACTCTCACTGTTACTGGGTAAGTGTGAACTCTCACTGTTACTGGGTGAGTGTGAACTCTCAGTGTTACTGGGTGAGTGTGAACTCTCAGTGTTACTGGGTGAGTGTGAACTCTCACTGTTACTGGGTGAGTGTGAACTCTCACTGTTACTGGGTGAGTGTGAACTCTCACTGTTTCTGGGTGAGTGTGAACTCTCACTGTTACTGGGTGAGTGTGAACTCTTACTGTTACTGGGTGAGTGTGAACTCTCACTGTTACTGGGTGAGTGTGAATTCTCACTGTTACTGGGTGAGTGTGAACTCTCACTGTTACTGGGTGAGTGTGAACTCTCAGTGTTACTGGGTGAGTGTGAACTCTCAGTGTTACTGGGTGAGTGTGAACTCTCACTGTTACTGGGTGAGTGTGAACTCTCACTGTTACTGGGTGAGTGTGAATTCTCACTGTTACTGGGTGAGTATGAACTCTCACTGTTACTGGGTAAGTGAGAACTCTCAGTGTTACTGAGTGAGTGTGAACTCTCACTGTTACTGGGTGAGTGTGAGCTCTCTGTTTCTGGGTGAGTGTGAACTCTGACTGTTACTGGGTGAGTGTGAACTCTCACTGTTACTGCGTGAGTGTGAACTCTCACTGTTACTGGGTGACTGTGAACTGTTACTGGGTCAGTGTGGACTTTTACTGTTACTGGGTAAGTGTGAACTCTTACTGTTACTGGGTGAGTGTGAATTCTCACTGTTACTGGGTGAGTGTGAACTCTCAGTGTTACTGGGTGAGTGTGAATTCTCACTGTTACTGGGTGAGTGTGAACTCTCACTGTTACTGGGTGAGTGTGAACTCTCACTGTTACTGGGTGAGTGTGAATTCTCACTGTTACTGGGTGAGTATGAACTCTCACTGTTACTGGGTAAGTGAGAACTCTCAGTGTTACTGGGTGAGTGTGAACTCTTACTGTTACTGGGTGAGTGTGAGCACTCTGTTTCTGGGTGAGTGTGAACTCTCACTGTTACTGGGTGAGTGCGAACTCTCAGCAGTACTGTTACTGGGTGAGTGTGAACGCTCACTGTTACTGGGTGAGTGTGAACACTCACTGTTATTGAGTGAGTGTGAACTCTCACTGTTACTGGGTGAGTGTGAACTCTCACTGTTACTGGGTGAGTGTCAACTCTCACTGTTATTGGGTGAGTGTGAACTCTCACTGTTACTTGGTGAGTGTGGGCTCTCTGTTTCTGGGTGAATGTGAACTCTCACTGTTACTGGGTAAGTGTGAACTCTCACTGTTACTGGGTGAGTGTGAACTCTCAGTGTTACTGGGTGAGTGTGAACTCTCAGTGTTACTGGGTGAGTGTGAACTCTCACTGTTACTGGGTGAGTGTGAACTCTCACTGTTACTGGGTGAGTGTGAATTCTCGCTGTTACTGGGTGAGTATGAACTCTCACTGTTACTGGGTGAGTGTGAGCTCTCTGTTTCTGGGTGAGTGTGAACTCTCACTGTTACTGGGTGAGTGTGAGCTCTCTGTTTCTGGGTGAGTGTGAACTCTGACTGTTACTGGGTGAGTGTGAATTCTCACTGTTACTGGGTGAGTGTGAACTCTCAATGTTACTGGGTGAGTGTGAATTCTCACTGTTACTGGGTGAGTGTGATCTCTCACTGTTACTGGGTGAGTGTGAACTCTCACTGTTACTGAGTGAGTGTGAACTCTCACTGTTTCTGGGTGAGTGTGAACTCTCACTGTTACTGGGTGAGTGTGAACTCTCACTGTTACTGGGTGAGTGTGGAATCTTACTGTTACTGGGTAAGTGTGAACTCTCACTGTTACTGGGTGAGTGTGAACTCTCACTGTTACTGGGTAAGTGTGAACTCTCACTGTTATTGAGTGAGTGTGAACTCTCAGTGTTACTGGGTGAGTGTGAACTCTGAGTGTTACTGGGTGAGTGTGAACTCTCACTGTTACTGGGTGAGTGTGAACTCTCACTTTTACTGGGTGAGTGTGAGCTCTCTGTTTCTGGGTGAGTGTGAACTCTGACTGTTACTGGGTGAGTGTGAACTCTCACTGTTACTGGGTGAGTGTGAACTCTCACTGTTACTGGGTAAGTGTGAACTCTCACTGTTACTGGGTGAGTGTGAACTCTCAGTGTTACTGGGTGAGTGTGAACTCTCAGTGTTACTGGGTGAGTGTGAACTCTCACTGTTACTGGGTGAGTGTGAACTCTCACTGTTACTGGGTGAGTGTGAATTCTCACTGTTACTGGGTGAGTATGAACTCTCACTGTTACTGGGTAAGTGAGAACTCTCAGTGTTACTGGGTGAGTGTGAACTCTCACTGTTACTGGGTGAGTGTGAACTCTGACTGTTACTGGGTGAGTGTGAACTCTCACTGTTACTGCGTGAGTGTGAACTCTCACTGTTACTGGGTGACTGTGAACTGTTACTGGGTCAGTGTGGACTTTTACTCTTACTGGGTAAGTGTGAACTCTTACTGTTCCTGGGTGAGTGTGAATTCTCACTGTTACTGGGTGAGTGTGAACTCTCAGTGTTACTGGGTGAGTGTGAACTCTCACTGTTACTGGGTGAGTGTGAACTCTCACTGTTACTGAGTGAGTGTGAACTCTCACTGTTTCTGGGTGAGTGTGAACTCTCACTGTTACTGGGTGAGTGTGAGCTCTCACTGTTACTGGGTGAGTGTGAACTCTCACTGTTTCTGGGTGAGTGTGAACTGTCACTGTTACTGGGCGAGTGTGAATTCTCACTGTTATCGGGTGAGTGTGAACTCTCAGTGTCACTGGGTGAGTGTGAACTCTCACTGTTACTGGGTGAGTGTGAGCTCTCTGTTTCTGGGTGAGTGTGAACTCTGACCGTTACTGGGTGAGTGTGAACTCTCACTGTTACTGCGTGAGTGTGAACTCTCACTGTTACTGGGTGACTGTGAAATGTTACTGGGTGAGTGTGGACTTTTACTGTTACTGGGTAAGTGTGAACTCTTACTGTTACTGGGTGAGTGTGAATTCTCACTGTTTCTGGGTGAGTGTGAACTCTCAGTGTTACTGGGTGAGTGTGAACTCTCACTGTTACTGGGTGAGTGTGAACTCTCACTGTTCCTGGGACACTGATTGAGTGTGAACTCTCAATGTTACTGGGACACTGGGTGAGTGTGAACTCCTACTGTTATTGGGTGAGTGTGAACTCTCACTGTTACTGGGTTAGTGTGAACTCTCACTGTTATTGGGGAGTGTGAACTCTCACTGTTACTGGGTGAGTGTGAACTCTCGCTGTTACTGGGTGAGTGTGAACTCTCAGTGTTACTGGGTGAGTGTGAACTCTCACTGTTACTGGGTGAGTGTGAACTCTCACTGTTCCTGGGACACTGATTGAGTGTGAACTCTCAATGTTACTGGGACACTGAGTGAGTGTGAACTCTCACTGTTACTGGGTGAGTGTGAACACTCAGTGTTACTGGGTGCGTGTGAACTCTCACTGTTTCTGGGTGAGTGTGAACTCTCACTGTTACTGGGTGAGTGTGAACTCTCACTGTTACTGGGTGAGTGTGAACTCTCACTTTTTCTGGGTGAGTGTGAACTCTCAGTTACTAGGTGAGTTTGAACTTTCACTGTTTCTGGGTGAGTGTGAACTCTCACTGTTTCTGGGTGAGCGTGAACTCTCACTGTTTCTGGGTGAGTGTGAACGCTCACTGTTACTGGGTGAGTGTGAACACTCACTGTTATTGAGTGAGTGTGAACTCTCACTGTTACTGGGTGAGTGTGAACACTCACTGTTACTGGGTGAGTGTGAACTCTCACTGTTATTGGGTGAGTGTGAACTCTCACTGTTTCTGGGTGAGTGTGAACTCTCACTGTTACTGGGTGAGTGTGAGCTCTCTGTTATTGGGTGAGTGTGAACTCTCACTGTTTCTGGGTGAATGTGAACTCTCACTGTTACTGGGTGAGTGACAGCTCTCATTGTTACTGGGTGAGTGTGAACTCTCACTGTTACTGGGTGAGTGTGAACACTCAGTGTTACTGGGTGAGTGTGAACTCTCACTGTTTCTGGGTAAGTGTGAATGCTCAGTGTTTCTGGGTGAGCGTGAACTCTCACTGTTTCTGGGTTAGTGTGAACTCTCACTGTTACTGGCTGAGTGTGAACTTTCACTGTTACTAGATGAGAGTGAACTCTCTCTGTTACTGAGTGAGTGTGAACTCTCTGTGTTACTGGGTGAGTGGGAACTCTCACTGTTTCTGGGTGAGTGTGAACTCACTGTTACTGGGTGAGTGTGAACTCTCAGTGTTTCTGGGTGAGTGTGAACTCACTGTTACTGGGTGAGTGTGAACTCTCACTTTTTCTGGGTGAGTGTGAACCCTCACTGTTTCTGGGTGAATGTGATCTCGCACTGTTTCTGGGTGAGTGTGAACTCTCACTGTTTCTGGGACACTGGGTGAGTGTGAACTCCTACTGTTATTGGGTGAGTGTGAACTCTCACTGTTACTGGGTTAGTGTGAACTCTCACTGTTATTGGGGAGTGTGAACTCTCACTGTTACTGGGTGAGTGTGAACTCTCGCTGTTACTGGGTGAGTGTGAACTCTCAGTGTTACTGGGTGAGTGTGAACTCTCACTGTTACTGGGTGAGTGTGAACTCTCACTGTTCCTGGGACACTGATTGAGTGTGAACTCTCAATGTTACTGGGACACTGAGTGAGTGTGAACTCTCACTGTTACTGGGTGAGTGTGAACACTCAGTGTTACTGGGTGCGTGTGAACTCTCACTGTTTCTGGGTGAGTGTGAACTCTCACTGTTACTGGGTGAGTGTGAACTCTCACTGTTACTGGGTGAGTGTGAACTCTCACTTTTTCTGGGTGAGTGTGAACTCTCAGTTACTAGGTGAGTTTGAACTTTCACTGTTTCTGGGTGAGTGTGAACTCTCACTGTTTCTGGGTGAGCGTGAACTCTCACTGTTTCTGGGTGAGTGTGAACTCTCACTGTTACTGGCTGAGTGTGAACTCTCAGTGTTACTAGATGAGAGTGAACTCTCACTGTTACTGGGTGAGTGTGAACTCTCTGTGTTACTGGGTGAGTGGGAACTCTGTTTCTGGGTGAGTGTGAACTCACTGTTACTGGGTGAGGGTGAACTCTCACTTTTTCTGGGTGAGTGTGAACTCTCACTGTTACTGGGTGAGTGTGAACTCTCTGTTACTGGGTGAGTGTGAACTCTTACTGTTTCTGGGTGAGTGTGAACTCACTGTTACTGGGTGAGTGTGAACTCTCAGTGTTACTGGGTGAGTGTGAACTCTCACTTTTTCTGGGTGAGTGTGAACTCTCACTGTTTCTGGGTGAGTGTGAACTCTCAATGTTACTGGAACACTGAGTGAGTGTGAACTCTCACTTTTACTGGGTGAGTGTGAACTCTCACTGTTACTGGGTGAGTGTGAACACTCAGTGTTACTGGGTGAGTGTGAACTCTCACTGTTTCTGGGTGAGTGTGAACTCTCACTGTTACTGTGTGAGTGTGAACTCTCACTGTTACTGTGTGAGTGTGAACTCTCACTTTTTCTGTGTGAGTGTGAACTCTCAGTTACTAGGTGAGTTTGAACTTTCACTGTTTCTGGGTGAGTGTGAACTCTCACTGTTTCTGGGTGAGTGTGAACTCTCACTGTTACTGGGTGAGTGTGAACTCTCACTGTTTCTGGGTGAGTGTGAACGCTCACTGTTTCTGGGTGAGTGTGAACTCTCACTGTTTCTGGGTGAGTGTGAACGCTCACTGTTACTGGGTGAGTGTGAACTCTCACTGTTTCTGGGTGAGTGTAAACTCTCACTGTTACTGGGTAAGTGTGAACGCTCACTGTTTCTGGGTGAGTGTGAACTCTCACTGTTTCTGGGTGAGTGTGAACTCTCACTGTTACTGGGTGAGTGTGAACGCTCACTGTTTCTGGGTGAGTGTGAACTCTCACTGTTTCTGGGTGAGTGTGAACTCTCACTGTTACTGGGTGATTGTGAACTCTCACTGTTTCTGGGTGAGTGTGAACGCTCACTGTTTCTGGGTGAGTGTGAACTCTCACTGTTTCTGGGTGAGTGTGAACGCTCACTGTTACTGGGTGAGTGTGAACTCTCACTGTTTCTGGGTGAGTGTAAACTCTCACTGTTACTGGGTAAGTGTGAACGCTCACTGTTTCTGGGTGAGTGTGAACTCTCACTGTTTCTGGGTGAGTGTGAACTCTCACTGTTTCTGGGTGAGTGTGAACTCTCACTGTTACTGGGTAAGTGTGAACGCTCACTGTTTCTGGGTGAGTGTGAACTCTCACTGTTACTGGGTGATTGTGAACTCTCACTGTTTCTGGGTGAGTGTGAACTCTCACTGTTTCTGGGGCACTAGGGTTAATTTTGGCTTTGGGCGATAGAGTTAAACACTGCCGTCTCTGCCAAATTTTATTTCCATGAGATGATAAACGTGTGGCTGTTTCGCAGGGGCGTATACTGGAATGGGTCATTGTTATCGAGCTCAGCACACGCTGTTGAAGTAATGATTGTTGCAGTCTGTATCAAAAGGTGGGGATTACTGTTAGACAGTGCCATGGTAATCGATGGGCCTGATCTTTTATCACTTGATCCGGTTCTGCACTCGGCCTTCACAAACTGCAGAGTTTTTGCTTTTGGCTCCTCGACGTGATCTCAGGAACCTTCGAACTGGTCCAAGAGACTCGGCCATTCGATGGGATTTCCTGGCTGTGAATTAGCTGTGAGTTCACTGGGTTATTTGTGAGTTCACTGTGTTATCTGTGAGTTCACTGGGTTAGCTGTGAGTTCACTGGGTTATCTGTGAGTTCACTGGGTTATCTGTGAGTTCACTGGGTTAGCTGTGAGTTCACTGTGTTAGTTGTGAGTTCACTGTGTTAGTTGTGAGTTCACTGGGTTAGTTGTGAGTTCACTGGGTTGGTTGTGAGTTCACTGGGTTGGTTGTGAGTTCACTGTGTTAGTTGTGAGTTCACTGTGTTAGTTGTGAGTTCACTGTGTTAGTTGTGAGTTCACTGGGTTATCTGTGAGTTCACTGGGTTAGCTGTGAGTTCACTGGGTTAGCTGTGAGTTCACTGTGTTAGTTGTGAGTTCACTGTGTTAGTTGTGAGTTCACTGGGTTAGCTGTGAGTTCACTGTGTTAGTTGTGAGTTCACTGGGTTGGTTGTGAGTTCACCGGGTTAGCTGTGAGTTCACTGTGTTAGTTGTGAGTTCACTGGGTTAGCTGTGAGTTCACTGGGTTAGCTGTGAGTTCATTGTGTTAGCTGTCAGTTCACTGGGTTATCTGTGAGTTCACTGTGTTAGCTGTCAGTTCACTGGGTTAGCTGTCAGTTCACTGTGTTAGTTTTGAGTTCACTGTTAGCTGTGAGTTCACTGTGTTAGTTGTGAGTTCACTGTGTTAGCTGTGAGTTCACTGGGTTAGCTGTGAGTTCACTGGGTTAGCTGTGAGTTCACTGTGTTAGCTGTGAGTTCACTGTGTTAGTTTTGAGTTCACTGTGTTAGCTGTGAATTCACTGGGTTAGTTGTGACTTCACTGTGTTAGCTGTGAGTTCATTGGGTTAGCTGTGAGTTCACTGGGTTAGTTTTGAGTTCAGTGTGTTAGTTGTGAGTTCGCTGGGTTAGCTGTGAGTTCACTGTGTTAGCTGTGAGTTCACTGTTAGTTGTGAGTTCACTGTGTTACTTGTGAGTTCACTGGTTTAGTTGTGAGTTCACTGTGTTAGCTTTGAGTTCACTGGGTTATCTGTGAGTTCACTGGGTTATCTGTGAGTTCACTGGGTTATCTGTGAGTTCACTGTGTTAGCTGTGAGTTCACTGGGTTATTTGTGAGTTCACTGTGTTATCTGTGAGTTCACTGGGTTGGTTGTGAGTTCACTGGGTTATCTGTGAGTTCACTGTTAGCTGTGAGTTCACTGGGTTAGCTGTGAGTTCACTGTTAGTTGTGAGTTCACTGGGTTAGTTGTGAGTTCACTGGGTTAGCTGTGAGTTCACTGTGTTAGTTGTGAGTTCACTGGGTTGGTTGTGAGTTCACTGGGTTAGCTGTGAGTTCACTGTGTTAGTTGTGAGTTCACTGGGTTAGCTGTGAGTTCACTGGGTTAGCTGTGAGTTCATTGTGTTAGCTGTCAGTTCACTGGGTTATCTGTGAGTTCACTGTGTTAGCTGTCAGTTCACTGGGTTAGCTGTGAGTTCACTGTTAGTTTTGAGTTCACTGTGTTAGCTGTGAGTTCACTGTGTTAGTTGTGAGTTCACTGTGTTAGCTGTGAGTTCACTGTGTTAGCTGTGAGTTCACTGGGTTAGCTGTGAGTTCACTGTGTTAGCTGTGAGTTCACTGTGTTAGTTTTGAGTTCACTGTGTTAGCTGTGAATTCACTGGGTTAGTTGTGACTTCACTGTGTTAGCTGTGAGTTCATTGGGTTAGCTGTGAGTTCACTGGGTTAGTTTTGAGTTCACTGTGTTAGTTGTGAGTTCGCTGGGTTAGCTGTGAGTTCACTGTGTTAGCTGTGAGTTCACTGGGTTAGCTGTGAGTTCACTGGGTTAGTTGTGAGTTCACTGTGTCAGTTGTAAGTTCACTGTTAGTTGTGAGTTCATTGGGTTAGTTGTGAGTTCACTCTGTTAGTTGTGAGTTCACTGTGTTACCTGTGAGTTCACTGGTTTAGTTGTGAGTTCACTGTGTTAGCTTTGAGTTCACTGGGTTAGCTGTGTGTTCACTGTGTTAGCTGTGAGTTCACTGTTTTAGCTGTGAGTTCACTGGGTTAGCTGCGATTTCCCTGTGTTAGTTGTGAGTTCACTGTGTTTTGCAAATGACACAAAGCTGGGTGGGCGTGTGTGCTGTGAGGAGGATGCAGAGAAACTCCAGTATGATTTGGACAGGTTGGGTGATTGGCAGATGCATGGCAGATGCAATATAACGTGGATAAATGCGAGGTTATCCACTTTGGTGGCAAAAACAGGACGACAGATTATTATCTGAACGGCAATAGATTGGGAAAAGGGGAAGTGCAACGAGACCTGGGTGTCCTTGTGCACCAGTCGCTGAAGGTAAGCATGCAGGTGCAGCAGCCGGTTAAGAAGGCAAATGGTATGTTGGCCTTCATAGCGAGAGGATTCGAGTACTAGAACAAGGATGTCTTGCTGCAGTTGTACAGGGCCTTGGTGAGACCGCACCTTGAGTATTGTGTGCAGTTTTGGTCGCCTTATCTGAGGAAGTAGTTCTTGCTATGGAGGGAGTGCAGCGAAGATTCACCAGACTGATACCTGGGATGGCAAGACTAACGTATGAAGAGAGATTGGGTCGATTAGGCTTATATTCGCTAGAGTTTAGAAGAATGAGAGGGGATCTCATTGAAACTTATAAAATTCTAACAGGACTAGACAGACTAGATGCAGGAAGAATGTTACCGATGGCGGGGAGTCCAGAACCAGGGGTCACAGTCTAAGGATAAGGGGTAGGCCATTTAGGACAGAAATGAGGAGGAATTTCTTCACCCAGAGAGTGGTGAACCTGTGGAATTCTCTACCACAGAAGGCAGTAGAGGCCAATTCATTAAATATATTCAAGAAGGAGTTAGATATACCATCTTGTAGATGGTACACACTGCAGCCACGGTGCGCCGGTGGTGGAGGGAGTGAATGTTTAAGGTGGTGGATGGGGTGCCAATCAAGCGGGCTGCTTTGTCCTGGATGGTGTCGAGCTTCTTGAGTGTTGTTGGAGCTGCACTCATCCAGGCAAGTGGAGAGTATTCCATCACACTCCTTACTTGTGCCTTGTCGATGGTGGAAAGGCTTTGGGGAGTCAGAAGGTGAGACACTCGCCGCAGAATACCCAGCCTCTGACCTGCTCTTGTTGCCACAGTATTTATGTGGCTGGTCCAGTTAAGTTTCTGGTCAATGGTGTCCCAACGGAAGAGCGCCCTCTTTCCCCAGTACTGGTGCCAGTGCCCCATTAACTGAAAGCACTTCCTCCCACACCACTCTTTGAGCCATGCATTTAAACCTCTAATCTGTTTGTCCCTATGCCAATATGCACGTGGCTCAGGTAATAATCCAGGGATTATTACCTGTGAGGTTCAGCGTTTTAATTTTGACCCTAGCTCCTCAAACTCTCTGAGCAGAACCTCATTCCAATTCTACCTATGTCATTGGTTCCTACGTGGGCCAC
The DNA here is from genome assembly GCF_052327205.1 of Somniosus microcephalus. Taxonomy (NCBI): domain Eukaryota; kingdom Metazoa; phylum Chordata; class Chondrichthyes; order Squaliformes; family Somniosidae; genus Somniosus; species Somniosus microcephalus. Next base: position 388,423,686 of record NC_140988.1, on the reverse strand, counting down.
GACAACTGGATCCTCCCCCTCCCACTCCAAGTTATACTCCAGCCGCGAGGAGATGTCTTTAACCCTGGCACCAGGCAGGTAACAGAGCCTTCGGAACTCTTGGTCACGGCTGCAGAGAACAGTATCTATCCCCCTGAATATACTGTCCCCTACCACAATTACATTCCCTTTCACTCTCCCTACTTGAATGGCCTCCTGGACCATGGTGCCATGGTCACTTTGCTCATCCACCCTGCAGACATTTCCCCCATCCATACATGCAGCAAGAACCTCATACCTGTTGGACAAGGGCAAAGGCCGAGGCTCCTCCAACACTACACCTGGGGTCCCCTTACCTGCCTGAGTTGCAGTCACACCCTCCTGTCCCTGACCACTAACCAGACCTGTACCACTACCTAACCTCAGGGGTGTGACTGCCTCCTGGATCAAAGTGTCCAGGTAACTCTCCCCATCCCTGATGCCCCGCAATGTCTGCACCTCAGACTCCAGCTCAACAACTCTGAGCTGAAGTTCCTCAAGATTCAGGCACTTACCGCAAACGTGGTTGTCCGGGATCACAATGCTCTCCACAAACTCCCACATGCTGCAGTTACGGCACACCACCTGTACTGCCATCCCTATCTAACCAAGTTTTATTTATTTAATTAATTAAAGTTCATGTATTTATTCAACTTCACTTATAATTTTTAGTTTTGTAACTAATTACTTGATCTAGTTTAAGTTATAGGTGGATTAAATTAAATATTTGCCTATAACAAGAACCACTACAAGTTTTAGAGCCCAAAAAGCAACAGCTCTTTCCTCCTCTGAACTGAATTCCCACTCTCACCAAATTCCCAACTTTTACACCAAATTCCCAACGTTTACTCTGTTTACGATGCACTGCGTTTATGCCCACTCCATGCAATCACTCTGTGAGTCAGCAGATCCTGTTTACTTTTCTACACCTTTGAGCCACACACATGTTACAAGCACTGCCTCAGCTTCCTGCTCACAGTGATTAGCGTCTGTTCAGGCAAACACTAACCGCTGTAGCACTGTTAGCTGCCAATGACAGACAGTTTCTGTTAACTGTTGACTAACTTGCAGTTTCTTTTACAGTTTTTAAAGTTAAGTTAATTCAAAATATTAAAGTAAATTTCAATTCGAACCCTGCTTACCAGAGAGTTTCCCAACATCTGCACTCTGTTTATGATGCATTCCATGCGACCACTATACCCTTGTGAGCGTGATCGATCCCTTATCTTTTATTTCAATCCTACAGATTCTGTTTCTAACCTGCTGTTAGTTATGCCCCTTTTTTCTACTGCCCCCCGCAGAACCCCCCCCCGCCGCAGCCGCCCTCCCCCACCCGCCGCAGCCGCCCTCCCCCCGCCGCAGCCGCCCTCCCCCCCCGCTGCAGCCGCCCTCCCCCCCACCCCGCCGCAGTCGCCCCCACCCCCCGCCGCAGTCGCCCCCCCCCACCCCGCCGCAGCCGCCCTCCCCCCCCACCCCGCCGCAGCCGCCCTCCCCCCCCCCTGCTGCAGCCGCCCTCCCCCCCCACCCCGCCGCAGTCGCCCCCACCCCCCGCCGCAGCCGCCCTCCCCCCAACCCGTAGAAATAAAAAGCTGGTATCAGTAAATGTGTGCGCATGTTTGTCTGTTGTTAATTTCTTGTGTGTTCCTCAGGAGGCTGTATCCCTGGTGTCGCTGCATTCTCTGAATCCGCGAGAATTATTCAAGCAGAGGGAACTGTGTGTTTCGGAACATCTTCCCTGTCTGGGCTCCATCAGGACAGGTATGGCAGCTACATCCCAAAACAATCTCTTACTCAGGATGCTACTTTTGAAAGTTATTATTGAATCTGTTTCCACTGCCCTTTCAGGTAGTGCATTCCAGATCATAACATAAGAACATAAGAATTAGGAGCAGGAGTCGGCCATACGGCCCCTCGAGCCTGCTCCGCCATTCAGTAAGATCATGGCTGATCTTCAACATCACTTTCCGGCCCGACCCCCATATCCCACGATTCCCTTAGTGTCCAAGAATCTCTCGATCTCAGCCTTGAATATACTCATCGACTGAACATCCTCAGCCCTCTGGGGCAGAGAATTCCGAAGATTCACAACAATTCGCTGTGTAAAAGAATTCTCCTCCTCTCCTCCCTGGTTCTTTTCAGATAGTAACTTTCAAAAGAGAATTGGATAAATACTTGAAATGAAACATTTTCAGGGCTATGGGGAAAGCGCAGGGGAGTGGGACTAATTGGAGAGCTCTAGCAAAGAGCCGGCACAGGCACGATGGGCCGAATGTCCTTCCTCTGTGCGGTATCATTCTATGATTCTAATTCTGGGCACCACAGTTTAGGAAGGGTGTCAAGACCTTCTCTGCTCTAAGGAACACAACCCCAGCTTCTCCACGTAACTGCAGTCCCTCAGCCTTGGTACCCCACAGGGGTAGCATAGTGGTTATATTACTGGACTAGTAATCGAGAGGCCCGGACTAATGATCCAGCAGACAGTGAGCTCAAATCCCACCACGACAGCTGGGGAATTTAAATTCAGTTAATTAAATAAATTTGGAATTAAAAAGCTAGTATCAGTAATGGTGACCATAAAACTACTGGATAGTTGTAAAAACCCACCTGGTTCACTAATGTGCTTTAGGAAGGAAATCTGCAGTCTTTACCCGGTCTGGCCAATATGTGACTACAGTCCCACAGCAATGTGGTTGACTCTGAAATGGCTGAACAAGCCATTCAGTTGTACCAAACCGCTATGACAAAGTCAGCGCTGTGGGAGCACCTTCACCACATGGACTGCAACGGTTCAAGAAGGCGGCTCACCACCACCTTCTCAAGGGCAATTAGGGATGGGCAATAAACACTGGCCTTGCCAGCAACACCGACATCCCATGAACAAATATTTAAAAAAATTCTAGTAAATCTCTGTACCCTCTCTAGTGCAATCACATCTTTCCTGTAATGTGGTGACCAGAACTACACGCAGTACTCTAGCTTAGGCCTAACTAATGTTTTATACAGTTGAAGCATAACCCCCTGCTCTTGTATTCTATGCCACGGCTAATAAAGGCAAGCATTCCGTATGCCTTCTTAACCACCTTATCTACCTGTCCTGCTACCTTCAGGGATCTGTGGACATGCACTCCAAGGTCCCTTTGTTCCTCTACACTACTCAGTGTCCTACCATTTATTGTGTATTCCCTTTCCTTGTTAGCCCTCCCCAAATGCATCACCTCACACTTCTCCGGATTGAATTCCATTTGCCACTGTTCTGCCCACCTGACCAATTTATTGATATCTTTCTGCAGTCTACAGCTTCCTTCTTCAGTATCAACCACACAGCCGATTTTAGTATCATCTGCAAACTTCTTAATCATACCCCCTATATTCAAGTCTCGATCATTGATATATACCACAAAAAGCAAGGGACCTAGTACTGAGCCCTGCGGAACCCCACTGGAAACAGCCTTCCAGTCACAAAAACACCCATCAACCATTACCCCCTGCTTCCTGTCTCCGAGTCAGTTTTGAATCCAACTTGACACTTTGCCCTGGATCCCATGGGCTTTTAACTTCCTGACCAGTCTGCCATGTGGAACCTTATCAAAAGCCTTGCTAAAGTCCATGTACACTACATCAAACACACTACCCTCATCTACCCTCCTTGTTACCTCCTCAAAAAATTCAATCAAGTTTGTCAGACACGACCTTCACTTAACAAATCCGTGCTGACTATTCTTGATTAATCCGTGTATTTCTAATTGAAGATTTATCCTGTCCTTCAGAATTCTTTCCAATAATTTTCCCACCACCGAGGTTAGGCTGACTAGCCTGTAATTACTCGGTCTATCCTTTTCTCCCTTTTTAAACAAGGGTACCACATTAGCAGTCATCATAGTCATAGATTTATACAGCACAGAAAGAGGCCCTTCAGCCCATCGTGTCCGCGCCGGCCATCAAGCCCTGTCTATTCTAATCCCATTTTCCAGCACTTGGTCAGTAGCCTTGTATGCTATGGCGTTTCAAGTGCTCATCTAAATGCTTCTTGAATGTTGTGAGGGTTCCTGCCTCTACCACTCTTTCAGGCAGTGAGTTCCAGATTCCAACCATCCTCTGGGTGAAAAAGTTATCCCTCAAATCTCCTCTAAACCTCCTGCCCCTTACCTTGAAACTATGCCCCCTGGTTATTGATCCCTCTACTAAGGGGAAAAGTTCCTTTCTATCTACCCTATCTATGCCCCATATAACTTTGTACACCTCAATCAGGTCCCCCCTCAGCCTTCTCTGCTCTAAGGAAAACAACCCCAGCCTGTCCAGTCTCTCTTCATAGCTGAAACACTCCAGCCCAGGTAACATCCTGGTGAATCTCCTCTGCACCCTCTCCAATGCAATCACATCCTTCCTATAGTGTGGCGACCAGAACTGCACACAGTATTCCAGCTGTGGCCTAACTAGCATTTTGTACAGCTCCTTCATAACCTCCCTGCTCTTATATTCGGAGCAGGCTCGAAGGGCCGAATGGCCTACTCCTGCTTCTATCTTCTATATTCTATGCCTCGACTAATGAAGGCAAGTATCCCATATGCCTTCTTAACCACCTTATCTACCTGTCCTGCTGCCTTCAGGGCTCTATGTACATGCACACCAAGGTCCCTCTGACCCTCTGTACTTCCTAGGGTCCTACCATTCATTGTGTATTCCCTTGCCTTGTTAGTCCTCCCAAAATGCATCACCTCACACTTTTCAGGGTTAAATTCCATTTGCCACGGTTCTGCCCATCTGACCAACCCGTCTATATCGTCCTGTAGCCTGAGGCTTCCCTCCTCACTATTTACCACTCCACCAATTTTTGTGTCATCTGTGAACTTACTGATCATACCTCCTACATTCATATCTAAATCATTAATGTACACTACAAACAGCAAAGAACCCAGCACCGATCCCTGCGGTACACCACTGGACACAGGCTTCCAGTCACAAAAACAACCTTCGACCATCACCCTCTGCCTCCTGCCTCTAAGCCAATTTTGGATCCAATGTGCCAAATTGCCCTGGATCCCATGGGCTCTTACCTTCTTGACCAGTCTTCCATGCAAGACTTTGTCAAAAGCCTTACTGAAGTCCATGTAGACTACATTAACTGCACTACCCTCATCCACACACCTAGTCACCCCCTCGAAAAATTCAATCAAATTGGTTAGACATGATCTCCCCCTGACAAAGTCATGCTGACTATCCTTGATTAATCCTTGCCTCTCCAAGTGGAACATAAGAACATAAGAACATAAGAAATAGGAGCAGGAGTAGGCCAATCGGCCCCTCGAGCCTGCTCCGCCATTCAATAAGATCATGGCTGATCTGATCCTAACCGCCAATCTACTGTCACAGAACCATCTCCTGAATCCAACAGAATTAGACACACGAAATAGGAGCAGGATCAGGCTACACGGCCCCTGGGCCCGCTCCGCTACCCACAGGGCCATGACTGATCCGAACCTAGACTCATGTCCAATTTCCTGCCCGCTCCCCGTAACCCTTAATTCCCTTTACTTCTAGGAAACTGTCTATTTCTGTTTTAAATTTATGTAATGATGTAGCTTCTACAGCTTTTTGGGGCAGCATATTCCATGGACCTACCACCCTCTGAGTGAAGTAGTTCCTCCTCATCTCAGTTTTGAAAGAGCAGCCCCTTATTCTAAAACTATGCCCCCAATTCTAGCTTCACCCATCATCGGGAACATCCTCCCCGCATCCACCCGATCCAACCCCTTCACAATCTTATATGTTTCAATAAGATCGCCTCTCATTCTTCTGAACTCCAATGAGTAGAGTCCCAATCTACTCAACCTCTCTTCATATGCCCATCCCCTCATCCCCGGGATTAACCGAGTGAACCTTCTTTGTACTGACTCGAGAGCAAGTATGTCTTTTCTTAAGTATGGACACCAAAACTGTATGCAGTATTCCAGGTGCGGTCTCACCAATACCTTGTACAACTGAAGCAATACCTCCCTATTTTTATATTCTATCCCCCTAGCAATGAAAGCCAACATTCCTCTTAATCACTTGCTGCACCTGCATACTAACTTTTGAGTTTCGTGCACCAGGACCCCCAGATCCCTTTGTACTTCAGTACTTTCCAGTTTCTTGCCATTAAGATAATAACTTGCTCTACGATTTTTCCTGCCAAAGTGCATAACCTCACACTTTCCAGTATTGTATTCCATCTGCCAAATCTCTGCCCACTTACTTAGCCTGTCTATGTCCCCTTGCGGGTTCTTTATGTCCTCCTCACTCACTACTTTCCCTCCCATCTTAGTATCATCTGCAAACTTTGATACGTTACACTCGGTCCCCTCCTCCAAATCGTTAATATAGATTGTAAAGAGTTGGGGACCCAGCACTGACCCCTGCGGAACACCACTAGTTACTGATTGCCAGTCTGAGAATGAACCATTTATCCCAACTCTCTGCCTTCTGTTAGATAGCCAATCCTCTATCCATGCCAGAATATTACCCCCAATCCCGTGATTTTTTATCTTAAGCAATAATCTTTTGTGTGGCACCTTGTCAAATGCCTTTTGGAAGTCTAAATACACTACGTCCACTGGTTCCCCTTTATCCACCCTATATGTTGCTTCCTCAAAGAACTCCAGCAAATTTGTCAAACATGACTTCCCCTTCATAAAACCATGCTGATTTTGTCTTATTAAATTATGATTATCCAAATGTCCTGTTACTGTCTCCTTAATAATGGACTCCAAAATTTTACCTACCACAGATGTTAGGCTAACCGGTCTATAGTTTCCAGCCTTCTGTCTACTGCCCTTTTTAAATAAGGGTGTTACATTAGCAGTTTTCCAGTCTGCCGGGACCTTTGCTGAGTCCAGGGAGTTTTGGAAGATTATTACCAATGCATCCACAATCCCTACCGCCACTTCCCTCAAGACCCTAGGATGTAAGCCATCAGGTCCAGGCGATTTATCCGCCTTGAGTCCCATTATTTTACCGAGTACCACTTCCTTAGTGATTTTGATCGTGTTTATCTCCTCCCCCCCCTATAGCCCGCTGCTTGTCCAGTGTTGGGATATTCTTAGTGTCCTCTACTGTAAAGACTGATACAAAATATTCATTCAGTGTTTTTGCCATCTCCATATTTCCCACCATTAATTTCCCGGTCTCATCCTCTAAGGGACCAACATTTACTTTAGCCACCCTTTTTCTTTTTATATAACTATAAAAACTCTTACTATCTGTTTTGATATTTTTTGCTAATTTACTTTCATAATCTATCTTCCCTTTCTTAATCAATCTTTTTGTTATTTTTTGCTGTCTTTTAAAGTTTTCCCAATCCTCTATCCTCCCACTAGATTTGGCTACCTTATATGCCCTTGTTTTTAGTCGAATACTATCCTTAATTTCTTTACTTAGCCACGAATGGCTGTCTTTTCTTTTACACCCTTTTCTTCTCAGTGGAATATATTTTTTTTGGAAGTTGTAAATTAACTCCTTAAATGTACACCACTGATCATGTATCGTCTTACCCTTTAATCTATTTTCCCAATCCACTCTACTCAATTCCACTCTCATACCTTCATAGTCTCCTTTATTCAAGCTTAGCACGCTTGTTTGAGATCCAACCTTCTCACCCTCTAATTGAATATGGAATTCAACCATGTTATGGTCACTCATTCCAAGGGGATCCTTTACTAGGGCATTTTTAATTAATCCTGTCTCGTTACACAGGACCAGATCTAAGGTTGCTTGCCCCCTGGTCAGTTCAGTTACATACAGCTCAAGAAACCCATCCCTAATACACTCAATGAACTCATCCTCAAGACAGCCCTGCCCAATTTGATTTGTCCAATTAATATGATAGTTAAAACCCCCATAATTATAGATGTTCCCTTATTACACGCCTCAACTATTTCCTGATTGATACTCCGTCCAACAGAGTTGCAACTGTTCGGAGGCCTATAGACTACGCCCACTAATGTTTTTTTCCCCTTATTATTCCTTACCTCCACCCAAACTGTTTCATTATCCTGATCTTTTGACCCAATATCATTTCTCTGTATTACAGTGATTCCTTCCTTTATTAACATAGCCACCCCACCTCCCCTTCCGTCCTGCCTGTCCTTCCTGATCGTTAAATAACCTGGTATGTTTAATTCCCAGGCATTGTCACCCTGCAGCCATGTTTCTGTAATGGCCACAAGATCGTACCCATATGTAGTTATTTGTGCCATTAACTCGTCTATTTTGTTACGAATGCTACGTGCATTCAGATAGAGAACTTTCAAATATGTTTTGTGACACTTAGTTCCTGCTTTTGCCCTTTTTATTACTTTACCTTTTACTCCATACCTTCTGCCCCTTCCTGACAAGTTCTGGTTTTTAATTTCCCCACGGCTACCTAAGTCTATGACCTTCTGTGTTGTCATTTTTATTATTTGCACTCTAGGAACCTCCCCCCCCACTAGTTAGTTTAAAGCCCTCTCTACAGCCCTAGTTATATGATCCGCCAGGACTCTAGCCCCAGCACTGGCCAAGTGAAGCCCGTCCCAACGGAACAGCTCCCTCCTGCCCCAGTACTGGTGCCAGTGTCCCAGGAAGCAAAACCCATTTCTCCCACACCAGTCTTTGAGCCACGCATTTAACTCTCTAATTTTATTTGTCCTAGCCAAATTCGCTCGTGGCTCAGGTAATAATCCAGAGATTATTACCCTTGAGGTTCTGTTTTTTAATTTGACCCCTAGCTGCTCATACTCCTTTAACAGAACTGGCTTCCTAGTCCTATCTATGTCGTTTGTACCAACATGGACCAAGACAACTGGATCCACCCCCTCCCACTGCAAGTTTCTTTCCAGCCCAGAGGAGATGTCCTTAACCCTGGCACTGGGTAGGCAACACAGCCTTCGGGACTCTCGCTCTCGGCTGCAGAGAACTCTATCTATCCCCCTAATAATACTATCCCCTACCATTACAACATTTCTATTTACTGCCCCCTCTTGAATGGCCCCCCGTTCCACGGTGCTGTGGCCAGGTTGCTCATCCTCCCTGCAGTCCCTGCTCCTGTCCCCACAGGGAGTAAGAACCTCGAACCTGTTGGACAAGAGCAAGGGCTGCGGCTCCTCCAGCTCTACCTCCTGGATCCCCGTACCTGCCTCACTCATAGTCACACCGTCCTGTCCCTGACCATGGGCTACATCTGAATTAATTAACTTCATAGGTGTGACCACCTCAGAGTCCAGGTACTTCTCCCCCTCCCTGATGTGTCGCAGTGTCTGAAGCTCAGACTCCAGCTCATCAACACGGAGCTGGAGTTCCTGTAGCAGCAGACACTTGTCACAGACGTAATCACCGTGAGCCTCAATAGGGTTCACCGGCTCCCACATCTCGCAACAGTAACACATCACCTGCTCCATTCTATGTAATTAATTACATGTTTTATTGTTAGTTATGGACACCCTCTGCCCGATTTTAGATGCTAGTATCCCCTTTAATTAATTGGATTTAAATTAAATCAATCCCTCTAGTTACACCAGTTAAATGGTTTACCAACAGTCACTCTGCACCAGAAAGGCCTTATTAATTACAACCCACAGAGTTAAAGTTTGAAAAGAGCACCTATCACCCCACTTACCCTAACTCACACTTACCCAAACGCAGAGCACTCTTTGATGACTCGCACTCAGTGCTTGCTCGCACTAGGACTGGTCTTTTTATACTGTTTGTTTGTTTACAGCCAAATGAGTCACCCCTGCTGATTGGTTAGAAAACTGGTTTCCACTGCCTGCTGTGCCAATTTACTCCTACTGCAGTGTAACCTTGTTTTACTCTTCTTAAACCAACAGAATCCCAAATATTTAACTTTTCCCCTTTACTTAAACTGCTTAAGTAATCTTATCAAGAATGATTTAAAGAGAAATAACAATTAAAGAACTCTCACACTTACCCAAACTCACAGCACTCTTTGATGGCTCACACTCAGACTAATTCTGTCCCTCAGTATTTTTTCCAATAATTTCCCTACCACTGATGTTAGGCTCACTGGCCTGTAATTCCCTGGTTTATCCCTACTACCCTTCTTGAATAATGGTACTACGTTAGCTGTCCTCCAGTTCTCTGGCACCTCCAGTCCTCCGGCACCACACCTGAAGCCAGAGAGGATTGAAAAATGATGGTCAGGGCCTCTGCTATTTCCTCTTTTGCTTTGCTTAACAGCAGGGGATACATTTCATCCGGGCCTGGGGATGTGCCGGGGGCGGGCAGCCAATCCGCTGCCAGGGGGCGTCACCTTAATTAAAATATTGTAATGATGCTGGAAGACTCTTTTTCCCAACATTTTGAATTTAACTGCCTGTGGAATTCGCTGTGTAAAATTCGTCGCACAATTCGTGAAACCCGGCAGTTAAACCGAGGTGGGGACTGCTGCATCCAGGAGGTAAGTGGCTTTATACCGACCTCCTGGATCCAGGGTCTCTGCCTAGCCCACCCCCCGCGATCGGAGACCCCGTCACGAGGCCTCCGATCCCCACCATGCGTCCTTCTCCACCCCCCCCCCCCGCCACCGCCAACCACCCCACCAATGATGCTAAGGCCGGCCACGACCCTCTCTTCCTCCCCGGCCGATCCCCAGCCAGTCCCCGATCCCCAGCCGACCAGCAACCCCCCACCCGATGACGACTGACCCCTCGCACCTGCAGGCCTTCCCGCCTGCAACCAGCCAGTCTCTCAATCTGGCTGGCCGCGGGCGGGAATCCGAGGCCTCACATGCAAATCAGGCCCTGCCGTTAAAGTCGGACTCCCGGGTTTCCCACCCCCCCAGCCATGATCTCATTGAATGGCGGAGCAGGCTCGAGGGGCCGAATGGCCGACTCCTGCTCCTATTTCTTTTGTTCTTATGTTGTAACCCGCCTCCCTGGAGAAAATTCCGGCCTATGCCTCTATTAATGAAACCAAGGATCCCGTACGCCTTTTTTAAACAGTCTTCTCAATTTCTCCAGCCACCTTGAACGATTTGTGTCGGTACACCTCCAGGCCCCCCTGTTCCTGCACTGCCTTTAAAATTGTACCATTTAGTTTATATTGCCTCTCCTCATCCTTCCTACCAACATGAATCACTTCACACTTCTCTGCATTAAACTTCCATCTGCCATGTGTCTGCCCATTTGACCAGTCTGTCTGTGGAAGATTGTGGCCAGAGTCTCCACAATATCAACCCTCAGCAACCTAGGATGCGTCCCATCTGGACCGGGTGACTATTCTACTTTGAGCGCTGCCAACCTTTAAAGTGCCTCCCCTTTATCTATTTATATCCTGTCCAATATCGCTCCTGCCTCCTCCTTCACTGTGGCATTGCCAGCACCCGCTTCGCTACTGAAGACAGATACAAGATACTCATGTGGTGCCTCAGCCATCCACAAAAACATTGCCTTTTTGCTCCCCAATCGGCATCACCCTTCCTTTGACGACCCTTTTACTATTTATATGTTTATAAAAGATTTTTGGGCTCCTTTTATGTTACCCGCTAATCTATTCTCATTCTCCCTCTTTGCCCCTTGTATTCCTTTTTTTGATCTCCTCTGTACTTTCTGTATTTAGCTCTATTCACTACATTTTTTAAATTCATTGATGGGATGTGGGCGTCGCTGGCTAGGCCTGCATTTAGTGCCCATCCCTAATTGCCCTTGAGAAGATGGTGGTGAGCCGCCTTCTTGAACCGCTGCAGTCCATATGGTGTAGGTACACCCACAATGCTGTTAGGAAGGGAGTTCCAGGATTTTGGCCCAGCGACAGTGAAGGAACGGTGATACAGGTCCAAGTTAGGATGGTGTGTGGCTTGGAGGGGTACTTGTAGGTGGTGATGTTCCCATGCGTCTGCTGCCCTTGTCCTTCTAAGTGGTAGAGGTCGCGGGTTTGGAAGGTGCTGTTGAAGGAGCTTTGGCGAGTTGTTGCAGTGCATCTTGTAGATGGTACACACTGCAGCCACAGTGCGGTGGTAGAGGGAGTGAATGTTGAAGGTGGTGGATAGAGTGCCAATCAAGCGGGCTGCTTTATCCTGAATGGTGTCAAGCTTCTTGAGTGTTGTTAGAGCTGCACTCATCCAGGCAAGTGGAGAGTATTCCATCACACTCCTGACTTGTGCCTTGTAGATGATGGAAAGGCTTTGGGGAGTCAGGAAGTGAGACACTCACTGCAGAATTCCCAGCCTCTGGCCTGCTCTTGTAGCCACAGTATTTATATGGCTGGTCCAGTTCAGTTTCTGATCAATGGTAACCCCCAGGATGTTAATAGTGGGGGATTCAGCGATGGTAATGCCATTGAATGTCATGGGGAGATGGTTAGAGTCTCGCTTGTTGGAGATGGTCATTGCCTGGCACTTGTGTGGTGCGAATGTTACTTGCCACTTGTCAGCCCAAGTCTGAATGTTGTCCAGGTCTTGCTGCATATGGACACGGACTGCGTCAGTATCTGACGAGTCTCGAATGATGCTGAACCTGACATTTATCATAAGCCTCCTTTTCCTGTTTCATTTCGATCTCTTTGGGGGAAAAATTGAGTCGCGACCCCTTTGTGACGCTAACTTCGCCAGGGCGCAAAAAGTAGGCGCTGCGAGGGAATATTGCGGCGCTACGTGGCGCTGCGGCACATCGCGCCACGGTACTGCAGGCCTTCCTCCCCTTCCTAAAGGGGGGGGGCCTTGCACAGCACGACCCAGGGCCCAGCTGGGCCACCAGGGAGCGGAGTGCCAGCAAAAGTCCCCGGCACTCAAGAGGAGTGCCAGGCTCTCGGAGCGCAGCCGGCACTCCGCGGGGGAGCTGCACAGAAGGCCGAGGACGGCAATGGGGGAAGGTGCTGGCAGGCAGCCAGCAACAAAAATGGCCGCCTGGCACCTCGCCTTTAGTTAGCATCGCTCCGGCCGCAGGTAGGCCCCCCTGACCCCGTCGGACATAGTGTCCGGTGGTAAGTCAGGGGGCGCTACTGCAGATCACGACCAGGGCGCTGCGCACGGCGATGATGACATCACCAGCAGCGCAGCATCACGGGGTACTAACGGTTACCACCGCCACTGCTAACCTGCTGAATTTCGCGGGAGGCGTTCGCGGCGCCGCGCCTGGGCGCTAGTTGCTTTGTGCCCCGTTAGCGCCCTGGAGGCACAAAGCAACCGAATTTCTCCCCCTTTATCTCTAGTGAGCCAGGGAGCTCTAGCTTTGGATGGCCTTCGTTTCCTTCAATAATCTAGTGGTAAAGGAGCCTTTAGGGACAAGTGACCGTAATATGATTGAATTTTACATTAAGTTTGAGAGTGATGTAGTCCAATCTGAAACTAAGGTCTTCAATCTAAACAGAGGAAACTACAAGGGTATGAGGGACAAGTTGGCCATGGTAGATTGGGAGACTACACTAAAAGGTGTGAAGGTGGACATACAATGGCTAACATTCAAGGAAATAATGCTTAATTTGCAACAAACATATATTCCTCTAGGGCATAAAAACCCAAAAGGAAAAGTGATCCAACCATGGCTAACAAAAGAAATTAAAGCTAGTATTAAGTCAAAGGAGGAAGCTTATAAAGTTGCCAGAAAAAGCGGTCAGCCTGAGGATTGGGATCTTTTTAGAAATCAGCAAAGGGGGACCAAGAAATTGATAAAGAAAGGGAAAATGGAATATGAGCACAAACTAGCGAAAAATATAAAAACAGATTGTAAAAGCTTCTATAGGCATGTGAAAAGGAAAAGACTGGCGAAGGTAAATGTAGGTCCTTTACAGTCAGAGACGGGAGAATTTATAATGGGGAATGAGGAAATGGCAGAGAAATTAAATAAATACTTTGTTTCTGTCTTCACGGAGGAAGACACAAAAAACCTCCCAGAAATACGAGAAAACCAAGGGTGTGGCGAGAATGAGGAACTTAAAGAAATTATTATTAGTAAAAAAACAGTACAGGTAGACTACCCTTTATCCGAAAATCTCGGGACCAGCCGTGTTTCGGTTTTCGGAGAATTTCGGATTTCGGAAGGTGGGTCGGCGGGGGTCTGCGGGGGGGTCGGCGGGGGGTCGTGCGCACGACTTACGCTGGACTTACGCTGAACGAAATAACCTTCGGTTTTTAGAGGGTTTCGGTTTTCGGAAGTTCGGATAAAGGGTAGTCTACCTGTACTAGCAAAATTAATGGGACTAAAAGTCAACAAATCCCAAGGTCCGGATGACCTACATCCTAGGGTTTTGAAAGAGGTGGCCATTGGAATAATGGACGCATTGGTTGTCATCTTCCAAAATTCTATAGATTCTGGAACGGTTCCTGCAGATTGGAGAAACATAGAAACATAGAAGATAGGAGCAGGAGTAGGCCATTCGGCCCCTCGAGCCTGCTCCTCCACTCAATGAGATCATGGCTGATCATCCAAATTCAGGATAGCAAATGTAACCCCGCTATTTAAGAAAGGAGGGAGAGAGAAAACGGGGAACTACAGACTTGTTAGCCTCACATCAGTAGTTGGGAAAATGCTGGAATCTATTATAAAGGATGCAATAACTGGGCACTTAGAAACTAATAGTAAGATTGGGCAGAGTCAACATGGATTTATGAAAGGGAAAACCTGTTTGACAAACCTATTGGAGTTCTTTGAGGATGTAACTAGTGGAGTAGACAAAGGGGAACCGGTAGATGTGGTGTATTTGGATTTTCAGAAGGCCTTCGATAAGGTCCCACATAAGAGGTTGGTGAACAAAATTAGGGCACATGGAATTGGGGGTAATATACTAGCATGGATTGAGAATTGGTTAACAGACAGAAAACAAAGAGTAGGAATAAACGGGTCTTTTTCAGGATGGCAGGCTGTGACTAGTGGGGTACCGCAAGGATCGGTGCTTGGGCCCCAGCTATTCACAATATATATCAATGATTTGGATGAGGGGACTAAATGTAACATTTCTAAATTTGCTGATGACACAAAGCTAGGTGGCAGTGTCAGTTGTGAAGAGGATGTGAAGAGGCTTCAAGGGGACCTCGACAGGCTCAGTGAGTGGGCGAGAACATGGCAGATGGAATATAATGTGGATAAATGTGAAGTTATCCACTTTGGTAGAAAAAACAGAAAGGCAAAGTATTTCCTAAATGGTGAAAGATTGGGGAATGCAGATGCTCAAAGGGACCTGGGTGTCCTTATACATGAGTCACTGAAAGTGAATGTGCAGGTGCAGCAAGCCATTAGGAAGGCAAATGGTAAACTGGCCTTCATTACAAGAGGATTTGAGTACAGGAGTAAACAAGTCTTACTCCAATTATATAGGGCCTTGGTGAGACCACACCTGGAGTACTGTGTACAATTTTGGTCTCCTTACCTAAGGAAGGATATACTCGCCATAGAGGGAGTGCAACGAAGGTTCACGAGATTGATTCCTGGGATGGCGGGACTGTCGTATGAGAAGAGATTGAGTAAACTAGGCCTGTATTCTCTTGAATTCAGAAGTATGAGAGGGGATCTCATTGAAGCAGAAAAAATTATTACAGGGCTTGATAGGGTGGATGCTGGGAGAATGTTTCCCTTGGCTGGGGAGTCTAGAACCAGGGGCCACAGCCTCAGGATAAAGGGTAGGCCATTCAGGACTGAGATAAGAAGAAATTTCTTCAGACAGAGGGTGGTGAATCTTTGGAATTCTCTACCCCAGAGGGCTGTGGAGGCTCAGTCATTGGGTATATTCAAGACAGAAGTCAATAGATTTCTGACTAGTAAGGGCATCAAGGGATATGGCGATAGGGCTGGTGAATGGAGTTGAGGCAGAAGATCAGCCATGATCTCATTGAATGGCGGAGCAGGCTCGAAGGGCCGAATGGCCTGCTCCTGCTCCTATTTCTTATGTTCTTATGGATTCCGCCTCGTGTCTACTCCATGCGAACTCTCCCCTTTGAAGCTCTCCCGTTGCTGGACTGTATCCACAGACAGAAGCTAATAATCCTCTCTTACACTCTGACTCTAGTTTCAGGAGAGGATGTGACTGTGTCGATCAGAAGCGACTCGACTCCGATTGGGGACCCTGCAGTTACTGAGGAACATCACGAGACTGAGGGTCAAAGAGTGGAGGGGGAAACCCCCACAGGTACAAAGGTCACTGGGGTCCGGGTTATGTTCCTGGTTTGTAACGGAAGGCAAGGCAAACGGAACTAACTTACATTTCTATAGCGCCTTTCACATCCTTGGGGCATCTTTACAGGCAATGAAGTGGTTGTGAAGTGTAACCACTGGTGTAATGTAGGAAACGAGGCAGACCATTTAAACACAGCAAGCTCCCACAAACAGCAATGTTAAAATGACCAGATAATCGGTTTTAGTGATGTTGTTTGACGGATAAATGTTGACCAGGACACCGGGTGAACTCCCCTGCTCTTCTTCAAATAGTGCCGTGTGATCATTTACATCCACCTGAGAGAGCAGGCGGAGCCTTACTGTAACGTTTCATCGGAAAGACAACATCTCCAACAGTGCAGTGCTCCCTCAGTACTGCCCCTCCGACAGTGCAGCGCTCCCTCAGTACTGCCCCTCCGACAGTGCAGCCCTCCCTCAGTACTGACCCTCCGACAGTGCGGCCCTCCCTCAGTACTGCCCCTCCGACAGTGCGGCCCTCCCTCAGTACTGCCCCTCCGACAGTGCAGCCCTCCCTCAGTACTGCCCCTCCGACAGTGCAGCGCTCCCTCAGTACTGACCCTCCGACAGTGCAGCGCTCCCTCAGTACTGACCCTCCGACAGTGCAGCGCTCCCTCAGTACTGACCCTCCGACAGTGCAGCGCTCCCTCAGTACTGACCCTCCGACAGTGCAGCGCTCCCTCAGTACTGACCCTCTGACAGTGCAGCCCTCCCTCAGTACTGCCCCTCCGACAGTGCAGCGCTCCCTCAGTACTCACCCTCTGACAGTGCAGTGCTCCCTCAGTACTGACCCTCCAACAGTGCGGTGCCCCCTCAGTACTGCCCCTCCGACAGTGCAGTGCTCCCTCAGTACTGCCCCCCTGACAGTGCGGTGCTCCCTCAGTACTGACCCTCCGACAGTGCAGCCCTCCCTCAGTACTGCCCCTCCGACAGTGCAGCGCTCCCTCAGTACTGCCCCTCCGACAGTGCAGCCCTCCCTCAGTACTGCCCCTCCGACAGTGCAGCGCTCCCTCAGTACTGCCCCTCCGACAGTGCAGCGCTCCCTCAGTACTGCCCCTCCGACAGTGCAGCGCTCCCTCAGTACCGCCCCTCTGACAGTGCAGCCCTCCCTCAGTACTGACCCTCCGACAGTGCAGCGCTCCCTCAGTACTGCCCCTCCAACAGTGCAGCCCTCCCTCAGTACTGCCCCTCCGACAGTGCAGCGCTCCCTCAGTACTGACCCTCCGACAGTGCAGCCCTCCCTCAGTACTGACCCTCCAACAGGGCAGCGCTCCCTCAGTACTGCCCCTCTGACAGTGCAGCCCTCCCTCAGTACTGCCCCTCCGACAGTGCAGCGCTCCCTCAGTGCTGCCCCTCCGACAGTGCAGCGCTCCCTCAGTACTGACCCTCTGACAGTGCAGCGCTCCCTCAGCACTGACCCTCCGACAGTGCGGCGCTCCCGCAGTACTGACCCTCCGACAGTGCGGCGCTCCTTCAGTACTGCCCCTCCCACAGTGTGGCGCTCCCTCAGTACTGACCCTCCGACAGTGCAGCGCTCCCTCAGTACTGACCCTCCGACAGTGCAGCGCTCCCTCAGTACCGCCCCTCCGACAGTGCAGCTCTCCCTCACTACTGCTGCTCCGGTGTGGAGATGCCGGTGTTGGACTGGGGTGGACAAATGTAAGAAATCACACAACACCAGGTTATAGTCCAACAGCTTTATTTGAAATCACAAGCTTTCGGAGCGCTGCTCCTTCGTCAGGTGAAGTGGAGAGATGCATAAAAACACAGCTTATATAGTCAGAGAATAATGCCAGATGTTTACACGTAATCTTTCTAACTGCCATTTATCACATCTCAGCAGAGAGATAATCACAGCAATCAAAGGTGTAAATGGTGTCCAAGCAGGTCAGGCAGGAAAACATTGCATCAAAGAACAATGAGGTGGGGTCACAAGGGGTCAAATGTTGCAGATGCTGGCGTCTGTATGAAAAACAAAAAAACAGACAAAAAACATTGTCTGTAATGTTTTCCTGACTGACCTGTTTGGACACCATTTACACCTTTGATTGCTGTGATTATCTCTCTGCCGAAGTGTGATAAATGGCAGTTAGAAAGATTACCTGTAAACATCTGACATTATTCTCTGACTATATAAGCTGTGTTTTTATGCATCTCTCCACTTCACCTGACGAAGGAGCAGCGCTCCGAAAGCTTGTGATTTCAAATAAAGCTGTTGGACTATAACCTGGTGTTGTGTGATTTCTTACTGCTTCTCCGACAGTGCAGCCCTCCCTCAGTACTGCCCCTCCGACAGTGCAGAGCTCCCTCAGTACTGCCCCTCCGACGATGCAGCGCTCCCTCAGTACTGCCCCTCCGACAGTGCGGTGCTCCTTCAGTACTGCACCTCCGACAGTGCAGCGCTCCCTCAATAATTCCCCTCCGACAGGGCAGCACTCCCTCTGTACTGCCCCTCCGACAGTGCGGCGCTCCTTCAGTACTGCCCCTCCGACAGTGCGGCGCTCCCTCAGTACTGCCCCTCCGACAGTGCGGCGCTCCCTCAGTACTGCCCCTCCGACAGTGCGGCGCTCCCTCAGTACCGCCCCTCTGACAGTGCGTCACTCCCTCAGTACTGACCCTCCAATATTGCGGCGCCCCCTCAGTACTGCCCCTCCGACAGTGCAGAGCTCCCTCAGTACTGTCCCTCCGACAGTGCAGTGCTCCCTCAGTACTGTCCCTCCGACAGTGCAGCGCTCCCTCAGTACTGCCCCTCCGACAGTGCGGCACTCCATCAGTATTACCCCTCCGACAGTGCAGTGCTCCCTCAGTACTGTCCCTCCGACAGTGCAGCGCTCCCTCAGTACTGTCCCTCCAACAGTGCAGAGCTCCCTCAGTACTGCCCCTCCGACGATGCAGCGCTCCCTCAGTACTGCCCCTCCGACAGTGCGGCGCTCCTTCAGTACTGCCCCTCCAACAGTGCAGCGCTCCCTCAAGTACTGCCCCTCCGACAATGCGGCGCTCCCTCAGTACTGCCCCTCCGACAGTGCAGCGCTCCCTCAATACTGCCCCTCCGAGTATGCAGTGCTCCCTCAGTACTGCTCCACCGTCAGTGCTGCTCTCCCTCAGTACTGCTCCTCCGACAGTGCTGCTCTCCCTCAGTACTGCCTCTCTGACAGTGCGGCAGTCCCTCGGTACTGACCCTCCGACAGTGCAGCGCTCCCTCAGTATTGCCCCTCCGACAATGCAACCCTCCCTCAGTAATGCCCCTCCGACAGGGCAGCACTCCCTCTGTACTGCTCCTCTGACAGTGCGTCGCTCCCTCAGTACTGCCCCTCCGACAGTGCAGCGCTCCCTCAATACTGCCCCTCCGACAGTGCGGCGCTCCCTCAGTACTGCCCCTCCGACAGTGCGGCGCTCCCTCAGTATTGCCCCTCCGACAGTGCAGCGCTCCCTCAGTACTGTCCCTCCAACAGTGCAGAGCTCCCTCAGTACTGTCCCTCCGACAGTGCAGAGCTCCCTCAGTACTGCCCCTCCGACAGTGCAGCGCTCCCTCAATACTGCCCCTCCGACAGTGCGGCGCTCCCTCAGTACTGCCCCTCCGACAGTGCGGCGCTCCCTCAGTATTGCCCCTCCGACAGTGCAGCGCTCCCTCAGTACTGCCCCTCCGACAGTGCAGAGCTCCCTCAGTATTGCCCCTCCGACAGTGCGGCACTCCCTCAGTACTGCCCCTCCGACAGTGCAGTGCTCCCTCAGTATTGCCCCTCCGACAGTGCAGCGCTCCCTCAGTACTGTCCCTCCGACAGTGCAGAGCTCCTCAGGACTGCCCCTCCGACAGTGCAGCGCTCCCTCAGTACTGCCCCTCCGACAGTGCGGCGCTCCCTCAGTACTGCCCCTCCGACAGTGCGGCACTCCATCAGTACTGCCCCCTAATGCATGGGGTGACTGCAGCAGTTAAAGAACACCAAACAACAAGGCAAGAAATGGACATTTATTAAGAATTAATTTTAAAAAAGGAAACTAGGCACCAATTGAACCCCTCCCAGGAGAGGGGATACACAGCGTCCAATCAAACCCTGTCCCACTGCTGGGTAGCACAGGGTGACACATTGGGAGCACTGGACTGTTTATAAGTGCACAGCAAGAGTTACAGCCACTGGACTGTATCCACAGACAGAAGCTAATAATCCTCTCTTACACTCTGACTCTAGTTTCAGGAGAGGATGTGACTGTGCCGATCAGAAGCGACTCGACTCCGATTGGGGGCCCTGCAGTTACTGAGGAACATCACGAGACTGAGGGTCAAAGAGTGGAGGGGGAAACCCCCACAGGTACAAAGGTCACTGGGGTCCGGGTTATGTTCCTGGTTTGTAACGGAAGGCCAGGCAAACGGAACTAACTTACATTTCTATAGCGCCTTTCACATCCTTGGGGCATCTTTACAGGCAATGAAGTGGTTGTGAAGTGTAACCACTGGTGTAATGTAGGAAACGAGGCAGATCATTTAAACACAGCAAGCTCCCACAAACAGCAATGTTAAAGTGACCAGATAATCGGTTTTAGTGATGTTGTTTGACGGATAAATGTTGACCAGGACACCGGGTGAACTCCCCTGCTCTTCTTCAAATAGTGCCGTGTGATCATTTACATCCACCTGAGAGAGCAGGCGGAGCCTTACTGTAACGTTTCATCGGAAAGGCAATATCTCCAACAGTGCAGTGCTCCCTCAGTACTGACCCTCCGACAGTGCAGCGCTCCCTCAGTACTGCCCCTCCGACAGTGCAGCACTCCCTCAGTACTGCCCCTCCGACATTGCAGCCCTCCCTCAGTACTGCCCCTCCGACAGTGCAGCCCTCCCTCAGTACTGCCCCTCCGACAGTGCAGCGCTCCCTCAGTACCGCCCCTCTGACAGTGCAGCGCTCCCTCAGTACCGCCCCTCTGACAGTGCAGCCCTCCCTCAGTACTGACCCTCCGACAGTGCAGCGCTCCCTCAGTACTGCCCCTCCAACAGTGCAGCCCTCCCTCAGTACTGCCCCTCCGACAGTGCAGCGCTCCCTCAGTACTGACCCTCCGACAGTGCAGCCCTCCCTCAGTACTGACCCTCCAACAGGGCAGCGCTCCCTCAGTACAGCCCCTCTGATAGTGCAGCCCCCCCTCAGTACTGCCCCTCCGACAGTGCAGCGCTCCCTCAGTGCTGCCCCTCCGACAGTGCAGCGCTCCCTCAGTACTGACCCTCTGACAGTGCAGCGCTCCCTCAGCACTGACCCTCCGACAGTGCGGCGCTCCCTCAGTACTGACCCTCCGACAGTGCGGCGCTCCTTCAGTACTGCCCCTCCCACAGTGCGGCGCTCCCTCAGTACTGACCCTCCGACAGTGCAGCGCTCCCTCAGTACTGACCCTCCGACAGTGCAGCGCTCCCTCAGTACCCGCCCCTCCGACAGTGCAGCTCTCCCTCACTACTGCTGCTCCGGTGTGGAGATGGACTGGGGTGGACAAATGTAAGAAATCACACAACACCAGGTTATAGTCCAACAGCTTTATTTGAAATCACAAGCTTTCGGAGCGCTGCTCCTTCGTCAGGTGAAGTGGAGAGATGCATAAAAACACAGCTTATATAGTCAGAGAATAATGCCAGATGTTTACAGGTAATCTTTCTAACTGCCATTTATCACATCTCAGCAGAGAGATAATCACAGCAATCAAAGGTGTAAATGGTGTCCAAACAGGTCAGGCAGGAAAACATTACATCAAAGAACAATGAGGTGGGGTCACAAGGGGTCAAATGTTGCAGATGCTGGCGTCTGTATGAAAAACAAAAAAACAGACAAAAAACATTGTCTGTAATGTTTTCCTGACTGACCTGTTTGGACACCATTTACACCTTTGATTGCTGTGATTATCTCTCTGCCGAGATGTGATAAATGGCAGTTAGAAAGATTACCTGTAAACATCTGACATTATTCTCTGACTATATAAGCTGTGTTTTTATGCATCTCTCCACTTCACCTGACGAAGGAGCAGCGCTCCGAAAGCTTGTGATTTCAAATAAAGCTGTTGGACTATAACCTGGTGTTGTGTGATTTCTTACTGCTTCGCCGACAGTGCAGCCCTCCCTCAGTACTGCCCCTCCGACAGTGCAGAGCTCCCTCAGTACTGCCCCTCCGACGATGCAGCGCTCCCTCAGTACTGCCCCTCCGACAGTGCGGTGCTCCTTCAGTACTGCACCTCCGACAGTGCAGCGCTCCCTCAATAATTCCCCTCCGACAGGGCAGCACTCCCTCTGTACTGCCCCTCCGACAGTGCGGCGCTCCTTCAGTACTGCCCCTCCAACAGTGCAGCGCTCCCTCAAGTACTGCCCCTCCGACAATGCGGCGCTCCCTCAGTACTGCCCCTCCGACAGTGCAGCGCTCCCTCAATACTGCCCCTCCGAGTGTGCAGTGCTCCCTCAGTACTGCTCCACCGTCAGTGCTGCTCTCCCTCAGTACTGCTCCTCCGACAGTGCTGCTCTCCCTCAGTACTGCCTCTCTGACAGTGTGGCGCTCCCTCAGTACTGACCCTCCGACACTGCAGCTCTCCCTCGGTACTGACCCTCCGACAGTGCGGCAGTCCCTCGGTACTGACCCTCCGACAGTGCAGCGCTCCCTCAGTATTGCCCCTCCGACAATGCAACCCTCCCTCAGTAATGCCCCTCCGACAGGGCAGCACTCCCTCTGTACTGCTCCTCTGACAGTGCGTCGCTCCCTCAGTACTGACCCTCTGACAGTGCGGTGCTTCCTCAGTACTGCCCCTCCGACAGTGCAGCGCTCCCTCAGTACTGCCCCTCCGACAGTGCAGCGCTCCCTCAGTACCGCCCCTCCGACAGTGCGGCGCTCCCTCAGTACTGCCCCTCCGACAGTGCAGCGCTCCCTCAATACTGCCCCTCCGACAGTGCAGCACTCCCTCTGTACTGCTCCTCTGACAGTGTGGCGCTCCCTCAGTACTGTCCCTCCGACAGTGCAGAGCTCCCTCAGTACTGTCTCTCCGACAGTGCGGTGCTCCCTCAGTACTGCCCCTCCGACAGTGCGGCGCTCCCTCAGTACTGCCCCTCCGACAGTGCGGCGCTCCCTCAGTACTGCCCCTCCGACAGTGCAGCACTCCCTCAGTACTGCCCCTCCGACAGTGCAGCCCTCCCTCAGTACTGCCCCTCCGACAGTGCAGCGCTCCCTCAGTACCGCCCCTCTGACAGTGCAGCGCTCCCTCAGTACCGCCCCTCTGACAGTGCAGCCCTCCCTCAGTACTGACCCTCCGACAGTGCAGCGCTCCCTCAGTACTGCCCCTCCAACAGTGCAGCCCTCCCTCAGTACTGCCCCTCCGACAGTGCAGCGCTCCCTCAGTACTGACCCTCCGACAGTGCAGCCCTCCCTCAGTACTGACCCTCCAACAGGGCAGCGCTCCCTCAGTACAGCCCCTCTGATAGTGCAGCCCCCCCTCAGTACTGCCCCTCCGACAGTGCAGCGCTCCCTCAGTGCTGCCCCTCCGACAGTGCAGCGCTCCCTCAGTACTGACCCTCTGACAGTGCAGCGCTCCCTCAGCACTGACCCTCCGACAGTGCGGCGCTCCCTCAGTACTGACCCTCCGACAGTGCGGCGCTCCTTCAGTACTGCCCCTCCCACAGTGCGGCGCTCCCTCAGTACTGACCCTCCGACAGTGCAGCGCTCCCTCAGTACTGACCCTCCGACAGTGCAGCGCTCCCTCAGTACCGCCCCTCCGACAGTGCAGCTCTCCCTCACTACTGCTGCTCCGGTGTGGAGATGGACTGGGGTGGACAAATGTAAGAAATCACACAACACCAGGTTATAGTCCAACAGCTTTATTTGAAATCACAAGCTTTCGGAGCGCTGCTCCTTCGTCAGGTGAAGTGGAGAGATGCATAAAAACACAGCTTATATAGTCAGAGAATAATGCCAGATGTTTACAGGTAATCTTTCTAACTGCCATTTATCACATCTCAGCAGAGAGATAATCACAGCAATCAAAGGTGTAAATGGTGTCCAAACAGGTCAGGCAGGAAAACATTACATCAAAGAACAATGAGGTGGGGTCACAAGGGGTCAAATGTTGCAGATGCTGGCGTCTGTATGAAAAACAAAAAAACAGACAAAAAACATTGTCTGTAATGTTTTCCTGACTGACCTGTTTGGACACCATTTACACCTTTGATTGCTGTGATTATCTCTCTGCCGAGGTGTGATAAATGGCAGTTAGAAAGATTACCTGTAAACATCTGACATTATTCTCTGACTATATAAGCTGTGTTTTTATGCATCTCTCCACTTCACCTGACGAAGGAGCAGCGCTCCGAAAGCTTGTGATTTCAAATAAAGCTGTTGGACTATAACCTGGTGTTGTGTGATTTCTTACTGCTTCGCCGACAGTGCAGCCCTCCCTCAGTACTGCCCCTCCGACAGTGCAGAGCTCCCTCAGTACTGCCCCTCCGACGATGCAGCGCTCCCTCAGTACTGCCCCTCCGACAGTGCGGTGCTCCTTCAGTACTGCACCTCCGACAGTGCAGCGCTCCCTCAATAATTCCCCTCCGACAGGGCAGCACTCCCTCTGTACTGCCCCTCCGACAGTGCGGCGCTCCTTCAGTACTGCCCCTCCAACAGTGCAGCGCTCCCTCAAGTACTGCCCCTCCGACAATGCGGCGCTCCCTCAGTACTGCCCCTCCGACAGTGCAGCGCTCCCTCAATACTGCCCCTCCGAGTGTGCAGTGCTCCCTCAGTACTGCCTCTCTGACAGTGTGGCGCTCCCTCAGTACTGACCCTCCGACACTGCAGCTCTCCCTCGGTACTGACCCTCCGACAGTGCGGCAGTCCCTCGGTACTGACCCTCCGACAGTGCAGCGCTCCCTCAGTATTGCCCCTCCGACAATGCAACCCTCCCTCAGTAATGCCCCTCCGACAGGGCAGCACTCCCTCTGTACTGCTCCTCTGACAGTGCGTCGCTCCCTCAGTACTGACCCTCTGACAGTGCGGTGCTTCCTCAGTACTGCCGCTCCGACAGTGCAGCGCTCCCTCAGTACTGCCCCTCCGACAGTGCAGCGCTCCCTCAGTACCGCCCCTCCGACAGTGCGGCGCTCCCTCAGTACTGCCCCTCCGACAGTGCAGCGCTCCCTCAATACTGCCCCTCCGACAGTGCAGCACTCCCTCTGTACTGCTCCTCTGACAGTGTGGCGCTCCCTCAGTACTGTCCCTCCGACAGTGCAGAGCTCCCTCAGTACTGTCTCTCCGACAGTGCAGCGCTCCCTCAGTACTGTCCCTCCGACAGTGCAGAGCTCCCTCAGTACTGCCCCTCCGACAGTGCGGCACTCCATCAGTACTGCCCCTCCGACAGTGCAGCGCTCCCTCAATACTGCCCCTCCGACAGTGCAGCACTCCCTCTGTACTGCTCCTCTGACAGTGTGGCGCTCCCTCAGTACTGTCCCTCCGACAGTGCAGCGCTCCCTCAGTACTGTCCCTCCGACAGTGCAGAGCTCCCTCAGTACTGCCCCTCCGACAGTGCGGCCCTCCCTCAGTACTGCCCCCTAATGCATGGGGTGACTGCAGCAGTTAAAGAACACCAAACAACAAGGCAAGAAATGGACATTTATTAAGAATTAATTTTAAAAAAGGAAACTAGGCACCAATTGAACCCCTCCCAGGAGAGGGGATACACAGCGTCCAATCAAACCCTGTCCCACTGCTGGGTAGCACAGGGTGACACATTGGGAGCACTGGACTGTTTATAAGTGCACAGCAAGAGTTACAGCCACTGGACTGTATCCACAGACAGAAGCTAATAATCCTCTCTTACACTCTGACTCTAGTTTCAGGAGAGGATGTGACTATGCCGATCAGAAGCGACTCGACTCCGATTGGGGACCCTACAGTTACTGAGGAACATCACGAGACTGAGGGTCAAAGAGTGGAGGGGGAAACCCCCACAGGTACAAAGGTCACTGGGGTCCGGGTTATGTTCCTGGTTTGTAACGGAAGGTCAGGCAAACGGAACTAACTTACATTTCTACAGCGCCTTTCACAACCTTGGGGCATCTTTACAGGCAATGAAGTGGTTGTGAAGTGTAACCACTGGTGTAATGTAGGAAACGAGGCAGATCATTTAAACACAGCAAGCTCCCACAAACAGCAATGTTAAAGTGACCAGATAATCGGTTTTAGTGATGTTGTTTGACGGATAAATGTTGACCAGGACACCGGGTGAACTCCCCTGCTCTTCTTCAAATAGTGCCGTGTGATCATTTACATCCACCTGAGAGAGCAGGCGGAGCCTCACTGTAACGTTTCATCGGAAAGACAACATCTCCAACAGTGCAGTGCTCCCTCAGTCCTGCCCCTCCGACAGTGCAGCACTCCCTTAGTACTGCCCCTCCGACAGTGCAGCGCTCCCTCAGTACTGCCCCTCCGACAGGGCAGCGCTCCCTCAGTACTGCCCCTCCGACAGTGCAGCGCTCCCTCAGTACTGCCCCTCCGACAGTGCGGCGCTCCCTCAGTACTGACCCTCCGACAGTGCAGCACTCCCTCAGTACTGCCCCTCCGACAGTGCAGCCCTCCCTCAGTACTGCCCCTCCGACAGTGCAGCGCTCCCTCAGTACTGCCCCTCCGACAGTGCGGCGCTCCCTCAGTACTGCCCCTCCGACAGTGCGGTGCTCCCTCAGTACTGCCCCTCCGACAGTGCGGCGCTCCCTCAGTACTGCCCCTCCGACAGTGCAGCACTCCCTCAGTACTGCCCCTCCGACAGTGCAGCCCTCCCTCAGTACTGCCCCTCCGACAGTGCAGCGCTCCCTCAGTACTGACTCTCCGACAGTGCAGCGCTCCCTCAGTACTGACCCTCCGACAGGGCAGCGCTCCCTCAGTACTGACCCTCCGACAGTGCAGCGCTCCCTCAGTACTGACCCTCCGACAATGCAGCGCTCCCTCAGCACTGCCCCTCCGACAGTGCAGCGATTCCTCAGTTCTGACCCTCCGACAGTGCAGCCCTCCCTCAGTACAACCCCTTCGACAGTGAGGCGCTCCCTCGGTACTGCCCCTCCAACAGTGCAGCGCTCCCACAGTACTGTCCCTCCGACAGTGCAGCGCTCCCTCAGTACTGCCCCTCCGACAGTGCAGCGCTCCCTCAGTACTGCCCCTCTGACAGTGCGGCACTCCCTCAGTACTGTGCCTCTGACAGTGCAGCGCTCCCTCAGCACTGCCCCTCCAACAGTGCAACACTCCCTCAGTACTGCCCCTCCGACAGTGCGGCGCTCCCTCAGCACTGCCCCTCCGACAGTGCGGCGCTCCCTCAGTACTGCCCCTCCGAGTGTGCAGCGCTCCCTCAGCACTGCCCCTCTCACAGTGCAGCGCTCCCTCAGTACTGCCCCTCCGATAGTGCAGCACTCCCTCAGTACTGCCCCTCCGACAGTGCGGCGCTCCCTCAGTACTGCCCCTCCGACAGTGCGGTGCTCCCTCAGTACCGCCCCTCCGACACTGCGGCGCTCCCTCAGTACTGCCCATCTGACAGTGCGGTGCTCCCTCAGTACTGCCCCTCCGACAGTGCAGCGCTCCCTCAGTAATGCCCCTCCGACAAGGCAGCACTCTCTCTGTACTGCCCCTCCGACAGTGCGGTGCTCCTTCAGTACTGCCCCTCCGACAGTGCAGCGCTCCCTCAATACTGCCCCTCCGAGTGTGCGGCGCTCCCTCAGTACTGACCCTCCGACACTGCAGCTCTCCCTCGGCACTGACCCTCCGACAGTGCGGCAGGCGCTCGGTACTGACCCTACGACAGTGCGGCAGTCCATTAGTACTGCCCCTCCGACAGTGCAGCGCTCCCTCAGTACTGCCCCTCCGACAATGCAACCCTCCCTCAGTACTGCCCCTCCCACAGGGCAGCACTCCCTCTGTACTGCTCCTCCGACACTGCAGCTCTCCCTCAGTACTGACCCTCCGACAGTGCGGCAGGCGCTCGGTACTGACCCTCCGACAGTGCAGCGCTCCCTCAGTGTTGCCCCTCCGACAATGCAACCCTCCCTCAGTACTGCCCCTCCCACAGGGCAGCACTCCCTCTGTACTGCTCCTCTGACAGTGCGGCGCTCCCTCAGTACTGCCCCTCCGACAGTGCAGCACTCCCTCAGTACTGCCCCTCCGACAGTGCAGCCCTCCCTCAGTACTGCCCCTCCGACAGTGCAGCGCTCCCTCAGTACTGCCCCTCCGACAGTGCAGCGCTCCCTCAGTACTGACTCTCCGACAGTGCAGCGCTCCCTCAGTACTGACCCTCCGACAGGGCAGCGCTCCCTCAGTACTGACCCTCCGACAGTGCAGCGCTCCCTCAGTACTGACCCTCCGACAGTGCAGCGCTCCCTCAGCACTGCCCCTCCGACAGTGCAGCTATTCCTCAGTACTGACCCTCCGACAGTGCAGCCCTCCCTCAGTACAACCCCTTCGACAGTGAGGCGCTCCCTCGGTACTGCCCCTCCAACAGTGCAGCGCTCCCACAGTACTGTCCCTCCGACAGTGCAGCGCTCCCTCAGTACTGCCCCTCCGACAGTGCAGCGCTCCCTCAGTACTGCCCCTCTGACAGTGCGGCACTCCCTCAGTACTGTGCCTCTGACAGTGCAGCGCTCCCTCAGCACTGCCCCTCCAACAGTGCAACACTCCCTCAGTACTGCCCCTCCGACAGTGCGGCGCTCCCTCAGCACTGCCCCTCCGACAGTGCGGCGCTCCCTCAGTACTGCCCCTCCGAGTGTGCAGCGCTCCCTCAGCACTGCCCCTCTCACAGTGCAGCGCTCCCTCAGTACTGCCCCTCCGATAGTGCAGCACTCCCTCAGTACTGCCCCTCCGACAGTGCGGCGCTCCCTCAGTACTGCCCCTCCGACATTGCGGTGCTCCCTCAGTACCGCCCCTCCGACACTGCGGCGCTCCCTCAGTACTGCCCATCTGACAGTGCGGTGCTCCCTCAGTACTGCCCCTCCGACAGTGCAGCGCTCCCTCAGTAATGCCCCTCCGACAAGGCAGCACTCTCTCTGTACTGCCCCTCCGACAGTGCGGTGCTCCTTCAGTACTGCCCCTCCGACAGTGCAGCGCTCCCTCAATACTGCCCCTCCGAGTGTGCGGCGCTCCCTCAGTACTGCCCCTCCGACACTGCAGCTCTCCCTCGGCACTGACCCTCCGACAGTGCGGCAGGCGCTCGGTACTGACCCTCCAACAGTGCGGCAGTCCATTAGTACTGCCCCTCCGACAGTGCAGCGCTCCCTCAGTACTGCCCCTCCGACAATGCAACCCTCCCTCAGTACTGCCCCTCCCACAGGGCAGCACTCCCTCTGTACTGACCCTCCCACAGGGCAGCACTCCCTCTGTACTGCCCCTCTGACAGTGCGGCACTCCCTCTGTACTGCTCCTCCGACAGTGCGGCACTCCCTCAGTACTGTCCCTCCGACAGTGCGGTGCTCCCTCAGTACTGCCCCTCCCACAGGGCAGCACTCCCTCTGTACTGCTCCTCCGACAGTGCGGCGCTCCCTCTGTACTGCTCCTCTGACAGTGCGGCACTCCATCAGTACTGCCCCTCCGACAGTGCGGCGCTCCCTCAGTACTGCCCCCTAATGCCACGCGTGTGTGAGAGAACATGGGGTGACTGCAGCAGTTCAAGGACACCAAACAACAAGGCAAGAAATGGACATGTATTAAGAATTAATTAAAAAAAAGGAAACTAGGCACCAATTGAACCCCTCCCAGGAGAGGGGATACACAGCGTCCAATCAAACCCTGTTGTAAGGGGGGCATCTTTTAACTGATTTAAGGTAATTTTCCTGGTCTTGCAGCCTTTGCCTGCACTCTGACCAATTTCCAATAAACCAATTTTCAAACAGCGGTTTCGAATCGCTACCCCACCTTCCAGTTCTGACAAGAGGACTTATAATTAATGATATATTAAAAGGAACAAGTGGTTTTGATGTGAGAAATTCAAACTTTTATTAAACTAAAGAAACTATAATCAAATATTAAACCATACCACACGTGCACAGTAATTACAGTAAAATTGCTTGAATGGGGGAAACAGACGGTAAAAACGAGGGGTAAGTGGCTACAATGTTGATTAAACAATCTTAGCAATATCCCCTTAATCACCATCCCCCAACTCCTTACTAGGTTGCCTTGTTGAGGAGTCAGAAACTCTGCTCACCTGTGGTCCAGCGAAGTGAGAGAGAGAGAGAGAGAGAGAGAGAGGCTCACCTGTGGTCCAGCGAAGTGAGAGAGAGAGAGAGAGAGGCTCACCTGTGGTCCAGCGAAGTGAGAGAGAGAGAGAGAGAGAGAGAGAGAGAGGCTCACCTGTGGTCCAGCGAAGTGAGAGAGAGAGAGAGAGAGAGGCTCACCTGTGGTCCAGCGAAGTGAGAGAGAGAGAGAGAGAGAGAGAGAGAGAGGCTCACCTGTGGTCCAGCGAAGTGAGAGAGAGAGAGAGAGAGAGAGAGAGGCTCACCTGTGGTCCAGCGAAGTGAGAGAGAGAGAGAGAGAGAGGCTCACCTGTGGTCCAGCGAAGTGAGAGAGAGAGAGAGAGAGAGAGAGAGGCTCACCTGTGGTCCAGCGAAGTGAGAGAGAGAGAGAGAGAGAGAGGCTCACCTGTGATCCCAGGAAGTAAAGAGCGCGATAGCTTCTCAGCAGCTATCTTATATACCTTGTGAGCCCCCCCCCCTCTGCTGTTTGCCTGTCTGGAAAATTCGTGCCCAAAAAGTTCCAATTCACAAGAGAAAAGCTGTGATTGGCTAACTCAAAGTGGTTGGACTGGGTTAGTGTGTCTGCACTGTGGGGCCGAAATGTTCCCGCCCACATCCGGAGTTTACCTGGGCTAAAACAAAAGGGAATACAGCAGCCCTATTGTCCAGAATGCTCGGTGATTTAAAAACCCATTTGTTGAGTCTGTGTTTTCAAATGCAGTTATACTGAATAACAGGACACAGACTACAGAAGTAAGTAAACAGGTCTTTAGTGATTGAGGGTCAGGGCTGAACTGAGATACACTTTGCTCCGCAGGGTTTATATCACCACCGGTACTACAATGTACAGGAGCCATCAAAAAGTAGTCCATCACCTTAAGGTATCCTCTTAAGGTAGTACAGGTTACATACACTACAATTCCTCCCCTTTTAGCTTAACAGTGTACACCCCAAATTAAAACATTACATGGATAACATAGATACAATTTACACACAAGAACTTTTCAAAGATTCAGTCTCTGAGGAGGCCTCCTGATCCGGCCCAGATAACGCCTTTCAGGGGTCTCTGGTTCTCGTTGCTGGGGTGACTCATCCACTTGATCTCCTATGGATTTAACATCATCCAATACGTTCGAGTTTGAGGTAGATGCTACAGGCTCAATAAGTTCTTCAACTGGTGTCTCTGCCGTAGACATGGGGTCGACCCTTGTTCTCGATTCCACAAGTTGGTCAGCATGACGTCATATTACGTTCTCTCCAACGTCTACCGTGTACATCAAGGGTCCTTGTCGTGCACGAATTGTTCCAGGTTGCCATTTATCATTCCTATAGTCCCTGGTCAACACTGGTTGTCCTATTCCAAAACTACGAGTGGCCTTTTTATTTACATGCTGGAATTGCTTGTTTTCGACTTCCCGTCGCACATTGGGTTTTAACAAATCCAACCGGGACCGCAACCTTCTGTTATAGAACATTATGGCAGGGCTTTGATTTGTCACTGAATGCGTGGCGTTCCGATATGCCATTAGGAAATTGTCCACCTTGTGTTGTAGTGGAATATGATCTTCACTCATGGCCTTTATCGCCTTTTTGAACGTTTGTACAAATCTCTCGGCCAACCCATTTGTAGCCGGATGATATGGGGCAGATGTATCGTGTTTCACCCCATTCTTTTTCATGAATTTCTGGAATTCTTCTGACACGAACTGTGGTCCGTTATCTGAACATATTTGCTCCGGCAACCCATTCCTTGCAAATATGGTTCTTAGAACTGCGATCGTCTTCTCAGAGGTCATGGTCGACATCTTAATCACTTCTGGCCATTTAGAATGTGCGTCTACTGCTATCAAAAACATGGAATCCATGAATGGACCTGCAAAGTCGATATGCACACGTTGCCATGGGGCTGAAGGCCATTCCCACGGATGCAGCGGTGCAATTGGAGGTGCATTTTGAACTTTTTGGCACACTGAGCAGCTTTTAGTCAGATCCTCTATTTGTTTGTCGATACCTGGCCACCACACATAAGCCCTAGCAAGGCTTTTCATCTTGACTCCCCCCAGATGACCTTCGTGCAATTCTTTCAGAACTCTCTTAATTTCGGAGGAATAATCACCCTTGTTCCATACATCAATGTTCCTTGACATACGGACAGCTGTTCTCGTCTGGCTGAGAATGCTGGTAACAGTGGTTCGCCATGTGCTGGCCATCCCTTCACTGTCAAGTCGTAGACCCGAGACAGTGTCGGGTCATTTCGGGTCTCTCTCTCTCAATACCCGCATTGGTGACTGGTAAGCATTCGATGATGGTCGAGTGAAATATCTCGACAGGGTCAACTGCCGGTGCCTCTTCCGCTGTAGGTAGTGGCAGGCACGACAGCCCATCAGCATTACCATGTTGCTTTGTACCTTTGAATTCAATATCATATTGATGTGCCCCTAGGAAAAGGGACCATCTCTGAAGCCTCTGCGCCGTCATTACCGGAACACCCTTCTTAGGGTTGAAAATGGAAACCAACGGCTGGTGATCTGTCAGCAGCGTAAACTTTTGGCCTTGCAGGTAATGGTTAAATTTCTTAACTCCCCACACGAGGCTGAGAGCCTCCCTATCTATCTGAGCATAGTTGCGCTCAGCGGAGGTCAATGATCTGGATGCGAAAGCGACTGGCCTTTCCGAGCCATCTGGAAACTTATGTGAGAGCACTGCCCCGATACCATATGGAGAAGCATCACAAGCTAAGCGAATAGGCAGCGTTGGATTAAAGTGAGCCAACACTTCCTTAGAGGTGATCAGTGCCTTGCTCTTTTGAAAAGCCCGCTTACAATCATCGCTCCACTTCCATGGTATTCCCATTTGCAAAAGAGTGTTTAGCGGGTGTAACACCGTGGATAAATTTGGAAGAAACTTGTGGTAATAGTTAACCAACCCGAGGAACGACCTCAACTGGGATACATTTTCCGGTGCAGGAGCTTTGACAACAGCTTCGATCTTGTCAGGTGACTTATGGAGACCCTCCTGGTCAATGACGTGGCCGCAGTACGAGATTCGCTTTTGAAAGAACTCGCATTTCTGGCGATTAGCTCTTAGCCCATATTCTTTCAATCTGGTGAGCCCCTGCTCCAAATTCGCGAGGTGATCCTTATCATCATCTCCTGTAATCAGGGTGTCATCCAGGTAGCATTGTGTGCCTGGGATTCCCTGCAATACCTGCTCCATGGCCCTTTGCCAAATCGCTGGAGCCGATGCCACTCCAAAAACCAGTCTATTATACCGATGTAAGCCCTTATGTGTGTTGATCATGAGATACTGACGTGACGCTTCATCAACTTCCATCTGTAGGTACGCCTGCACCAGGTCTATCTTGGTGAAGTGTTTCCCGCCAGACAGCGAAGCGAAGATATCTTCAATCCGCGGAAGCGGATATTGCACCGTGTGAAGAACCGGATTAACAGTGATCTTGAAATCGCCACAGATGCGAACCTTCCCAGGTTCCCCCGGCTTGTTGCTCAACGAACGCTTCATGACAGGAACAATGGGTGTGGCCCACTCGCTCCAGTCCACCTTGGACAGTACCCCCGAACGTTCTAGCCCTTCCAGCTCTGCTTCCACAGCAGGTCGTATCGCATAAGGCACCGGTCTGGCTTTGAAAAATTTTGGGTTTGCATGTTCTTCAACCTTGATGTTTGCCGTAATTCCTTTCAGTGTTCCCAGTCCCTGTTGGAACACCTCCTTAGCATCGTCTAAGATTTTGGACAGTCGTTTAGGTTTGACGTCGTCCTCCTTACAGGCATCTACAGTCAGTGCTTGTATGGAATGCCAGTCCACATTTATTCTCCGGATCCATTCCCGTCCCAGTAGTGGCGGACCTCCATCAGGTAACACATATAAGTCCATTTTCTGACTTTCTTTACCATTGTAGACCACATTTACTTTTATCTTTCCTTTGGGGTATACTATTTGCCCCGTGTATGTTTTCAATACAATCTCCGTATCCCTCAGGGGAATGTGCGAGAATAACCTTTTGTAATCTTGCTTATTCATGACCGTTAATGCCGACCCAGTGTCCAATTCCATCTTCACTTGGACTCCTGCTATCCGAAGCATGACCCAGATAGTTTGGTGGTCTGCTGTGTTACCCACATTATGTATTTTCAGACAACCCAGTTCCTTACTGCTGGAGTCTGAATCCGTCTTCTGTTTATCCGAACTGTTCTCTGTCACCTTGTGTACTTTTTTGTACTTCTCCTGCGGTGACTTTTTGCTGCTGGTCTTCTTTCCTGACCGGCATACTCTCGCTATGTGACCAAGTTTGCCACATTGCCTGCATTCTTTGTCTTTGAACCAGCACTGGTTCTGGTCATGCGTTGTCCTTCCACAACGATAGCACTTTACTGCGCCCAATGCCATTTCATTGGTGCTGAATTCCAATGGCCTTTGCTGTATCTCTGCAGCGCCCCGTGCTGCTGCCTCGTGGGATGCTGCAATGCTGAAAGCTTTGTCCAGCGTAAGGTCCTTTTCCTCTAGCAGTCGCTTCTGGGTTCCTTCCCTTAGGAGCCCACACACAAACTTATCTCTCAGTGCGTCTGCTAGTCCTGTTCCGAACTGGCAGTACTTTGATAACTTGCGCAGTTCTGTTCGGAATTCAGCGTTGCTTTCTTCTTTAAGTTGAATTCTTTTGTAGAATTTAAATCGTTCCGCTATCAGCAGCGGCGTGGGGTTTAAATGCTCTTGCAGGATAGTAACAATATCCGCGAAACTCTTCCCTACCGGTTTGTCTGGGGTTACAAGGTTCCTTATTAACCCGTACGTCTTCGCACCCATCGAGTTTAATAGGGTCAGTGCTTTCTTATCATCCGGTACCTCATTCGTTGTACAGTAAACTTCGATGCGTTCCACATAAGTGGCCCAATCTTCCACATCGTTATCAAAAGCAGTGATGTTACCCGTTTTTGGCATCCTTGCTGAGTTTCTCCTTTCCCTTCGGATATTATTATTTTTTTTTTTAAGATGGCGGCTTTTCCCGCGCTTGGCGGCTTTTCCCGCGCTTGTCTTCTTCCCCCGCCGACTTAAAATGGCGATTCCCGCGCTGTTGCCATCCACGCCTCCCAGCGGTCCTTTATTTTCCCCTGCGTTGCTGCTCTTGTTGCCCCGCCGCTCCCGCGGTCCTTGTGGCCATAAACGCTTTTCTGGCTGCTGCGCATCTTTGCCCCGATTGCAGTCCGGCCCCTGACACCGGCTGCGGTCGTGTTCTCCGCCCTTTTCGTCGTTTTCCCTCCCCTTCTCCCACTGACAACTCGGCCGACTTCCCCCCCGTGCCGCTTGATCGGGCTTACCCGCCGCTGTCGTAGAAGGGATGTTCACTGATGTTTGACTTCGTGGCCAGAAACCAACCCGGGTTTCCGATGGCCTCCCGTGCGATGCAGTGCTCAGCAGGATGTTGAGGGCGGATGCCCTTTTTCGACGCCCGTTTCTGAGGACGAAGCTTCCTTTGATGCAAAACTGCCGCTAGGTAAGATCAGACTCGTCACCACTGTTGAGTCTGTGTTTTCAAATGCAGTTATACTGAATAACAGGACACAGACTACAGAAGTAAGTAAACAGGTCGTTAGTGATTGAGGGTCAGGGCTGAACTGAGATGCACTTTGCTCCGCAGGGTTTATATACCGGTGTGGTCACCACTGGTACTACAATGTACAGGAGCCATCAAAAAGTAGTCCATCACCTTAAGGTATCCTCTTAAGGTAGTACAGGTTACATACACTACACCATTCATTGCTTAAACTGTAGCCTTTCAAAAGTCCATTCCAGGGTTTTAGTCTCTCATTGTGTGTCTGAGTAGTTATGAATGGCTGTGTCAACATAACAGTTTCAAATCGATTGTCTTGCGGTCAATTCTCAAGTGGGCAATTGCTTAAGTCAATAAACAAACCCCTCTGAAGAGAAAGGGGAACCTCCCTGTTTTGATTGACAGGTCTTTCACACACACACATTACAAGCTGCACAGGCTTTCCAAACCCCACGATTCTTGGCCAATGCTTTCTATGGCCATTTTAAAACCTTTTGTGATTGCCCAAACTCCAGGGAACGATATTATTAATAAAGTACTGTCTTCGGATGTGTGAATATTTTCCACAGAGCTCCACGACTCCAGTGTTGTCCACGTTCTTTCCATCTCCGAACAGTCTTTTGCGGTTCTGGCACATTTTTAAAACATTGTAGACAAGTCCCATCATCCAATTCTTCGTCCGCGACGTGGACCAATAATTTCAAATCTTCAGGGAAAATAGGGGAAATTTTGCAACCCCTACACTGTCCCACTGCTGGGTAGCACAGGGTGACACATTGGGAGCACTGGACTGTTTATAAGTGCACAGCAAGAGTTACAGCCACTGGACTGTATCCACAGACAGAAGCTAATAATCCTCTCTTACACTCTGACTCTAGTTTCAGGAGAGGATGTGACTGTGCCGATCAGAAGCGACTCGACCCCGATTGGGGGCCCTGCAGTTACTGAGGAACATCACGAGACTGAGGGTCAAAGAGTGGAGGGGGAAACCCCCACAGGTACAAAGGTCACTGGGGTCCGGGTTATGTTCCTGGTTTGTAACGGAAGGCAAGGCAAACGGAACTAACTTACATTTCTATAGCGCCTTTCACATCCTTGGGGCATCTTTACAGGCAATGAAGTGGTTGTGAAGTGTAACCACTGGTGTAATGTAGGAAACGAGGCAGATCATTTAAACACAGCAAGCTCCCACAAACAGCAATGTTAAAATGACCAGATAATCGGTTTTAGTGATGTTGTTTGACGGATAAATGTTGACCAGGACACCGGGTGAACTCCCCTGCTCTTCTTCAAATAGTGCCGTGTGATCATTTACATCCACCTGAGAGAGCAGGCGGAGCCTTACTGTAACGTTTCATCGGAAAGACAACATCTCCAACAGTGCAGTGCTCCCTCAGTACTGCCCCTCCGACAGTGCAGCACTCCCTTAGTACTGCCCCTCCGACAGGGCAGCGCTCCCTCAGTACTGCCCCTCCGACAGGGCAGCACTCCCTCAGTACTGCCCCTCCAACAGTGCAGCACTCCCTCAGTACTGCCCCTCCGACAGGGCAGCGCTCCCTCAGTACTGCCCCTCCAACAGTGCGGTGCCCCCTCAGTACTGCCCCTCCGACAGGGCAGCGCTCCCTCAGTACTGCCCCTCCGACAGTGCAGCGCTCCCTCAGTACTGCCCCTCCGACAGTGCGGCGCTCCCTCAGTACTGCCCCTCCGACAGGGCAGCGCTCCCTCAGTACTGCCCCTCCGACAGTGCAGCGCTCCCTCAGTACTGCCCCTCCGACAGGGCAGCGCTCCCTCAGTACTGCCCCTCCGACAGTGCAGCGCTCCCTCAGTACTGCCCCTCCGACAGTGCAGCGCTCCCTCAGTACTGCCCCTCCGACAGTGCGGCGCTCCCTCAGTACTGCCCCTCCGACAGGGCAGCGCTCCCTCAGTACTGCCCCTCTGACGATGCAGCGCTCCCTCAGTACTGCCCCTCCGACAGTGCGGCGCTCCCTCAGTACTGCCCCTCCGACAGTGCGGCGCTCCCTCAGCACTGCCCCAGTTTGGTGTCATCAGCGAATTTAGAAATTCTACTCTGTATTCCAATATCCAGGTCATTTATATATATCAAAAAAAGCAGTGGCCCCAGCACTGACCCTTGGGGAACACCACTGTCCACCATCCTCCAGTCTGAAAAACAGCCATTTACCACAACTCGCTGTTTCCTGTCCTTAAGCCAATTCCTTATCTAAGCTGCCACTGACCCACCTATTCCATGAGCCTCAATTTTGTTAACCAGCTTTCTGTGTGGTACTTTGTCAAACTCCTTCAGAAAATCCATGTAGACAACATCCATTGCATTCCCTTCATCAATCATCCCTGTTACTTCATCAAAAAATTCAATTAGATTAGTCAAACACGATCTGCCTTTTACAAATCCGTGTTGGCTCTCCTAATTAGCTTAAACCTCTCCAAGTGCCCGTTAATTTTTTCCTTGATTATTGTTTCTAAAACTTTACCCACCACTGATGTTAAACTGACCGGCCTGTAGTTACATTGGGGCGATTTTCCCACTGGAGGCGGGGTGGAGGCGGGTTTCAGTTTGGGTGGGTTCCAAACCCGTCTCCACTGATAGGTTTGAAAATGTTGTGATTTTCCCCTGATTGGCCAGTTGATTTCAGAGTTGTGGGTTGCCCTTGCTCAATTAGTGTTTTGGGATTGAAACTCGCCTCTGCTGATATCACTTTTCCAGCCTGATTTAAGGGCTGTTTGCTGCCTTGGATCATTCCACTGGATTTCTGTCCATGCTGCACCACCTGCGACATATTCCGAGAAACCACGGTGTCCCATTCCAAGGCAAGGGCCTCCCTGAGGTTCTCGGAGGAGGCGCTGCAAATGTTGGTTGAGGGGGTGAGAGCTGGCAGGGAGGTGCTCTTCCCCTCATCTGGGAGGGTGCAGCTGGCAAGGGATATAACCTCCAGATCTGTGTGCCGATTGGGTGAATGTTTATGTGTATTGATGAAATGCCATCCCTGTTGGAAAGCATAAAAATGATTTGATGGCAAAATGTTGGCGTCATGGCATCTGTTCTTTCGCCTTAGGCAGCTCCACATTGCGGGCACCGCCACACTTGCGTTGTCAGGTTGGAGGCCAGAGTGAAAGGAGGCCAGAGAGTCATGTCCATTGTCTATGATGTCTCAAGATGGAGCCAAGGACATGTGCCACAATGGGCAACCTATGCAGATCTGGCCAGGATAAGTGCATCTCGGGCAGCCGTGTGCTGCCGCTGCCGCTGCTGCTGGTCGGTAGACTGGCGCTCTCTCCTCCTCCTGCTCCTCCTCCAACTCCTCCTCCAGGTCCTCCTGAGGATGTAACTGGTAGAATAGATAAGGGAGAACCAGTGGATGTGGTGTATTTGAACTTTCAGAAGGCTTTCGATAAGGTCCTGCATAAGAGATTAGCGTGTAAAGTTAAAGCACATGTGATTGGGGGCAAGGTATTGACTTGGATAGAGAACTGGTTGGCAGACAGAAAGGAAAGAGTTGGAATAAACGGGTCTTTTTCCGAGTGGCAGGCAGTGACTAGTGGGGTACCGCAAGGATCGGTGCTAGGAACCCAGCTATTCACAATATATAGTAATGATCTAGATGAAGGAACTAGCAGATGCAGTATAATGTGGATAAATGCGAGGTTATCCACTTTGGTGGCAAAAACAGGAAGACAGATTATTATCTGATTGGGAGAAGGGGAAGTCGATTGGGAGAAGGGGAAGTGCAACGAGACCTGTGTGTCCTTGTGCACCAGTCGCTGAAGGTAAGCATGGCTTTGTCCGATCCTGTCACTGTTTTCCAAGTGCTCTGCTATTACATCTTTTATAATGGTCTCTAGCATTTTCCCCACTACCGATGTCAGGCTTACCGGTCTATAATTCCCCGTTTTCTCTCTACCACCTTTTTTGAATAGTGGGTTAACATTAGCTACCATCCAATCCATGGGAACTGTTCCAGAGTCTATAGAATTTTGGAAGATGACCAGCAATGCATCTACTATTTCTAGGGCCACTTCCTTAAGCACCCTAGGATGTAGATTATCAGGCCCTGGGGATTTATCGGCCTTCAATCTTGTCAATTTCCCTAACACCATTTCCCAACAAATACTGATTTCACAGAATCACAGAAACCCCACAGTGCAGATAGAGGCCATTTCGGCCCATCAAGCCTGCACCGACACATATCCCACCCTATCCCCGTAACCCCACGTATTTAATCCCCCTAACACTAAGGGTCAATTTATCATAGCCAATCAACCTAACCCGCACATCTTTGGACTGTGGGAGGAAACCGGAGCACCCGGAGTAAACCCACGCAAACACGGGGAGAATGTGCAAACTCCACACAGACAGTCGCCCGAGGCCGGATTCGAACCCGGGTCCCTGGCGCTGTGAGGCAACAGTGCTAACCACTATGCCACCGTTCTTTCAGTTCCTCCCTCTCATCAGACCCTATGTTCCCTGACATCTCTGGGAGGTTATTTGTGTCCTCCTTTGTGAAGACAGAACCAAAGAATGTATTTAATTGGTTTGCCATTTCTTTGTTCCCCATTATAAATTCCCCTGCAGATGCAGAGAGGATGTTTCCCCTCGTGGGGAAATCTAGAACTCGGGGGCACAGTCTCAGAATAAAGGGTCGCCCTTTTAGAACTGAGATGAGGAGGAATTTCTTCACAGATTTACGACCCTCTATCTGTGGAATTCTCTGCCTCAGAGAGCCGTGGAGGCTGGGTCATTAAATACATTTAAATTTGAGATAGACAAATTTTTGCAAGATAAGGGAGTGAAGGGTGATGGGGAGCGGGCGGGGAAGTGGCTTTGAGCCCAAGATCAGCCATGATCTTATTGAATGGCAGAGCAGGCTCGAGGGGCCAAGTGGCCTATTCCTGCTCCTATTTCTTATGTTCTTATATTCAGAATAGACTGACATCTCTTGAGAAGTGATGGTCAGCTATGGAGCATAGAAACCAGATCTTCATGGAAGTCATCTGGAGTAGGACTTCCAGTGCAGAAACGGGTCCTAATGGCCCCCCTGAAGTGCAGCAAGGTGCTGTCAAGCCACTTGCTAGCTCTGAAGTGGGGATGACCCATGAGAGGGATGTTGGTGGCAGACAACAAGGAAGTGGGGGCTCTTCTAAGAACATAAGAAATAGGAGCAGGAGTAGGTCAATCGGCCACTCGAGCCTGCTCCGCCATTTAATAAGATCATGGCTGATCTGATCCTAACCGCCAATCTACTATCACAGAACTATCTCCTGAATCTAACAGAATTAGACACATGAAATAGGAGCAGGATCAGGCTACAAGGCCCCTGGGCCCGCTCCGCTACCCACAGGGCCATGACCGATCCGAACCTAGACTCATGTCCAAATTCCTGCCCGCTCCCCGTAACCCTTAATTCCCTTTACTTCTAGGAAACTGTCTATTTCTGTTTTAAATTTATGTAATGATGTAGCTTCTACAGCTTTTTGGGGCAGCATATTCCATGGACCTACCACCCTCTGAGTGAAGTAGTTCCTCCTCATCTCAGTTTTGAAAGAGCAGCCCCTTATTCTAAGACTATGCCCCCTAGTTCTAGTTTCACCCATCATCAGGAACATCCTCCCCGCATCCACCCGATCCAACCCCTTCACAATCTTATATGTTTCAATAAGATTGCCTCTCATTCTTCTGAACTCCAATGAGTAGAGTCCCAATCTACTCAACCTCTCCTCATATGTCCATCCCCTCATCCCCGGGATTAACCGAGTGAACCTTCTTTGTACTGACTCGAGAGCAAGTATGTCTTTTCTTAAGTATGGACACCAAAACTGTACGCAGTATTCCAGGTGCGGTCTCACCAATACCTTGTACAACTGAAGCAATACCTCCCTATTTTTATATTCTATCCCCCTAGCAATGAAAGCCAACATTCCATTGGCCTTCTTAATCACTTGCTGCACCTGCATACTAACCTTTTGAGTTTTGTGCACCAGGACCCCCAGATCCCTTTGTACTTCAGTACTTTCCAGTTTCTTGCCATTAAGATAATAACTTGCTCTACGATTTTTCCTGCCAAAGTGCATAACCTCACAGTTTCCAGTATTGTATTCCATCTGCCAAATCTCTGCCCATTTACTTCGCCTGTCTATGCCCCCTTGCAGGTTTTTTATGTCCTCCTCACTCACTACTTTCCCTCCCATCTTAGTATCATCTGCAAACTTTGATATGTTACACTCGGTCCCCTCCTCCAAATCGTTAATATAGATTGTAAAGAGTTGGGGACTCTCCAAGCACTCACACGACCATGCCACTGCAAAGCCCCACCAGAGTCCCCACCAGAGTCCTCACCCAACTGAGATCAGCGTCTCAACCTCTGCACAGCCGCAGGAGCAGCAGACTGTTGCCGAGCCCTCACAGGTTCGCAAACCCAGAGGACGCCCGCCAAAGGTGTCGAGACAGGAGCAGCAAGAAAGTGAGCAAGGGGCCTTCACATCTGCTGAAACCACAGGGGAAGCACCACGTAGGAGCACGCTTAAGAGGAAGATAAAGCACAAGTAGTCACAAGGGTAGTCACTTGGGTGTTCTGTTGTGTTGATTTTTGACAAGCCATCCTTGAATTGTTATGATAAACAGATTTGATGGCAAACTGTTGCCGGTGTGGCCTGTGTCATTTCGCTAATGGGACTTCCACATTGAGGGCTTAGGGCGACTTGCAATTGTCAGTATGGTGGTCAGAGTGATAGGAATCCGCAGGTTCTTGGCCATTGTCGATGGTCTGATAAGAAGGTGCGAGGCAAAAGTGTTTGATTGTGCAGGCTAATCAAATCTGGCCAAGATGAGTGCGTCCCTTGCATCCCGGGCAGCAATGTGCTCGCGCGCTGGCACCTTCTGGCCTGTGCAGCTTCAGGTGGGTGAGCAGCAGCATGGCGCTCCTGTTGTTGCTGCTGCTGTTGGTGGTGCTGTTGTTCATGGTTCTGCTGCTGCCGCGGCTGGTCTTCGTCCGAATCTGATGTCCAGGAGGAAAGGAAATAAATGGTTCCCATTCTTCTGGTATATACCTCAGTTGAGGAAGGGCTCAGTCAAGGTGGGGAGAGGGGTTTCCCAGGAGGTCACACTGGAGATGGGTGTCAGGCTCCAAACTTCCACAACAATGAGTATGCCTGCTAAAAGTTCCCCCAGACCTGAGACAACAAAGGTATGCCACCTGCAAATGATGACTGATCAAATCTCCTTTTTAATGGTGGAGCTGCAGCTGTTAGTAAACAATCCACTTGTGAGGCCGCCAGGTTTCACTGTCGTGTTCCAGAGGAGACATGTAGGATGTGGGAAAAGTGGTAAAATCAGAAAGGCCTCTCAAAATGGGATTATAGAGGCATTTAACTGCTTGTTAAGGGCCTTAAGGGCCTATCCCACCCCTTGGAGGCGGGATGCAAATGGGGTCTGAAACCACGAATGTGGGAAAATTGCTCAGAGGCGGGATCGGACCCACCCGCCATTTTTTTGTGATTTTGACAACTAGAAACGTCTGAGCTCCCGGGCAACGATAGCAGTACGGCGTTCTGGTCTGTCGCTGTTGGGGTTGTCCATGCGGGTCCTGACGTTCCAGGTCCTGAACTTCATTTTAAAGGCTGGAAGATGCCTGTGCGTGAATTCTTTTAACGTGGGGTGGCCGTTGCGCACCAGCTACCACACGGGCTTGACAGAGCAAGGTCTTGGTCCAATGGCAAGGGGATCCAAGATGATTGGAGACCAGGCTCTGCTCCATCGGCCTAGCACACACACAAACATACTCCTACTGTCCTCCTCCCCCTTCCCGCAGGTCCTCTCTGCCTGGGTTTCATGGGCTGCAGTGTGGTCCTCCCGACCCCGCTGCTGGTCCACGCTGCACCACCCCTGGGCCTCATCCTCGCTCCTGAGTCCCATCCTTGCTCCTGGGCCTCGACCGTGCTGCTGGGCTCGTCCTCACCCCTGGGCCTCATCCTCGCTCCTGGGCCCGCGGTCCTCGCTCCTGGGCCCTGCCCTCGCTCTTGGGTCCCGTCCTCGCTCCTGAGTCCCGTCCTCGCTCCTGGGCCTCTTCCTCGCTCCTGGGCCCTGTCCTCGTCCCTGGGCCTCGTCCTCGATCCTGGGTCCCGTCCTCGCTATAGGGCCTCTTCCTCGCTCCTGGGCCCTGTCCTCAGCCCTGGGCCTCGTCTTCGCTCCTGGGTCATAGAAACATAGAAACATAGAAGATAGGAGCAGGAGTAGGCCATTCGGCCCTTCGAGTCTGCTCCGCCATTCAATGAGATCATGGCTGATCATCCAAATTCAGT
Source organism: Somniosus microcephalus (assembly GCF_052327205.1). NCBI lineage: Eukaryota > Metazoa > Chordata > Chondrichthyes > Squaliformes > Somniosidae > Somniosus > Somniosus microcephalus. The sequence continues at coordinate 388,379,462 of NC_140988.1, read as the reverse complement.
ACCCTGTCCCTGCCTTCTCCCCATATCCCTTGATCCCTTTAGCCTTAAGAAATATATCCAACTCTTTCTTGAATATATTTAATGAACTGGCCTCCACCGCCCTCTGTGGCAGAGAATTCCACAGGTTCACCACTTTCTGGGTGAAGAAATTCCTCCTCATTTCAGTCCTAAATGGCTTACCCCTTATCCTTAGACTATGACCCCTGGTTCTGGACTCCCCGGCCATCAGAAACATCCTTCCTGCATCTAGTTTGTCCAGGCCTGACAGAATTTTATAGGTTTCGATGCGATCCCCACTCAATCTTCTAAACTCCAGTGAGTATAAGCCCAATCGATACAATCTCTCCTCATACGTCATTCCTGCCATCCCAGGTATCAGCCTGGTGAATCTTCATTGCACTCCTTCCATAGCAAGAACGTCCTTCCTCAGGTAAGGCGACCAAAACTGCACACAGTACTCAAGGTGCGGTCTCACCAAGGCCCTGTACAACTGTAGCAAGACATCCTTGTACTCTGTACTCGAACCCTCTTGCTACGAAGGCCAACATACCATTTGCCTTCTTAACCGCCTGCTGCACCTGCATGCTTACCTTCAGCGACTGGTGCACAAGAACACCCAGGTCTCTTTGCACTTCCCCTTCTCCCAATCTATTGCAATTCAAATAATAATCTGCCTTCCTGTTTTTGCCACCGAAGTGGATAACCTCACATTTATCCACATTATAGTGCATTTGCCATGTTTCTGCCCAATCACCCAACCTGCCCAGATCGTACTGGAGTTTCACGACATCCTCCTCACAGCTTACCCTCCCACCCAGCTTTGTGTCGTCTGCAAATTTGGAGATATTACATCCAATTCCCTCGTCCAGATCATTAATATATATTGTGAACAGCTGGGGTCCTAGGGCCGATCCTTGCGGTACCCCACTAGTCACTGCCTGCCACTCGGAAAACGACCCGTTTATTCCAACTCTTTGCTTTCTGTCCGCCAACCAGTTATCCAAGTCAATACCTTGCCCCCAATCCCATGTGCCTTAACTTTGCACACTAATCTCTTATGTGGGACCTTATCGAAAGCCTTCTGAAAGTCCAAATACACCACATCCACTGGTTCTCCCTTATCTATTTTACCAGTTACATCCTCAAAAAATTCCAATAGATTAGTCAAGCATGATTTACCTTTTGTAAATCCATGTTGACTTTGTCCGATCCTGTCACTGCTTTCCAAGTGCTCTGCTATTACATCTTTTATAATAGACTCTAGCATTTTCCCCACTACCGATGTCAGGCTTACCGGTCTATAATTCCCCGCTTTTTCTCTACCACCTTTTTTGAATAGTGGGGTAACATTAGCTACCCTCCAATCCATGGGTACTGTTCCAGAGTCTATCAAGTTCTGGAAGATGACCAGCAATGCATCTACTATTTCTAGGGCCACTTCCTTAAGTACCCTGGGATGTAGATTATCAGGCCCTGGGGATTTATCGGCCTTCAGTCCCATCAATTTTCCTAACACCATTTCCCTACAAATACTGATTTCTTTCAGTTCCACCCTTTCATCAGACCCTATGTTCCCTGGCATCTCTGGGAGGTTAATTGTGTCCTCCTTTGTGAAGACAGAACCAAAGTATGTATTTAGTTGGTCTGTCATTTCTTTGTTTACAATTATAAATTCCCCTGATTCTGACTGCAAGGGACCTACGCTTGACTTCACCAATCTTTTTCTCTTCACATATCTATAAAGCTTTTACAGTCAGTTTTTATGTTCCCTGTTAGCTTACTCTCATATTCTATTTTCCCTTTCTTAATTAATCCCTTTGTCCTCCTTTGTTGAATCCTAAACTGCTCCCAATCCTCAGGATTATTGCTTTTTCTGGCCAATTTATATGTCCTCTCCTTGGATCTTATGCTATCCCTAATATCCCTTGTTAGCCACGGTTGAGTCACCTTTTTTGTTTTATTTTTATGCCAAACTGGGATGAACAAATTCTGTAGCTCATCCATTCGGTCTTTGAATGTTTGCCATTGCCTATCCACCGTCAACCCTTTGAGTGCCATTCCCCAATCAATCCTACCCAACTCGCTCCTCAGACCATCGTAGTTTCCTTTATTTAAATTGAGGACCCTAGTCTCTGAGTCAACTACTTCATTCTCCATCTTAATGAAGAATTTGATCATATTATGATCACTCCGACCCAAGGGGCCTCGTACAACAAGATTGCTAATTAATCCTTTCTCGTTACATAATACCCAGTCTAAGATGGCCTGATCTCTGGTTGGTTCCTCGACATATTGGTCCAGGAAACCATCCCGTAAACACTCCAGGAATTCCTCCTCCATAGTATTGTTACTAATTTGGTTGGCCCAATCTATATGTAGATTAAAGTCACCCATGATGACTGCTGTGCCCTTATTGCACGCTTCTTTAATTTCCCTTTTAATGCCATCCCCAACCTGCGCCTTACTGTTGGGAGGTCTATATACCACTCCCACTAGTGTTTTTTTCCCCTTAGTATTTCTCAATTCTACCCATATAGATTCCACATCATCAGAGCTAATATCCTTCATTACAATTGTATTAATCCCTTCTTAACCAGTAATGCTACCCCACCTCCCTTTCCTTTTTGCCTATCTTTCCTGAATATCGAATACCCCTGGATGTTGAGTTCCTAGTCTTGGCCATCCTTGAGCCACGTTTCCGTAATCCCAACCAAATCATATTCGTTTACCTCTATTTGCGCAGCCAATTCATCCACCTTACTACAAATGCTCCTCGCATTAAGACACAAAGCCTTCAGGCTTGTTTTTTTAATGCTCTTAGACCTATTAGAATTATTATTTACTGTGGCCATGTTTGATTTAAACCGTTGATTTCTCTGACTGCCACTTTTGTTTTTCTCCTTCCTATCTTTTGCTTTTATCCCTGTTTCCCTTTCCTCTGTCTCCCTGCTCAGGTTCCCAAGCCCCTGCCATTTTAGTTTAAACCCCCCCCCAACAGTGCTAACAAACCTCCCCGCAAGGATATTTGTCCCGTTCTGGTTCAGGTGCAACCCGTCCGACTTGTACAAGTCTCACCTTCCCCAGAAGCAGGCCCAGTGATCCAGGAAACTAAAGCCCTCCCTCCTGCACCAACTCTTTAGCCACGCATTCATCTGCTCTATCCTCCTATTCCTATACTCACTAGCACGTGGCACCGGGAGTAATCCAAAGATTACAACCTTTGAGGTCCTGCTCTTTAATCTGCTACCTAGCTCCCTAAATTCTTGCTGCAGGACCTCATCCCTCTTCCTACCCATGTCATTGGTCCCAATGTGAACCACGACCTCTGACTGTTCACCCTCCCCCTCGCTCCTGGGTCCCATCCTTGTTCCTGGGTCCCGTCCTCGCTCCTGGGCCTCGACCTCGCTCCTGGGTCCGGTCCTCGCTCCTGGGCCTCAACCTCGCTCCTGGGCCTCGACCTCGCTCCTGGGTCCGGTCCTCGCTCCTGGGTCCCGTCCTCGCTCCTGGGTCCGGTCCTCGCTCCTGGGTCCTGTCCTCGCTCCTGGGTCTGGTCCTCGCTCCTGGGCCCCGACCTCGCTCCTGGGTCCGGTCCTCGCTCCTGGGTCCCGTCCTCGCTCCTGGGTCCGGTCCTCGCTCCTGGGTCCGGTCCTCGCTCCTGGGTCCCGTCCTCGCTCCTGGGTCCGGTCCTCACTCCTGGGTCCGGTCCTCGCTCCTGGGTCTGGTCCTCGCTCCTGGGTCCGGTCCTCGCTCCTGGGCCCCGTCCTCGCTCCCGGGCCTCGACCTCACTCCTGGGTCTCGTCCTAGCCCCTGTGCCTTGACCTCGCTTCTGGGTCCCGTCCTCGCTCCTGGGCCTCTTCCTCGCTCCTGGGCCCTGTCCTCGTCCCTGGGCCCTGTCCTAGCACCTGGGTCCGGTCCTCGCTCCTGGGTCCGGTCCTCGCTCCTGGGTCCGGTCCTCGCTCCTGGGTCCGGTCCTCGCTCCTGGGTCCCGACCTCCTTATAGTGTGTCTCCTTCTAGTGATTGTGTCCCGTGGTGTCTACTTCTATCCTCCTATTCCTGTACTCACTAGCACGTGGCACCGGGAGTCATCCGGAGATTACTACCTTTGAGGTCCTGCTTTTTAATCTCTTTCCTAGTTCCCTAAACTCTGCCTGCAGGACCTCATCCCTCTTTCTGCCTATGTCGTTGGTACCGATAGGGATGATATGTTCACCCGCCCCCCTCAGTGTGTTCTGCAGCCGCTCAGTGACATCCTTGACCCTGGCACCAAGGAGGCAACATACCATCCTGGAGTTCCATCTACGGCCACAGAAACTCCTGTCTGCTCCACTAGCTATCGAATCCCTTACCACTATTGCTCTTCCACTCTTTCCCCACCCGCTCCCCCCCCCGTGCAGCTCAGCCACCCGTGGTGCGGTGGACTTGACTCTGGCTGCATTCCCCAGAGGAACCATCGCCGTCACCAGTACTCAGAACAGAATACTGGTTGGAGAGCACGATGCACTCCGGGGACTCCTGCACTACATACCTGGTCCTCCTCTTGTGTCTGGCGGTCACCCGTTCCCTTTCTGCCTGCATACTCTTAAGTTGCGGGGTGACCACCTCTAGAAACGTGCTATCCATGTAACTCTCAGCCTCGTGGATGCACTGCAGTGACTCCAGACGCCGCTATATCTCTGAAACCCAGAGCTCGAGTTGCTGTAGCTGGCGACACTTCCTGCACATGTGGTCGTCCAGGCTACGCGAAGGGTCCAGGACTTCCCACATGGCACAGGATGTGCACTCCACGGGACTGAGCTGCCCTGCCATGCCTCTATTTAATAGACTAAGAACTAACCCAGCAGAAATAAACTTAAAACTTAACAAAAAGCACTCTCCAGCTACACACCAATCAGTTCTTTCCCTCTATTTAATAGGCTATTAACTAACTTAGCAGAAATAAACTTATAAACTTAAAAAAAATGCACTCACCAGCTCCTTCCTTTGTGCCGATGTCAGTTTTTTTACTCTGACGTCACTTTTTCAAAAACTGCCCCTGTTGAGTTGCTGCCGCTTCTTTTAACTGCTCCGCTCTCGCTGTGCTGCGTCCAGGTGCGCTCCTTCCGGTCTCAGCCTCCTGCCGATCGGGACTGCTCCGCTCTCGCTGTGCTGCGTCCAGGTGCGCTCCTTCCGGTCTCAGCCTCCTGCCGATCGGGACTGCTCCAATCTCGCTGTGCTCCCTCCAGGTCCGCTCCTTCCGGTCTCAGCCTCCTGCCGCTCGGGACTGCTCCGCTCTCGCTGTGCTCCCTCCAGGTCCGCTCCTTCCGGTCTCAGCCTCCTGCCGCTCGGGACTGCTCCACTCTCGCTGTGCTCCCTCCAGGTCTGCTCCTTCCGGTCTCAGCCTCCTGCCGCTCGGGACTGCTCCAATCTCGCTGTGCTCCCTCCAGGTCTGCTCCTTCTGGTCTCAGCCTCCTGCCGCTCGGGACTGCTCCACTCTCGCTGTGCTCCCTCCAGGTCCGCTCCTTCCGGTCTCAGCCTCCTGCCGCTCGGGACTGCTCCAATCTCGCTGTGCTCCCTCCAGGTCCGCTCCTTCCGGTCTCAGCCTCCTGCTGCTCGGGACTGCTCCAATCTCGCTGTGCTCCCTCACGGTCTGCTCCTTCTGGTCTCAGCCTCCTGCCGCTCGGGACTGCTCCACTCTCGCTGTGCTGCGTCCAGGTCCGCTCCTTCCGGTCTCAGCCTCCTGCTGCTCGGGACTGGACCTTTTAACTGCTCCGCTCTCGCTGTGCTCCCTCCAGGTCCGCTCCTTCCGGTCTCAGCCTCCTGCTGCTCGGGACTGCTCCGCTCTCGCTGTGCTCCCTCCAGGTCTGCTCCTTCCGGTCTCAGCCTCCTGCCGCTCGGGACTGCTCCGCTCTCGCTGTGCTCCCTCCAGGTCTGCTCCTTCCGGTCTCAGCCTCCTGCCGCTCGGAAACTGGACCTTTTAACTGCTCCGCTCTCGCTGTGCTCCCAGCTCTTCACCCAGAGAGTGGTGAACCTGTGGAATTCTCTACCACAGAAGGCAGTAGAGGCCAATTCATTAAATATATTCAAGAAGGAGTTGGATATATTTCTTAAGGCTAAAGGGATCAAGCGATATGGGGAGAAAGCAGGGACCGGGTACTGAATTTGGATGATCAGCCATGATCTCATTGAATGGCGGAGCAGGATCGAGGGGCCGAATGGCCTACTCCTGCTCCTATCTTCTATGTTTCTATGTTTCACAGGTGAGCCCTTGCATCCAGGCTCTCCAGTGACTCCCTCCTTAGGCTGGAACAGATGCCAGCTGCAGGTGAGGTTAGAGAAGCGACCTGTCACTGGTGAGAGAAGTTCTCCCAATGAGGTGGGACTAGACATACAATTGAAAACTTGTTACCTACAGAAAAGTATAAATGTATTAAAAATTAACTTCCCAACATTTTCTTGCCTCTGAAACTCACCAGTGCACCATTGAATCCTTCACACCACTTCTGCAGCTGTCATCAATTACAGCAGACTCACAACACGCCACACTTACCTGGCATGGAGTCCGGACATCGGGAAGCCCGCAGTAGAAGTGGCAAAATTGGAAAAAGCCTCTTAACTGCCTGTTAACAACCTGTTAACAAGCACTTAAGTGGCTATGATCCTCTTCCTGCCACTAGGTGTCGGGTCCATGCGCAAATCGGGGACCCGATACCTGGGAAGATTGATTGGAGGTGGGTTGATGGTGGGTTTCTAACCCGCTGTCAATCTTTGCGATTTTGCCGGATACCCCGCCTCCAAACCCGCTCCCTGAGTGACGGCAAAATTCCGGCCAGAGACTCATTGGCCTAGAAATTCAGTAGTTTGCGCCAGCCGCTTGCGCCTTAGGAGGAGGAGAAGTGGGGCGCTAAGCGGCTAGCACCCGGGCGCGGCGCGATCTGCGTCTCTCACGAAATTCAGTTAAGATTTAGCGGCGGCGCAAAACCTTTGCGCGAGCTCAGCTGCGCGCGCAGATCCTGACGTCATTTCATGGTGCAACGCCCTTTGTGCACCCCGAACCAGAAATTCAGTGGCGCCGGCCTATTGTGCGCCTGGCGCCCCCCGCGACTGGTAGAGGGGAATGGTTCCCAGTCGCTGCGGGGCACAGGGGACACTAATTAAAGGGGACTCCTCCTGCAGTATAAATGCCAGCCATTTTGCTCCACTCCTTCTTTGTGAGAGACGGATCTTTGGAGAGAGACAAAGGTAGAGAGCTTTCTGGTTTGGCTCAACACTCGCACAGGTACTTGTGGCTTCAGGCCACAGCTTTGCACTTGTCTTTAACTTCAGTGTCATAGCATTGATTGGAAACATATAATGGGGGCTGCAATGGGTGGAAACGTTGGGCTTCTCCATTGCATTCAAAGGGCTCAGAGACGCCGTGAGAGAGTGCCAGTCATGGCCAGATGGAGAAGGGCCAACAGGCGTCGGCAAAGGAGGCCTTACCCACCCAGGGTATACCACCAGCAGTTCTCATATCTGAACATGTCTGAGGAGCAGTGTGTTCGGAGGCTGCGATTCAGAAGGGCGGTGGTCACCGAGCTCTGCCACCTGCTTCGCGGAGATCTGCAGCCACAGCTGAGGAGCAGGACGTCTCTGTCGGTGGCAGTGAAGGTGACGGTGGCTCTCAACTTCTATGCCACCGGCTCCTTCCAATCTGCTACTGGGGACATTTCCAACATCTCCCCGTTCGCGGTACATTGCTGCATCCGCCAGGTGAACAATGCCCTTTTCAGAAGGAGACGTCAGTTCATTTCCTTCCCCGTGACCGTTGACAAGCAGCAACAGCATGCAATGGGCTTTGCAGTATTAGCGGGCTTCCCCATGGTGCAGGGCGCTATTGACTGCACGCATGTGGCTTTGCGGGCACCTCTAGAGAATGCCGAGGATTACCGCAACCGGAAGGGCTACCATTCGCTCAACGTGCAGTTGGTGTGTGACCACAGGCAGCTCATCCTAGCTGTCAATGCCCGCTTTCCAGGCAGCAGCCACGATGCCTTCATCCTGCGCCAGACTTCTGTGGCAGACATGTTCGAGGCCCAGCCTCACCCACGAGGATGGCTTATCGGGGACAAAGGCTGTCCTTTGTACACCTGGCTGATGACCCCGCTCCGTGCGCCCAGCACCCCTGCTGAAGAGCGATACAATGACAGCCATCAAGCAACCAGGAACATCATTGAGCAAACAATCGGCGTGCTGAAGCAATGGTTCCACTGTCTGGATAGTTCCGGGGGAGCCCTACAGTACTCGCCTGAGCGAGTCTCCCATTTCGTTGTCATGTGCTGCATGCTGCACAACCTAGCTATCCACAGGACTTAGCCACTGCCAGCAGACATTGGAGGACCACCAGAGGAGGAGGAGGAGGAGGAGGACCAGCACAGGAGGGAGGCAGAAAGTGCAAGGGCCGCCCGTCGGCGGCTTATTGCAAGTTGGTTCTAGGCCCCCTCTCAGGGAATGGCTTGTGCCAATGACAGAAGATGAATGTAGCCGCTCCACAAGCCCTCAGCTGAGCAGGGCAACCAGAACTTCCAAAAGAAAACATGGACAGTCCGATTTAAGAAAATTTTTGACTGTGATACCTCTGTGCCCTTCCCACATGACAAACTAATGGAGAGAAACCCCCCCCAAAAACACAAATACACCAGTCTCGGCCTTTATAAATAAAACAGATATACCAGTCTCGGTCTTTAAATATAAAAGAAATATACCAGTCTCGGCCTTTATAAATATAACAAAACATTTGGCCACACCTTCTACTTTTTCCCCTGCGAGGGTGATCCGTCTCGCTTCCGTGACTGGCCCCTACCCACCCTGCAGCTCCTCCTCAATGGGACCCCAGTGGCTGCAGCAAGGCTGGGTGAAGGCTGCTGAGGGTCAGATGGTGAGACGGCAGATGCCCTTGGGGGTCGGCCTGGACCAGCTCTGGGCCTGGAGGGGCCGGCTGCTGACTGCTCCAACTCTGCTTGGGCGGCAGCAGTCTGTTCAACGGCTGGTGGCAGCTGCAGTGGAGGAGTGACCGTGTTGGCTGCAGGAATGCTGCCAACCTGACAGATCACAGGCACTCCCTGGTCGGCTGATACATTGGCACTCGCACGGGCCAGCACTGCAGTATGCGCAGCAATCTGCTGAAGCACAGACTGCTGGGCTGCTGCGGCACGGCGAGTGCCCCGGCGATGCCTGGCCGATCCAGCGAGAGTGGCAGCAGTTAGTGCCCGTGTGGCCCTAATCTGTGTCTGCATGACACCAGCCAGTGAATGCACGGCACGACTGAGCACTTGGTTGGAAGCCGCCTGTGATGCAGCGAAGTCCTGCAGACTCCTGGCCTGTGCTGCCCTGAATTCCTGCAGACTCCTTGCCAGTGACTCTATGGAGTCAGGCATCCTTGCCACTGCAGCCATGAGCTCAGTGTGCCTGCGCTCAGCCTGGCGCCTATTTCTCCCAGGAGCCGCACCTCCTCTGCGCTCACCGTAGCAGGACTGGAGGCCGCACTCACCCTCTGGGGAGAAGGCCGCCGAGCTTCCCCACCCCTCCCACATTGCTGCAGCCCGCTGGGCCCCGGAGCTTCACTCTCCTCCGACCCCTCCCCCCTGCTCCCCTCCAGGGAAGACGTGTCACCATCATGGCCATGGGCTGCCTCGGCTGAGGGTGTCCCTGATGGGCCGGCTTCCTCTTCCACCTCCTCTATCTCTGACTCGGACACAGTGCCAGCTTGAGGGGCCGCTTCCTCACCTGGCGAGTCACCATCTGAAAGCAGGGAGGCACAAGAGTTGCTTTAGAGTGAGGACAGGGCGGCAGCGAGGGAGGCATGAGTGCTGCTGTGCACTGCATTGGTTCGATAGTGGCAAAGGATGCTGGTGTGAGGCGCAAGTGGAAAGAGAGAGGTCAAAAAGGTGATGACCTTACCATTGGTGCCCAGAACAGGGTCAGCATCTCCAGTGGCGATGGGGCCACTCAGCCGGCCTGCCATGATCCGCTCCACTCGCTGCTCGAGGTCGCTCAGCTGTTTCAGGTCAGGACTGCCTCCCCCAGTCTGTCGCTGCTGTCTTCTGTTATGCGCCAGCTTGCCTGCAAGAGAAAGGACGGCCTCTAAGTACAGTGCCAAGCCCTGATCTTGCCCGCACTGCCTCCCATGGTTGAATAGCCCTGACATTGCCAAGCCCTGATCTTGCCCGCACTGCCTCCCATGGTTGAATAGCCCTGACAGTGTCAAGCCCTGATCTTGCCTGCACTGCCTCCCATGGTCAAATAGCCCTGACAGTGTCAAGCCCTGATCTCGCCTGTACTGCCTCCCATGGTCGAATAGCCCTGACAGTGTCAAGCCCTGATCTCGCCTGCACTGCCTCCCATGGTTGAATAGCCCTGACATTGCCAAGCCCTGATCGTGCCCGCACTGCCTCCCATGGTCGAATAGCCCTGACAGTGTCAAGCCCTGATCTCGCCCGCACTGCCTCCCATGGTCGAATTGCCATGACAGTGTCAAGCCCTGATCTTGCCCGCACTGCCTCCCATGGTCGATTAGCCCTGACAGTGTGTAAAGTCCTGAATGTGCAAGTGCTTTTCATGACAGTCCCATAGCTGCTGGATGAGGGCTGGCCATTAGGGCTTTCAGGCCCCTTTGGCCATAAAGTGAGGTGCACATGCAGGGATGAGGAGGATACTGGAAAGGGTACTCACCTTGACAACCCGAGTGAGGTCATTGAATTTTTTTCCGGCATTGGGCTGGTGTCCTGCCAACCACGCTGTTGGACGTGACCCTGTTTGCCACCTCCCTCCATGCTTTCCGATATTCGGCAGGCAGCGGCCTCCTGCCACCCTCAGGGAAGAGGATATGGCGCCTGCGGTCCACTGCGCCAACCAGCAGCCTCAGGTCACCCTCGCCAAAGCGCTGCGCTCTCTCCCTGGCCTTCTCCATTCTCCTGGGCGTGGAGCAGTTCCAGAAGCAGTGTTCAGGCCTTGCCTTAGGGCTGCAGTGTGCAGGGCGTGGCAGCCAAATAATTCCACCCTCCCCCTTTAAGTGCTGACCGGCGCCTGACTGTCTGCCCTCAATGAGCAACTCGCCGCACCTGCGCTGCGCCCGCCTTCGGTGTTTGCGCCCCGGATCGCCGGCTTAGTGCCTAATGATAGTTGTGCATCACCTGCTTTAGCGCAGCAGCAACCTCTTGGGGCGATGCAACTGAATATCGGTGAAGGTGGCGCTAAGTTGCGCCGGGCGCAAAAGTTAGCGAACGCCATGCTGTAGCACCCCAAACGTGGCTATACTGAATTTCTAGACCATAGAGTCATAACGGCACAGAAGGAGGCCATTCGGCCCATCGAGTCCGTGCCGGCTCTCTGTAGAGCAATCCAGTCAGTCCCATTCCCCCGCTTTATCCCCGTAGCCCTGCAGGTTTATTTCCCTCAAGTGTCTATCCAGTCTTACCTTGAAAACATTGAGTGTCTCCGCTTCCACCACTTCCGTCAGCAGTGAGTTCCAGGTCCTCACCACTCGCTGCGTAAAAAAGGTTTTCCTCACATCCCCCCTGTATCTCTTGCCCAAAGCCTTAAATCTGTGTCCCCTAGTCCTTGTACCATCAACTAGTGGGAACAGCCTTTCCCCGTCTAGCCTATCCAAACCCGTCATAATCTTGTACACCTCTATCAAATCACCCCTCAACCTCCTTTGCTCTAATGAAAACAAATCCAGCTTCTCCAACCTGTCCTTGTAGCTAAGATCCCCCATCCCCGGAACCATTCTGGTAAATCTCCTCTGCACCCTCTCGAGAGCCTTCACATCCTTCCTAAAGCGTGGTGACCAGAACTGGGCGCAATATTCCAGTTGTGGCCTAACCAGTGAAGCGCCTGCGCTGAAAACCGGCATTTCCAACCTGTCCAGAATCCTCTTGACCGATTGGATGTCTGCCCTGGAGAAGGGCCTCTGCGGGGGGGGGGGGGGGGGGGAGAGTTCCACTTTCTGCACAACCTCCGCCCGCTGAAAACCTTTAGAATTCTTACGCCTGATAAAAGCAGTTTAAAAAAGTAAAACGCATTTATAATTTAAAAATACTTTTTAAAAAAAGGTAAGTTTATTTTTAGCCCTGTAAAAAACTTGTTTAAAAATTTTTATTGAATGTAATTTTAACTAATTAAAAAAAATGATTTTTTAAAAATGTATTTAATGTTTTGATGTGTTTTTGGAGTGATCTCCATTCATACTTTTGACAGGTCTAAGCAGAGATTCCCTTCTCCCATTGGTTCCCCATGGCCCACGTGATCCCAGGGACGCTTGCAACCCGCCTGCGCCCCTGGGATACCTGTGCCCCGGGATACCTGGGCCCCTGGGATACCTGGGCCCCTGGGATACCTGGGCCCCTGGGATACCTGTGCCCCGGGATACCTGGGCCCCTGGGATACCTGGGCCCCTGGGATACCTGTGCCCCGGGATACCTGGGCCCCTGGGATACCTGGGCCCCTGGGATACCTGTGCCCCGGGATACCTGGGCCCCTGGGATACCTGCACCCTTGGATACCTGGGCCCCTGGGATACCTGGGCCCTGGGATACCTGGGCCCCTGGGATACCTGGGCCCCTGGGATACCTGGGCCCCTGGGATACCTGGGCCCCTGGGACACCTGGACCCTTGGATACCTGGGCCCCTGGGATACCTGCACCCTTGGATACCTGGGCCCCTGGGATACCTGGGCCCCTGGGATACCTGGGCCCCTAGGATACCTGGGCCCCTGGGATACCTGGGCCCCTGGGATACCTGCACCCTTGGATACCTGTGCCCCTGGGACACCTGGACCCTTGGATACCTGCACCCTTGGATACCTGGGCCCCTGGGATACCTGCACCCTTGGATACCTGGGCCCCTGGGATACCTGCACCCTTGGATACCTGGGCCCCTGGGACACCTGCACCCTTGGATACCTGGGCCCCTGGGATACCTGGGCCCCTGGGATACCTGCACCCCTGGGATACCTGGGCCCCTGGGATACCTGTGCCCCTGGGATACCTGGGCCCCTGGGATACCTGGGCCCCTGGGATACCTGCACCCCTGGGATACCTGGGCCCCTGGGATACCTGGGCCCCTGGGGTACCTGGGCCCCTGGGATACCTGGGCCCCTGGGATACCTGGGCCCCTGGGATACCTGCACCCCTGGGATACCTGGGCCCCTGGGATACCTGGGCCCTGGGATACCTGGGCCCCTGGGATACCTGGGCCCCTGGGATACCTGGGCCCCTGGGATACCTGGGCCCCTGGGATACCTGCACCCTGGGATACCTGGGCCCCTGGGATACCTGGGCCCCTGGGATACCTGGGCCCCTGGCCCACGTGATCCCAGGGACGCTTGCAACCCGCCTGCACCCCTGGGATACCTGGGCCCCTGGGATACCTGCACCCTGGGATACCTGGGCCCCTGGGATACCTGGGCCCCTGGGATACCTGCACCCTGGGATACCTGGGCCCCTGGGATACCTGGGCCCCTGGGATACCTGCACCCTGGGATACCTGGGCCCCTGGGATACCTGGGCCCCTGGGATACCTGCACCCTGGGATACCTGGGCCCCTGGGATACCTGGGCCCCTGGGATACCTGTGCCCCTGGGATACCTGGGCCCCGGGATACCTGCACCCCTGGGATACCTGGGCCCCTGGGATACCTGGGCCCCTGGGATACCTGGGCCCCTGGCCCACGTGATCCCAGGGACGCTTGCAACCCGCCTGCACCCCTGGGATACCTGGGCCCCTGGGATACCTGGGCCCCTGGGATACCTGCACCCTGGGATACCTGGGCCCCTGGGATACCTGGGCCCTGCACATTTCGTAGAGCAGAGACCCAGGAGCGGAAATGTACGGACCTCTGAAGCCCTCAGGTAAGGGTGTAGATTTTTTCCAGATCGGAGGCCTCCGCACGCAGGAAGCCACTGATCGGAAAATATGGGCCAATATATTTATTGACCGCTGTCCTTCACCAACGATCCAGCCTCAGGGTTGATGGGGGGTAAAGACTGCGGTTTATCTGTAAAACGCAGGACTCTTCCACATTCACCCCAGCCCTGAGCGGGGGTAATGGTCCAGACCTGCCAGGATTCCACACCAGTACGTTAACGCCCCAATCAATCAATAAAAATACACCATAACCTCCAACATTGATTGAAGGCGAAATTACAGCAGCTCAGCCAAGACAAGACTTGATTAACTCCTATTAGTTATTGACCCAAGCCTCAGAATTTCCTCATTAGCTTAGACTTTTACAGCACAGAAGGAGGCCATTCGGCCCATCACCCCTGTACCCTCTATCTGATCCGGGACCCGGGACACTGGCCCGCACCCTGCACTGATGCAGGTGGTTAGTATTAGTCCACTTGTATTTACACAGCGCCTTTAATGTAGTAAAACGTCCCAGGGCGCTTCACAGGAGCGATTATCAAACAAAATTTGACACCGAGCCACATAAGGAGATATTAGGGCAGATGACCAAAAGCTTGGTCAAAGAGATTGGAGCGTCTTAAAGGAGGAAAGGGAGGTAGAGAGGCAGAGAGGTTTAGGGAGGGAATTCCAGAGCTTAGGGCCTCAGCAGCTGAAGGCACAGCTACCAATGGTGGAGTGATTGAAATCAGGGATGTGCAAGAGGCCGGAATTGGAGGAGTGCAGCGATCTCGGGGTGGGGGGTTGTAGGACTGGAGGAGATTACAGAAATAGGGAGGGGTGAGAGCACGGCCGGATTTGAAAACAAGGATGAGAATTTTAAAATCGAGGTGTTGCCGAACCGGGAGCCAATGTAGGCCAGCAAGCCCAATCGACCCAATCACTCCTCATACGTCATTCCTGTCATCCCAGGTATCAGCCTGGTGAATCTTCACTGCACTCCTTCCATGGCAAGAACATCCTTCCTCAGATAAGGCGACCAAAACTGCACACAATACTCAAGATGTGGCCTCACCAAGGCCCTGTACAACTGCAGCAAGACATCCTTGTTCCTGTACTCAAACCCTCTCGCGACGAAGGCCAACATACCATTTGCCTTCTTAACCGCCTGCTGCACGTGCATGCTTACTTTCAGCGACTGGTGCACAAGGACGCCCATTAGCCGAGGCATATTTGCCTTCATTAGCCGAGGCATAGAATATAAGAGCAGGGAGGTTATGATGGATCTGTACAAAATGCTAGTTAGGCCGCAGCTGGAATACTGTGTGCAGTTCTGGTCGCCACACTATAGGAAGGATGTGACTGCATTGGAGAGGGTGCAGAGGCAATTCACCAGGATGTTACCTGGGCTGGAGCGCTTCAGCTATGAAGAGAGACTGGACAGGCTGGGGTTGTTTTCCTTAGAGCAGAGAAGGCTGAGGGGGGACCTGATTGAGGTGTACAAAATTATGAGGGGCATAGATAGGGTAGATAGAAAGGAACTTTTCCCCTTAGTAGAGGGGTCAATAACCAGGGGGCATAGTTTCAAGGTAAGGGGCAGGAGGTTTAGAGGGGATTTGAGGAAAAACTTTTTCACCCAGAGGGTGGTTGGAATCTGGAACTCACTGCCTGAAAGGGTGGTAGAGGCAGGAACCCTCACAACATCAAGAAGCATTTAGATGAACACTTGAAACACCATAGCATACAAGGCTACGGACCAAGTGCTGGGAAATGAGATTAGATTAGACAGGGCTTGATGGCCGGCGCGGACACGATGGGCCGAAGGGCCTCTTTCTGTGCTGTATAACTCTATCACTCTATGACTCTAACAAGAGCGAGGAGCTCATGCCCTTCGTTGTCACTAAGATTGAGAACATCCGTTCAGCTGCCGCTGTCACTTCCCTCCCTTCCCCTAGTCCACTGGGCCAAACTTCCTCTAAGGTTCCCCCCTGCCCTAGTCCTGAACTTGCGTCTTTCGCTAGTTTCTCTCCTATCTCCGAGCTCATCTTGATCATGAGACCCACCTCCTGCTCCCTCAACCCTATTCCCACAAAACTGTAGACCACCCAACTTCCGTTCCTGGCCCCATGTTAGCTGATATTGTTAACTGTTCTCTCTCCTCAGGCACTGTCCCCCTCTCCCTCAAATCTGCCATCATCCCTCTCCTCAAAAAACTCAAATTTACTGATCATACCTCCTACATTCATATCTAAATCATTAATGTACACTACAAAGAGCAAAGGACCCAGCACCGATCCCTGCGGTACACCACTGGACACAGGCTTCCAGTCACAAAAACAACTTTCGACCATCACCCTCTGCCTCCTGCCACTAAGCCAATTTTGGATCCAATGTGCCAAATTGCCCTGGATCCCATGTGCTCTTACCTTCTTGACCAGTCTCCCTTGCGGGACTTTGTCAAAAGCCTTACTGAAGTCCATGTAGACTACATCCACTGCACTACCCTCATCCACACACCTAGTCACCCTCAAAAAATGCAATCAAATTGGTCAGACATGATCTCCCCCTGACAAAGCCATGATGACTATCTCTGATTATTTCCTGCCTCTCCAAGTGGAGACTAATTCTGTCCCTCAGAATTTTTTCCAATAATTTCCCTACCACTGATGTTAGGCTCACTGGCCTGTAATTCCCTCGTTTATCCCTACTACCCTTCTTGAATAATGGTACTACGTTAGCTGTTCTCCAGTCCTCTGGTACATCCCCTGTGGCCAGAGAGGTTCTGAAAATTTGTGTCAGAGCCCCTGCAATCTCCTCCTTTGCCTCACATAATAGCCTGGGATACATCTCGTCCGGGCCTGGGGATTTATCCACTTTTAAGCCCGCTAAAACTGCTAGTACCTCCTCCCTCTCAATACTAATTTGTTCAAGTATATCACAATCCCCCTGCCTGATTTCTATGCCTACGTCACCCTTCTCCATAGTGAACACAGATACAAAATATTCATTTAAAACTTCACCTACATCTTCCGGCTCTACACACAGATTGCCACTTTGGTCCCTAATGGGCCCTACTTTTTCTCTGGTTATACTCTTGCCCTTAATATACTTATAAAACACATTGGGATTTTCCTTTATTTTGCCCGCAGTGTTTTTTCATGCCCCCTCTTCGCTCTCCTAATTTCTTTTTTAAGTACCCCCCTGCACTTTCTATACCCCTCTAGGGCTTCCACTGTTTTTAGTCCTTTGTATCTACCAAAAGCCTCCCTTTTTTTCCTAATCCATTCTTGTATATCCCTTGATATCCAGGGTTCCCTGGGCTTGTTGGTCCCACCCTTGACCTTTACGGGAACATGTTGGCGTTGTACTCTCTCTATTTCCTTTCTGAAAGACTCCCACTGCTCTGATGTGGATTTTCCTACAAGTAGCTTATCCCAATCCACTTTGGCCAGATCCTGCCTTATCATATTAAAATCGGCCTTCCCCCAATTTAGAACCTTTATTTCCGGTCCATCTTTGTCCTTTTCCATGACTACCTTAAATCTCACCGAATTATGGTCACCGTCACCAAAATGCTCTCCTACTGACACTTCTACCACTTGCCCGGCTACATTCCCCAGAATTAGATCCAGTACCACCCCCTCTTTTGTAGGACTTTCTACATGCTGGCTCAAAAAGCTCTCCTGGATGCACTTTAAGAATTCTGCACCCTCTAAGCCTTTCACACTCTGACTATCCCAGTTAATATTGGGGAAGTTGAAATCCCCTACTATTATTACCCTATTATTTCTACACTTCTCTGAGATTTGCCTACATATCTGTTCCTCTATCTCCCCCTGACTGTTTGGGGGCCTATAGTACACTCCCAGCAAAGTGCTTGCCCCCTTTTTGTTTTTAAGTTCTACCCATATGGCCTCATTAGAGGAACCTGCTAAGATATCATCCCTCCTTACAGCAGTAATTGACTCCTTGATTAATATTGCGACACCCCCTCCTCTTTTACACCCCCCTCTGTCTCGCCTGAAGATTCTATACCCCGGAATATTGAGCTGTCAGTCCTGCCCCTGCCTCAACCATGTCTCCGTGATAGCAACAATATCATGCTTCCATGTGTTCATCAACACCTTCAATTCATCTGCCTTACTCGCAAGACTCCTTACATTAAAATAAATGCCATCCAGCCTTGCCCTAGTCCCTTGTACCGTTACATATTTGCTCTGCCTTCCAGGCTGACTTGTTTTTCCTCTATATTTGGCTGTGCATCACCCCCTACTATAGCTCAACTCCGTATCCCATCCCCCTGCCAAGTTACTTTAAACCCCCCCCAACAGTACTAGGAAACGTCCCCGCAAGGATGTTGGTCCCGTTCCGGTTCAGGTGCAACCCATCCGACTTGCACAAGTCCCACCTTCCCCAGAAGCAGACCCAGTGATCCAGGAAACTAAAGCCCTCCCTCCTGCACCAACTCTTTAGCCACGCATTCATCTGCTCTATCCTCCTATTCCGATACTCACTAGCACGTGGCATCGGGAGTAATCCAGAGATTACAACCTTTGAGGTCCTGCTCTTTAATCTGCTACCTAGCTCCCTAAATTCTTGTTGCAGGACCTCATCCCTCTTTCTACCCATGTCGTTGGTCCCAATGTGAACCACGACCTCTGACTCTTCACCCTCCCCCTTCAGAATGTCCTGCAGCCACTCAGTGACATCCTTGACCCTGGCACCAGGGAGGCAACAAACCATCCTGGAGTCACGTCTATGGCCACAGAATCGTCTGTCTGTTCCCCTTACGATAGAATCCTCTATCACTATTGCTCTCCCACTCTTTGTCCTCCCCTCCTGTGCAGCTGAGCCACTCGTAGTGCCACGGACTTGGCTCTTGCTGCATTCCCCTGAGAAACCATCTCCCCCAGCAGTATCCAAAATGGAAAATCTGTTGGAGAGGGAGATGGACCCAGGGGACTCCTGCACTACCTTCCTAGTTCTTTTACTCTGTCTGGCGGTCACCCATTCCCTTTCTGCCTGTGCACTCTTTACCTGCGGTGTGACTGTAATGATATCAGCAAATAGTGATGTTATTTGCCTGTTCGATTATCATGCCTTACCAGCATAATTGCATGTATTGATTACTTGTGCCTGACCAGCAGAGGGCATGTGACCGAGACAAGCAAGGCAGTTTAGTTTGGTTTCAGTTTCGTTCTAGATGCATCACTAGCATCGTGTCTCCTGAAAAGCTGTATAAAGAGTTGAACAGACTTTAGATTAAAACTCATTCTCTTTCATAAATGTCTCGTCATTGAACCCACAAAGAAATCAATACATGGTGTCAGAAGTGGGATTGAAAGAGATGAAGAGAAAAAATCTGAAGTTAAATCGAAATCAATACAGTGACCACCTCGTTAAACGTGCTATCCACGAGGATCTCAGCTTCGCGCATGCTCCACAGTGACTCCAGCCGCAGCTCCAGCTCTGAAACGTGGATTTCAAGTAGATGCAGCTGGAGACACTTCCTGCATGTGTTCGCCCTGGACACTGAAAGTGTCCCTGACTTCCCACATAGCACAGGAGGAGCACTCCACGCTGCCGAGCTGCCCTGCCATGTCCGACCCTTAATTTACTCCCGTTACTTCCTTTAAATTAAAGAATATTAAATACACTGGGGGCCTTAGTTCACTTTAAAAACTACTTACTCTAAACGAGAGACCTTTGACTTCAACGACTGGACTGTAGAAATACTCACCAGGTCCTACTTACCAATCAGCTCCTTCCCTGGTTGTGACATCACTTTAGCGGTTTCTCTGTTGTTGTTGTTTGACTGCTCCCGCTCTCGGACTCTTTCCCAACTCACAGCACTCCTCTGCAGTGCTCCTTTATGGCCACTCCGCCTTCTCTCAGGTCCTGCTGCCGCTCCCACACAGGTCCGCCTCCTCCTCTCGGTGAGGATGGAGGAGACAGGGGAGAGGGGCTGAAGAATACGGGTTGAAGTAAAGAAAGACGGCGGGGGTTACCTTTGAATTCCAAGATGACAGAATGATCCTGGAATAATGAGCAGTTTTGGCAGACGAAAGCAGGCCCCAATAATGCTTTATGTGGTCCAGTCAGATCTGGCGGCGAATGGCTAAACCAGTTGTCTGCCATATCCATTCAAGTCTGCATCCCTTGGACTTCAGGGCGCGGAGATGAGGGCCGTACCAGGGTGTGAGAGAGGGTAATGGTTTTAATGGGTACCAGGGCATCAAAGATGGAGGTGAGGGTGTGGTTTTGCAGATCAATAGCTGCAGAAATGTCGTGAATGGAGGGCAAAAGGCCAGATAGTCGGGAATTTGAAAGTGCCGTTGTAAGTGAATTTGGAGAGATTTTTCCAGGGGCAGACACAGAGTTGACATGGTTAATCCAGCATTGTCTGGTTTCATTTTACATTGATGTGCACCCGGTGTTTTAAGGTGGTTTTCTCTCCTACCAGCTGGTGACGATGGAAGCTCCTTCAAGCCTACTGATGCCATCACGGATGTGAAGCCGTTGGGTGACATGCATTAGTGATGGACCACGGGATTGGAAAATTGGCATTCTTTCACAAGCTGCCTGAAGCGAGTGTGGAGAGAAGTGGATCAGGACCTCGCAAGCTCGAAGACTCTCGATTTCTGTTTAATTAATGACAATTGTTTTCTTGTGTAAGAAATTGAATGTTGATGTATCTTTGCTCAAGCCATGTGCATGTTAACAGAATGCACCTTCTACATGTCTGCCTGTCCCCTCTCTACCTGAGAGCAGAGATGGTTAAGGGGAGATTTAATAGAGGTGCTGACAATAAAGGGTCAGTAACCAGAGGACACAGATTGAAGGTAATTGGTAAAAGAACCAGAGGCGACATGAGGAAATGTATTTTTACACAGCGAGTTGTGATCTGGAATGCGCTGCCTGAAAGGGCGGTGGAAACAGATTCAATAATAACTTTCAAAAGGGAATTGGATAAATACTTGAAAGGAAAAATGTGCAGGGCTGTGGGGAAAGAGCGGGGGAGTGGGACTAATTAGAGAGCTCTTTCAAAGAGCCGGCACAGGCACGATGGGCCAAATGGCCTCCTTCTGTGCTGTATCATTCCGTGATTCTAAGTGTATCATCTCTCGATTTCACCACCCAGGACCAGTTATTCCCGTCGCCTGTACTGGTGCTCTTCAATCAGTCTTGGGCCTAGAAATTGAGTGGGCTTTGCGCCCATTTTGCGGCGCTAGAGGTCATTGCGCTGGACTTACAGCCGGTTCAGAAATTCCCTGGGGCCCTACCATCGGCGGTAGACCGGTTGCGCTGCGCCGGCACCGATGACGTCATCGGTGTGCGCAGCGTCCCGGTTGCCGTGGTGACGGGCCCCAGCGCCGAAATTGAGTTGCGGCCGCCTCGCCCGTGGCAGCCGCAACTAAGACTCTGGCAACCGAGTCTTACAGGAGTTTGCGCCGGCGCATTAAGGTCGCGCAGCGGCCGGCCGCTTTCCCGCCGGCCGCCTGCCCGCACCTCCCTCCCCGGACTCCTCCACCCCCCCCCCGCGGAACAGATGCTTCTGGGCTGCGAGCCCGGCACTTCCCCGAGGTGCCGGGCTCATTTTTGTGAAGATTTTACCGGCCAGCGGGCGGGTGCAGGCAGCTCCTCCTTAACTGAAGGAGGAGGCCTGCACTTCCCGAGCCTGCCGCACCGCATCGGGCGCCGCAGCGCCGGAATAGCGCCGCAATGCGGCAGGTAGCGCCCATTTTCAGGCGCAAACACCCTTCAGTAGCGCCGGCAGCCGTTTGGGCGCGGCGCTACTGAATTTTTGGCGCGCGCAGGGGGACTTAGCGACGGCGCTAACTTTCCGGCGCTAAAGCCCTGGCGCGGCGCCAACTGAATTTCTAGGCCTTGTTTTCTAATCGTGTTCCCTTCCATTTTTTCCTTTTCGGATACTTACTCAATTCCTTTCAAATGATGTTATCATGTCTGCCTCAATAACCACTCATGGGAAAACACTGCATGTTCTAATAATGTTCTCAATACATAAATCAGAATAGCATTTGAAATCTGCATCAATGTCACTGGCCTGGGCACCGAAGTATAAAACGATAGATTCAAACTGCAAGGACACTGCACTATGTATCTCATGCTATAGGTATGTCGGGTTATAAAACACCTTGTGTATAAGATCGTTACTTCACTAAAGCTTGGCAGAGGTAGTAGATGACAAATAAATACCAAAATAAAAATGGTCTATTATGGTTCCTTAGCCGCGGGCTTGGGTTATTGTTGTGGCTTACTTAGAAATTCACCTTAACTCAATACCTGTTGCAGCGAAATAGCCGCCGCGGTTAAAGCTGTAAACTTCGGCTTACTTGACAATAACGTTGTGGAAGTTGGTTTGCGCTATTTGCCCAATTTAAACATAGTTACTTCAAGTCTACAGCACAGAAACAGGCCATTCGGCCCTACTCCAACTGGTCTATCCAGCTGTTTGTGTTCCACATGAGCCTCCTTGAGGTGTATAGAATTATGAGGGACCGAGACAGAGTGGATAGAAAGGTCCTATTCCCCTTAGCAGGGAGGTCAATAACCAGTGGCATCGGTTGAAAGTAATTGGAGAAGGATTAGAGGGGATTTGAGAACTTTTTTCACCCAGAGGGTGGTGGGGGTCTGGAACTCACTGCCTGAAAGGGTGGTAGAGGCAGAAACCCTCATCACATTTAAAAAGTACTTGGATATGCTCTTGAAGTGCTGTAACCTACAGGGCTACGGACCAAGAGCTGGAAAGTGGGATTAGGCTGGAGAGCTCTTTTTCGGCCGGCACAGACATGATGGGCCGAATGGCCTCCTTCTGTGCCGTAAATTTCTATGATTCTATTCTATGATTCCTCCCACCCTTCTTCATCTATGTCCATCAACAGATCCCTCTATTCCTTTCACCCTCATGCATTTATCTAGCTTCCCCTTAAAAACATCTAAACTATTCGCTTCAACCAATCCCTGTGGTAGCGAGTTCCACATTCTCACCACTCTCTGGGTAAAGAATTTCTTCTGAATTCCCTATTGGGTTTATTGGTAATATGGGGTGAGTCGTTAGGGTGCTGGGGTTAGCGTGTTAGGGTTAGTGGTTAGGATTAAGGTTAGTGTTAGGATTAAGGGTCAGGGTTGTGGTTATGGTTAGTGGTTAGGACAAGGGATAATGGTTAGGGTTAGTGGATTAGGGTTAAAATGAGGGAATTGGATGTAATATCTCCAAATTTGTAGATGACACAAAGCTGGGTGGGAGGGTATGCTGTGAGGAGGATGTCATGAAACTCCAGTACGATTTGGACAGGTTGGGTGATTGGGCAGAAACATGGCAAATGCACTATAATGTGGATAAATGTGAGGTTATCCACTTTGGTGGCAAAAACAGGAAGGCAGATTATTATTTGAACGGCAATAGATTGGGAGAAGGGGAAGTGCAAAGAGACCTGGGTGTTCTTGTGCACCAGTCGCTGAAGGTAAGCATGCAGGTGCAGCAGGCGGTTAAGAAGGCAAATGGTATGTTGGCCTTCATAGCAAGAGGGTTCGAGTACAGGAACAAGGATGTCTTGCTGCAGTTGTCCAGGGCCTTGGTGAGACCGCACCTTGAGTATTGTGTGCAGTTTTGGTCACCTTACCTGAGGAAGGACGTTCTTGCCATGGAAGGAGTGCAGCGAAGATTCACCAGGCTGATACCTGGGATGGCAGGAATGACGTATGAGGAGAGATTGGATTGATTGGGCTTATACTCACTGGAGTTTAGAAGATTGAGAGGGGATCTCATCGAAACCTATAAAATTCTGTCAGGCCTGGACAGACTAGATGCAGAAAGGATGTTTCTGATGGCTGGGGAGTCCAGAACCAGGGGTCACAGTCTAAGGATAAGGGGTAAGCCATTTAGGACTGAAATGAGGAGGAATTTCTTCACCCAGAGAGTGGTGAACCTGTGGAATTCTCTGCCACAGAGGGTGGTGGAGGCCAGTTCATTAAATATATTCAAGAAAGAGTTGGATATATTTCTTAAGGCTAAAGGGATCAAGGGATATGGGGAGAAAGCAGGGACCGGGTACTGAATTTGGATGATCAGCCATGATCTCATTGAATGGCGGAGCAGGCTCGAGGGGCCGAATGGCCTACTCCTGCTCCTATCTTCTATGTTTCTATGTTTCTTCTATGTAAAACCCACAATTGAAAACCATAGTGTCACTGGACTGAATTAGAGTTAGTGTTAAGGGTTAGTGGTTAGGATTAAGGATAGTGGTTAAAACAAAAGCACTGTTGATTGAGGTGACAATTTCATTTCATGTTTTCACCTCACACGGACGAGTCACAAAACAGATTAATGAATTGTTCATTCAAGAAACCTTTCTGGCCCAAGCCTAATTTCCTCATTTCTTTCACATCTCTACATTTCTCACAGAAAAAGACATCCGGGACATTATTTTAATTTGTTCCTGGGATGTGGGCGTCGCTGGCAAGGCCAGCATTTATTGCCCATCCCTAGTTGCCCTTGAGAAGCTGGTGGTGAGCCGCCGCCTTGAACCGCTGCAGTCCGTGTGGTGAAGGTGCTCCCACAGTGCTGTTAGGGAGGGAGTTCCAGGATTTTGACCCAACAATGATGAAGGAACGGCGATACACTAAAGTCAGGATGGTGTGTGACTAGGAGGGGAACTTGGAGGTGGTGGTGTTCCCATGCGCCTGCTGCCCTTGTACTTCTAGGTGGAAGAGGTCGCGGGTTTGGGAGGTGCTGCCGAAGAAGCCTTGGCGAGTTGCTGCAGTGCATCTTGTAGATGGTACACACTGAAGCCACGGTACGCCGGTGGTGGAGGGACTGAATGTTTAAGGTGGTGGATGGGGTGTAAATCAAGCGGGCTGCTTTGTCCTGGATGGTGTCGAGCTTGTTGAGTGTTGTTGGAGCTGCCCTCATCCAGGCAAGTGGAGAATATTCCATCACACTCCTAACTTGTGCCTTGTAGATGGTGGAAAGGCTTTGGGGAGTCAGGCGGTGAGACACTCGCCGCAGAATACCCAGCCTCTGACCGGCTCTTGTTGCCACAGTATTTATGTGGCTGGTCCAGTTAAGTTTCTGGTCAATGGTGACCCCCAGGATGTTGATGGTGGGGGATTTGGCAATGGTAATGCCATTGAATGTCAAAGGGCGGTGATTAGACTCTCTTGTCAGAGATAGTCATTGCCTGGCAGTTGTGTGGTGTGAATGTTACCTGCCACTTATGAGCCCAAGCCTGAACGTCATCCAGGTCTTGTTGCATGCGGGCTTAGACTGCTTCATTATCTGAGGAGTTGTAAATGGAACTGAACACTGTGCAGTCATCAGCGAACATCCCTACTGCTCACCTTATGATGGAGGGAAGGTCATTGATGAAGCAGCTGAAGATGGTTGGGCCTAGGACACTGGCCTGAGGAACTCTTGCAGCGATGTCCTGGGGCTGTGATGATTGACCTCCAACAACCACAACCATCTTCCTTTGTGCGAGGTATGACACCAGCCAGTGGAGAGTTTTCCCCTTCATTCCCATTGACTTCAATTTTACTAGGGCTCCTTGATGCCACACTCGGTCAAATGCTGCCTTGATGTCAAAGGCAGTCACTCTCACCTCACCTCTAGAATTCTTTTCTAATGAAAAGTAATCGACCTGAAACGTTAACTCGGTTTCTTTCTCCACACATGCTGCCTGACCTGCTGAATATTTTCAGCATTTTCTGTTTTTATTCCTAGAATTAACTCTTTTGTCCATGATTGGGCCAAGGCTGTAATGAGGTCAGGAGCCGAGTGGTCTTTGCAAAACCCAAACTGAGCATCGGGGAGCAGGTTATTGGTGAGTAAGTGCCGCTTAATAGCACTGTCACTTTGCTGATGATTGAGAGTAGACTGATGGGGCAGTAATTGGCCGGATTGGATTTGTCCTGCTTTTTGTGGACCGGACATACCTGGGCAGTTTTCCACATTGTCAGATAGATGCCAGTATTGTAGCTGTACTGGAACAGCTTGGCTAGAGGCGCGGCTAGTTCTGGAGCACAAGTCTTCAGCAAGAAAGCTAGCATGCAGGTACAGCAAGCAATAAGGAAGGCAAATGGCATGTTGGCCTTTATTGCAAGGGGGTTGGAGTATAAGAGTGAGGAAGTCTTGCTACAATTGTACAGGGTCTTGGTGAGACCACTCCTGAAGTACTGGGCACAGTTCTGGTCTCCTTATCTAAGGAAGGATATACTTGCCTTGGAGGCGGTGCAGCGAAGGTTCACTAGATTGATTCCTGGGATGAGAGGGCTGTCCTATGATGAGAGATTGTGTAGAATGGGCCGATACTCTCTGGAGTTTAGAAGAATGAGAGGTGATCTCATTGAAACATACAAGATTCTGAGGGGGATTGACAGGGTAGATGCTGAGAGGTTGTTTCCCCCTGGCTGGAGTGTCTAGAACTAGGGGGCATAGTCTCAGGATAAGGGGTCGGCCATTTAAGACTGAGATGAGGAATTTCTTCACTCAGAGGGTTGTGAATCTTTGGAATTCTCTGCCCCAGAGGGCTGTGAATGCTAAGTCTTTGAGTATATTCAAGGCTGAGATCGATAGATTTTTGGACTCTAGGGGAATCCAGGGATATGGAGATCGGGCGAGAAAGTGGAGATGAGGTCGATGATCAGCCATGGTGTTATTGAATGGCGGAGCAGGCTCGAGGGGCCGTATGGCCTACTCCTGCTCCTATTTCTTATGTTCTTATGTTGTTGGGGCCCGTAGCCTTTGCTGTATCCAGTGTGCTCAGCCATTTCTTGACATCACTTGCAGTGAATCGAATTGGCTGAAGACTGGCTTCTGTGATGGTGGGGTCATCAAGAGGAGGCTGATATGGATCACCCACTCGGCCCTTCTGGCTGAAGATGGTTGCAAACGCTTCAGCCTGGTCTTTTGCACTCACGTGCTGGGTTCCACCATCATTGAGGATGGGGATATTCATGGAGCCTCCTTTGCCCGTTAGTTGTTTAATGGTCCACCACCATTCACGACTGGATGTGGCAGGACTGCAGAGCTTTGAACTGATCTGTTGATTGTGGGATCGCTTAGCTGTGTGTATAGCATGCTGCTTCCACTTTTTAGCATGCATGTAGTCCTGTGTTGCAGCTTCCCCAGATTGGCACCTCATTTTTAGATACGTCTGGTGCTGCTCCCAGCATGCTCTTCTGTACTCCTCACTGAACCAGGGTTGGTCCCGTTTGATGGTAATGGTAGAGTGAGGGATATGCCGGGCATGAGGTTACAGATTGTGGTGGAATACAATTCTGCTGCTGCTGATGGCCCTCAGTACCTCATGGATGCCCAATTTTGAGCTGCTAGATCTGTTCTGAATCTGTCCCATTTAGCACGGTGGTGGTGCCACACAACACAATGGAGGGTATCCTCAGTGTGAAGACAGGTCTTCGTCACCACAAGGACTGTGCGGTGGTCACTGCTACCAATACTGTCATAGAAACATAGAAACATAGAAGATAGGAGCAGGAGTCGGCCATTCAGCCCCTCGAGCCTGCTCTGCCATTCAATGCGATCATGGCTGATCATACAAATTCAGTACCCTGTTCCTGCTTTCTCCCCATATCCCTTGATCCCTTGAGCCTTAAGAAATATATCCAACTCCTTCTTGAATATATTTAATGAATTGGCCTCAACTGCCTTCTGTGGTAGAGAATTCCACAGGTTCACCACTCTCTGGGTGAAGAAATTCCTCCTCATCTCAGTCCTAAATGGCTTACCCCTTATTCTTAGACTGTGACCCCTGGTTCTGGACTCCCTGACCATCAGGAACATCCTTCCTGCATCTAGTCTGTCTAGTCCTGTTAGAATTTTATAAGTTTCAATGAGGTCCCCTCTCATTCTTCTAAACTCTAGCGAATATAAGCCCAATCGACTCAATCTCTCTTCATACATTATTCCTGCCATCCCAGGTATCAGCCTGGTGAATCTTCGCTGCACTCCCTCCATGGCAAGAACATCCTTCCTCAGATAAGGCGACCAAAACTGCACACAATACTCAAGGTGTGGTCTCACCAAGGCCCTGTAGAACTGCAGCAAGACATTCTTGTTCCTGTACTCGAACCCTCTCGCTATGAAGGCCAACATACCATTTGCCTTCTTAACCGCCTGCTGCACCTGCATGCTTACCTTCAGCGACTGGTGCACAAGGACACCCAAGTCTCGTTGCATTTCCCCTTTTCCCTATCTATTGCCGTTCAGATAATAACCTGTCTTCCTGTTTTTGTCACCAAAGTGGATAACCTCGCATTTATTTTATTGCGTTATATTGCATCTGCCATGCTTCTGCCAATCACCCAACCTGTCCAAATCATCCTGGAGTTTCTCTGCATCCTCCTCACAGCACACACACCCACCCAGCTTTGTGTCAGCTGCAAACTTAGAGATATTACATCTAGTTCCTGCATCTAGATCATTAATATATATTGTGAATAACTGGGGTCCAAGCACCGATCCCTGTGGTACCCCACTAGTCACTGCCTGCCACTCAGAAAAAGACCCGTTTATTACAATTCTTTGCTTCCTGTCTGCCAATCAGTTCTCTATCCAAGTCAGTACCTTACCCCCAATCCCATGTGTTTTAACTTTACACGCTAATATCTTAAGCGGGACCTTATCGAAAGCCTTCTGAAAGTCCAAATACACCACATCCACTGGTTCTCCCTTATCTATTCTACAAGTTACATCCTTAAAAAATTCCAGTAGATTAGTCAAGCACGATTTACGTTTTGTAAATCCATGTTGACTTTGTCCAATCCTGTCACTGTTTTCCAAGTGCTCTGCTATTACATCTTTTATAATGGACTCCAGCATTTCCCCCACCACTGATATAAGGCTTACCGGTCTGTAATTCCCTGTTTTCTCTCCACCACCCTTTTTAAATTGTGGGGTTATATTAGCTACCCTCCAATCCATGGGAACTATTCCAGGGCCTATAGAATTATGGAAGATGATCAGCAATGCATCTACTATTTCTAGGGCCACTTCCTTAGTACCCTAGGATGTAGATTATCAGGCCCTGGGGATTTATCGGCCTTCAATGCCGTCAATTTCCCTAACACTATTTCCCTACAAATACTGATATCATTCAATTCCTCCCTCTCATCAGACCCTATGTTCCCCGACATCTCTGGAAGGTTATTTGTGTCCTCCTTTGTGAAGACAGAACCAAAATATGTATTTAATTGGTCTGCCATTTCTTTGTTCCCCATTATAAATTCCCCTGATTCTGACTGCAAGGGCTTACGCTTGACTTCACCAATCTTTTTCTCTTCACATATCTATAGAAGCTTTTACAGTCAGTTTTTATGTTCCCTGCAAGCTTACTCTCATATTCTATTTTCCCACTGTTAATTAATCCCTTTGTCCTCCTTTGCTGAATCCTAAACTGTTCCCAATCCTCAGGTTTGCTGCTTTTTCTGGCCATTTTATATATCCTCTCTTTGGATCTTTTCTATCGCTAATTTCCCTTGTTAGCCACGGTTGAGTCACCTTTTTTGTTTTATTTTTATGCCAAACAGGGATGAAGAAATTCTGTAGTTCATCCATGCAATCTTTAAATGTTTGCCATTGCCTATCCACCATCAACCCTATAAGTAACATTCCCCAATCCATCCTCGCCAACTCGCGCCTCATACCATCGTAGTTTCCTTTATTTAAATTCAGGACCCTAGTTTCTGAGTCAACTACTTCACTCTCCATCTTAATGAAGAATTCTATCATATTATGATCGCTCTTCCCCAAGGAACCTCGCACAACAACATTGCTAATTAATCCTTTCTCATTACATAATACCCAGTCTAAGATGGCCTGATCTCTTGCTGGTTCCTCGACATATTGGTCCAGGAAACCATCCCGTATATACTTTAGGAATTCCTCCTCCGCAGTATTGTTACTAATTTGGTTAGCCCAATCTATATGTCGATTAAAGTCACCCATTAAAGTGCCCTTATTGTACGCGTCTCTAATTTCCCATTTAATGCCATCCCCAACCTCAGCATTACTGTTTGGGAGTCTGTATAAAACTCCCACTAATGTTTTCTGCTCCTTGGTATTTCTCAGCTCTACCCATACAGATTCCACATCATCAGGGCTAATATCTTTCCTTACTATTGTGCTAATCTCCTCTTTAACCAGTAATGCTACCCCACCTCCTTTTCCTTTTTGCCTGTCTTTCCTGAATATTGAATACCCTTGGATGCTGAATTCCCAGCCTTGGTCATGCAGATGCAATATAACGTGGATAAATGTGAGGTTATCCACTTTAGTGTCAAAAACAGGAAGGCAGATTATTATCTGAATGGCAATAGATTGGGAGAAGGGGAAGTGCAACGAGACCTGGGTGTTCTTGTGCACCAGTTGCTGAAGGTAAGCATGCAGCTGCAGCAGACGGTTAAGAAGGCAAATGGTATGTTGGCCTTCGTAGCGAGAGGGTTTGAGTACAGGAACAAGGATGTCTTGCTGCAGTTGTACAGGGCCTTGGTGAGACCACATCTTGAGTATTGTGTGCAGTTTTGGTCGCCTCATCTGAGGAAGGTTGTTCTTGCCATGGAAGGAGTGCAGCGATGATTCACCAGGCTAATACCTGGGATGGCAGGAATGACGTATGAGGAGAGATTGGGTCGACTGGGCTTGTACTCGCTGGAGTTTAGAAGAATGAGAGGGGATCTCATCGAAACTTATAAAATTCTAACAGGACTAGACAGACTAGATGCTGGAAGGATGTTCCCGATGGTCAGGGAGTCCAGAACCAGGGGTCACAGTCTAAGGATAAGGGGTAAGCCATTTAGGACAGAGATGAGGAGGAATTTCTTCACCCAGAGAGTGGTGAACCTATGGAATTCTCTACCACAGAAGGCAGTAGAGGCCAATTCATTAAATATATTCAAAAAGGAGTTGGATATATTTCTTAAGGCTAAAGGGATCAAGGGATATGGAGAGAAGGCAGGGACCGGGTACTGAATTTGGATGATCAGCCATGATCGCATTGAATGGCGGAGCAGGCTCGAGGGGCCGAATGGTCTACTCCTGCTCCTATCTTCTATGTTTCTATGTGCAGCTGAGCCACTCGTAGTGCCACTGACTTGGCTCTTGCTGCATTCCCCTGAGAAACCATCTCCCCCAGCAGTATCCAAAATGGAAAATCTGTTGGAGAGGGAGATGGACCCAGGGGAATCCTGCACTACCTTCCTAGTTCTTTTACTGTGTCTGGCAGTCACCCATTTCCTGTCTGCCTGTGCACTCTTTACCTGCGGTGTGACCACCTCATTAAACATGCTATCCACGAATATCTCAGCTTCGCGGATGCTCCACAGTGACTCCAGCCGCAGCTCCAGCTTCGAAATGCGGATTTCGAGTAGCTGTAGCTGGAGACACTTCCTGCACATGTGTTCGCCCTGGACTCCGAAAGTGTCCCTGACTTCCCACATAGCACAGGAGGAGCACTCCACGTAGCCGAGCTGCCCTGCCATGTCATACCCTTAATTTACTCCCTTTACTTCCTTTAAATTAAAGAATATTAAATACACTAGGGACGTTACTTCCCTTTAAACACTACTTACTCTAAACTAGAGACCTTACTTTGACTTTAACGACTGGACTATAGAAATACTCACCAGGTCCTAATTACTAATCAGCTCCTTCCCTGGTTGTGACGTCACTTTAGCGGTTTCGCAGTTGTTGTTGTTTGACTGCTCCCGCTCTCGGACGCTTTCCTTGGTGTACAATAAGAACCAATCCCTACAGGGTGAAAAGTTAATAAAAACTAAGGCGAAGCAAGGGAGCTCCTCCTTCCACTCTTCACCTAACTCCCTGACTCACTCAACTCACAGCACTCTCTTTAAACCGCACTCAGTCTCTGCGCTCAGTCTCCACCCAGGGTCGCTCTCGGTGCTGCTGCCAGTGAGTCTGGGCCGCTCTCTCTCGCTCCCCGCTCTTTAAATCCTCGGTCTCTGCGCTCAGTCTCCACCCAGGGCCGCTCTCGCTGCCACCAGTGAGTCTGGGCCACTCTCTCTCACTCCCCGCTCTTTAAATCCTCGGTCTCTGCGCTCAGTCTCCACCCAGGGCCGCTCTCGGTGCTGCTGCCAGTGAGTCTGGGCCGCTCTCTCTCGCTCCCCGCTCTTTAAATCCTCGGTCTCTGCGCTCAGTCTCCACCCAGGGCCGCTCTCGGTGTTTAATCTGGTTTCCCTAATTAACGGTCTTCAGCTGCTCTGAATTGTAGGCCTTGGATATCCCTTTATAACCCTGCTTAATGCTGGGAAATTTAGATTTTAAACTATAAACAGTAACAGTAAATGTGAAACAAACAAACGTTTGATTTTAATAACCAGTTAAGACTCCCTGACTCACCCAACTCGCAGCACTCTGTTTAAACCGCACTCCTATCAGTATCAGTGTTCCCTGCATTTAGTGTCTCAGTGTCAGTGGTCTCTGGATTTGGTCTTTCGGTGTCAGTGGTCCGTGGGGTTCGTGTCTCAGTGGTCCCTGGGTTTGGTGCCTCATTGTCAGTGATCCCTGGAATTGGTCTCCGGGTGTGAGTGGTCCCTGGATTTGGATTTCAGCATCAGTGGTCCCTGGAATTGGTGTCTCAGTGTCAGTGGTCTCTGGATTTGGTCTTTCAGAGTCAGTGGTCCCTGGATTTGGATTTCAGCATCAGTGGTCCCTGGATTTGGTGCCTCATTGTCAGTGGTCCCTGGATTTGGTCTCTGGGTGCAAGTGTTCTATGGATTTGGTGTCTCAATGTCAGTGGTCTCTGGATTTGGGGTCTCAGTGTCAGGTGTCCCTGGATTTGGGGTGTCAGTGGTCCCTAGATTTGGTCTCTCATTGTCAGTGGTCCCTAGATTTGGTCTCTCATTGTCAGTGGACCCTAGATTTGGTCTCTCATTGTCAGTGGTCCCTAGATTTGGTCTCTCATTGTCAGTGGTCCCTAGATTTGGTCTCTCATTGTCAGTGTTTGCTGGATTTGGTCTCTGGGTGTAAGTATTCTCTGGATTTGGTGTCTCAATGTCAGTGGTCCCTGGATTTGGTGTCTCAATGTCAGTGGTCCCTGGATTTGGTCTGTGAGCGGAACTTCGCTGTCACCATCTCCGCCTCCCAGTCCTTTCACTCAGCAGCCTTTCGTCTTTTTCTCAGCTCTCTTTTTTCAGCCTTCCTGTTTTGCTCCTTTTAATGCCAGGCAAAGTGGGACGTCTCCCCATCGAACCCCCTGAGCTTTTTTATTGCGCCACTCCACTTCTTATCAGATATTTTTCATTTAAGGCGATGTCTAGCAGCAGAGTGCGAGGCCCCAGGGCAGAGTTGGTGAGTGAAGGAGGAGCCGGGATTCTGGGAGTGAAGGTGGAGCTGGGATTCTGGGAGTGAAGGTGGAGCTGGGATTCTGGGAGTGAAGGTGGAGCTGGGATTCTGGGAGTGGAGGAGGAGCCGGGATTCTGGGAGTGAAGGTGGAGCTGGGATTCTGGGAGTGAAGGTGGAGCTGGGATTCTGGGAGTGAAGGTGGAGCTGGGATTCTGGGAGTGGAGGAGGAGCCGGGATTCTGGGAGTGAAGGTGGAGCTGGGATTCTGGGAGTGGAGGAGGAGGAGCCGGGACAGAGCAGCCTCAGCAGGATCAATCTGGGAATTAATCAGTCAAGTTTCGAGAGCACTTGGGAAATTTCCCCGTAGCCAGCCCACCTCTGAGAGGCAGCCTCGGAACCAAAACTTCAGACACCAAACTCTGGAGGCGGACACATGCCTGCGGCATCACTCCGGGAGTCATAGAATCATAACGGCACAGAAGGAGGCCATTCAGCCCATCGAGTCTGTGCTGGCTCTCTGTAGAGCAATCCAGTCAGTCCCATTCCCCCGCTCTATCCCCGTAGCCCTGCAAGTTTATTTCCCTCAAGTGCCTATCCAGTCTCCCCTTGAAAACATTGAGTGTCTCCGCTTCCACCACTTCCGTCGGCAGCAAGTTCCAGACCCTCACCACTCGCTGCGTAAAAAAGTTTTTCCTCACGTCCCCCCTGTATCTCTTGCCCAGAACCTTAAATCTGTGTCCCCTAGTCCTTGTACCATCAACTAGTGGGAACAGCCTTTCCCCGTCTACCCTATCCAAACCCGTCATAATCTTGTACACCTCGATCAAATCACCCCTCAACCTCCTTTGCTCTAATGAAAACAAATCCAGCTTCTCCAACCTGTCCTTGTAGCTAAGATCCCCCATCCCCGGAACCATTCTGGTAAATCTCCTCCGCACCCTCTCAAGGGCCTTCACATCCTTCCTAAAGTGTGGTGACCAGAACTGGACGCAATACTCCAGTTGTGGCCTAACCAGCGCTTTATAAAGGTTCAGCATAACTTCTCTACTTTTGTACTCAATACTTCTATTTATGAAGCCCAAGATACCATATGCTTTGCTAACCACTCTCTCAATATGTCCTGCCACCTTCAGGGACCTATGCACATTAACTCCCAGGTCCCTCTGTCCCTGCACACTCTTTAAAACTGTGCCATTAAGTGTATATTGCCTCTCCCTGTTCCTTCTGCCAAAATGCATCACCTCACATTTCTCTGTATTAAATTCCATCTGCCACTTGTCTGCCCATTCTGCTAGCCTTTCTATGTCCTGTTGCAGTCGATTGGTATCATCCTCACTGTTTGCCATACCCCCAAGTTTGGTGTCATCGGCAAATTTAGAAATTCTACTCTGTATTCCAATATCCAGGTCATTTATATGTATCAAAAAAAGCAGTGGCCCCAGCACTGACCCTTGGGGAACACCACTGTCTACCATCCTCCAGTCTGCAAAACAGCCATTTACCATAACTCGCTGTTTCCTGTCCTTAAGCCAATTCCTTATCCAAGCTGCCACTGCCCCACCTATTCCATGAGCCTCAATTTTGTTAACCAGCCTTCTATGTGGTACTTTGTCAAACGCCTTCTGAAAATGCATGTAGACAACCTCCATTGCATTCCCTTCATCAATCCTCTCTGTTACTTCATCAAAGAATTCAATTAGATTAGTCAAACACGATCTGCCTTTTACAAATCCTTGTTGGCTCTCCTTAATTAGCTTAAACCTCTCCAAGTGCCCGTTAATTTTTTCCTTGATTATTGTTTCTAAAACTTTACCCACCACTGATGTTAAACTGACCGGCCTGTAGCTACTGAGATTGTCCTTACACCCTTTCTTGAACAATGGTGTCACATTTTCCACTTTCCAATCCTCAGGCACCTCCCCCGCATCTAGGGAAGATTGGAAAATTATGGCAAGCCCTTCCGCTATCTCCTCCCCCAATTCCCTTAGCAACCTGGGATGCAAGCCATCTGGACCAGGCGACTTATCCACTTTAAGCATACCCAGCCTTTCTATTACATCCTGTCTATCAATTTTCACCCCTTCCATTGCTTCTACCTTTTCCACTTCTACTGATATTTTGTCAACATCCACCTCCTTAGTACACACCGATACAAAGTACTCATTGAGTATTCTAGCCTTGCCCTGCGCCTCTAAGCATATATCACCTTTTTTGTCCCTAATAGGCCCCACCCCGCCTCTTACTACCCGCTTACTGTTTACATGTTGGTAAGGAGTAAGTGATCCTGGTAAATGACACACGCCTGGGGCATCACTCCGAGAGTGATCCTGGTACATGACACACGCCTGGGGCATCACTCCGAGAGTGATCCTGGTACATGACACACGCCTGGGGCATCACTCCGAGAGTGATCCTGGTACATGACACACGCCTGGGGCATCACTCCGAGAGTGATCCTGGTACATGACACACGCCTGGGGCATCACTCCGAGAGTGATCCTGGTACAACACGTACCTCATGTCGTCTTTGCTCCTTTTGCAAGGACAAGATGCAGGAATCCTTTGAATACAAATCTGAGTTGGCATTTTTTTGCGTTAATTTATTTTGAAATAACGATATAATTATCTGCATTGTTTAATTTCCATATATTTGTGAAACAGTAACAATTAATTTTACAAAATGTTAAATTAATATTTTTACATAAACAAATAATTCAGGCAAAAATAATTAGTTTTTTTTCAGTAAAAGCTACAAAGCTGAGCTCCCGGTGAAGCAGTGTTTGGAACAGGATGAAGGCTCAGCTGTTCGGGAGCAGGTTTAGGAATTGGTTTCAATATTAAGTGACAGGTTAGGGTGGAGATTTTTAATTGGCTTGTAGATACAACAAAGGGGAATCTTTCACACAAATTCGTTATTCCAGAGGACAGTTCTGGCAGGATGCACACTTGTGTAACCTCCCCCCGACCCAAGTGTAGACAGGGGTGGGGGGCACTGAGGGGGGGGGGGTGAAGGGGGGTCCGGGGGGTGAGTGAGGGAGGGGGGTGAGTGAGGGAGGGGGGGTGAGAAGGGAGGGGGTGAGGGAGGGAGGGGGGTGAGGGAGGGGGGGTGAGTGAGTGAGGGAGGGGGGTGCGGGAGGGGTGAGTGAGTGAGGGAGGGGGGTGAGTGCAGGGGGTGAGGGAGGGAGGGGAGGGTGAGTGGGGGTAAGAAGGGAGGGGGGTGAGTGAGGGGTGAGTGAGGGAGGGGGTGAGGGAGGGAGGGAGGGGTGAGTGAGTGAAGGAAGGTGAGTGGGGGAGGGGGTGAGGGAGGGAGGGGAGGGTGAGGGGAGTGGGGGAGGGGGTGAGGGAGGGAGGGGCGGTGAGTGAGGGAGGGGGTGAGGGAGGGGAGTGGGTGAGTGAGGGGAGTGGGTGAGGGAGGGAGGGGAGGGTGAGTGAGGGAGGGGGTGAGGGAGGGGAGTGGGGGAGGGGGTGAGGGAGGGGAGTGGGGGAGGGGGTGAGGGAGGGAGGGGAGGGTGAGTGAGGGAGGGGGTGAGGGAGGGGGTGAGTGAGGGGGGTGAGTGAGGGGGGTGAGTGAGGGGGGTGAGTGAGGGGGGTGAGTGAGGGGGGGGTGAGTGAGGGGGGGTGGAGGGGGGTGAGGGAGGGGGTGAGGGAGGGGAGTGAGGGAGGGGGTGAGTGAGGGGGATGCAGGGTGCGGCCCTGGGGGGGTGGGGGGACCACAAGACCCTAACCCCTCCCCCACAGTCACAAGCCCCTCCCCCCCAAAGATTGGGGCCCATCAGATTTTGCGGCCATTGCCCCATCGTATTCGCAGTGTCGTGTGAGTGACTCATTTCTCACTCCTTCTATCATTCCAGTTACACTTGTGTCTGGAGCCAGTTCCTTGGGTCCAGTTTGGCCCGAATATTTCTCCAGCTCTGCCGCTCAGGAGCGGGTGGAGAGAAGGCCTTTATCTCGGATTCGGGGCTGCTGCTCTCACTGCAGCTTTCACTGGAGCTCGTACACAATAGTGCAGCATATTGGTTAGACAAAGCTTCTGCCCTCTGCGCTTGACATTTCAAACTCATTAGTTTGGCATCCAAAGAAAGAGTCCGTGGCCGGGGAACGTGTCTCTGTGCGGTGGTGTCGGGGAAATCCTGCGAATTCCAGTCCTTGGCTGAGCCATTATCAACAGGTTGGTTTGCAATTGGACAGCTTTGTACCCGGTCTGTGCAGGAACTATCACCCTCTGAAATAACACTGCCAGCCGACAAGGGCACAATATTTCTCCAAACTGTTTTCGGAGTATCTTCAAAAAGCACGTACCAG
The DNA here is from genome assembly GCF_052327205.1 of Somniosus microcephalus. Taxonomy (NCBI): domain Eukaryota; kingdom Metazoa; phylum Chordata; class Chondrichthyes; order Squaliformes; family Somniosidae; genus Somniosus; species Somniosus microcephalus. The sequence continues at coordinate 388,341,962 of NC_140988.1, read as the reverse complement.
GGGGGCAAGGCAGCATCTCCATGTCCCCCAATAGCCTGGACTCGCCTGTTCAATGTGTCTGTGACAGAGTCAATGTCATCTGGAGAGTCAATAGCTGAAGAGAGGAGAGAAAATAATGTTCAATTCTGTACCAGAGCAGAGGCTTTAATTGTGATTTCTGACAAACTTAACCTAGGGAACAGCTCAGAGCGGCAAGGAGTCTCACTCTATACAGCCATATCACAAATCAGACACGGACTCTGGGTGGAGTGGGACTGATGGACCAATGGTGGAATAATCAGACACGGACTCTGGGTGGAGTGGGACTGATGGACCAATGATGGAATAATCAGACATGGACTCTGGGTGGAGTGGGACTGATGGGCCAATGATGGAATAATCAGACATGGACTCTGGGTGGATTGGGACTGATGGACCAATGGTGGAATAATCAGACACGGACTCTGGGTGGAGTGAGACTGATGGACCAATGGTGGAATAATCAGACATGGACTCTGGGTGGATTGGGACTGATGGGCCAATGATGGAATAATCAGACACGGACTCTGGGAGGAGTGGGACTGATGGGCCAATGATGGAATAATCAGACACGGACTCTGGGTGGATTGGGACTGATGGACCAATGATGGAATAATCAGACATGGACTCTGGGTGGAGTGGGACTGATGGACCAATGGTGGAATAATCAGACACGGACTCTGGGTGGAGTGGGACTGATGGACCAATGATGAAATAATCAGACATGGACTTTGGGTGGAGTGGGACTGATGGACCAATGATGAAATAATCAGACACGGACTCTGGGTGGAGTGGGACTGATGGACCAATGATGGAATAATCAGACATGGACTCTGGGTGGAGTGGGACTGATGGGCCAATGATGGAATAATCAGACACGGACTCTGGGTGGAGTGGGACTGATGGACCAATGATGAAATAATCAGACATGGACTTTGGGTGGAGTGAGACTGATGGACCAATGGTGGAATAATCAGACACGGACTCTGGGTGGAGTGGGACTGATGGACCAATGATGAAATAATCAGACACGGACTCTGGGTGGAGTGGGACTGATGGACCAATGATGAAATAATCAGACACGGACTCTGGGTGGAGTGGGACTGATGGACCAATGATGGAATAATCAGACATGGACTCTGGGTGGAGTGGGACTGATGGGCCAATGATGGAATAATCAGACACGGACTCTGGGAGGAGTGGGACTGATGGGCCAATGGTGGAATAATCAGACACGGACTTTGGGTGGATTGGGACTGATGGACCAATGGTGGAATAATCAGACACGGAGTCTGGGTGGAGTGGGACTGATGGACCAATGATGGAATAATCAGACATGGACTCTGGGTGGAGTGGGACTGATGGACCAATGGTGGAATAATCAGACACGGAGTCTGGGGGGAGTGGGACTGATGGACCAATGGTGGAATAATCAGACATGGACTCTGGGTGGAGTGGGACCGATGGGCCAATGATGGAATAATCAGACACGGACTCTGGGTGGAGTGGGACCGATGGGCCAATGGTGGAATAATCAGACACGGACTCTGGGTGGAGTGGGACCGATGGGCCAATGGTGGAATAATCAGACACGGACTCTGGGTGGAGTGGGACTGATGGGCCAATGGTGGAATAATCAGACACGGACTCTGGGTGGAGTGGGACCGATGGGCCAATGATGGAATAATCAGACATGGACTCTGGGTGGAGTGGTGGCGGTCATTTATTAGCCCATACTTTTCCAAGTGACTCGGATTATTGTCTCTAAAAGTTTCTCCATCACCAACGTTAGTCTGACTGGCCTGTAGTTCCCTCTCCCCTTTCTTAAACAGGAGTGTAATAGAAACATAGAAAAATAAGAGCAGGAGTCGGCCATTCGGCCCTTCGAGCCTGCTCCACCATTCAATATGATCATGGCTGATCCTCTATCTCAATACCATTTTCCCGCTCTCTCCCCATACCCCTTGATACCTTTTGTGTCTAGAAATCTATCGATCTCCTTCTTAAATATATTAGAGAATTCCACAGGTTCACCACCCTCTGAGTGAAGAAATTTCTCCTCATCTCAGTCCTAAATGTCCTCCCCCGTATCCTGAGACTGTGACCCCTCGTTCTAGACCCCCCAGCCAGGGGAAACATCCTCCCTGCATCCAGTCTGTCTAGCCATCAGAATTTTATACATTTCAATGAGATCCCCTCTCATTCTTCTAAACTCTAGAGAATAATGTTTGCAATCCTCAAGTCCTCTAAGGAGGATTGAAAGACTGTGGCCAGAGCCTGCGCAATTTCCATCCTTACATCCCTTTCCAGGCGCAAATTCAACTTAGAGGGTGTGACATGGTAGCCATTACAGAAATGTGGCTGCAAGACGGCCAATACATGGAACTGAATATACCAGGTTATAAGGTCTACAGGAAGGATAGGGAATCTGGTAGAAGCGGAGGAGTAGCATTACTGATTAAGGATGAAATTACCTCTATGATAAGAGATGATATAATGAGAGGTAAGTAGGCAGTGTAGACCATATAGTAGGCAGTGTAGACCTTATCTGTAGAATTAAGAAATAGAAAAGAATTTAAGACTGTAGTGGGAGTTGTGTATAGGCCACTTGGTAGCAGCTGTAAAGTGGCAGAATGTATTAATGCAGAGATTAGACAAGCATGTAGTAAAGGCAGGGTAGTTTTAATGGGGGATTTAAACTTCTATATAGATTAGGATAAGCAGACGAGCTTATGTCAGAAAGGTAGCAAATTTCTTCAGTGTGTTCAGGACAGTTTTCTACAACAATATGTCATAGAACCAACAAGGGGCCATATTAGATTTAGTAATGAGTAAGGAGGCAGATTTAGTTAACAGCCTAATGGTGCGTGAACATTTATCTAATAGCGATCATAATATGATCGAGTTCAACGTAGTGTTTGGAAGGGAGACACACAAAACAGCGACTAAGATTCTAGATTTAGGTAAGGCTGACTTCAGTGCAATGAGACAGAGGCTGGTCACAGATAACTGGGAAAATCTGTTAATGGGTAAAACGACAGATCGTCAGTGGGAGGTGTTCAAAAAAGAATTGAATGTGATACAGAACCAATTTATACCCCTGAGGGGCAAGAGCCCTACTTGCCCAAAAAAACAGCCACAGATGACTAAAGAGGTAAAGGACAGCATAAAACTAAAGGAAACAGCACACACAAATGCAAAAACTAGCACAGATCCTGGCAACTGGGAGAGATGCAAAGAACAGCAAAAGGTGACAAAACAGATAGTAAGAGCTACAAAAAGGGAGTATGAAAAGAAACTTGCAAGGGATATCAAAATCAACACAATTTCTTTTTACAATTATATTCGGAAAAAGAGGGTGGTCAGGAGCAATGTAGACCGCTTGAAAACTGATAACGGTGATACTATAAATCAAAATAAGGAAATGGCGGACATGTTGAATAATAACTTTGCATCAGTATTTACAGTAGAGGAAGAGGCCTGGCATCCCAAGCAAACTATTATTGAATCAGGGACAGGAGCTCACCAGAATTAATGTAAGCAAATTAACAGTAATGAAGAAAATAATGGCACTAAAGCGTGACAAATCCTCAGGACCAGATGGTTTCCATCACAGGGTATAAAGGAAGTAGGTGAGCACATTGTAGATGCCCTAACTATAATCTTCCAAAGTTCTCTCGATTCAGGAACCGTTCCGTTAGATTGGAATATTGCGCATGTCACTCCGCTATTTAAAAATGGCGAGAGAGGGAAACCAGGGAATTCTAGACCAGTTAGCCTAACATCTGTTGTCAGGAAATTATTAGAGTCTATAATTAAGGATCGGGTGATTGAACACCTCGAAAAGTTTCAGTTGATCAGAAAGAGCCAGCATGGATTTAAGAACATAAGAACATAAGAAATAGGAGCAGGAGTAGGCCAATCGGCCCCTCGAGCCTGCTCCGCCATTCAATAAGATCATGGCTGATCTGATCCTAACCGCCAATCCACTATCACAGAACCATCTCCTGAATCTAACAGAATTAGACACACGAAATAGGAGCAGGATCAGGCTACACGGCCCCTGGGCCTGCTCCGCTACCCACAGGGCCATGTCCGATCCGAACCTAGACTCATGTCCAAATTCCTGCCCGCTCCCCGTAACCCTTAATTCCCTTTACTTCTAGGAAACTGTCTATTTCTGTTTTAAATTTATGTAATGATGTAGCTTCTACAGCTTTTTGGGGCAGCATATTCCATGGACCTACCACCCTCTGAGTGAAGTAGTTCCTCCTCATCTCAGTTTTGAAAGAGCAGCCCCTTATTCTAAGACTATGCCCCCTAGTTCTAGTTACACCCACCATCGGGAACATCTTCCCCGCATCCACCCGATCCAACCCCTTCACAATCTTATATGTTTCAATAAGATCGCCTCTCATTCTTCTGAACTCCAATGAGTAGAGTCCCAGGCCTAGAAATTCGGTTTTGGTCTTGCCAGGGCTGTAGCGCCAGAAAGTTTGCGCCAGCGGTAATGCGGCAGCGCGCGACGAAAATTCGGGTGCGCCGGGCCCAGACGGCGGCGGGCGCTAAAACCCTCCTTTAGCGCCTCAAAACGGGCGTGAACTTGGGTTTCCCGGCGCTAATCCCCCGCTGCGGCACCCGATGCGGTGCGGCAGGCGGGGGAACTGCAGGCCTCCTCCTCCTGTTAAGGAGGAGCTGCCTGCAGCCGACAACTGTCCGGCGGATTGACCCGACATCTGAGCCCGGCACCTCGGGGAAGTGCCGGGCTCGCATCAGACACTGATCAGGGCCGCGGGGGGAGAATGCAGGAGTCCGGGAAGGGAGGTGCGGGCAGGCGGCCGCCGGGAACGCGGCCGGCCGCCGCTCCACCTTTATGCGCCGGCGCACACTGGGGGAAGACTCTGTTGCCAGAGTCTTAGTTGCGCCTGCCACGGGCGAGGCGGGCGCAACTGAATTTCGGCTTGGGGCCGGGTTACCACGGCAACCGGGACGCTGCGCACACCGATGACATCATCGGTGCCGGCGCAGCGCTACCGGTGCAACGCCGATTTAGGGCCCCAGGGAATTTCTCAACTGGCCATAACTCCGGCGCTAGGCCCTCTAGCGCCTCAAATGCGGCGCTAAGCCTACCGAATTTCTAGGCCCCAATCTACTCAACCTCTCCTCATATGTCCATCCCCTCATCCCCGGGATTAACCGAGTGAACCTTCTTTGTACTGACTCGAGAACAAGTATGTCCTTTCTTAAGTATGGACACCAAAACTGTACGCAGTATTCCAGGTGCGGTCTCACCAATACCTTGTACAACTGAAGCAATACCTCCCTATTTTTATATTCTATCCCCCTAGCAATGAAAGCCAACATTCCATTGGCCTTCTTAATCACTTGCTGCACCTGCATACTAACCTTTTGAGTTTCGTGCACCAGGACCCCCAGATCCCTTTGTACTTCAGTACTTTCCAGTTTCTTGCCATTAAGATAATAACTTGCTCTACGATTTTTCCTGCCAAAGTGCATAACCTCACACTTTCCAGTATTGTATTCCATCTGCCAAATCTCTGCCCACTTACTTAGCCTGTCGATGTCCCCTTGCAGGTTTTTATGTCCTCCTCACTCACTACTTTCCCTCCCATCTTAGTATCATCTGCAAACTTTGATATGTTACACTCGGTCCCCTCCTCCAAATCGTTAATATAGATTGTAAAGAGTTGGGGACCCAGCACTGACCCCTGCGGAACACCACTAGTTACAGATTGCCAGTCTGAGAATGAACCATTTATCCCAACTCCCTGCCTTCTGTTAGATAGCCAATCCTCTATCCATGCCAGAATATTACCCCCAATCCCGTGATTTTTTATCTTAAGCAATAATCTTTTGTGTGGCACCTTGTCAAATGCCTTTTGGAAGTCTAAATACACTACGTCCACTGGTTCCCCTTTATCCACCCTATATGTTACTTCCTCAAAGAACTCCAGCAAATTTGTCAAACATGACTTCCCCTTCATAAAACCATGCTGACTTTGTCCTATTAAATTATGATTATCCAAATGTCCTGTTACTGTCTCCTTAATAATGGACTCCAAAATTTTACCTACCACAGATGTTAGGCTAACCGGTCTATAGTTTCCAGCCTTCTGTCTACTGCCCTTTTTCAATAAGGGTGTTAGATTAGCAGTTTTCCAGTCTGCCGGGACCTTTGCCGAGTCATGGGAGTTTTGGAAAATTATTACCAATGCATCCACAATCCCTACCGCCACTTCCCTCAAGACCCTAGGACGTAAGCCATCAGGTCCAGGTGATTTATCCGCCTTGAGTCCCATTATTTTACCGAGTACCACTTCCTTAGTGATTTTGATCATGTTTAGCTCCTCCCCCCCTTTAGCCCCCTGTTTGTCCAGTGTTGGGATATTCTTAGTGTCTTCTACTGTAAAGACTGATGTAAAATATTCATTCAGTGTTTTTGCCATCTCCATATTTCCCACCATTAATTTCCCAGTCTCATCCTCTAAGGGACCAACATTTACTTTAGCCACCCTTTTTCTTTTTATATAACTATAAAAACTCTTACTATCTGTTTTTATATTTTTTGCTGATTTACTTTCATAATCTATCTTCCCTTTCTTAATCAATCGTTTTGTTATTTTTTGCTGTCTTTTAAAGTTTTCCCAATCCTCTATCCTCCCACTAGATTTGGCTACCTTATATGCCCTTGTTTTTAGTCGAATACTATCCTTAATTTCTTTACTTAGCCATGGATGGCTATCTTTTCTTTTACACCCTTTTCTTCTCAGTGGAATATATATTTTTTGGAAGTTGTAAAATAACTCCTTAAATGTACACCACTGATCATGTATCGTCTTACCCTTTAATCTATTTTCCCAATGCACTCTACTCAATTCCGCTCTCATACCTTCATAGTCTCCTTTATTCAAGCTTAGCATGCTTGTTTGAGATCCAACCTTCTCACCCTCTAATTGAATATGGAATTCAACCATGTTATGGTCACTCATTCCAAGGGGATCCTTTACTAGGACATTTTAAATTAATCCCGTCTCGTTACACAGGACCAGATCTAAGGTTGCTTGCCCCCTGGTCGGTTCAGTTACATACTGCTCAAGAAACCCATCCCTAATACACTCAATGAACTCATCCTCAAGGCTGCCCTGCCCAATTTGATTTGTCCAATTAATATGATAGTTAAAATCCCCCATAATTATAGATGTTCCCTTATTACAAGCCTCAACTATTTCCTGATTGATACTCCGTCCAACAGAGTTGCCACTGTTCGGAGGCCTATAGACTACGCCCACTAGTGTTTTTTTCCCCTTATTATTCCTTACCTCCACCCAAACTGTTTCATTATCCTAATCTTTTGACCCAATATCATTTCTCTGTATTACAGTGATTCCTTCCTTTATTAACATAGCCACCCCACCTCCCCTTCCTTCCTGCCTGTCCTTCCTGATTGTTAAATAACCTGGTATGTTTAATTCCCAGGCATTGTCACCCTGCAGCCATGTTTCTGTAATGGCCACAAGATCATACCCATATGTAGTTATTTGTGCAATTAACTCGTCTATTTTGTTACGAATGCTACGTGCATTCAGATAGAGAACTTTCAAATATGTTTTGTGACACTTAGTTCCTGCTTTTGCCCTTTTTATTACTTTACCTTTTACTCCATACCTTCTGCCCCTTCCTGACACGCTCTGGTTTTTAATTTCCCCACTGCTACCTAAGTCTATGACCTTCTCTGTTGTCATTTTTATTATTTGCTCTCTTGGAACCTCCCCCCCACTAGTTAGTTTAAAGCCCTCTCTGCAGCCCTAGTTATATGATCCGTAAAAGGGCAGGTCATGCCTGACAAACCTGATTGAATTTTTTGAAGAGGTGACTAAAGTAGTGGACAGGGGAATGTCTATGGATGTTATTTATATGGACTTCCAGAAGGCATTTGATGAAGTCCCTCATTAGAGACTGTTAACTAAGATAAAAGCCCACGGAATTATTGACCTGGTCAGGAAATTGGCTGAGCGGCAGGAAACAGAGAGTGGGGATAATGGGTAGGCACTAAGATTGGCAGGAGGTGACTAGTGACATCCCACAGGGATCTGTGTTGGGGCCTCAACTATTCACCGTATTTATTAACGACTTGGATGATGGGATAGAAAGCCACATATCCAAGTTTGCCGATGACACAAAGATAGGTGGCATTGTAGGCAGTGTAGATAGTAGCACAAAATTACAAAGGGATATTAATAGATTAAGCGAATGGGCAAAACTGTGGCAAATGGATTTCAATGTAGGCCGGTGTGAGGTCATCCACTTTGGACCTAAGAAGGATAGAACAGAGTACTTTCTAAATGGTGAAAATCTAGAAACAGTGGAGGTCAGCCATGCCCTCTGCCTCAAGAATGTAGACTTTTTGGTCCCTAATCGGCCCCATCCTTCCTTTCACTACACGGCCTCTGTATTTATGAAACAATCTTGCTTTCCCTTTAATGTATTCAGCAGGGTGAGGGTTACTTACTGTGTAACTGTACAGAGTTGCTGTTTACTCAGGGTGAGGGTCACTTACTGTGTAACTGTACAGAGTTGCTGTTTATTCAGCAGTGTAAGAACATAAGAAATAGGAGCAGGAGTAGGCCATTCGACCCCTCAAGCCTGCTCCACCATTCAATAAGATCACCTCTCATTCTTCTAAACTCCAATGTGTATAGGCCCAACCTGTTCAACCTTTCCTCATAAGACAACCCCTTCAACTCAGGAATCAACCTCGTGAACCTTCTCTGAACTGCCTCCAATGCAAGTATATCCTTCCTTAAATAAGGAGACCAAAACTGTAGGCAGTACTCCAGGCGTGGTCTCACCAACACCCTGTACTGTTGTACACTGAAGGCGGTGTTGGACTCTGCCTTCAGTGTGCCAGTGCAGCCTTTGGTCGCCTGAAGAAGAGAGTGTTTGAAGGCCAAGACCTCAAACCCGGCACCAAGCTCTTGGTCTACAGAGCAGTAGTGATACCCGCCCTGCTGTATGCTTCAGAAACATGGACCATGTACAGCAGGCACCTCAAAGCACTGGAGAGGTACCACCAACGCTGCCTCCGCAGGCAGGATAGGCGCACCAACGTCAGTGTTCTCACTCAGGCCAACATCCCCAGCATCAAAGCTTTGACCACGCTCGATCAGCTCCGATGGATGGGCCACATCGCTCGCATGCCCGATACGAGACTCCCAAAACAAGCGCTCTACTTGGAGCTCCGACACGGCAGGAGAGCCCCAGGTGGGCAGAGAAAACACTTCAAGGACACCCTCAAAATTTGCTTGAAAAAGTGCAACATCCCCACCGACACCTGGGAATCCTTGGCCCAAGACAGCACAAAGTGGAGGAGAAGCATCCGAGAAGGCGCCGAACAGCTCAAGTCACTTCGCCGGGAGCAAGCGGAAGCCAAGCGCAAGAAGCGGACGGAGTGTACGTCAACCCAAGCACCCCACCCGCCCACCCCATCAACCACCGTCTGCCCCACCTGTGACAGAGGCTGTAGGTCCCGCATTGGACTCATCAGTCACCTGAGAACTCATTTTTAGTGTGGAAGCAAGTCATCCTCGGTTCTGAGGGACTGCCTAAGAGAGAGTACAGTTGTAGCAAGACTTCCCTACTTTTATACTCCATCCCCCTTGCAATAAAGGCCATATTCCATTTGCCTTCCTAATTACTTGCTCTACCTGCATGCTAACTTTGTGTTTCATGTACGAGGACACCCAGATCCCTCCGTACCGCAGCATTCTCTAGCCTCTCTCCATTTAAACAATATTTTGCTTTTATATTCTTCCTACCAAAGTGGATAACCTCACATTTTCCCACATTATACTCCATCATCCAAATTTTTTCCCACTCACTTAACCTATCTATATCCCTTTGCAGAATCTTTGTGTCCTCCGCACAACGTGCTTTCCCACCTATCTTTGTATCATCAGCAAATTTAGCAACAGTACACTCGGTCCCTTCATCCAAGTCATTAATGTAGATTGTAAATAGTTGAGGCCCCAGCACCGATCCCTGTGGCACCCCAATAGTTACATTTTGCCAACCTGATAATGGTTACTTACTGTGTAACTGTACAGAGTTGGTGTTTAGTCAGGATAAGGTTTTCTTACTGTATAATTGTACAGAGTTGCTGTTTATTCAGGATAAGGATAATTCACTGTGTAACTGTACAGAGTTGCTCGGAGGTGGGGTGGCTTTGTTGGTAAAGGATGGGATGAGTGCAGTGGTGAGAAGTGATATTGGCTCAGAAGATCAAGATGTAGAATCAGTTTGGGTGGAGATAAAAAATAATACAGGGAAAAAGTCTCTGGTGGGCATAGTCTACAGGCCCCCGAACAGTAGCAATGCTGTTGGACAGAGTATAAATCAACAAATAATGGAGGCCTGTAAAAAAGATACGGTAATAATCATGGGTGATTTTAATCTCAATATTGATTGGACAAATCAAATTGGCCATGGTAACCTTGAGGAGGAGTTCATAGAGTGCATCCGGGGTGGTTTCCTAGAACAGTATGCAATGGAACCAACCAGGGAGCAGGCTATCTTGGATCTGGTACTGTGTAATGAGACAGAATTAATAAATGATCATATAGTAAATGATCCTCTAGGAAAGAGTGATCATAACATGGTTGAATTTCAAATTCAGTTGCAGGGTGAGAAAGTTGTATCTCAAACCAGTGTCCTGATCTTAAACAAAGGCAATTACAATGGCATGAGGGCAGAACTGGCTAAAGTGGACTGGAAAAATAAATGAAAGGGTAAGGCAGTTGAAATGCAGTGGCGGACATTTAAGGAGATATTTCATAACTCTCAACAAAAATATATTCCAGTGAGAAAGAAAGATTTTAAGAGAAGGGAGCACCATCCGTCGCTGACTAAGGAAGTAAAGGATGGAATCAAATTGAAAACAAAGGCTAACAATGTTACCAAGATTGGTGGGAGACCAGAGGATTGAATTTTTTTTAAAAACCTGCAAAGGATGACTAAAAAAATGATAGAGAGAAGATAGCTTATGAGAGTAAGCTAGCAAGAAATATAAAAACAGACAGTAAGAGCTTCTACAGGCATATAAAAAGGAAGAGAGTAGCTAAACTAAACATTGGTCCCTTAGTGGATGAGACTTGGGAATTAATAACGAGGTACGGGGAAATGGCAGAGACTCTGAACAAATATTTTGTATCTGTCTTCACGGTAGAAGACATTAACAACATCCCAATAATGGATAATCAAGGGGCCACAGGGAGTGGGGAACTAAAGACAATCACTAAGGAAATAGTACTTGGTAAAATAATGGGACTAAAAGATGACATGTCCCCTGGACCAGATGGCCTGCATCCCAGGGTCTTAAAAGAAATGGCTGCAGAGATAGTGGATGCATTGGTTGCAATATACCAAAATTCCCTGGACTCTGGAGAGGTCCCAGCGGATTGGAAAACCGCAAATGCAACACCCCTATTTAAGAAAGGAGGGAGACAGAAAGCAGGAAACTATAGACCAGTTAGCCTAACATCTGTCGTTGGGAAAATGCTGGAGTCCTTCATTAAGGAAGCAGTAGCAGGGCATTTGGAAAAGCATAATGCAGTCAAGCAGAGTCAGCATGGTTTTATGAAAGGGAAATCATGTTTAACAAATTTGCTGGAGTTCTTTGAGGAGGTAACGAGCAGGGTGGACAAAGGTGAACCAGTGGATGTGGTGTATTTGGATTTCCAGAAGGCATTCGATAAGGTGCCACATAAAAGGTTACTGCACAAGATAAGAGCTCACGGAATTGGGGGTAATATATTAGCATGGATAGAGAATTGGCTAACTAACAGAAAGCAGAGAGTTGGGATAAATGGGTCATTTTCTGGTTGGCAAACGGTAACTAGCGGGGCGCCACATGGATCGGTTCTGGGGCCTCAACTATTTACAATCTATATTAATAACTTGGATGAAGGGACCGAGTGTAATGTAGCCAAGTTTGCGGCTGATACAAAGATGGGTGGGAAAGCAAGTTGTGAAGAGGAATCAAAGAACCTGCAAAGGGATATAGACAGGCTAAGTGAGTGGGCAAACATTTGGCAGATGGAGTATAATGTGGGAAAGTGCGAGGTTAATCATTTTGGCAGGAAAAATAAAAAAGCTAATTATTATTTAAATAGAGAGGGATTACAAAATGCTACAGTTCAGAGGGACCTGGGGGTCCTTGTGCATGAAACACAATGAGTTAGCATGCAGGTACAGCAAGTAATCAAAAAGGCAAATGTAATGTTGTCCTTTATTTCAAGGGGGTTGGAGTATAAAAGTAGGGAAGTCCTGCTACAACTGTACAGGGTGTTGGTGAGACCACACCTGGAGTACTGCGTACAGTTTTGGTCTCCTTATTTAAGGAAGGACATACTTGCATTGGAGGCAGTTCAGAGACGATTCACTAGGTTAATTCCAGAGATGAGGGGGTTGACTTATGAGGAAAGGTTGAGCAGGCTGGGCCGATACTCATTGGAGTTTAGAAGAATGAGAGGTGATCTTATTGAAACATATAAGATACTGAGGGGGCTCGACAGGGTAGATGCAGAGAGGATGTTTCCCCTCGTGGGGAAATCTAGAACGCGGGGGCATAGTCTCAGAATAAAGGGTCGCCCTTTTAGAACTGAGATGAGGAGGAATTTCTTCTCTCAGAGGGTCGTAAATCTGTGGAATTCTCTGCCCCAGAGAGCCGTGGAGGCTGGGTCATTAAATACATTTAAGGTGGAGATAGACAGATTTTTGCAAGATAAGGGAGTGAAGGGTTATGGGGAGTGGGCGGGGAAGTGGCTTTGAGCCCAAGATCAGCCATGATCTTATTAAATGGCGGAGCAGGCTCGAGGGGCCAAGTGGCCTATTCCTGCTCCTATTTCTAATGTTCTTATCCAGCAGGGTAAGGGTTTATTAATATGTAACTGTACAGAGTTGCTGTTTATTCAGGGTAAGGGTTACTTAGGGAAAAAAATAGGAGCAGGAGTAGGCCATTCGGCCCTTCGAGCCTGCTCCACCATTCAATATGATCATGGCTGATCCTCTATCTCAATATCTCAGAGGGTACAGAGGAGATTTACAAGGATGTTGCCGGGAGTAGAGAATCTTAGCTATGAGGAAAGACTGGATAGGCTGGGTCTGTTTTCCTTGGAACAGAGGAGGCTGAGGGGAGACCTTATTGAGGTGTATAAAATTATGAGGGGCCTAGATAAAGTGGATAGAAAGGACCTATTTCCCTTAGCAGAGGGGTCAAAAACCAGGGGGCACAGATTTAAAGTAATTGGAAGGTTTAGAGGGGATTTGAGGGGAAATTTCTTCACCCAGAGGGCTGTGGGGGTCTGGAACTCACTGCCTGAAAGGGTGGTAGAGGCAGGAACCCTAACCACATTTAAAAAGTACTTGGATGTGCACTTGGGATGCTGTAACCTGCAGGGCTAGGGACCAAGAGCTGGGAAGTGGGATTAGGCTGGATAGCTCTTTGTTGGCCGGCGTGGACACGATGGGCCGAAATGGCCTCCCTCCGTGCTGTAACTTTCTATGATTCTAATACCATATTCCCGCTCTCTCCCCATACCCCTTGATGCCTTTTGTGTCTAGAAATCTATCTATCTCCTTCTTAAATATATTCAGTGACTTGACTCCACAGCTGTCTGTGGTAGAGTATTCCACAAGTTCACCACCCTCTGAGTGAAGAAATTTCTCCTCATCTCAGTCCTAAATGTCCTACCCCGTATCCTGAGACTGTGACCCCTCGTTCTAGACCCCCCCAGCCAGGGGAAACATCCTCCCTGCATCCAGTCTGTCTAGCCCTGACAGAATTTTATACATTTCAATGAGATCCCCTCTCATTCCTCTAAACTCTAGTGAATACAGGCCTAGTCGACCCAATCTCTCCTCATACGACAGTCCTGCCATCCCAGGAATCAGTCTGGTGAATCTTCGCTGCACTCCCTCTATGGCAAGCATATCCTTTCTTAGGTAAGGAGACCATAGAAACATAGAAATATAGAAGATAGGAGCAGGAGTAGGCCATTCGGCCCCTCAAGCCTGCTCCGCCATTCAATGCGATCATGGCTGATCATCCAAGTTCAGAACCCGGTCCTTGCTTTCTCCCCATACCCCTTGATCCCTTTAGCCTTAAGAAATATATCCAACTCCTTCTTGAATATATTTAATGAATTGGCCTCTACTGCCTTTTGTGGTAGAGAATTCCACAGGTTCACCACTCTCTGGGTGAAGAAATTCCTCCTCATCTCTGTCCTAAATGGTCTACCCCTTATCCTTAGATTGTGACTCCTGGTTCTGGACTCCCCGACCATCGGGAACATCCTTCCTGCATCTAGTCTGTCCAGTCCTGTCAGAATTTTATAAGTTTCAATAAGATCACCTCTCATTCTTCTAAACTCCAGCGAGTACAAGCCCAATCGTCCCAATCTCTCCTCATACATCATTCCTGCCATCCCAGGTATCAGCCTGGTGAATCTTCGCTGAACTCCTTCCATGGCAAGAACATCCTTCCTCAGATAAGGCGACCAAAACTGCGCACACTACTCAAGATGTGGTCTCACCAAGGCCCTGTACAACTGCAGCAAGACATCCTTGTTCCTGTACTCAAACCCTCTCGCTGCAAAGGCCAACATACCATTTGCCTTCTTAACTGCCTGCTGCACCTGCATGCTTACCTTCAGCGACTGGTGCACAAGGACACCCAGGTCTCGTTGCACTTCCCCTTCTCCCAATCTATTGCCATTCAGATAATAATCTGCCTTCCTGTTTTTGCCACCAAAGTGGATAACCTCACATTTATCCACGTTATATTGCATCTGCCATGCTTCTGCCCAATCACCCAACCTGTCCAAATCATCCTGTAGTTTCTCGGCATCCTCCTCACAGCACACACGCCCACCCAGCTTTGTGTCGTCTGCAAACTTGGAGATATTACATCTAGTTCCCTTGTCTAGATAAATCTCGGCCTGGGGATTTACCAAAACTGCACACAGTACTCCAGGTGTGGTCTTACCAAGGCCCTGTAAAAATGTAGTAAGACATCCTTACTCCTGTACTCAAATCCTCTTGCAATGAAGGCCAACTTACCATTTGCCTTCCTAACTGCTTGCTGCACCTGCATGTTTGCTTTCAGTAACATAAGAAATAGGAGCAGGAGTAGGCCATTCGGCCCTTCGAGCCTGCTACACCATTCAATGAGATCTTGGCTGATCTTCTGCCTCAACTCCATTCACCGGCCCTATCGCCATATCCCTTGATGCCCTTACTAGTCAGAAATCTATCGACTTCTGTTTTGAATATACCCAATGACTGAGCCTCCGCAGCCCTCTGGGGTAGAGAATTCCAAAGATTCACCACCCTCTGTGTGAAGAAATTTCTTCTGGTGTACAAGGACATCCAGGTCCCTTTGTACATCAACATTTCCCAATCTATCACTATTTAAATAATACTCTGCCTTTCTGTTTTTCCTACCGAAGTGGATAACTTCACATTTATCCACATTATACTGCATCTGCCATGCATTTGCCCACTCACTCAACTTGTCTAAATCGCCTTGAAGCCTCTTTGCACCCTCCTCACAACTCACAATCCCACCTAGTTTCGTGTCGTCAGCAAACTTGGAAATATTACATTTGGTTCCCTCATCCAAATCATTGATATATATTGTGAATAGCTGGGGCCCAAGCACTGATCCCTGCGGTGCCCCACTAGTCACCGCCTGCCACCCCAAAAAAGACCCATTTATTCCTACTCTCTGTTTCCTGTCTGTTAACCAATTTTCAATCCATGCCAGTATATTACCCCCAATCCCATGTGCTTTAATGTTGCACACTAACCTCTTATGTGGGACTTTATCAAAGGCCTTCTGAAAATCCAAATGCACCACATCCACTTGTTCTCCCTTATCTATTCTACCAGTTACATCCTCAAAAAACTCCAGTAGGTTTGTCAAACACGATTTCCCTTTCATAAATCCATGTTGACTTTGTCTAATCTCCCGTTGATATTTTCTAAGTGTCCTGTTATCACATCCTTTATAATAGACTCTAGCATTTTCCCTACTACTGATGTTAGGCTAACCGGTCTGTAGTTCCCTGTTTTCTCTCTCCCTTTTTTTAATAGTGGGGTTACATTTGCCACCCTCCAATCTGCAGGAACTATTCCATAATCTATAGAATTTTGGAAGATGACAACCAATGCATCCACTATTTCCATGGCTACCTCTTTTAGTACTCTGGGATGCAGATTATCAGGCCAGAGGATTTATCGGCTTTCAGTCCCATTAATTTCTCCAGCACTATTTTTTTACTAATACAGGTAGACTATCCTTTATCCAAACTTCCGAAAACCGAAAACCTCTGAAAACCGAAAGTTTTTTTGTTCAGCGTAAGTCGTGCGCACGACATGACCCGAGTGGCGCAAAACATGACAGGAGTGGTCCTCCGGGGCCCAGAACAAGAATTCCTGCAGATTGTCGACACGCCGGCCTTCGCTCTCGATGTTAAGTGTGACTGAGGGAGCTCTGCCTTTCCCTGTGAGCAGGGCAGAAGATCACAGAGTTCCCTCCTGGGTAGGAGATTGCAGGCCGAGCCGGGCAGTGTGAAGGAGGTACCGGGAGAATGAACCCAACAATACAGCGGCCCGTCCGATAGCTGCAGCAGCCCGTCCGATATTCTTTTCTCCCCCCGACCTGATTTGCGGGCCAGCTTAGCGTAGGAGTCAGACGATATCCGGCTTTCCCACAACTGGCGGTGACAGTCGAGCCCCAGACTCCTGCTAAGTCAAGGAATTCAGATACAGAGCAGGGGGAGCTGTAAACAGACTGTGAGCGGCAGCACAGAGAAGCAGGAAGGGGAATGAGACACGCAACAGTCGCAAGAGGTAGCCTGAACTTTTAAAATTTATATTAAATACAAATACTAATTACCAAATTAATTTAATGTTCAGAGTTTCCCAGTCTGAAATAATACCTTCTGAAATCCGAAAATTTCCGAAAACCGAAACACAGCTGTTCCCAAGGTTTTCGGATAAGGGATAGTCAACCTGTACTAATTTCCTTTAATTCCTCCTTCTCACTAAATCCTTGGTTCCCTAGCATTTCTGGGAAGTTATTTGTGTCCTCCTCCGTGAAGACAGAACCAAAGTATTTGTTTAATTGCTCTGCCATTTCTTTGTTCCCCATTATAAATTCTCCCGTTTCTGACTGTAAGGGACCTACATTTGTCTTCACTAATCTTTTTCTTTTTACATACTTGTAGAAGCTTTTACAGTCCGCTTTTATGTTCTTTGCAAGTTTACTCTCATACTCTATTTTTCCCCTCTTACTCAATCACTTGGTCCTTTTTTGCTGAACCCTAAACTGCTCCCAATTCTCAGGCTTGCTACTTTTTCTGGCAACTTTATATGACTCCTCCTTGGATCTAATACTATCCTTAATTTCTTTTGTTAGCCATGGTTGGGCCGCTTTTCCTTTTGTGTTTTTGCGCCAGAAAGGAATGTATAACTGTTGCAATTCATGCATTCGTTCCTTAAATGTTAGCCATTGCCTATCCACCATCATGCCTTTTAATGAAGCTCCCCAATCTATCATAGCCAACTCATTCCTCATACCTTCGTAGTTTCCTTTGTTTAGATTTAGGACCCTAGTTTCAGATTGGACTTCTTCACTTTGCATCTTAATGAAGAATTCTATCATGTTATGGTCACTCTTCCCTAAACGACCCGCACAACAAGATTATTAATTAACCCCTTCTCATTGCACAATACCCGATCTAGGATAGCCTGTTCCCTAGATGGCTCCTCAACGTACTGGTCTAAAAAAACATCTCGTACACACTCCAGGAATTCATCCTCCACAGTATTATTGCTAATTTGGTTTGGCCAGTCAATATGTAGATTAAAGTCACCCATGATTACTGCAGTACCCTTGTTACATGCATCTCTAATTTCCTGTTTGATGCCATCCCCTATATTACCACTACTGTTTGGAGGCCTATACACAACTCCCACCAATGTTTTCTGCCCCTTGGTGCTTCTTAGCTCCACCCAGATGATTCTACATCTTGATTTTCTGAGCCAATATCCTTTCTCACTATTGCTCTGATTTCATCCTTTACTAACAACGCCACCCCACCTCCTTTTCCTTTTCGCCTGTCCTTCCTAAATATCAAATAACCTTGGATATTCTTACTGTACAGAGTTGCTGTTTATTCAGCAGGGTTGGGGTTTCTTACTGTGTAACATTACAGAGTTGTTGTTTATTCAGCAGTATAAGTGTCACTCACTGTGTAACTGTACAGAGTTGCTGTTTATTCAGCAGTGTGTCACTCACTGTGTAACTGTACAGAGTTGCTGTTTATTCAGCAGTGTGTCACTCACTGTGTAACTGTACAGAGTTGCTGTTTATTCAGGGTAAGGGTTTCTTACTGTGCAACTGTACAGAGTTAGAATCATAGAATTGTTACAACACGGAAGGCGGCCATTTGGCCCATCGAGCCTGTGCCGACTTTCAGCCCGTCCCACTCCCCCGCCCTTTTCCCGTAGCCCTGCAATTCTTTTTCTTTCAGATCTTATCCAACTCCCCGTTGAAAGATAAGATTGAGTCTGCCTCCACCACCCTTTCAGGCAGCGCATTCCAGATCTTAACCACTCGCTGTGTAAAAAAGTTTTTCCCTCATCTCGCCTTTGGTTCTTTTGCCAATCACCTTAAATCTGTGTCCTCTGGTTCTCGACCCTTCGGCCAATGGGAACAGTTTCTCTCTCTCTACTCTGGCCAGACCCCTCATGATGTTGAACAACTCTATCAAATCTCCTCTCAATCTTCTCTGTTACAAGAACAACCCCAGCTTCTCCAGCCTATCAACATAACTGAAGTCCCTCATTCCTGGAATCATTCTCATAAATCTTTCTGCACCCTCTCGAAGGCCTTCACATCCTTCCTAAAGTGCGGTGCCCAGAATTAGACACAGTTCTCCAGTTGGGGCCGAACCAGTGTTTTATACAGGTTGATCATAATTTCCACACTTTTGTACTCTATGCCTCTATTATGAAGCCCAGGATCCCGTAAGCCTTTTTAACTGCTTTCTCAACCTGCCCTGCCAATTTGTGCACACACCCCCCCAGGTCTCTCCGTTCGTGCATCCCCTTTAGGATTGTACCATTTAGTTTATATTTCCTCTCCTCATTCTTTCTACCAAAATGCATCACTTCACACTTTTCTGCATTAAATTTCATCTGCCACGTGTCCGCCCATTCCACCAGCCTGTTTATGTCTTCCTGAAATCTATCTCTCTCCTCCTCACTGTTCACTATACTTCCAAGTTTTGTGTCATCTGCAAATTTTTAAATTGTGCCCTGTACACCCACGTCCAAGTCATTAATATATATCAAGAAAAGCAATGGTCCTAGAACCGACCCCTGGGGAACACCACTGTGTACCTTCCTCCAGTCCGAAAAACAACCGTTCACCACTACTCTCTGTTTCCTGTCACTGTTGCTGTTTATTCAGGGTAAGGGTCACTCACTGTGTAACTGTACAGAGTTGCTGTTTATTCAGGGTAAGGGCCACTCAATGTGTAACTGTACAGTCACTTTATTCAGGGTAAGGGTCACTCAATGTGTAACTGTACAGTCACTTTATTCAGGGTAAGGGTCACTCAATGTGTAACTGTACAGTCACTTTATTCAGGGTAAGGGTCACTCAATGTGTAACTGTACAGAGTCACTGTTTATTCAGGGTAAGGGTCACTCACTGTAACTGATCAGAGTCACTTTATTCAGGGTAAGGGTCACTCACTGTGTAACTGTACAGAGTTGCTGTTTATTCAGGGTAAGGGTCACTCACTGTGTAACTGTACAGTCACTTTATTCAGGGTAAGGGTCACTCACTGTGTAACTGTACAGAGTCACTGTTTATTCAGGGTAAGGGTCACTCACTGTAACTGATCAGAGTCACTTTATTCAGGGTAAGGGTCACTCACTGTGTAACTGTACAGTCACTTTATTCAGGGTAAGGGTCACTCACTGTGTAACTGTACAGAGTTGCTGTTTATTCAGGGTAAGGGTCACTCACGGTGTAACTGTACAGTCACTTTATTCAGGGTAAGGGTCACTCACTGTGTAACTGTACAGTCACTTTATTCAGGGTAAGGGTCACTCACTGTAACTGTACACAGTCACTGTTTATTCAGGGTAAGGGTCACTCACTGTGTAACTGTACAGTCACTTTATTCAGGGTAAGGGTCACTCAATGTGTAACTGTACAGTCACTGTTTATTCAGGGTAAGGGTCACTCACTGTAACTGTACAGTCACTTTATTCAGGGTAAGGGTCACTCACTGTGTAACTGTACAGAGTCACTTTATTCAGGGTAAGGGTCACTCACTGTGTAACTGTACAGAGTCACTTTATTCAGGGTAAGGGTCACTCACTGTGTAACTGTACAGAGTCACTGTTTATTCAGGGTAAGGGTCACTCACTGTGTAACTGTACAGAGTCACTTTATTCAGTGTAAGGGTCACTCACTGTGTAACTGTACAGAGTCACTGTTTATTCAGGGTAAGGGTCACTCACTGTGTAACTGTACAGGGTCACTGTTTATTCAGGGTAAGGGTCACTCACTGTGTAACTGTACAGAGTCACTGTTTATTCAGGGTAAGGGTCACTCACTGTGTAACTGTACAGAGTCACTGTTTATTCAGGGTAAGGGTCACTCACTGTGTAACTGTACAGAGTCACTGTTTATTCAGGGTAAGTGTCACTCACTAACTGTACAGAGTCACTGTTTATTCAGGGTAAGGGTCACTCACTGTGTAACTGTACAGAGTCACTTTATTCAGGGTAAGGGTCACTCACTGTGTAACTGTACAGAGTCACTTTATTCAGGGTAAGGGTCACTCACTGTGTAACTGTACAGAGTCACTGTTTATTCAGGGTAAGGGTCACTCACTGTGTAACTGTACAGAGTTGCTGTTTATTCAGGGTAAGGGTCACTCACGGTGTAACTGTACAGTCACTTTATTCAGGGTAAGGGTCACTCAATGTGTAACTGTACAGTCACTTTATTCAGAGTAAGGGTCACTCACTGTAACTGTACACAGTCACTGTTTATTCAGGGTAAGGGTCACTCACTGTGTAACTGTACAGTCACTTTATTCAGGGTAAGGGTCACTCAATGTGTAACTGTACAGTCACTGTTTATTCAGGGTAAGGGTCACTCACTGTGTAACTGTACACAGTCACTGTTTATTCAGGGTAAGGGTCACTCACTGTGTAACTGTACAGTCACTTTATTCAGGGTAAGGGTCACTCACTGTGTAACTGTACAGAGTCACTTTATTCAGGGTAAGGGTCACTCACTGTGTAACTGTACAGAGTCACTTTATTCAGGGTAAGGGTCACTCACTGTGTAACTGTACAGAGTCACTGTTTATTCAGGGTAAGGGTCACTCACTGTGTAACTGTACAGGGTCACTGTTTATTCAGGGTAAGGGTCACTCACTGTGTAACTGTACAGAGTCACTGTTTATTCAGGGTAAGGGTCACTCACTGTGTAACTGTACAGGGTCACTGTTTATTCAGGGTAAGGGTCACTCACTGTGTAACTGTACAGAGTCACTGTTTATTCAGGGTAAGGGTCACTCACTGTGTAACTGTACAGAGTCACTGTTTATTCAGGGTAAGGGTCACTCACTGTGTAACTGTACAGAGTCACTGTTTATTCAGGGTAAGGGTCACTCACTGTGTAACTGTACAGAGTCACTGTTTATTCAGGGTAAGGGTCACTCACTGTGTAACTGTACAGTCACTTTATTCAGGGTAAGGGTCACTCACTGTGTAACTGTACAGAGTCACTCTTTATTCAGGGTAAGGGTCACTCACTGTGTAACTGTACAGAGTCACTGTTTATTCAGGGTAAGGGTCACTCACTGTGTAACTGTACAGTCACTTTATTCAGGGTAAGGGTCACTCACTGTGTAACTGTACAGAGTCACTCTTTATTCAGGGTAAGGGTCACTCACTGTGTAACTGTACAGATTTGCTGTTTATTCAGGGTAAGGGTCACTCACTGTGTAACTATGGATTTCCTGTTTATTCAGCAGGGTAAAGGTTACGCGCTATGTAACTGAACAGTTTTTTGTTATTCACAACAACAATGTAGTAAAACGCCCCAAGGTTCCCGGGAGCGTTATCAGACAAAAATTTGACAAATGAGCCACATAAAGAGATATTAGGACAGGAAGAGGTAAAAGGAGGAGAGAGTGGTGGAGAGGCGGAGAGATTTAGGGAGGGAATTCCAGAGCCGAGGGTCGAGGCAGCTGAAGGCACGGCCGCCAATGGTGGAGTGATTAAAATCGGAGATATGCAACAGTCAGACTTGGAGGAGTGCAGATATCTCAGAGGGTAGGAGGGCTGGAGGAGGTTACAGAGATAGGGAGGGGCAAAGGCATATTTTGCACTCTGTCTGTCCTCTTTATTTGGAGACTGTGTGTGAGGCTGCATTAATAGACAGTGTTACTAATGAACATTGCCAGGCACCAGCAAACAGTGTGCATCTGGAATGAAACCAAGTTTGGACACCCTTTATTATTTCACGCTGTTGGCAAGTTAGCAAAATTAAAGCCCATGGGATTAAAGGGTCAGTGGCAGCATGGATACAGAATTGGCTAAAGGACAGAAAGCAGGGAGCGGAGGTGAATGGTTATTTTTCAGACTGGAGAGAAGTATACAGTGGTGTTCCCCAGGGATTAGGACCACTGCTCTGTGTGATCTATATATTATCGACCTGGACTTGGGTATACACGGCATCATTTCAAAGTTTGCAGATGTCACGAAACTTGGAAATGTAGTAAGCAATGAGGAGGACATAGACAGATTGGTAAAATGGGCAGACACACACACGTAGATGAAATTTAACACAGAGAATTGTGAAATGATTAATTTTGGTAGGAAGCTTGAGAAGAGGCAATATAAACTAAAGGGTACAATTCTAAAGGGGGTGCAGGAACAGACAGACCAGGGGTGTATGTGTACAAATCTTTAAAGGCGGCAGGACAAGTTGAGAAAGCTGTTAAAAAAGCAGACGGGATCCTGGGCTTCATGAATACAGGCATGGAGTACAAAAGCAAGGAAGTTATGATGAACCTTTATAAATCACTGGTTCGGCCTCAGCGGGATAATTATGTACAATTCTGGGCACCGCACTTTAGGAAGGATGTGAAGGCCTTAGAGAGGGTGCAGAAAAGATTTACTCAAATTGTTAAATCCGTGAATCTTAATAAATAGACGGAGACTGCAGATTAACAATCAACAGGTGTTTACTGGATGAGGGTAGTCTAAAAACTAACAGTACAGATCCCTACACAGGGTTTATATACAGGTGTGGTCACTGCCGGTACTACAGTACACAGGAGCTGTAAAAGTAGTTCTCTCTTAAAGGTACATACACTACAATTCCTCCCCTTTTAGATTAACAGTACCATAACATGCAAATAACAGTTAACACTTTTAACATGCACATTAACTGCAATAGTCCATTTATAGATTCAGTCTTTGGGGCGGCTTCCTGATCCTTTCTGGATAGCGCTTTCCTGAGTGTCTTGTTCTTGGTGCGGAGGCGATTCTGGCCCCCTGTCGTCGGTTAGTTCATCAGCTTCCGATGCTACTGTTTCTGGGGTAGATGCTACCGGTATGTCGGGTTCATCACCAGGTACGCGAGACATGGGGTTGACTCGTTCCTGTGACGCTAGGATCTGGTCGACATGGCGTCTCACAATGTTCTCCCCAACATCCACTGTGTACATTAGTGGCCCCTGCCGTGTGCATATCATTCCGGGTTGCCATTTCTCTGTTCGGTAGTCGCGGGCCAAGACTGGTTGTCCTACAGTGAAGCTCCTTGTCGGCTTCTCATTGATGTGCTGGAATTGCTTATTCTCAACATTTCTTCACACATTTGGTCTGAGCAAATCCAGACGAGATCTCAACCTTCGGTTAAAGAACATCATGGCCGGGGTCTGGTTGGTAACTGCATGTGTCGCATTTCTGTAGGCTAACAGGAAATTGTCCACCTTATGCTGCAGTGGAATGTCGTCATCGCACATGGCCCTTACTGCCTTTTTAAAGGTTTGTACGAACCTCTCAGCCAATCCATTTGTGGCTGGATGATACGGGGTGGATGTGTAATGCCTTACCCCATTCCTTCTCATAAATTTCCGAAACTCTTCGGACACAAACTGTGGTCCGTTATCAGAGCAAATCTGTTCTGGCAAGCCGTTCCTGGCAAATATGGTCCATAGGACTGCAATCGTTTTCTCCGTAGTGGTGGAGGACATTTTGATCACCTCAGGTCATTTCGAGTGCGCATCAACTGCTATTAAGAACATTGAGTCCATGAATGGACCAGCAAAATCAATATGCACCCGTTGCCATGGAGAGGAGGGCCACTCCCATGGGTGTAGAGGGGCATGTGATGGTGCATTTTGGACCTTCTGGCATCCTGAGCAGCTCTTTGTTAGGTCCTCGATTTGTTGATCGATTCCCGGCCACCACACATAAGCCCTAGCAAGGCTTTTCATTTTCACCCCTCCCAGATGGCCTTCGTGAAGCTCATTGAGCACTCTCTCCCTTAACTTGGGTGGAATTACCACCTGGGATCCACACATCACTGTCCCCTGGCATACTGACAGCTGTTCTCTTCTGGATGAGAATGCTGGCAACAATGAGTCGCCATGTGTTGGCCATCCCTTCACCGTCAAATCATATACCCGAGACAGTGTCGGATCATTTTGGGTCTCCTTCTCTATATCCGCGTTAGTTACTGGCAAGCGTTCAATTATGGTTGAATAAAATATTTCGACAGGGTCCACTGCTGGTACTTCCTCCGCAGTAGGCAGTGGCAGACGTGATAGCCCATCAGTGTTTCCATGCTGTTTCGTGCCCTTATACTCTATTTCATATTGGTTCGCCCCTAGAAAAAGGGACCATCTTTGTAGCCGTTGCGCAGTCATCACCGGAACGCCCTTCTTTGGATTAAAGATGGAGACAAGTGGTTGGTGGTCAGTCAGCAAGGTGAACTTCTGCCCGTGCAGATAGTGGTTGAACTTTTTCACTCCCCATACTAGGCTGAGGGCCCCCCTGTCAATCTGGGCGTAGTTGCGCTCGGCTGAGGTTAGTGACCGAGACGCAAAGGCTAATGGCCTCTCCAACCCGTCTGGAAATTTGTGCGACAGCACCGCTCCAATACCATAGGGTGATGCATCACACGCCAACCGAATTGGTCGTGCTGGGTTGAAATGAGCCAACACCTCTTTTGATGTGATCAATTCTTTGCACTTCTGGAAAGCTCGTTTACATTCGTCATTCCACTTCCATGGTACCCCCGTTTGCAGTAGGGTGTTCAGTGGGTGTAAAACTGTAGACAAATTTGGTAAGAACTTATGGTAGTAGTTCACCAGCCCGAGGAACGACCTCAGTTGTGACACATTTTCTGGTGCTGGAGCCTTGACTACTGCCTCAATCTTTTCAGGGGACTTACGTAACCCCTCTTCATCAATAACGTGGCCACAATATGAGATCTGCTTCTGGAAAAACTCGCATTTGTGGCGATTAGCTCGTAGCCCATATTCCTTCAATCTGGTGAGCACCTGCTCCAGGTTGGCGAGGTGATCACTGTCATTTTCGCCCGTGACCAGGATGTCGTCCAAATAACACTGGGTCCCTGGAGTCCCTTGCAGGACTTGATCCATTGCCCTTTGCCAAATAGCCGGAGCTGATGCTACCCCGAACACCAGCCGGTTGTATTGGTAGAGACCTTTGTGAGTATTGATCGTGAGGTATTGTTTCAAGGCTTCTTCTACCTCCATTTGCAGGTACGCCTGGGCCAGATCAATCTTAGTGAAGCGTTTTCCTCCAGATAGCGAGGCGAAAATATCTTCAATCCGTGGAAGCGGATATTGTACCGTGTGAAGGACTGGTTTCACTGTCACCTTAAAGTCCCCACAGATGCGAACCTTCTTTGGTTCCCCAGGCGTATTACTCAACGACCTCTTCATTACAGGAACGATGGGTGTCGCCCACTCACTCCAGTCCACTTTGGACAGTACTCCTGAACGTTCCAAACCTTCCAGCTCTGCTTCTACGGCTGGGCGGATCACATAAGGCACTGGTCTGGCCTTAGAAAACTTTGGGCTTGCATTTTCCTCTATTTTAATCATCGCTGTTATGCCTTTTAGTGTTCTGAGTCCCTCCTGGAACACTTCTTGTGCGTCATTTAGCATTTTTGACAGTCGTCCAGGTGTGATGTCCTCATCCTTTTTGGCCTCTACCGTCAGTGCCTGTATGGAATGCCAATCTAACTGTATCTTCCAGATCCATTCACGTCCTAGTAGTGGTGGTCCTCCATCTGGCAATACATATAGGTCCATTTTTGGTGTTTCCTGGCCGTTGTATATCACGTTCACCCTTATTTTTCCTTTGGGGTAGACTTTTTGCCCCGTGTACGTCTTCAAGACAATCTCTGTATCTCTCAAGGGTATATGTGAGAATAGCCGCTTGTAGTCCCTTCGGTTTATGACTGTTAGGGCTGATCCTGTGTCCAATTCCATTTTCACTTGGACTCCGTCTATCTTGAGCGTGACCCAGATAGTTTGGTGATCCTCCATTTTGATTACATTATGTAGTTTCAGACAACCCAGCTCCTTGCTTCCGGAGTCTGTATCACTTTTCTGTTCATCTGAACTACTCTCCGTCACCTTATGTACCTTTTTGTACTTCTCCTGTGGAGATTTCTTGCTGTTGGTTTTCTTCCCCGACCTGCAGACTCTTGCTATGTGTCCTGCTTTTCCACACTGTCTGCACACTTGGTCCTTGAACCAACAATCCTTCTGGTCGTGTGTTGTTCTGCCGCAGCGACAACACTTCCCTGCTCCATATGACATTTCATTGGTGCCATATTCTTGCGGTCTCCGTTGTATCTCTGCAGCGCCCCGTGCGGCTGCTTCGTGTGATACTGCCATGCTGAAAGCCTTGTCCAGCTTAAGATCCTTTTCTGATAGAAGCCATTTCTGGGTTCCTTCACTTTGAAGCCCACACACAAACTTGTCCCTTACCGTATCTGCTAGTCCCGTTCCAAACTGGCAGTGTTTCGATAGCTTGCGCAGTTCCGTTAAATACTCAGCATTACTTTCGTCTTTATGCTGGTTCCTTTTGTGAAACTTAAATCTTTCTGCTATCAGCAGCGGTGTGGGGTTTAAGTGGTTCTGTAGGATTTCCACTATGCTTTCGAAATCCTTATCCACTGGCTTCTCTGGGGTTACCAGGTTTCGCAGTAAGCCATACGTTTTTGCACCCATGTGATTCAACAATACCAGTGCATTCCTGGCATCTGGCACTTCATTCGCCTTGCAGTACACCTCAATGCGTTCCAGATATGTCGCCCAATCTTCGACTTCATTGTCGAACGCTGTGACACTGCCACTCTTTGGCATCCCTGGGTGTGGTTAGACTGGCTAAAATGGCGTCTCCCGCGCTCTCCCTTCTTCCCCGCTGGCTCAAAATGGCATCTCCCGCGCTTCCTTTTCTTCCCGCGCTCGCCCTTGTTCTCCGCTGCGGCTTCAAAAATGGCATCTCCCGCGCTCTCCCTTCTTCTCCGCGGCTCAAATGGCGTCTCACGCACTTCCTTTCTTCCCCCGCGGATGCTGCTCAGCCCTTGAGCCCTGGCTGCGCTCTGCGCGTTGTCCTGTGCGCCTCTCTCGTTGCCGCCGCTCGGTCCTGAACCCCGGCTGTGCTTTACCCTCTCTCTCTTTTTGTTTTCCATCGACGCCGCTCGGTCTACAACCCCCGGCTGCGCCCTGTGCACTTTACCATCTCTCTTACCCCGTCGACGCTGCTCGGCCTTTTCTGTGCCGTCGGTCGGCTCTAGCCGCCGCTGTCCGGGAAGGGTCTGCGCTGTACCTGTTGCCAGCCTGTTGCTGGATCGTCGTGGCTGGAGAACCAAGCCAAGCTCTCAACAGCCTCCCCTGCAATGCTCACTCTCTGCCGGATGACTGGGTGGTTGCTCGTGGTCAGCGCCCGTGCTTCTGGCCTCGACTTTCTTCCACTGTCCTCCAGGAGCGAATCCCTGGGAGGAAATGCAGAGTTGCAGGTAGGTTCGAACCGACCTCGTCGCCACTGTTAAATCCGTGAATCTTAAGGTATGGTGTTCTTCAATAAATAGACGGAGACTGCAGATTAACAATCAACAGGTGTTTACTGGATGAGGGTAGTCTAAAAACTAACAGTACAGATCCCTACACAGGGTTTATATACAGGTGTGGTCACTGCCGGTACTACAGTATACAGGAGCTGTAAAAGTAGTTCCCTCTTACATAGAAACATAGAAGATAGGAGCAGAAGTAGGCCATTCGGCCCTTCGAGCCTGCTCCGCCATTCAATGAGATCATGGCTGATCATCCAAATTCAGTACCCTGTCGCTGCCTTCTCCCCATATCCCTTGATCCCTTTAGCCTTAAGAAATATATCCAACTCCTTTTTGAATATATTTAATGAACTGGCCTCCACCGCCCTCTGTGGCAGAGAATTCCACAGGTTCACCACTCTCTGGGTGAAGAAATTCCTCCTCATTTCAGTTCTAAATGGCTTACCCCTTATCCTTAGACTATGACCCCTGGTTCTGGATTCCCCGGCCATCAGAAACATCCTTCCTGCATCTAGTCTGTCCAGGCCTGACAGAATTTTATAGGTTTCGATGCGATCTCCTCTCAATCTTCTAAACTCCAGTGAGTATAAGCCCAATCGACACAATCTCTCCTCATACGTCATCCCTGCCATCCCAGGTATCAGCCTGGTGAATCTTCGCTGTACTCCTTCCATGGCAAGAACGTCCTTCCTCAGGTAAGGCGACCAAAACTGCACACAATACTCAAGGTGTGGTCTCACCAAGGCCCTGTACAACTGCAGCAAGACATCCTTGTTCTTGTACTCGAACCCTCTTGCTACGAAGGCCAACATACCATTTGCCTTCTTAACCGCCTGCTGCACCTGCATGCTTACTTTCAGCGACTGGTGCACAAGAACACCCAGGTCTCTTTGCACTTCCCCTTCTCCCAATCTATTGCCATTCAAATAATAATCTGCCTTCCTGTTTTTGCCACCAAAGTGGATAACCTCACATTTATCCACATTATAGTGCATTTGCCATGTTTCTGCCCAATCACCCAATCTGTCCAAATCGTACTGGAGTTTCTCGACATCCTCCTCACAGCATACCCTCCCACCCAGCTTTGTGTCATCTGCAAATTTGGAGATATTACATCCAATTCCCTCGTCCAGATCATTAATATATATTGTGAACAGCTGGGGTCCTAGGACCAATCCTTGCGGTACCCCACTAGTCACTGCCTGCCACTCGGAAAATGACCCGTTTATTCCAACTCTCTGCCTTCTGTCCGCCAACCAGTTCTCTATCCAAGTCAATATCTTGCCCCCAATCCCATGTGCCTTAATTTTGCACGCTAATCTCTTATGTGGGACCTTATCGAAAGCCTTCTGAAAGTCCAAATACACCACATCCACTGGTTCTCCCTTATCTATTTTACCAGTTACATCCTCAAAAAATTCCAGTAGATTAGTCAAGCATGATTTACCTTTTGTAAATCCATGTTGACTTTGTCCGATCCTGTCACTGCTTACCAATTGCTCTGCTATTACATCTTTTATAATAGATTCTAGCATTTTCCCCACTACCAATGTCAGGCTTACCGGTCTATAATTCCCCGCTTTTTCCCTACCACCTTTTTTGAATAGTGGGGTAACATTAGCTACCCTCCAATCCATGGGTACTGTTCCAGAGTCTATCGAGATCTGGAAGATGACCAGCAATGCATCTACTATTTCTAGGGCCACTTCCTTAAGTACCCTGGGATGTAGATTATCAGGTCCTGGGGATTTATCGGCCTTCAGTCCCATCAATTTTCCTAACACCATTTCCCTACAAATACTGATTTCTTTCAATTCCACCCTTTCATCAGGCCCTATGTTCCCCGGCATCTCTGGGAGGTTATTTGTGTCCTCCTTTGTGAAGACAGAACCAAAGTATGAATTTAGTTGGTCTGCCATTTCTTTGTTTCCCATTATAAATTCCCCTGATTCTGACTGCAAGGGAGCTACGCTTGACTTCACCAATCTGTTTCTCTTCACATATCTATAAAAGCTTTTACAGTCAGTTTTTATGTTCCCTGATAGCTTACTCTCATATTCTATTTTCCCTTTCTTAATTAATTCCATTGTCCTCCTTTGTTGAATCCTAAACTGCTCCCAATCCTCAGGATTATTGCTTTTTCTGGCCAATTTATATGTCCTCTCCTTGGATCTTATGCTATCCCTAATTTCCCTTGTTAGCCACGGTTGAGTCACCTTTTTTGTTTTATTTTTATGCCAAACTGGGATGAACAAATTCTGTAGCTCATCCATTCGGTCTTTGAATGTTAAAGGTACATACACTACAAGAATGGCTCCAGGGATGAGGGACTTGAGTTACGTGGATAGACTGGAGAAGCTGGGGTTGTTCTCCTTAGAGCAGAGAAGATTGAGAGGAGATTTTATAGAGGTGTTCAAAATCATGAAGGGTTTAGACAGAGTAGAGAGAAACTGTTTCCAGTGGCAGGAGGGTCGGTAACCAGAGAACACAGATTTAAGGTGATTGGCCAAAGAACCGGAGGCGAGATGAGGAGAATATTTTTACGCAGCGAGTTGTTGTGATCTGGAATGTGCTGCCTGCCTGAAGTGGCGGTGGAAGCAGATTCAATAACAAC
Source organism: Somniosus microcephalus (assembly GCF_052327205.1). NCBI lineage: Eukaryota > Metazoa > Chordata > Chondrichthyes > Squaliformes > Somniosidae > Somniosus > Somniosus microcephalus. The sequence continues at coordinate 388,311,090 of NC_140988.1, read as the reverse complement.
TTTGAAAAGAGAATTATATATAAATATATACTTGAAAAGACTAATTTTCAGGGCGGGGAGTGGGACTAATTGAATTGCTCTTTCCAATGATGGGCCGAATCATTCTATGAACCGAGGTCAGTCAGTAACGGGGAATTTCCTGTGGCCGAGCATTTGGGGGGATGTCACAATGAGCAGAGAAATAGTAACCCCAAGACCTGCTTTCTATGGCAGGTCAGATCAGCTCATCCCATATAATGTTTAAGGTCCAGCTTGGTTTGCCTATTGTAGTGTTGTCCAGGCTATGGGAGAGCAGCATTGTCACTGCATGCAGTTACTTCACCTGTCACTGCAATAGGAAGAGAGCAGGGCTCGGATCTCCGCTGACACAGCGTTATCCTGCAGTAGGAGACCCTCACATGAAGAAGCGAGAGGGGATGCTGCCCGGCAACCGTCAAACAGGAAAAAGACACATCAGAGAAAGAGGACAGAGAAATGCAGAAAATCAGAAACACAAGAACCCACAAATTCCACTGACAATTCTAAAATGAACCCGAAAATCATCGCAATTCACTCAGCTCATCACGACACCAACTGGCAAACCCGGGTAATTCCCATCGCTGCCCCACTCTTCTCCCACTGAGTCCCACACTCCACCGGGAGGCTGCCACTTCTCACCCAGTCTCCGTACGGGGATCCACTGGGAAATGGCGGTCTCACACACACCCCCTCACACACTCTCACACACACCCCCTCACACACTCTCTCTCTCTCACACACCCTCACACACACTCTCTCTCACACACACCCTCACACACTCTCTCTCTCTCACACACCCTCACACACTCTCACACACACCCTCACACACTCTCTCTCTCTCACACACCCTCACACACTCTCTCTCTCTCACACACCCTCACACACCCCCTCACACACTCTCTCTCTCTCACACACCCTCACACACACTCTCTCTCACACACACCCTCACACACTCTCACACACACTCCCTCACACACACTCTCTCTCACACACACCCTCACACACTCTCTCTCACACACCCTCACACACACTCTCTCTCACACACACCCACACACACACTCTCTCTCACACACACCCTCACACACACTCTCTCTCACACACACCCTCACACACACTCTCTCTCACACACCCCCTCACACACACTCTCTCTCACACACACCCTCACACACACTCTCTCTCACACCCCCCCTCACACACACTCTCTCTCTCACACACCCTCACACACACTCTCTCTCTCACACACCCTCACACACTCTCTCTCACACACACACCCTCACACACACACTCTCTCTCACACACCCTCACACACTCTCTCTCACACACACACCCTCACACACACTCTCTCTCACACACACCCTCACACACACTCTCTCACACACACACCCTCACACACTCTCACACACACCCCCTCACACACTCTCTCTCTCACACACCCTCACACACTCTCTCTCTCTCACACACCCTCACACACACTCTCTCTCACACACACCCTCACACACACTCTCACACACTCTCTCCCTCACACTCACACCCTCACACACTCTCTCTCGTGTGCACACACACACACACACACACACACACACACTCTCACACACTCAGGTTCTCTCACACACGCTCGCGCACTCACACACACACAAACTCTCACACTCACAGTCAGTGACACACACAAATGGTACATTGGCCTATATTGCAAGGGGGTTGGAATACAAGAGTAAGGAAAGCAATTATATCAGCTTTGGTGAGAAACATAGAAGATAGGAGCAGGAGTAGGCCATTCGGCCCCTCGAGCCTGCTCCGCCATTCAACGAGATCATTGCTGATCATCCAAATTCAGCACCCTGTCCCTGCCTTCTCCCCATATCCCTTGATCCCCTTAGCCTTAAGAAATATATCTAACTCCATCTTGAATATATTTAATGAACTGGCCTCCACCGCCCTCTGTGGTAGAGAATTCCACAGGTTCACCACTCTCTGGGTGAAGAAATTCCTCCTCATTTCTGTCCTAAATGGCTTACCCCTTATCTTTAGACTGTGATCCCTGGTTCTGGACTCCCACGCCATCAGGAACATCCTTCCTGCATCTAGTCTGTCCAGTCCTGTCAGAATTTTATAAGTTTCAATGAGATCCCCTCTCATTCTTCTAAACTCCAGCGAGTATAAGCCCAACCGACCCAATCTCTCCTCATACGTCATTCCTGCCATCCCAGGTATCAGCCTGGTGAATCTTCGCTGCACTCCTTCCATGGCAAGAACATCCTTCCTCAGATAAGGCAACCAAAGCTGCACACAATACTCAAGATGTGGTCTCACCAAGGCCCTGTACAACTGCAGCAACACATCCTTATTCCTGTACTCAAACCCTCTCGCTACGAAGGCCAACATACCATTTGCCTTCTTAACCGCCTGCTGCACCTGCATGCTTACCTTCAGCGACTGGTGCACAAGAACACCCAGGTCTCTTTGCACTTCTCCTTCTCCCAATCTATTGCCATTCAGATAATAATCTGCCTTCCTGTTTTTGCCACCAAAGTGGATAACCTCACATTTATCCACATTATATTGCATCTGCCATGCTTCTGCCCAATCACCCAACCTGTCCAAATCATCCTGTAGTTTCCCTGCATCCTCCTCACAGCACACACGCCCACCCAGCTTTGTGTCAGCTGCAAATCTGGAGATATTACATCTAGTTCCCTTGTCTAGATCATTAATATATATTGTGAACAGCTGGGGTCCTAGGACCAATCGCTGCGGTACCCCACTAGTCACTGCCTGCCACTCGGAAAAAGACCCGTTTATTCCAACTCTTTGCTTACTGTCTGCCAACCAGTTCTCTATCCAAGTCAATACCTTGCCCCCAATCCCATGTGCCTTAACTTTACACGCTAATTTCTTATGCGGGACTTTATCGAAAGCCTTCTGAAAGTCAAATACACCACATCCACTGGTTCTCCCTTATCTATTTTACCAGTTACATCCTCAAAAAATTCCAGTCGATTAGTCAAGCACGATTTACCTTTTGTAAATCCATGTTGACTTTGTCCGATCCTGTCACTGTTTTCCAAGTGCTCTGCTATTACATCTTTTATAATGGAATCTAGCATTTTCCCCACTATCGATGTCAGGCTTACCGGTCTGTAATTCCCAGTTTTCTCTCGACCACCTTTTTTGAATAGTGGGGTAACATTAGCTATCCTCCAATCCATGAGTACTGTTCCAGATTTCATTGAATGTTGGAAGATGATCAGCAATGAATCTACTATTTCTAGGGCCACTTCCATAAGTACCCTTGGATGTAGATTATCAGGCCCTGGGGATTTATCGGCCTTCAATCCCATCAATTTCTCTAACACCATTTCCCTACAAATACTGATTTCTTTCAATTCCTCCCTTTCATCAGATCCTATGTTCCCCGACATCTCTGGGAGGTTATTTGTGTCCTCCTTTGTGAAGACAGAACCAAAATATGTATTTAATTGGTCTGCCATTTCTTTGTTCCCCATTATAAATTCCCCTGATTCTGACTAAAAGGGACCTATGCTTGACTTCACCAATCTTTTTCCCTTCACATATCTATAAAAGCTTTTAGAATCAGTTTTTATGTTCCCTGCAAGCTTACTCTCATATTCTATTTTCCCTTTCTGAATTAATTCCATTGTCCTCCTTTGTTGAATCCTAAACTGCTCCCAATCCTCAGGATTATTGCTTTTTCTGGCCAATTTGTATGTCCTCTCCTTGGATCTTATGCTATCCCTAATTTCCCTTGTTAGCCATGGTTGAGTCACCTTTTTTGTTTTATTTTTATGCCAAACTGGGATGAACAACTTCTGTATTTCATCCATTCGGTCTTTGAATGTTTGCCATTGCCTATCCACCGTCAACCCTTTGAGTGCCATTCCCCAATCAATCCTACCCAACTCGCTCCTCAGACCATCGTAGTTTCCTTTATTTAAATTCAGGACCCTAGTTTCTGAATCAACGACTTCATTCTCCATCTTAATGAAGAATTCGATCATATTATGATCGCTCCGACCCAAGGGGCCTCGTACAACAAGATTGCTAATTAATCCTTTCTCGTTACATAATACCCAGTCTAAGATGGCCTGATCTCTGGTTGGTTCCTCGACATATTGGTCCAGGAAAACATCCCTTAAACACTCCAGGAATTCCTCCTCCACAGTATTGTTACTAATTTGGTTAGCCCAATCTATATGTAGATTAAAGTCACCCATGATGACAACGGTGCCCTTATTGCACGCTTCTTTCATTTCCCTTTTAATGCCATCCCCAACCTCCGCCTTACTGTTTGGAGGTCTATATACCACTCCCACTAATGTTTTTTCCCCTTAGTATTTCTCAATTCTACCCATACAGATTCCACATCATCAGAGCTAATATCCTTCATTACAATTGTGTAAATCCCTTCTTTAACCAGTAATGCTACCCCACCTCCCTTTCCTTTTTGCCTATCTTTCCTGAATATCGAATACCCCTGGATGTTGAGTTCCCAGTCTTGGCCATCCTTGAGCCACGTTTCCGTAATCCCGGTGAAGTCAAGCGTAGGTCCCTTGCAGTCAGAATCAGGGGACTTTTTAATGGGGAACAAAGAAATGGCAGACCAATTAAATACATACTTTGGTTCTGTCTTCATAAAGGAGGACACAAATAACCTCCCAGAGATATCGGGGAACATAGGGTTTAATGAGAGGGAGGAACTGAAAGAAATCAGTATTTGTAGGGAAATGGTGTTAGGAAAATTGATGGGACTGAAGGCCGATAAATCCCCAGGGCCTGATAAGCTACATCCCAGGAAGTGGCCCTAGAAATAGTAGATGCATTGCTGGTCATCTTCCAGAACTCGATAGACTCTGGAACAGTACCCATGGATTGGAGGGTAGCTAATGTTACCCCATTATTCAAAAAAGGTGGCAGAGAAAAAGTGGGGAATTATAGACCGGTAAGCCTGACATCGGTAGTGGGGAAAATGCTAGAGTCCATTATAAAAGATGTAATAGCAGAGCACTTGGAAAGCAGTGACAGGATCGGACAAAGTCAACGTGGATTTACAAAAGGTAAATCATGCTTGACTAATCTACTGGAATTTTTTGAGAATGTAACTGGTAAAATAGATAAGGGAGAACCAGTGGATGTGGTGTGTTTGGACTTTCAGAAGGCATTCGATAAAGTCCCACATAAGTGATTAGCGTGCAAAATTAAGGCACATGGGATTGGGGGCAAGGTATTGACTTGGATGGAGAACTGGTTGGCGGACAGAAAGCAAATAGTTGGAATAAACGGGTCGTTTTCCGAGTGGCAGGCAGTGACTAGTGGGGTACCGCAAGGATCGCTCCTAGGACCCCAGTTGTTCACAATATATATTAATGATCTGGACGAGGGAATTGGATGTAATATCTCCAAATTTGCAGACGACACAAAGCTGGGTGGGAGGGTATGCTGTGAGGAGGAGGTCATGAAACTCCAGTACGATTTGGACAGGTTAGGTGATTTGCCATGTTTCTGCCCAATGCACTATAATGTGGATAAATATGAGGTTATCCACTTTGGTGGCAAAAACAGGAAGGCAGATTATTATTTGAATGGCAATAGATTGGGGGAAGGGGAAGTGCAAAGAGGCCTGGGTGTCTGATGCGCTATCAATTACTCATAAAAGACTGAGAGTTAAGAGAGTAACTAAAGGCTTTTATTAACAAAAGAATGAAGGTCTGCCTCGAGTGGTCGACCGGTCCAGAAATACAAAGGGGCTGGGGAGCAGTCACCTTTATACTAGGACTTGTGGGAGGAGTCAGCCGAGGCATGTCCAGGCATGTACACAGTGGAATACAAACAGTGGTTTACCACATTCACCCCTTGTTTAAAATTGAGTCCGGCGGGGTGAAGTGTATTAAAAGTTAGTGTATTGGAGTCTCTCCGGAGGTCTTGTCTGCCGCTGTGATCGGCGTGACGACGGCAGGGGTAGTGGAGCTTCCGGCGTCGAGTCCCGCGTAGGCTGTGGCACAGGCGTGTCGTCCTCGTAGATGTCGAGCGGGTCGCTGGGCCCAGGCCTGCCGTCTGCTGGGGCTGGATATCGGATCGTGGGGGGGGGTGGTAGTGAGTAGTGGGTTACTGCGGCCCCCGAGGGTGCAAGGTCTCTTATGGAGACTGTGTCCTCCCGCCCGTCCGGGTATGCAATGTAAGCATACTGGGGGTTGGCGTGGAGGAGGTCGACCCTCTCGATCAGGGGGTCCGTTTTATGGGTCCTCACGTGCCTTCTCAGTAGGACCGGCCCTGGGGACGTCAGCCATGGCGGTAGCGATGTCCCCGATGTGGACTTCCTTGGGAAGACAAACATTTTCTCATGAGGGGTGGCGTTAGTGGCAGTGCAGAGCAGTGACCGAATAGAGTGGAGCGCATCGGGGAGCACATCCTGCCAGCGGGAGGTTGGAAGGCCCCTGGACTTTAAGGCTAGCAGGGCGGCCTTCCAAACTGTCGCATTTTCTCTTTCCACCTGTCCGTTCCCCCGGGGGTTGTAACTGGTGGTCCTGCTTGTGGCAATACCCCTAGTTAGCAGGTACTGACGGAGTTCGTCGCTCATAAACGATGAGCCCCGGTCGCTATGGATATAGCTGGGGGAACCGAACAGGGTGAAGAGGTCGTTCAGACATTTAATGACCGTGGCACTGGTCATGTCCGGGCAGGGGATGGCGAACGGGAAACGGGAGTACTCATCAATAATATTGAGGAAGTACACATTGCGGTCGGAGGAGGGGAGAGGCCCTTTAAAATCAACGCTCAGGTGCTCGAAGGGGCGAGTGGCATTTATCAGGTGGGCCCTGTCTGGTCTATAAAAGTGCGGTTTGCACTCAGCGCAGACTTGGCAGTTCCTGGTCATGGTCCTGACCTCCTCAATAGAGTAAGGCAGGTTGCGGGCCTTGATGAAGTGGAAGAACCTGGTGACCCCCGGGTGGCAGAGGTCATTGTGGAGGGCCCGCAGTCTATCGATCTGCGCGCTGGCGCAGGTGCCACGCGATAGCGCATCCGGGGGTTCATTGAGCTTCCCGGGCCGGTACAAGATCTCGTAATTGTAGGTGGAAAGTTCGATTCTCCACCTCAAGATCTTGTCATTTTTGATTTTGCCCCTCTGCTTGTTGTTAAACATGAAAGCAACTGAACGTTGGTCAGTGAGCAGGGTAAATCGTTTTCCGGCCAGGTAGTGCCTCCAATGACGCACAGCCTCCACAATCGCCTGGGCCTCCTTCTCAACAGCGGAGTGTCTGGTCTCCGGGCCTTGGAGGGTTCGTGAAAAGAAGGCCACGGGTCTCCTCGCCTGATTGAGGGTAGCGGCCAGGGCAAAGTCGGACGCGTCGCTTTCCACCTGGAAGGGGATGGATTCGTCCACTGCGTGCATGGTGGCTGTGGCAATGTCTTCCTTGATACGGTGGAAGGCTAAGCGGGCCTCTGCCTTCAAGGGAAAAGAGGTGGACTTGATCAGCGGATGGGCCTTGTCCGCATAGTAGGGGACCCACTGGGCATAATAGGAGAAAAACCCTAGGCACCTCTTCAGGGCCTTGAGGCAGTGGGAGTTCCATAAGGGGACGCATCCGGTCGGGGTCGGGGCCGATGACTCCGTGTTCCACAACACAGCCAAGGATGGCGAGGCGGTTTGTGCGGAATATGCACTTCTCCTTGTTATATGTCAGGTTCAGGAGTTGGGCGGTGCGGAGGAATTTTTCGAGGTTTGCGTCATGGTCCTGCAAGTCACGGCCGCAGATGGTCACATTGTCCAGATATGGGAAAGTGGCCTGCAACGCATTTTGATCTACCATCCGGTCCATCTCCCTTTGGAAGACGGAGACCCCGTTGGTGACGCCAAAGGGAACCCTAAGGAAGTGATAGAGGCGGCCGTTTGCCTCAAAGGCAGTATACTGGCGGTCCTCAGGGCGGATAGGGAGCTGGTGGTACGCTGATTTCAGGTCAATGGTCGAGAAGACGCGGTACTGCGCGATCTGGTTGACCATATCAGCTATGTGGGGGAGTGGGTAAGCATCCAGCAGGGTGTAGCGATTTATTGTCTGGCTGTAGTCGATGACCAGGCGCTGCTTCTCGCCGGTCTTAACGACCACAACCTGGGCTCGCCAGGGGCTGGTGCTGCCCTCAATAATCCCTTCCTTCAGGAGCCGCTCCACTTCGGTTTTAATGAAAACCCTGTCCCCGGCACTGTATCGCCTGCTCTTTGTGGCGATGGGCTTACAGTCGGGGGTGAGGTTAGCAAACAGTGGTGGGGGGGTGACTCTGAGTGTGGAGAGGTTGCACCTGGTGCGCGGCGGGCAATTTGGAAGCTGCTGGCTGCGGACTGTGAGTGGGGGTAGGGGTCCACCGTACGCCATCGTAACGCTTTTAAGGTGGCACTGAAAATCTAACCCCAGCAGGACGGCAGCGCAGAGGTCGGGTAGGACCAGAAGTTTAAAATGATCGTACACGGTCCCGTCTACTACGAGTGTCACTACGCAGTAGCCGCCGATGTCCGCCGACTGGGACTCGGAGGCCATAGAAATCCGCTGGTGCGCAGGCAGGACTGGGAGAGAGCAACGCCGCACCGTGTCGGGGTGGATGAAGCTCTCCGTGCTCCCAGAGTCAAAAAGGCAGATTGTATCATGGCCATTTACCTTAATGTCCATTGTGGAACTGGCCAGCTGGTGCGGTCTCGCTTGGTCCAGTGTAACGGATGCCAGCGCAGGGGTCGGTGTGTCGCTGCGGGTATCAGATGAGGCAGTGTTGGGGGCCTGCTGCGTTCCGGCTGTCGTCCAAGATGGCAGCGTCCATGATCCCCATGTGGCTGGAGGCGTCCAAAATGGCTGCTGTACCGGTGGTTCGCACATGGCCGGGGAGGCCCAAGATGGCGGCCCGCATGGCCCACACGCGGCGCTGCTGGGGTTCGGGGTGCCTTTGGCCCTGCAGACGTTAGCGTAGTGTCCCTTCTTCCCGCAGCCCGAGCAGATTGTGTTTTTCGCCGGGCAGCGCGCTCTGGGGTGTTTTGCCTGGCCACAGAAGTAGCATTTCTGACCTTGGGGCACTGCTGTCTGGCCTTGGGACACTGCTGCGGTAGTTGGGCCGTTGCTGGGGTGTGGCTGGGGTGGCACGGCGCTATGAGGCGGTCCTACCGTGTCCCAGGCTGTCGTTCCCCGCGGCGTCCACGGTGCAGAGGAGTAGGCATCCATGCCCCGGTAGGCTGCATCCAATGATAGTGCGAGTTCAGAGGCCTTGTTGAGGTCGAGGTCACTCTGCTCCAACAGTCGCTGTCGGGTGTAATTGGATCTGTGGCCCGCTACAAAAGCGTCCCGGATAAGTTCCTCTGTGTACACGGCGGCCTTTACATCCTTACAACCACAGGCCCGGCCAAGCACAGACAGTGCCTGAAGGTACTCCACGGTCGATTCCCCAGGTTGTTGTTTACGACTCCCCAGAAGGTGCCTGGCATACACTTCGTTCACTGGGCACGTGTACTGGTCCTTGAGGAGCTTGATAGCGTCCGCGTACGAGGTCGCGTCTTGGATGACCGAGTACACTCGGTGGTTCACTTTGGAGGTCAGGACATCCAGTTTGTCCTCGTCCGATTTGATTGCTGCGGAGGCGGTCAGGAATTTTTCGAAACACTTAAGCCAGTGAGTAAACTTGGTGGCTGAGTCCGCCTCCCGATGATCTAAGTCCAGGCATGCTGGTGTGAGGATCTTCTCCATTATAAAAATGTTGTTAATAAAATTGATGCGCTATCAATTACTCATAAAAGACTGAGAGTTAAGAGAGTAACTAAAGGCTTTTATTAACAAAAGAATGAAGGTCTGCCTCGAGTGGTCGACCGGTCCAGAAATACAAAGGGGCTGGGGAGCAGTCACCTTTATACTAGGACTTGTGGGAGGAGTCAGCCGAGGCATGTCCAGGCATGTACACAGTGGAATACAAACAGTGGTTTACCACAGTGTCCTTGTGCACCAGTCGCTGAAGGTAAGCATGCAGGTGCAGCAGGCGGTTAAGAAGGCAAATGGAATGTTGGCCTTCGTAGCAAGAGGGTTCGAGTACAGGAACAAGGATGTCTTGCTGCAGTTGTACAGGGCCTTGCTGAGACCACACCTTGAGTATTGTGTGCAGTTTTGGTCGCCTTATCTGAGGAAGAACGTTCTTGCCATGGAAGGAGTGCAGCGAAGATTCACCAGGCTGACACCTGGGATGGCAGGAATGACGTATGAGGAGAGATTGTGTCGATTGGGCTTATACTCACTGGAGTTTAGAAGATTGAGAGGGGATCTCATCGAAACCTATAAAATTCTGTAAGGCCTGGACAGATTAGATGCTGGAAGGATGTTCCCGATGGCCGGGGAGTCCAGAAGCAGGGGTCATAGTCTAAGGATAAGGGGTAAGCCATTTAGGACTGAAATGAGGAGGAATTTCTTCACCCAGAGAGTGGTGAACCTGTGGAATTCTCTACCACAGAAGGCAGTAGAGGCCAATTCATTAAATATATTCAAGAAGGAGTTGGATATATTTCTTAAGGCTAAAGGGATCAAGGGATATGGGGAGAAAGCAGGGACAGGGTACTGAATTTGGATGATCAGCCATGATCTGATTGAATGGCGGAGCAGGCTCGAGGGGCCGAATGGCCTACTCCTGCTCCTATCTTCTATGTTTCTATGTGAGGAGGATGCAAAGGGATTTGGACAGGTTATGTGAGTGGGCAAGGACGTGGCAGATGGAATATAATCTGGAGAAGAGTGAAGTTGTCCACTTTGGTCAGAAAAATAGAAAAGCAGAGTATTTTTTAAATGGTGAGAGATTGGGAAATGTTGGTGTCAGAGGGACCTGGGTGTCCTTGTACACGAATCACTGAAAGTTAACATGTTCAGGTACAGCAAGCAATTAGGAAAGCAAATGGTATGTTGGCCTTTATTACAAGAGGATTTGAGTATAAGAGTAAAGACGTCTTACTGCAATTATATAGGGCCCTGGTGAGACCACACCTGGAGTATTGTGGACAGTTTTGGTCTCCTTACCTAAGGAAGGATATACTTGCCATAGAGGGAGTGCAACGAAGGTTCACCAGACTGGTTCCTGGGATGGGGGGATTGTCCTATGAGGAGAGATTGAGTAGACTAGGCCGATACTCTCTGGAGTTTAGAAGAATGAGAGGTGATCTCATTGAAACATACACAATTCTTACAGGGCCTGACAGGGTAGATGCAGGGAGGATGTTTCCCCTGGCTGGGGAGTCTAGAACCAGGGGTCACAGTCTCAGGATAAGGGGTCGGCCATTTAGGACTGAGATGAGGAGAAATTTCTTCACTCAGAGGGTGGGGAATCTTTGGAATTCTCTACCCCAGAGGGCTGTGGAGGTTCAGATCGTTGAGTATATTCAGGACAGAGACCGATAGATTATTGGACACTAAGGGAATCGAGGGATATGGGGGTCGGGCCGGAAAGTGATGTCGAAGATCAGCCATGATCTTACTGAATGGCGGAGCAGGCTCGAGGGGCCGTATGGCCGACTCCTGCTCCTATTTCCTGTTTTCTGTCTCTCTCACGCGCTCTCTCTCTCTCTCTCTCACACGCTCTCTCTCTCTCTCTCACACGCTCTCTCTCTCTCTCTCACACGCTCTCTCTCTCTCTCACACGCTCTCTCTCTCTCTCTCTCACACGCTCTCTGTCTCTCTCACACGCTCTCTCTCTCTCTCACACGCTCTCTCTCTCTCTCACACGCTCTCTCTCTCTCTCACACGCTCTCTCTCTCTCTCTCACACGCTCTCTCTCTCTCTCACACGCTCTCTCTCTCTCTCACACGCTCTCTGTCTCTCTCACACGCTCTCTGTCTCTCTCACACGCTCTCTCTCTCTCTCTCACACGCTCTCTCTCTCTCTCTCACACGCTCTCTCTCTCTCACACGCTCTCTCTCTCTCTCACACGCTCTCTCTCTCTCTCACACGCTCTCTCTCTCACACGCTCTCTCTCTCACACGCTCTCTCTCTCTCACACGCTCTCTCTCTCTCTCACACGCTCTCTCTCTCTCTCTCACACGCTCTCTCTGTCTCTCTCACACGCTCTCTGTCTCTCTCACACGCTCTCTGTCTCTCTCACACGCTCTCTGTCTCTCTCACACGCTCTCTGTCTCTCTCACACGCTCTGTCTCTCTCACACGCTCTCTGTCTCTCTCACACGCTCTCTGTCTCTCTCACACGCTCTCTGTCTCTCTCACACGCTCTCTGTCTCTCTCACACGCTCTCTGTCTCTCACACGCTCTCTGTCTCTCTCACACGCTCTCTGTCTCTCTCACACGCTCTGTCTCTCTCACACGCTCTCTGTCTCTCTCACACGCTCTCTCTCTCTCACACGCGCTCTCTCTCTCTCACGCTCTCTCTCTCTCTCACACGCTCTCTCTCTCTCTCACACGCTCTCTCTCTCTCTCACACGCTCTCTCTCTCTCTCACACGCTCTCTCTCTCTCTCACACGCTCTCTCTCTCTCTCACACGCTCTCTCTCTCTCTCACACGCTCTCTCTCTCTCTCACACGCTCTCTCTCTCTCTCACACGCTCTCTGTCTCTCTCACACGCTCTCTGTCTCTCTCACACGCTCTCTGTCTCTCTCACACGCTCTCTGTCTCTCTCACACGCTCTCTGTCTCTCTCACACGCTCTCTGTCTCTCTCACGCTCTCTGTCTCTCTCACACGCTCTCTGTCTCTCTCACACGCTCTCTGTCTCTCTCACACGCTCTCTGTCTCTCTCACACGCTCTCTGTCTCTCTCACACGCTCTCTGTCTCTCTCACACGCTCTCTGTCTCTCTCACACGCTCTCTGTCTCTCTCACACGCTCTCTGTCTCTCTCACACGCTCTCTGTCTCTCTCACACGCTCTGTCTCTCTCACACTCTCTGTCTCTCTCACACGCTCTCTGTCTCTCTCACACGCTCTCTGTCTCTTTCACACGCTCTCTGTCTCTCTCACACACTTTTTAATGGCCTCCTTCTGTGCTGTATGATTCCATGAAACATTGTTCAGCAATATTATTGCCACTGATGACGTGAGCAACGAGTGAATCGCAGAGTTAGTCGCTGCCAATAACCAACGGTTTAAACAACCTGTAAAATATAACACTTCTCCTTAACTGATATTTTACCCAAAAATACAGAATATAATTTCTGCGAGTTCCTACCCATCTCATGGTACAGGGAGGCTCCTTGCTTGGAGATTGTTACTGGCGGTTTCCGTGGAGATACTATATCGATTTTCATCAATTCATCGCAGCACTGTTTCCAAGCACCTGAACAGACAACAACAGCAACAAACTGTGACTGAAATCCACGGCACATGGGCAGACACGGAGACAGACAACAGCAACAACTTGCATTTATATAGCACCTTTAACATAGTAAAACATCCCAAGGTGCTTCACAGGAGTGTCATCAGACAAAATTTGACACCGAGCCACATGAGGAGATATTAGGGCAGGTATTGGTCAAAGAGGTAGGTTATAGGAGCGTCTTAAAGGAGGAAGGAGGTAGAAAGGCAGAGAGAATTCCAGAGCTTCGATCCTCGGCAGTTCAAAGCATGGCTGCCAATGGTGGAACAATTAAAATCAGGGATGTGGAAGAGGCCAGAATTGGAAGTGCACAGAGATCTCGGAGAGTTGTGGAGCTGGAGGAGGTCACAGAGATAGGGAGGGGCGAAACCATGGAGGGATTTGAAAATAAGGATGAGAATTTTAAAATCAAGGCGTTGCTTTACCAGGAGCCAATGTAGGTCAGCGAGCACAGGGGGTGATGGATAAAAGGGACTTGGTGCGAGTTAGGACACGGGGCAGCGAGCACAGGGGGTGATGGGTGAACGGGACTGGGTGTGAGTTAGGACACGGGGCAGTGAGCACAGGGGGTGATGGGTGAACGGGACTGGGTGCGAGTTAGGACACGGGGCAGTGAGCACAGGGGGTGATGGGTGAACGGGACTGGGTGCGAGTTAGGACACGGGGCAGTGAGCACAGGGGGTGATGGGTGAACGGGACTGGGTGTGAGTTAGGACAGGGGGCAGTGAGCACAGGGGGTGATGGGTGAACGGGACTGGGTGCGAGTTAGGACATGGTGCAGTGAGCACAGGGGGTGATGGGTGAACGGGACTTGGTGCGAGTTAGGACTTGGGCAGCGAGCACAGGGGTGATGGGTGAACGGGACTTGGTGCGAGTTAGGACTTGGGCAGCGAGCACAGGGGTGATGGGTGAACGGGATTGGGTGTGAGTTAGGACACGGGGCAGTGAGCACAGGGGGTGATGGGTGAACGGGACTGGGTGTGAGTTAGGACACGGTGCAGTGAGCACAGGGGGTGATGGGTGAACGGGACTTGGTGTGAGTTAGGACACGGGGCAGTGAGCACAGGGGGTGATGGGTGAACGGGACTTGGTGTGAGTTAGGACACGGGGCAGCGAGCACAGGGGTGATGGGTGAACGGGACTTGGTGCGAGGTAGGATACGGGCAGCCGAGTTTTGGGTGACCTTAAGTTTACGTAGGGTGGAATGTGGGAGGCCGGCCAGGCGTGCATTGGAATAGTTACATCTAGAGGTAAGAAAAGGCATGGATGAGGGAAGATGAGCTGAGGCGGGGGCGGAGTCGGGCAATGTTATGGAGGTGGAAATAGGTGGTCATGGTGATGGCGTGAATATGTGGTCGGAAGCTCATCTTGAGGTCAAATAGGTTGCGAACAGTGTGGTTCAGCCTCAGACAGATGTTAGGGAGAGGGATGGAGTCGGTGGCTCGGGAACGGAGTTTGTGGCGGGGACCGAAGACAATGGCTTCTGTCTTCCCAATATTTAGTTGTCGGGAATTTCTGCTTATCCAGTACTAGATGTCGAGCAAGCAGTCTGACAATTTAGAGACAATGGAGGTGTCGAGAGAGGTGGTGGCGAGGTAGAGCTGGGCGTCGTCAGCGTACATGTGGAACCTGATGCTGTGTTTTTGGATGATGTCGCTGAGTGGCAACATGTAGATGAGGAATAGGAGGGGGCCAAGGATAGATCCTTGGGGGACGCCAGAGGTAACGATGCGGGAGTGGGAAGAGAAGCCGTTGCAGGTGATTCTGTGGTTATGACTGGATAAGAATGTATCCAGGCGAATGCAGTCCCATCCAGCTGGACGATGGTGGAGAGGCGTTGGAGAAGGATGGAGTGGTTAACTGGGTCAAAGGCTGCAGATAAGTCGAAAAGGATGAGGAGGGATAGTCACAAAGGATGTCATTTGTAACGTTGATGAGAGCCATTTCGGTACTGTGGCAAGGGCTGAAACCTGATTGGAGGGATTCAAACATGGAGTTCTGGGAACAATAGGCACGGATTTGGGAGGCGACAACACGTTCAAGGACTTTGGAGAGGAAAAGGAGGTTGGAGGTGGGGCGATAGCTTGCCAGCACGGATGGGTCAAGGGTTGGTTTTTTGAGGAGAGGGGTGATGATGAGGGCAGGTTTGAGGGCGACGGGGTCAGTACCTGAGGAGAGAGAACCGTTAACAATATCAGCTAACATGGGGGCCAGGAACGGAAGTTGGAAGGTCGGCAGTTTAGTGGGAATAGGGACAAGGGAGCAGGATGTGGGTCAAATGGCCAAGCTGAGCTCGTCTGCGGGGGGGTGGGGGGGGCGGGTGGGGGCATGAGGGGAAAAAGGAGAGAAACTAGAGAAAGATGCGAGGTCAGGGTTAGGGCAGGGGGAACAATAGAGGAAGTTTGGCCCGGTGGGCTAGTGCAAGGGAGGGAAGGAGCAGAGGCAGCTGAACGGATGGCCTCAATCTTCGTGACAAAGAAGTCCATGAGCTCCTCGCACTTGTTGTTGGAGGTGAGGGTGGAGGAGACAGGGGAGAGGGTTTAAGACTGTTTGCAGTAGAGAAAGGAACATAAGAAATAGGAGCAGGGGTTGGCCATTCGGCCCCTCCAGCCTGCTCCACCATTCCATAAGATCATGGCTGATCTGATCTTGGCCTAAACTCCACTTTCCTGCCCGATCCCCATAACCTTTAATTCCCCTGTTTTTCAAAAATCTGTCTGTCTCCGCCTTGAATATATTCAATGACTCCGCCTCCACACAGCTCTCTGGGGAAGAGAATTCCAAAGATTCACGACCCTCAGAGAAGAAATTCCTCCTCATCTCCGTTTTAAATGGGCGACTCCTTATTCCGAAACTGTGCCCCCTAGTCCTAGATTCCCCCACGAGGGGAAACATCCTCCCTGCATCGACCCTGTCAAATCCCCCTCAGAATCTTATGTTTCAATAAGATCCCCTCTCATTCTTCTAAACTCTAATGAGTATCGGCCCAACCTGCTCAACCTTTCCTCATAAGACAACCCCTTCATCCCAGGAATCAACCTCGTGAACCTTCTCTGAACTGCCTCCAATGCAAGTATATCCTTCCAATTCAATTCAATTTTAAATGTTAATAGTCTTCCTTAAATAAGGAGACCAAAACTGTACACAGTACTCCAGGTGTGGTCTCACCAGCGCCCTGTACAGCTGTAGCAAGACATCCCTACTTTTATACTCCATCCCCCTTGCAATAAAGGCCAATATTTCATTTTTCCTTCCTAATTACTTTCTGTACCTGCTGCTAACTGTTTGTGTTTCATGTACGAGGACCCCCAGATCCCTCTGGACCGCCGCATTCTGTAGTCTCTCTCCATTTAAATAATAATTTGCTTTTTTATTCTTCCTGCCAAAGTGGATAACCTCACATTTTCCCACATTATACTCCATCTGCCAGATGTTTGCCCACTCACTGAACCAGTCTATATCCCTTTGCAGAATCTTTGTGTCCTCCTCACAACTTGCTTTCCCATCTATCTTTGTATTGTCAGCAAATTTGGCAACATTACACTCGGTCCCTTCATCTAAGATATTATATAGATTGTAAATAGTTGAGGCCCCAGCTAATTAGAGTTTGCCAACCTGAAAATGACCCATTTATTCCGACTCTCTGTTTTCTGATAGTCAGCCAATCCTCTATCCAATCACCTTGAGCTCTTATCTTGTGCAGTAACCTTTTATGCGGCACCTTATCGAATGCCTTCTGGAAATCTAAATACACCACATCTACTGGTTCCCCTTTATCCACCCTGCTCGTTACATCCTCAAAGAACTGCAGCAAATTTGTCAAACACGATTTCCCTTTCATAAAACCATGCTGACTCTGCTTGATTGTATTATGATTTTCTAAATACAAAAAGGAAAAGGAGGTGGGGTAGCATTGCTGGTTAAAGAGGGGCTTAACACAATTATAAGGAAGGATATTAGCTCTGATGATGTGGAATCTGTATGGGTAGAACTGAGAAATACCAAGGGGCAGAAAACGTTAGTGGGAGTGGTATACAGACCCCAAACAGTAATGCCGAGGTTGGGGATGGCATTAAATGGGAAATTAGAGACGAGTGCAATAAGGGCACAGTAGTTATCATGGGTGACTTTAATCTACATATAGATTGGGCTAACCAAATTAGTAACAATACTGTGGAGGAGGAATTCCTGGAGTGTATAGGGGATGGTTTCCTGGACCAATATGTCGAGGAACCAACTAGAGACCAGGCCATCTTAGACTGGGTATTATGTAATGAGAAAGGATTAATTAGCAATCTTGTTGTGCGAGGCCTCTTGGGGCGGAGCGATCATAATATGATAGAATTCTTCATTAAGATGGAGAGTGAAGTAGTTGACTCAGAGACTAAGGTCCTGAATGTAAAAAAGGAAACTATGATGGAATGAGGCATGAGTTGGGTAGGATTGATTGGGGAATGTTACTCAAAGGGTTGACGGTGAATAGGCAATGGCAAACATTCAAAGACCGCAGGGATGAACTACAGAATTTGTTCGTCCCTGTTTGGCATAAAAATAAAACAAAAAAGGTGACTCAACCGTGGCTAACAAGGGAAATTAGGGATAGCATAAGATCCAAGGAGAGGACATATAAATTGGCCAGAAGAAGCAGTAAACCTGAGGATTGGGAACAGTTTATGATTCAGCAAAGGAGGACAAAGGGATTAATTAAGAAAGGGAAAATAGAATATGAGAGTAAGCTAGCAGGGAACATAAAAGCTGACTGTAAAAGCTTTTATAGATATGTGAAGAGAAAAAGATTGGTGAAGTCAAGCGTCGGTCCCTTACAGTCAGAATCAGGGGAATTTATAATGGGAAACAAGGAAATGGCAGACCAACTAAATACATACTTTGGTTCTGTCTTCACAAAGGAGGACTCAAATAACCTCCCAGAGATGCCAGAGAACATAGGGTCTAATGAGGGGGAGGAGCTGAAAGAAATCAGTATTTGTAGGGAAATGGTGTTAGGGAAATTGATGGGATTGAAGGCCGATAAATCCCCGGGGCCTGATAATCTACATCCCAGGGTACTTAAGGAAGTGGCTCTAGAAATAGTAGATGCATTGCTGGTCATCTTCCAGAACTCGATAGACTCTGGAACAGTTCCCATGGATTGGAGGGTAGCTAATGTTACCCCACTATTCAGAAAAGGCCTATCCAGTCTTACCTTGAAAACACTGAGTGTCTCCGCTTCCACCACTTCCGTCGGCAGCGAGTTCCAGGTCCTCACCACTCGCTGCGTAAAAAAGTTTTCCCTCACATCCGCCCTGTATCTCTTGCCCAAAACCTTAAATCTGTGTCCCCTAGTCCTTGTACCATCAACTAGAGGGAACAGCCTTTCCCCGTCTAGCCTATCCAAACCCGTCATAATCTTGTACACCTCTATCAAATCACCCCTCAACCTCCTGTGCTCTAATGAAAACAAATCCAGCTTCTCCAACCTGTCCTTGGAGCTAAGATCCCCCATCCCCGGAACCATTCTGGTAAGTCTCCTCTGCACCCTCTCAAGGGCCTTCACATCCTTCCTAAAGTGTGGTGACCAGAACTGGACGCAATACTCCAGTTGTGACCTAACCAGTGCTTTAGAAAGGTTCAGCATAACTTCTCTAATTTTGTACTCAATACCTCTATTTATGAAGCCCAAGATCCCATGCGGGAAAAATTAAGTTGCTTTGCGCCTCCAGTTAGCCTCCTAAGAGGGCACTAATGGATCGCAAAGCAACTAGCGTCCGGGCGCGGTGATGTTTGCGCCGCTCGCGAAATTGACCAGACATTTTGCTTGTGGCACTAAACACTACCGCCACGATCTCCTGCACCCACAGATCGTGACGTCAGTTGAGCATGCAATGCCCCGGTTACACCCCGGACCGGATACTGAGTGGCGCCCCCTGCCTTACCGCCTGCTGCTAGCAACGACAGGTTGAGGGGAGCGTTTTGCAGTCAGGAAGGGACTGGGGGAGCGCTATTTAAAGGTGACCGCTTCCTGCCTTTTTTTGTCGGCGACATTTTTCCTCCACGCATTCTGAGAGAGAGAGAGAGAGAGACTTCTGGAGAGATTCAACACTGTGTGAAGGAGTTTTGGGTACTGAGCAGCACTTTGCAGGTTTATTTTGATTTGACCTTCCTTGCATCGATTTAGAAGAGACTGTGGGGGCTGCACTCTGAGCTCTTTCCCTGGGTCCTCTCCATTGTTCTTCCCAGCAGATTTGATGTACAGGTCTCTCCAGGCCGAGATTCAAGGCTGCAATGAGCAGGATGTGGATGGAGAGCAAGATCAACCCTCCCCTTTAAGAACTGGCCGGCGCCAGTGTGGCTGTGTTTCATTGCTGACTGACATGTGCCAGAGGACTGGAGAACCGCTAATGTAGTACCATTATTCAAGAAGGGAAGTAGGGAAAAACCGGGGAACTACAGGCCAGTGAGCCTAACATCAGTGGTGGGAAAATTATTGGAAAAAATTCTGAGGGACAAAATTAGTCTCCACTTGGAGAGGCAAGGATTAATCAGGGATAGTCAACATGGCTTTGTCAAGGGAAGATCATGTCTGACTAATTTGATTGAATTTTTTGAGGGGGTGACTAGGTGTGTGGATGAGGGTAATGCAGTGGATGTGGTATATATGGATTTCAGTAAGGCCTTCGATAAAGTCCCGCAGAGGAGACTGGTCAAGAAGGTAAGAGCCCATGGAATCCAGGGTGCCTTGGCACATTGGATACAAAACTGGCTTAGTGACAGAAGGCAGAGGGTGATGGTCGAAGGTTGTTTTTGTGACTGGAAGCCTGTGGCCAGTGGGGTACCACAGGGATCGGTGCTGGGTCCCTTGCTGTTTGTGGTCTACATTAATGACTTGGATATGAATGTAAAAGGTATGATCAGTAAGTTCGCGGATGATACAAAAATTGGTAGGGTGGTAAATAGCGAGGAGGGGAGCCTCAGTCTGCAGGACGATATAGATGGGTTGGTCAGATGGGCGGAACAGTGGCAAATGGAATTTAACCCGGAAAAGTGCGAGGTGATGCACTTTGGGGGGACTAACAAGGCAAGGGAATACACAATGAATGGTAAGACCCTAGGCAAGACGGAGGGTCAGAGGGATCTGGGTGTGCAAGTACACAGATCCCTGAAGGCGGCGGAACAGGTGGATAAGGTGGTAAAAAAGGCATATGGGATACTTGCCTTCATTAGCCGAGGCATTGAATATAAGAGCAAGGAGGTTATGATGGAACTGTATAAAACACTGGTTAGGCCACAGCTGGAATGCTGTGTGCAGTTCTGGTCGCCACACTACAGGAAGGATGTGATCGCGTTGGAGAGGGTGCAGAGGAGGTTCACCAGGATGTTACCGGGGCTGGAGCGCTTCAGCTATGAAGAGAGACTGGGCAGATTGGGTTTGTTTTCCTTGGAGCAGAGGAGGCTGAGGGGGGACATGATTAAGGTGTACAAAATTATGAGGGGCATAGATAGGATGGATGCTGAGGAGCTTTTTCCCTTAGTAGAGGGGTCAATAACTAGGGGGCATAGATTCAAGGTAAAGGGCGGGAGGTTTAGAGGGGATTTGAGGAAGAACTTTTTCACCCAGAGGGTGGTTGGAGTCTGGAACTCACTGCCTGAAAGGGTTGTGGAGGCAGGAACCCTCACAACATTTAAGAATGGTGTGGAGATGCCGGAGTTGGACTGGGGTGGACAAATGTAAGAAGTCACACAACACCAGGTTATAGTCCAACAGCTTTATTTGAAATCACAAGCTTTTGGAGCGCTGCTCCTTCTTCAGGTGAAGTGGAGAAATGCATAAAGACACAGCTTATATAGTCAGAGAATCATGTCAGATGTTTACAGGTAACCTTTCCAACTGCCATTTATCACACCTCGGCAGAGAGATAATCACAGCAGTCAAAGGTGTGAATGGTGTCCAAACAGGTCAGTCAGGGAAACATTACATCAAAGAACAATGAGGTGGGGTCACAAGGGGTCAAATATTGCAGATGCTGGGGTCTGTATGAAAAACAAAAAAACAGACAAAAAACATTTTTTTTTTGGCTGGAAATCACAGCAGGTCCGGCCGCATCTGTGTAGGGAGAACAAGCCAATGTCGACTCGAGTCTGGATGACCCTGCATCAGGTGGGGTTACATGTAGCGTGACATGAACCCAAGATCTCGGTTGAGGCCGTCCTCATGGGTGCGGAACTTGGCTATCAGTTTCTGCTCGACGATTTTGCGTTGTCGTGTGTCTCGAAGGCCACCTTGGAGAATGCTTACCCGAAGATCGGAGGCTGAATGTCCTTGACTGCTGAAGTGTTCCCCGACTGGGAGGGAACACTCCTGCCTGGTGATTGTTGCGCGGTGTCCGTTCATCTGTTGTCGCAGTGTCTGCATGGTCTCGCCGATGTACCATGCTCCGGGGCATCCTTTCCTGCAACGTATGAGGTAGACAACGTTGGCCGAGTCACATGAGTATGTACCATGTACCTGGTGGGTGGTGTCCTCACGTGTGATGATGGTATCTGTGTTGATGATCTGGCATGTCTTGCAGAGGTTGCTGTGGCAGGGTTGTGTGGTGTCGTGGTCGCTGTTCTCCTGAAAGCTGGGTAATTTGCTGCGAACGATGGTCTGTTTGAGGTTAGGCGGCTGTTTGAAAGCGAGTAGTGGAGGCGTGGGGATGGCCTTAGCGAGGTGTTCGTCGTCATCGATGACATGTTGCAGGCTGCGAAGAACATGGCGTAGTTTCTCTGCTCCGGGGAAGTACTGGACGACGAAGGGTACTCTGTTTTTTGTCTGTTTTTTTGTTTTTCATACAGACCCCAGCATCTGCAATATTTGACCCCTTGTGACCCCACCTCATTGTTCTTTGATGTAATGTTTCCCTGACTGACCTGTTTGGACACCATTCACACCTTTGACTGCTGTGATTATCTCTCTGCCGAGGTGTGATAAATGGCAGTTGGAAAGGTTACCTGTAAACATCTGACATGATTCTCTGACTATATAAGCTGTGTCTTTATGCATTTCTCCACTTCACCTGAAGAAGGAGCAGCGCTCCGAAAGCTTGTGATTTCAAATAAAGCCGTTGGACTATAACCTGGTGTTGTGTGACTTCTAACATTTAAGAAGCATTTGGATGAGCACTTGAAATGCCATAGCATACAAGGCTACGGACCAAATGATGGAATATGGGATTAGATCAGACAGGGCTTGATGGCCGGCGCGGACACGATGGGCCGAAGGGCCTCTATCCGTGCTGTATAACTCTATGACTCTATGACATCACATGAGCTTCGCCAGCGCTCTGAGTTAGAACATAGGGTCTAATGAAAGGGAGGAACTGATAGAAATCAGTATTTGTAGGGAAATGGTGTTAGGGAAATTGATAGGATTGAAGGCCGATAAATCCCCAGGGCCTGATAATCTACATCTTAGGGTAATTAAGGAAGTGGCCCTAGAAATAGTAGATGCATTGCTGGTCATCTTCCAAAATTCGATAGACTCTGGAACAGTACCCATGGATTGGAGGGTAGCTAATGTTACCCCACTATTCAAAAAAGGTGGTAGGGAGAAAACGGGGAATTACAGACCGGTAAGCCTGACATCGGTGGTGGGGAAAATGCAAGAGTCCATTATAAAAGATTTAATAGCAGAGCACTTGGAAAACAGTGACAGGATCGGAGAAAGTCAACATGGATTTACAAAAGGTAAATCGTGCTTGACTAATCCAGTGGAATTTTTTGAGGATGTAACTGGTAAAATAGATAAGGGAGAACCAGTGGATGTGGTGTATTTGGACTTTCAAAAGGCTTTCGATAAGGTCCCGCATAAGAGATTAGCGTGTAAAGTTAAGGCACATGGGATTGGGGGCAAGGTATTGACTTCGATAGAGAACTGGTTGGCAGACAGAAAGCAAAGAGTTGGAATAAACGGCTCTTTTTCCGAGTGGCAGGCAGTGACTAGTGGGGTACCGCAGGGATCGGTCCTTGGACCCCAGCTATTCACAATATATATTAATGATCTAGACGAGGGAACTAGATGTAATAGCTCCAAGTTTGCAGACGACACAAAGCTGGGTGGGCGTGTGTGCTGTGAGGAGAATGCCGAGGAACTCCAGTATGATTTGGACAGGTTGGGTGATTGGGCAGAAGCATGGCAGATGCAATATAACGTGGATAAATGCGAGGTTATCCACTTTGGTGTCAAAAACAGGAAGGCAGATTATTATCTGAATGGCAATAGATTGGGAGAAGGGGAAGTGCAACGAGACCTGGGTGTCCTTGTGCACCAGTTGCTGATGGTAAGCATGCAGGTGCAGCAGGCGGTTAAGAAGGCAAATGGTATGTTGTCCTTCGTAGCGAGAGGGTTTGAGTACAGGAACAAGGATGTCTTGCTGCAGTTGTACAGGGCCTTGGTGAGACCGCACCTTGAGTATTGTGTGCAGTTTTGGTCACCTTATCTGAGGAAGGATGTTCTTGCCATGGAGGGAGTTCAGCGAAGATTCACCAGGCTGATACCTGGGATGGCAGGAATGACGTATGAGGAGAGATTGGGTCGATTGGGCTTATACTCGCTGAAGTTTAGAAGAATGAGAGGGGATCTCATTGAAACTTATAAAATTCTGACAGGACTGGACAGACTAGATGCAGGAGGCATGTTGCCGATGGTCGGGGAGTCCAGAACCAGGGGTCACAGTCTAAGGATAAAGGGTAAGCCATTTAGGACAGAGATGAGGAGGTATTTCTTCACCCAGAGAGTGGTGAACCTGTGGAATTCTCTACCACAGAAGGCAGTAGAGGCCAATTCATTAAATATATTCAAGAAGGAGTTAGATATATTTCTTAAGGCTAAAGGGATCAAGGGATATGAGGAGAAGGCAGGAGCAGGTTACTGAGTTTGGATGATCATCCATGATCTCATTGAATGGCAGAGCAGGCTCGAGGGGCCGAATGGCCTACTCCTGCTCCTATCTTCTATGTTTCTATGTTCAGGGATCTGTGAACATGCACTCCAAGGTCCCTTTGTTCCTCTACACTACTCAGTGTCCTACCATTTAATGTGTATTCCCTTTCCTTGTTAGCCCTCCCCAAATGCATTATCTCACACTTCTCCGGATTGAACTCCATTTGCCACTGTTCTGCCCACCTGACCAATTTATTGCTATCTTCTTGCAGTCTAAACTTTGCGCCCAGCCAATAATTGCGCCCCAAACGGGGCGATACTTAATTTCCCCCCCCATATGCTCTGCTAACCACTCTCTCAATATGTCCTGCCACCTTCAGGGACCTATGCACATTAACTCCCAGGTCCCTCTGTCCCTGCACACTCTTTAAAACTGTGCCATTAAGTGTGTATTGCCTCTCCCTGTTCCTTCTGCCAAAATGCATCACCTCACATTTCTCTGTATTAAATTCCATCTGCCACTTGTCTGCCCATTCTGCTAGCCTTTCTAAGTCCTGTTGCAATCGATTCGTATCATCCTCACTGTTTGCCACACCCCCAAGTTTGGTGTCATCGGCAAATTTAGAAATTCTACTCTGTATTCCAATGTCCACTAAGCTCATGGTCTACAGAGCAGCAGTGATATCCACCCTGCTGTGTGCCTCAGACACATGGACCATGTACGGCAGGCACCTCAAAGTACTGGAGAGGTACCACCAACGCTGCCTCCACAAGATCCTGCAAATCCATTGGCAGGATAGGTGCACCAATGTCAGTGTTCTCGCTCAGGCCAACATCCCCAGCATCGAAGCTTTGACCACGCTCGATCAGCTCCGATGGACGGGTCACATTGTCCGCATGCCCGATACGAGACCCCCAAAACAAGCGCTCTACTCGGAGCTCCGGCACGGCAAGAGAGCCCTAGGTGGGCAGAGAAAATGCTTCAAGGACACCCTCAAAGCCTCCTTGAAAAAGTGTAACATCCCCACCGACACCTGGGAATCCCTGGCCCAAGACCGCACAAAGTGGAGGAGAAGCATCCGGGAAGGCGCCGAACACCTCGAGTCTCTTCGCCGGGAGCAAGTGGAAGCCAAGCGCAGGCAGCGCAAGGAGTGCACGTCAACCCAAGCACCCCACCCACCTGCCCCTTCAACCACCATCTGCCCCACCTGTGATAGCGACTGTAGGTCCCGCATTGGACTAATAAGTCACCTGAGAACTCATTTTTAATGTGGAAGCAAGTCATCCTCGGTTCCGAGGGACTGCCTAAGAAGACATTTATATATATAAAAAAAAAAGCAGTGGCCCCAGCACTGAACCTTGGGGAACACCACGGTCTACCATCCTCCAGTCTGAAAAACAGCCATTTACCACAACGCGCTGTTTTCTGTCCTAAAGCCAACTCCTTTTCCCAGCTTCCACTGACCCACCTATTCCATGAGCCTCAATTTTGTTAACCAGCCTTCTATGTGGCACTTTGCCAAATGCCTTCCGAAACTCCATGTAGACAACATCCACTGCATTCCCTTCATCGATCCTCCCTGTTACTTCATCCAAAAATTCAATTAGAGAGGCCATGTGAGATGGCAAGGTCAAGGGGATGGCGGTGAATCTGGGTAGGGGAGTGTTGTGTATTTTGAATGTGTATTAGAATTGTCCCACATGGGATACCGTAGTGGTGATTTGCAATGCACTATGGGAAATGTTGTGCATTGAGTGAAGAAGCACATTGTAAATAAAATGGCCGTTAACTAAACTCTCCACCCCGGAGTCCTTCTTAATTGTTATACAGGTAAGGGTATAAAATCCCTTGAGACACAACAAAACTGGCGATGAGGACGACGGACTTGAGCATCACTTTGCACTGGAATTGGCGATGTTTATACAGAGCGTTTCGGATTTTTCGTGACGCAAATGGCATTAAAGATGACGTGAAAGTGGCGACGTTCCTCAGTGTGATCGGAGCAAAAACATTTGGCTTGTTACGGAGTTTGATGCACCCGGATAAGCCCAGCGCTAAGACATATGATCAGATTGTGGAAGTTTTGGAAACACATTTCGCACCCAAGCCGCTGCTGATTGCCGAGAGGTTCAGGTTTCACAAACGAAACCAAGGAGAGGGTGAGTCCATAGCCGAATATGCTGCAGTGCTAAAGAAGCTAGCTGAGCATTGTGAGTTTGGTGAAACTCTAAATGACACTGTCCGTGATAGGTTTGTGTGTGGATTAAGATGTGAAGCAACACAGAAGCGCTTGCTCACGACTGACAAACTGATGCTTAAATCAGCAGTGGAGCTCGCTGTGTCTATGGAGTTAGCAGCTAAAGATGCACAGCTGTTGGGGGCTGCAACCAGAGTGCACAGGGTAGCAGCTACACCGGATAAGCATTCAAGGGGCGCCAGAGAGTGTTACAGATGTGGAAGGTCAGGTCATCAGCCATCTGACTGCTGGTGTAAAGACCTAACCTGTCGGAAATGTGAAAAGAAAGGACACATTGAACGTGTGTGTAAAGGGCAAAGCAAACAATCCTACACAGAGACACACAAAAACAAACAAGGAAACACATCCAACTGGCGTTCTAAAAAGAAAAATCTACACATGGTGAAACAAGAACAGGAAGACAGTGACACAGACTCTGATGGGGAGCTGAATCTCCATGTGTTAACGGTGAATGGAGGCTCATCAGGCTATGGAGTCACTCCACTACTAGAGGGAATACCAGTCAAAATGGAGCTGGATACGGGGGCCGCTGTCTCCTTGATTTCAGAGAAGCTATTCAAAGAAAAACTGAACCACCTATCACTGACACCGGCCAAGCTCATCTTAAAGACCTACACTGGGGAAACAGTCCCAATGCTGGGTGAGACGGAGGTCAAGGTGGAGCTTCATGGACAAACCGTGATGCTGCCAGTTTACGTGGTCAAGGGTGACTATCCATCCCTGATGGGCAGGCCATGGTTGGAGAAAATTCATCTGGATTGGGAAAAAGTGAATGCGGTGTCAGTCGAAGAGGCGGGGCTAGCGGCAGTGTTGACAAAGCATACGGCTGTCTTTGACGGAGAATTGGGGAGTATGAAGGGGATTACGGTCAAACTCAAGGTGAAGCCCGACAGCCAGCCACGATTCCTGAAGGCCAGGAATGTTCCCTATGGCCTCAGAACAAAGGTGGAGGCTGACCTGGAGCGTCTGGTCAAGATAGGGGTCCTGGTGCCGGTTTCGCACAGTGAGTGGGCCACGCCCGTGGTACCAGTGATGAAGAGTGACGGCGCGGTTCGCTTATGTGGAGATTTCAAAGTAACAGCGAATCCTGTGCTCTCAGCTGAACAGTACCCCCTCCCCATCATTGAAGATCTTTTCGCGGGTCTAGCAGGCGGTCAGAAGTTTAGCAAGATTGATCTATGCCAAGCCTACTTGCAGATGCATGTAGAAGAGGACTCACAGAAGTACCTCATCATCACCACCCACAAGGGCCTCTACAGGTACTGCCGCCTACCCTTTGGTATAACGTCAGCACCAGCATTGTTTCAGCGGGCTATGGACCAGATCTTAAGCGGCATTCCAGGGGTACAATGTTATCTCGACGATATCCTTGTCACAGGAAAGGACGACAACGAGCATCTGCAGAACCTGACGAAGACACTGGGAAGACTTGAAGAATATGGCTTATGCGTTCGCAAGGACAAATGCGAATTTTTCAAGCCATCAGTGGAGTACCTAGGCCATGTCATCGACGTGGACAGCCTACACACAGCACCGTCGAAAGTGAAAGCCATTGCCGACGCTCCTGCACCTACAAATGTCGGCCAGCTGCAGTCATTCTTAGGTCTCCTGAACTATTACGGAAAGTTTATTCCACAGTTGGTATCACTGTTGAAGCCATTACGAGTTGCTGTGTCAGGGCAAGGCCTGGGCATGGACGAAGGAGTGCGAAGCTGCATTCAAGAAAGCCAAAGCAGCTTTGACTGACCCCAGAGTGTTGACGCATTTTGACCCGTCGTTGCAGATTCAGCTGGCCTGTGACGCGTCGCCTTATGGTGTCAGCGCGGTCGTGTCCCACATCCTTCCCTCAGGCGAAGAGAAGCCGATTGCATTCGCGTCAAGGTCCCTGAGCAAGGCGGAGGTGAAATACCCGCAGATCGAAAAAGAGGCTTTGGGCATCATCTTTGGAATCAAAAAGTTCCATCACTACTTGGTCGGAAGGAAATTCACCTTGCTGACGGATCATCGTCCTCTGACATCGATCTTTGGTCCACACACAGGAATACCCTCCCTGGCAGCGTGCTGGATGCAGCGCTGGGCGCTGATGTTAAGCGCTCACAATTACAACATCAAATACCAGAGGTCAGCAGCATATGGCAATGCGGACGGATTGTCAAGACTTCCGCTGCCTGTGCCCTCTGAAGGCTGTGAGCAGAAGATTTTCTACTTTGACATGGTGACCAATGCCCCTGTCACGGCCCGGCAGGTCAAGAAAGAGACCAGAGTGGCCCCTACGCTATCCAAGGTGCTGGATCGGATGATGCGAGGAGACGGATCACGGGTGTCAGACGCACCACCTGAGCTCCTACCTTACCTGTCAAGAGGGAAGGAGTTGTCCGTCACGTCAGGATGCCTCCTTTGGGGCATGCGAGTGATTATACCACCAAAGCTGCGGAAACATGTCCTCAACGAGCTGCACTCAGGACATTGTGGTATTGTCCGGATGAAGGAGCTGGCACGAAGCTACTTCTGGTGGCCCGGTCTGGATCATGAAATTGAAGTTGAAGCGAAATCATGCCCATCATCCGAGACAACCAGGGATACGCCAAGGGCAGCGCCACTGCATCCATGGGAATGGCCGGCGACACCGTGGCAACGGATCCATCTGGACTTCGCGGGACCAGTGGAAGGAGCGATGTTCCTGGTCGCGGTGGACACCCATTCCAAATGGCCGGAGGTTGCAGTAATGTCCACTACCACTACGGAGAAAACCATCGAGACTCTGAGAGATGTTCGGGCGATTTGGTCTGCTGGAGCAGATCGTAACCGACAATGGAACACAGTTCACATCCCAGGAGATGGAGGAGTTCCTCAAGAGCAATGGAATCCAGCACATGTTCTCCGCGCCTTATCATCCATCCACGAATGGATTGGCGGAGAGATTTGTCAGAATGCTGAAACGCACGTTGAAAGCGGCAAGAAGTGATGCTCCTCTAAAGCAGCGCCTGAATGCTTTCTTGCTGAAATACCGAAACACGCCTCATGCTACGACTGGAGCATCTCCTGCTTACCTACTCATGGGAAGGCAGCTACGGACACGCCTTGACCTGCTGAGACCAACGTCCACAGAAGCAGTGGTGCACGCCAATCAGCAGGGTCAAGTCAGCAGACGAGCTCAGAGGTCCAAAGAACGACACTTTGTGGGGGGGGGCAAAGTCCTCGCGCATAACTACACCACTCCGGAGCGGTGGTCCCGGCTACGGTCATTCAAAAGATGGGCCCCGTTTCATACCGAGTCCGCACCGGAGACGACCGAACATGGAGACGGCATGTAGACCAGTTACTGCCAAAACAGTCGCCACAGGTAACCCAAGAAACAGAGGATCAAGGACCTGCTGGGGGCTCCAGCAGGGACTGGTCGTCCGACCCTGAGACGGTGGCACCATCCACTCTTGTGCCATCGAGGGTGGAAGCCACGCCTGCAGGGTCACGGGAGAGCCAGCCAGAGCCTGCTCCTGAGACTAGGCGTTACCCCCAAAGAGAAAGGCAGCCTCCAGAGCGCCTTAGTTAGAGTTAGTGCTAACCTGTGTGCATAGGGCAGAATAACCCCCAGGGTTAGCGGAATGTAGAGGCAGTCTACCCGCTCTTCCAAAGTTATAGTCATTTTCAGTTATTCTGTTTTGTGGACATTCTATTTTAAGGGGGAGGAAATATGTTGTGTATTTTGAATGTGTATTAGAATTGTCCCACATGGGATACCGTAGTGGTGATTTGCAATGCACTATGGGAAATGTAGTGCATTGAGTGAAGAAGCACATTGTAAATAAAATGGCCGTTAACTAAACTCTCCACCCCGGAGTCCTTCTTAATTGTTATATAGGTAAGGGTATAAAACCCCTTGAGACACAACAGGGAGTTTATGCGAAGGGAGAGATTAAGGGAGGGTAGGATGGCAGTGAACTTAGAGGAGAGAGAGCATGATGAATTGAGATGGAGGTTAAAATCACCAAGGATGAGATGTCACTTGGTATAAAGGCTGAGGGAGGAAAGCAGAGAAGATAATATCTCGGTGAGAAAATTGTCATGGCACTTGATGCACCGACAGACACGGGGTATTCTCAGAATGTGGGGATTTCTGGGGTTCACAATATAGCCTGTGGGGATTTCTGGGGTTCACAGTATAGTCTGTGGGGATTTCTGGGGTTCACAGTATAGCGTGTGGGGATTTCTGGGGTTCACAGTATAGCATGTGGGGTTTTCTGGGGTTCACAGTATAGCCTGTGGGGATTTCTGGGGTTCACAGTATAGCCTGTGGGGATTACTGGGGTTCACAGTATAGCCTGTGGGGATTTCTGGGGTTCACAGTATAGCCTGTGGGGATTACTGGGATTCACAGTATAGCCTGTGGGGATTTCTGGGGTTCACAGTATAGCCTGTGGGGATTTCTGGGGTTCACCGTATAGCCTGTGGGGATTTCTGGGGTTCACAGTATAGCCTGTGGGGATTTCTGGGGTTCACAGCATAGCCTGTGGGGATTTCTGGGGTTCACAGTATAGCCTGTGGGGATTACTGGGATTCACAGTATAGCCTGTGGGGATTTCTGGGGTTCACAGTATAGCCTGTGGGGATTTCTGGGGTTCACCGTATAGCCTGTGGGGATTTCTGGGGTTCACAGTATAGCCTGTGGGGATTTCTGGGGTTCACAGTATAGCCTGTGGGGATTACTGGGGTTCACAGTATAGCCTGTGGGGAGTTCTGGGGTTCACAGTATAGCCTGTGGGGATTACTGGGGTTCACAGTATAGCCTGCGGGGATTTCTGGGGTTCACAGTATAGCCTGTGGGGATTACTGGGGTTCACCGTATAGCCTGTGGGGATTACTGGGGTTCACAGTATAGCCTGTGGGGATTACTGGGGTTCACAGTATAGCCTGTGGGGATTACTGGGGTTCACCGTATAGCCTGTGGGGATTACTGGGGTTCACAGTATAGCCTGTGGGGATTACTGGGGTTCACAGTATAGTCTATCAGGTATTCACTGTACGAAGGCACATCGCATCACAATTTATTTTGAAACTCACTCATGTCACAGAAGTGTTGCCAGAACGCCTCCATCCATCTGCACATCTCCTCCCGAGACTCCGAAACCAGCGTGTGAGTCACCTCTTCACCCGCGTACTGATTGGTTATTGAGATGCTGTTAGTTTTTCTCTTTGTGTCTTTCTCTGTCGCTCTGATTCGGGTTTCCTGGAAAACACATGAATTTGATTGGCAGAGAGGGAATTGATGTCCTCAGTATGAAAACCCCTCTGAGGGGCAGGAGAGGTCTAGTGGGGGTGGAGGGGGTATAAAAATTAAAAATTAGGGAACACATATCCAGTCTGTCGCGAATATGCCCATATCTGTTTTTAACATATTTAAATCAGGCTCCCACCGTGCAATTCCTGCTCGCTCCCCACACCCCTTGACTCCCTTGTAATGTCTGCCAATCACCGCCTTGAATATATTCACTGACTCCGCCTCCACAGCTCTCTGGGGTAAAGAATTCCAAAGATTCACGGCCCTCTGAGAGAAGAAATTCCTCCTCATCTCCATCTTAAATGGGCGACCCCTTATTCTGAATCTTTGCCCCCGAGTTCTAGACTCCCTGACGAGGGGAAACATCCTCTCAGCATTCACCCTGTCAATCCCTCTCAGAATCTTATATGTTTCAATAAGATCCCCTCTCATTCTTCTAAACTCCAATGAGTATCGGCCCAACCTGCTCAACCTTTCTTCATAAGACAACCCCTTCATCTCTGGAATCAACCTCGTGAACCTTCTCTGAACTGCCTCCAATGCAAGTTTATCCCTCCTTAAATATGGAGACCACAACTGTACGCAGTGCTCCAGGTGCGGTCTCACCAGCGCACTGTAAAGTTGCATCAAAACTTCCCTATTTTTATACTCCATACCCCTTGCAATAAAGGCCAACATTCCATTAGCCTTCCTAATTACTTGCTGTGCCTGCATGTTTTGTGTTTCATGGGCAGTGTCCTAGGCCCAACCATCTTCAGCTGCTTCATCAATGACCTTCCCTCCAACATAAGGTCAGAAGTGGGGATGTTCGTTAATGACTGCACAGTGTTCAGCGCCATTCACAACTCCTCAGATAATGAAGCAGTCCATGCCCGCATGCAACATTACCTGGATGACGTTCAGGCTTGGGTTGATAAGTGGCAGGTAACATTCGCACCACAGAAGTGCCAGGCAATGACTATCTCCAACAAGCGAGAGTCTAAACACCGCCCCTTGACATTCAATGGCATTACCATCGCCGAATCCCCCACCATCAACATCCTGGGGGTCACCATTGACCAGAAACTTAACTGGACCAGCCACATAAATACTGTGGCAACAAGAGCAGGTCAGAGGCTAGGTATTCTGCGGTGAGTGTCTCACCTCCTGACTCCCCAAAGCCTTTCCACCATCTACAAGGCACAAGTAAGGAGTGTGATGGAATACTCTCCACTTGCCTGGATGAGTGCAGCTCCAACAACACTCAAGAAGCTCGACACCATCCAGGACAAAGCAGCCCACTTGATTGGCACCCCCTCTACCACCTTAAAGATCCACCACCGGCGTACCATGGCTGCAGTGTGTACCATCTACAAGATGCACTGCAGCAACTCGCCAAGGCTTCTTCAGCAGCACCTCCCAAACCCGCGACCTCTTCCACCTAGAAGAACAAGGGCAGCAGGCGCATGGGAACACCACCCCCTCCAAGTTTCCCTCCAAGTCACACATCATCCTGACTTGGAAATATATCGCCGATCCTTCATCGTCGCTGGGTCAAAATCCTGGAACTCCCTCCCTAACAGCACTGTGGGAGTACCTTCACCACACGGACTGCAGCGGTTCAAGAAGGTGGCTCACCACCACCTTCTCAAGGGCAATTAGAGACGGGCAATAAATGCCGGCCTTGCCAGCGACGCTAACATCCCATAAAAACAACGAATAAAAAAAAAATGTACCAGGACCCCCAGATCCCTCTGTACCGCAGCATTTTGTAGTCTCTCTCCATTTATATAATAATTTGCTTTTTCATTCTTCCTTCCAAAGTGGATAACCTCACATTTTCCCACATTATACTCCATCCGCCAAATTCTTGCCCACTCACTGAACCTGTCTGTGTAGGGAAGGAGAAGTAGGGAAGGAGAAGTAGGGAAGGAGAAGAATTTCTGAGATTTGCACAGGAGAACTTCTCGATTAATATTTCTCCAGTCCAACAAGGATCTGGTTCTGGGAAATGAAGTAGGACAAGTGGAGTGTGTTACAGTAGGAAATCATCTAGCTACCAGTGACCACAACGTAATTCGGTTTAATGTCATTATGGAAAGAGACCAGAAAATATCGACGGCAAAAATGCTCAACTGGAGAAAAGTTAATGTCAGTGATTTAAGAAGGGACCTCGCACAGGTAGATTGGAACGGGTGATGGCAGGGTAGAGCAGTATTGGAGCAATAGAGGGCATTCAGGGAAGGGATGGTTCAAGTACAAACGAGGCATGTTCCTTTGAAGGTTAAAGGTGGAGCACCCAAAGCTAATGCGCCCTGGATGATAAAGGAAATAAAACAGATAAAGGAGGCTTATGACAAATGGCAGGAGCAAGATTCAGTTAATAACCAGGAAGATTATGAAAAGTACAGGAGGGAACTGAAAAAGTTAATACGGGAGACAAAGAGAAGTTATGAAAAAAGATTAGCGGGCAACATTAAATTGAACCCTAAGACATTTTATAAAAATATTAATTGTAAGTGGTTTGCTAAGGAAAAAGTTGGGCCTATTGAGGACCCAAAGGGAAATCTTCATGTAGAGGCAGAGGACTTGACTAAAGTATTAAATGAGAACTTTCATAGAATCATAGAAAGTTACAGCACAGAAGGAGGCCATTCGGCCCATCTTGTGCGTGCCAGCTGACAAAGAGCGATCCAGCCGAATCCCACTTTCCAGCACTTGGTCCGGAGCCCTGTAGGTTACCGCACTTTGCATCTGTCTTCACAAAGGAAGTAGATGATGTGAAGGTTACACTAAAAGAGGAGAGGGACGTAAAGACAGAATAATAATAGATAGAGAAGACGTACTAAAAAGATTATTACTGAAAGACGGTAAGTCACATGGTCTGGACGGAATGCATTCTAGGTCGCTGAGAAAAGCGACGGTAGAAATAGCAGAGACACTGGTCATACTGTGTGGTGAAAGGCTGTTTTCAGACTGGAGGGAGGCAGACAGTGGAGTTCCCAAAGGTTCAGTACGAGGACCACTGCTGTTTTTGATGTACATTAATGACTTGGACTTGGGAGTACAGGGCACTATTTCAAAACCTGCAGATGAAAGGTGGAAGTGCAGTAAACAGTGAGCAAGATAGCAATAGACTTTAAGAGGACATAAACAGGCTGGTGGAATGGGAAGACACATGGAAGATGAAATTCAACACAGAAAAGTGTGAGGTGATACATTTTGGTAGGAAAGAATGAGGAGAGACCAGACACACTAACTGGTACAATGTTAAAGGGGCTGCAAGAACAGAGAGACCTGGGGGTGTTTGTGCAGAAATCTTTGAAGGTGGCTGGACAGGTTAACAAAGCAATTAATAAAGCATACGGGATCCTGGGCTTTATCAATAGAGGCATGGAGTACAAAAGCCAGGAAGTTATGCTAAACCTGTTCAAAATATTAGTTCGGCCCCAGCTGGAGTATTGTGTCCAATTCTGGGCACCGCACTTTAGGAAGGACGTGAAGGCTTTGGCGAGGGTAAAGAAGAGATTTACTAGAATGCTTCAAGGGATGAGGGATTGAAGTTATGTGGATAGACTGGAGAAGCTGGGGTTGTTCTCCTTGGAGCAGAGAAGGCTAAGAGGAGATTTTATAGAGGTGTTCAAAATCATGAAGGGTTTAGATAGAGTAGAGAGAGAGAAACTGTTTCTAGTGGCTGAAGGGTTGATAACGAGAGAGCACAGATTTAAGGTACGATAGCAAAATACTGCAGATGCTGGAAATCCGAAATAACAACAGAAAATGCTGGAAAAACTCAGCAGGCCAGGCAACATCCGTGGAGAGAAATTAGAGTCAACGTTTCAGGTCGAAACCCTTTTTCAAACTGGAAAGGAAATAAAATAGATCGAAGGCAGGGCTGCGATAGAACAAAAGAAGTAAAAGAAGTAAAAGAGACATTAAGAGGTATTCAAAACCAGACGAGATGGTACTAAGAGAGTGGAGACAAAAGACGGCCAGATTAGGTGTGAAGTGTCCTGGCAGAATGAGAGACAGCGGCCGTGTGGGAGAGAGAAAAACAAAGGAAAGGGGGGGGGAAAGGGAAGACCCAAAACAAAGGGGTGGAAAAAATATATAAGTAAAAATGTAATAGGGGCCAAGGTTATTGTTGTGTCTCAAGGGGTTTTATACCCTTACCTATATAACATTTAAGAAGGACTCCGGGGTGGAGAGTTTAGTTAACGGCCATTTTATTTACAATGTGCTTCTTCACTCAATGCACTACATTTCCCATAGTGCATTGCAAATCACCACTACGGTATCCCATGTGGGACAATTCTAATACACATTCAAAATACACAACATATTTCCTCCCCCTTAAAATAGAATGTCCACAAAACAGAATAACTGAAAATGACTATAACTTTGGAAGAGAGGGTAGACTGCCTCTACATTCCGCTAACCCTGGGGATTATTCTGCCCCATGCACACAGGTTAGCACTAACTGTAACTAAGGCGCTCTGGAGGCTGCCTTTCACTTTGGGGGTAACGCCTAGTCTCAGGAGCAGGCTCTGGCTGGCTCTCCCGTGACCCTGCAGGCGTGGCTTCCTCCCTCGATGGCACAAGAGTGGATGGTGCCACTGTCTCAGGGTCGGACAACCAGTCCCTGCTGGAGCCCCCAGCAGGTCCTTGATCCTCTGTTTCTTGGGTTACCTGTGGCGACTGTCTTGGCAGTAACTGGTCTACATGCCGTCTCCATGTTCGGTCGTCTCTGGTGCGGACTCGGTATGAAACGGAGCCCGTCTTTTGAATGACCGTAGCCGGGACCACCGCTCCGGTGTGGTGTAGTTACGCGCGAGGACTTTGCCCCCCACCACAAAGTGTCGTTCTTTGGATCTCTGTGCTCGTCTGCTGACTTGATCCTGCTGATTGGCGTGCACCACTGCTTCTGTGGACGTTGGCCTCAGCAGGTCAAGGCGTGTCCGTAGCTGCCTTCCCATAAGTAGGTAAGCAGGAGATGCTCCAGTCGTAGCATGAGGTGTGTTTCGGTATTTCAGCAAGAAAGCATTCAGGCGCTGCTTTGGAGGAACCTCACTTCTTCCCGCTTTCAATGCGCGTTTCAGCGTTCTGACAAATCTCTCCGCCAATCTATTCGTGGATGGATGATAAGGCGTGGAGAACGTGTGCTGGATTCCATTACTCTTGAGGAACTCCTCCATCTCCTGGGATGTGAACTGTGTTCCATTGTCGGTTACGATCTGCTCCGGCAGACCAAATCGCCCAAACATCTCTCTCAGAGTCTCGATGGTTTTCTCCGTAGTGGTAGTGGACATTACTGCAACCTCCGGCCATTTGGAATGGGAGTCCACCGCGACCAGGAACATCGCTCCTTCCACTGGTCCCGCGAATTCCAGATGGATCCGTTGCCACGGTGTCGCCGGCCATTCCCATAGATGCAGTGGTGTTGCTCTTGGCGTATCCCTGGTTGTCTCGCATGATGGGCATGATTTCGCTTCAACTTCAATTTCATGATCCAGACCAGGCCACCAGAAGTAGCTTCATGCCAGCTCCTTCATCCGGACAATACCGCGATGTCCTGAGTGCAGCTCGTTGAGGACATGTTTCCGCAGCTTTGGTGGTATGATCACTCGCATGCCCCAAAGGAGGCATCCTGACATGACAGACAACTCCTTCCCTCTTGACAGTTAAGGTAGGAGCTCAGGTGGTGCATCTGACACCCGTGATCCGTCTCCTCGCATCACCCGATCCAGCACCTTGGATAGCGTAGGGTCCACTCTGGTCTCTTTCTTGACCTGCCAGGCCGTGACAGGGGCATTGGTCACCATGTCAAAGTAGAAAATCTTCTGCTCACAGCCTTCAGAGGGCACAGGCAGTGGAAGTCTTGACAATCCGTCCGCATTGCCATGTGCTGCTGACCTCCGGTATTTGATGTTGTAATTGTGAGCGCTTAACATCAGCGCCCAGTGCTGCATCCTGCACGCTGCCAGGGAGGGTATTCCTGTGTGTGGACCAAAGATCGATGTCAGAGGACGATGATCCGTCAGCAAGGTGAATTTCCTTCCGAACAAGTAGTGATGGAACTTTTTGATTCCAAAGATGATACCCAAAGCCTCTTTTTCGATCTGCGGGTATTTCACCTCCGCCTTGCTCAGGGACCTTGACGCAAATGCAATCGCCTTCTCTTTGCCTGAGGGAAAGATGTGGGACACGACCGCGCTGACGCCATAAGGCGACGCGTCACAGGCCAGCTGAATCTGCAACGACGGGTCAAAGTGCGTCAACACTCTGGGGTCAGTCAAAGCTGCTTTGGCTTTCTTGAATGCAGCTTCGCACTCCTTCGTCCACGCCCAGGCCTTGCCCTGACACAGCAACTCATGTAATGGCTTCAACAGTGATGCCAGCTGTGGAATAAACGTTCCGTAATAGTTCAGGAGACCTAAGAATGACCACAGCTGGCCGACATTTGTAGGTGCAGGAGCGTCGGCAATGACTTTCACTTTCGACGGTGCTGTGTGTAGGCCGTCCGCGTCGATGACATGGCCTAGGTACTCCACTGATGGCTTGAAAAATTGCATTTGTCCTTGCGAACGCGTAAGCCATATTCTTCAAGTTTTCCCAGTGTCTTCGTCAGGTTCTGCAGATGCTCGTTGTCGTCCTTTCCGGTGATAAGGATATCGTCGTAATAACATTGTACCCCTGGAATGCCGCTTAAGATCTGGTCCATAGCCCGCTGAAACAATGCTGGTGCTGACTGTTATGTATTGTGTGTTCTATTGTGTGTTCTCCTTCCACCTGTGGCGGCGCTGTCACAGGAGATAAATGGTTGGGTGTTCTCTGTTAAGCTTAGCTCTCTTTGTTCGGAACTTTCCAGAACTTCCTTTCCTTCCAATAAAGCACTTCATGTTTGAATCTCTGAGTTCTGAGTCCTAAATTGTGTCTAGGTAGAAAGGTACTGACACAACAAGTGGCAACGAGGAGCGGATGAATCTGCATACGTTACGGGTGCAGTGAGTAAAGAGAAATTTTAATTTGAAACATGAGATGGCTACTATATTAGGAAACATCGGTGATTTTGATGAAAATGTGGAGCAATGGAGCGCATATACGGAACGTTTTGACTATTTTGTATTGGCGAATGCGGTGGCAAATGAAAAGGTCGTGCCTACCTTTTTGAGTGTAATCGGGCCGAAGACATTCAATTTACTTCACAGCCTCGTGCAGCCAGATAAGCCAGGAACTAAAACATATAAGCAACTAGTGGAAATTCTTGGAGCACATTTTTCACCAAAACCTCTGGTTATTGCTGAGAGATTTCGATTTCACAAACGGAATCAAGAGGAGGGGGAATCAGTGATGATGTTTATTGCTGCTTTAAAAAGGTTGTCGGAACACTGCCAGTTCAAGGAGGTGCTGAATGACACCATTAGAGACAGACTTGTGTGTGGTCTGCAAAATCCAGCCACACAGAAGCACCTTCTTACTGAGGACAACCTTACTCTTGAAAAGGCCATTGAAGTTAGTGTCTCCATGGAGATGGCGGAAAAGGAGGCTCACCAGTTGAGTTCAACAGGGAGAGTTCACAAGGTGTCATCTGAGCCTAAAGGTGCGCGGAACGGCACATGTTACCATTGTGGGAAAACGGGCCATCACGCTAATGACTGCTGGTGTACGGAGCTGGAATGCCGAAATTGTGGCAAAAAGGGTCACATTGAATGTGCCTGTAGAGGTAAAAAAAGAACAGACAGAGCTAGGAAGCATGGAAGCAAAATGTCTGTATTTGGACAAGAGAGGAAAAAGAGTGTTCATTCAGTGCAGTATGATGGAACAAGCAAAACAGAGGGGAGCGACACCTCTGAGGAGGAAGAGGTGCACATACTGATGGTTGCAGGTGATTCAAATGGCTACTGGGTGTCACCACTGGTGGAGGGACAATCAGTGCGGATGGAGGTGGACACAGGCGCGGCTGTGTCCCTTGTTTCAGGCACTGTCTACAACAAAATGCTAAAGCATCTTACCCTTCAGCCAACAAACATTGTGCTAAAGACGTATACCGGCGAACCTGTGGCCATGAGAGGCGTCATTGAGGTGACAGTTAAATTGAACGGACAGACTGCAAAACTGCCACTATATGTGGTAAAGGGAAATTACCCATCGCTACTGGGACGTGCGTGGCTAGAGAAAATCATGCTGGACTGGCCTGCAGTCTGCATGATGTCAAAAGGGGAGTCAGGTCTGACTGCAGTGTTAAACAAACATGCAGAACTCTTCAATGGGGAACTTGGGAGCATGAAAAAGATCAGCGTGAGACTGGACATTAAACCTGACAGCAAGCCGAAGTTTCACAAAGCCCGACCTGTACCCTATGCAATTAGGCCAAAAGTTGAGGCTAACTTGGAGGCCTTAGTCGAGAATGGAGTCCTGGAGCCTGTGAGCGTGAGCAAATGGGCCACACCCATTGTTCCCATCCTGAAAAAGGATGGATCTATTCGAATCTGCAGGGATTTTAAAGTGACTATTAACCCGGTGCTGTCTGCGGAACAGTACCCTCTTCCCCTCATTGATGATCTTTTTACGGGCCTGGCCGGAGGGCAAAAGTTCAGCAAAACAGACTTATGCCAGGCTTATCTACAAATGTCGATGACAAATCAAAGGAGCTGCTGACAATTGTGACACACAAGGGGCTATACAGGTACTGCCGCCTTCTGTTTGGAATTATGTCGGCCCCTGCTCTATTCCAAAGGGCAATGGATCAGATTTTGAGTGGACTGCCAGGAGTCCAGTGCTACCTGGACGACATCCTTGTCACTGGGACAAATGAGGATCATCTTCTGAACTTGGATACGACACTACAACGACTGAAAGAGTACGGACTCAGAGTTCGTAAAGACAAATGTGAATTCTTTCAGTCTTCAGTTGAGTACCTGGGGCATGTGATTGACGCTACTGGCCTGCATAAGGCGCTGTCAAAGGTCAAGGCGATCGTGGAGGCCCCAGCACCCCAGAATGTGAGCCAGTTACGTTCATTTCTGGGGCTACTTAACTACTATGGGAAGTTTATTCCAGACTTAGCAACATTGCTGAAGTCGTTACATCAGTTGCTATGTCAAGGCAAAACATGGAAATGGACTGAACTGTGCAACGAAGCTTTCGCCCAAGCAAAGAAAGCATTGCTGAATTCGGAGGTCCTGACACACTTCGACCCAAAGCTACCCGTGCAGCTAGCATGTGATGCATCACCATATGGTGTGGGAGCAGTCATATCCCACATCATGCCTTCGGGTGAAGAGAAACCTATCACCTTCGCATCACGCACCTTGAACAAGGCCGAGAGTAACTATGCGCAGATCGAGCGCGAGGCCTTGGGAATCGTTTGTGGAATTCGAAAATTTCATCAGTACCTGTTTGGGAGAAAGTTCACACTCCTGACGGACCACCGTCCATTGACTTCAATCTTCGGGCCCCACACCGGAATTCTATCTCTCGCTGCAAGCAGGATGCAAAGGTGGGCTTTACTGTTGTCAGGACACACATACGACATCAAATATCGCAAATCAGACTTGCATGGCCACGCAGACGGTCTCTCGAGGCTACCCTTGCCTGTTACTCCCCCAGAGCCT
Organism: Somniosus microcephalus; assembly: GCF_052327205.1. Lineage (NCBI taxonomy): Eukaryota > Metazoa > Chordata > Chondrichthyes > Squaliformes > Somniosidae > Somniosus > Somniosus microcephalus. The sequence continues at coordinate 388,269,689 of NC_140988.1, read as the reverse complement.
CGTCAGATAGGCATCTTCTACTTTAGACAAGTGGAGGGAGCACCTGTCACTGCAGTTCAGGTGCGAAGGTACACCTGCAACGATCCAGTCCTGTCTGAGGTAATGGACGATGTCATTCGAGGGAGAGCTATAGGAGATTCTCCTAGTTTGAAACCTTACGTTTCAAAAAGAAATGAGCTCTCCGTCCAGGCAAGTTGTCTTCTTTGGGGACGCTGTGTCATCATTCCGCCACCTCTGAGGGAACCTATACTGCAACAACTTCATACAGGCCACAGTGGGATGGTTCGGATGAAGGAAATGGCAAGAAGCTACTTCTGGTGGCCAGGTCTCGATGGGAATATTGAGGAGAAAGCCAAAACATGTTCCCCATGTCAAAGGGTCCGGAATGTTCCACAGCTGGCAACCCTACACCCCTGGGATTGGCCTGCAGAAGTGTGGCAGCGAGTACATGTGGACTTCGCCGGTCCTTTCGAAGAGAAGATGTTTATGGTGGTTGTGGACGCTCGTAGCAAGTGGCCGGAGGTCACTGAGATGAGGTCTACCACGGCAGAGAAAACAATTGAGAAACTTGGTGAGATGTTCAGCCGTTATGGCTCACCGGAACAACTCGTAAGTGACAACGGTCCACAATTTGTATCACAGGAGTTTGCAACCTTCCTGCATGTGAATGGTGTCCAACACATCAGGTCTGCGCCCTATCATCCCTCTACTAACGGCCAGGCAGAAAGGTTTGTGCAAACTTTGAAGCACGCCTTGAAGGCATCGCAAGGTCAGGGCTCAATCCACCAAAGTCTGAACAGCTTCCTGTTGTCCTACAGGAACGAGCCGCATGCCACAACCAAAACTTCCCCCGCTTCGCTCATGATGAAGAGGCAGTTGCGGACAAGTTTTGACTTACTCAAACCTCCAAGGGCAGAACAGGTTGTCCATTGTCAACAACAAGCTCAAGTTGAAAAGAGAGAGAAAAGAGCCAAGGAGAGACGGTTTCACCCTGGCGAGCACGTCCTAGCTCGAAACTACAACACTGGACCGAAATGGGTTCCTGGTACGGTGATCGCGCAGATGTGCCCTGTGTCTTACATGGTTGAGACTGCTGAGGACGTCGTCTGGAGAAGACACACAGATCAACTGTTGCTAGGAGCAGAGACAGCCACAGAGGCTCCAACGGCTGGTTGGCCTGAACTGTTTCCGGATATACCGCAAACCAGCATCCTTTGCCACAGTGTTCTTCTCCAACACAGGAAGTCAAAGAGACTGTTCCACCTGTGCAAACTCCTGACTTTCAACTGACACAGGCACCTTCTCCATCCAGGCCCGTGTCAATGCCTACTGCTGTGGAAGCCAGCAATGACCGCCGGTATCCTGTGAGAGAGCGGTGGCCTCCAGGACGCTTGGATCTGTAGGCTTAGTGACGTACCCACAAGACTGGGGCAGAATAAACCCCAGGGTAAAGTCAGGGGTTGAGGCAGTCTACCTCTACCCTAGGTTCGTTGAGTGCATTGAAAGTAACTTACCTGTTGAGGAATAATGTGGACCTTTCATTTAAGAGGGGAGGAAATGTTATGTATTGTGTATTCTATTGTGTGTTCTCCTCCCACCTGTGGTGGCGCTGTCACAGGAGATAAATGGTTGGGTGTTCTCTGTTAAGCTTAGCTCTCTTTGTTCGGAACTTGCCAGAACTTCCTTTCCTTCCAATAAAGCACTTCATGTTTGAATTTCTGAGTTCTGAGTCCTAAATTGTGTCTAGGTAGAAAGGTACCGACACAACACTGACGTTATACCAAAGGGTAGGTGGCAGTACCTGTAGAGGCCCTTGTGGGTGGTGATGGTGAGGTACTTCTGTGAGTCCTCTTCTACATGCGTCTGCAAGTAGGCTTGGCATAGATCAATCTTGCTAAACTTCTGACCGCCTGCTAGACCCGCGAAAAGATCTTCAATGATGGGGAGGGGGTACTGTTCAGCTGAGAGCACAGGATTCACTGTTACTTTGAAATCTCCACATAAACGAACCGCGCCGTCACTCTTCATCACTGGTACCATGGGCGTGGCCCACTCACTGTGCGAAACCGGCAGCAGGACCCCTATCTTGACCAGACGCTCCAGGTCAGCCTCCACCTTTGGTCTGAGGGCGTAGGGAACGTTCCTGGCCTTCAGGAATCGTGGCTGGCTGTCAGGTTTTACCTTGAGTTTGACCGTAATCCCCTTCATACTCCCCAATTCTCCGTCAAAGACAGCCGCATGCTTTGTCAACACTGCCGCTAGCCCCGCCTCTTCGACTGACACTTTTTTCCAATCCAGATGAATTTTCTCCAACCATGGCCTGCCCATCAGGGATGGATAGTTACCCTTGACCACGTAAACTGGCAGCATCACGGTTTGTCCATGAAGCTCCACCTTGACCTCCGTCTTACCCAGCATTGGGACTGTTTCCCCAGTGTCGGTCTTTAAGATGAGCTTGGCCGGCGTCAGTGATAGGTGGTTCAGTTTTTCTTTGAATAGCTTCTCTGAAATCAAGGAGACAGCGGCCCCTGTATCCAGCTCCATTTTGAATGGCATTCCCTCTAGTAGTGGAGTGACTCCATAGCCTGATGAGCCTCCATTCACCGTTAACACATGGAGATTCAGCTCCCCATCAGAGTCTGTGTCACTGTCTTCCTGTTCTTGTTTCGCCATGTGTAGGTTTTTCTTTTTAGAACGCCAGTTGGATGTGTTTCCTTGTTTGTTTTTGTGTGTCTCTGTGTAGGATTGTTTGCTTTGCCCTTTACACACACGTTCAATGTGTCCTTTCTTTTCACATTTCCAACAGGTCAGGTCTTTACACCAGCAGTCAGATGGCTGATGACCTGACCTTCCACATCTGTAACACTCTCTGGCGCCCCTTGCATGCTTATCCGGTGTAGCTGCTACCCTGTGCACTCTGGTTGCAGCCCCCAACAGCTGTGCATCTTTAGCTGCTAACTCCATAGACACAGCGAGCTCCACTGCTGATTTAAGCATCAGTTTGTCAGTCGTGAGCAAGCGCTTCTGTGTTGCTTCACATCTTAATCCACACACAAACCTATCACGGACAGTGTCATTTAGAGTTTCACCAAACTCACAATGCTCAGCTAGCTTCTTTAGCACTGCAACATATTCGGCTATGGACTCACCCTCCCCTTGGTTTCATTTGTGAAACCTGAACCTCTCGGCAATCAGCAGCGGCTTGGGTGCGAAATGTGTTTCCAAAACTTCCACAATCTGATCATATGTCTTAGCGCCGGGCTTATCCGGGTGCATCAAACTCCGTAACAAGCCAAATGTTTTTGCTCCGATCACACTGAGGAACGTCGCCACTTTCACGTCATCTTTAATGCCATTTGCAGTCATGAAAAATCCGAAACGCTCTGTATAAGCACTCCATTGCTCCGCTGTTTCATCAAATGGTCCAAACGCTCCGGTTAGCATAGCCATTTTGTTATCTTTTTAAAAAATCTTTACAGTCCTTTTCCTCTACTTTTTTCTTTATTTTTACAGTCCTTTTCCTCCACTTCGTTTCACTGTATCGTTACTCTCCCCCTTCTTATTTGTGTAACACACGAACCACCACCTTTACGAGGCGATTGCATCAGCACTAAACTGCGGGCGCGCCATTAAGAAAAGACAGGAACTTCTTACTTTAAACATCGCTGATTCCAGTGCAAAGTGATGCGCAAGTCCGTCATCCTCGTCGCCAGTTTTGTTGTGTCTCAAGGGGTTTTATACCCTTACCTATATAACAATTAAGAAGGACTCCGGGGTGGAGAGTTTAGTTAACGGCCATTTTATTTACAATGTGCTTCTTCACTCAATGCACTACATTTCCCATAGTGCATTGCAAATCACCACTACGGTATCCCATGTGGGACAATTCTAATACACATTCAAAATACACAACAGTTATGATCTGAAATTGTTGAACTCGATATTGAGTCCGGAAGGCTGCAAAGTGCCTCATCGGAAGATGAGGTGCTGTTCCTCGAGTTTACGTTGAGCTTCCGTGGAACAATGCAAGAGGCCAAGGATGGTGAGGTCTGAGTGGGAATGGAGCGGTGAATTAAAATGACAGGTGACCGGAAGCTCGGGGTCACCCTTACGGACTGAACGGAGGTGTTCCGCAAAGCGGTCACCCAATCTGCGTTTGGTCTCCCCAATGTAGGAGAGACCGCATCGTGAGCAGCGAATACAGTATACTAGATTGCGAGAAGTACAAGTAAATCGCTGTTTCACCTGGAAGGGGTGTTTGGACAGTGGGAAGGGGGGAGGTATAGGGGCAGGTGTTACATCTCCTGCGGTTGCACGGGAAGGTGCCAGGCGAAGGGGAAGGGCTGTTGGGGGTGATAGAGGAGTGGACTAGGGTGTCTCAGAGGGAGCGTCCCTACGGAATGCTGAAAGAGGAGGGGAGGGGAAGATGCATTTGGTGGTGGGATCACTTTGGAGGTAGCGGAAATGGCGGAGGATGATCCATTGGATGTGGAGGCTGGTGGGGTGAAAGGTGAGGACAAGGGGAACCCTATCGTGGTTCCGGGAGGGAGGGGCAGGGGTGAGGGCAGAAGTGCGGGAGATAGCACGGACACGGTTGAGGGCCGTGTCAACCACGATAGAGGGGAATCCTCGGTTGCGGAAAAAGGAAGACATGTCGGAAGCACTGGTGTGGAAGGTGGCATCGTCGGAGCAGATACGGCGGAGACAGAGAAACTGGGAGAATGGAATAGAGTCCTTACAGGAGGCGGGGTGGGAGGAACTGTAGTCCAGGTAGCTGTGGGAGTCAGTGGGCTTGTAGTGAATATTGGTCGATAACCTATCCCCAGAGATGGAGACGGAGAAGTCGAGGAAGGGAAGGGAAGAGTCAGAGATGGACCATGTGAAGGTGAGGGAAGGGTGGAAATTGGAGGCAAAGTGAATGAAATTGTCTAGTTCAGGGCGAGAGCAGGAAACGGCACTGATACAGTCATCAATGTATTGGAAAAAGAGGTGAGGGAGGGGACCTGAGTAGAACTGGAACAAAGAGTGTTCCACATATCCCACGAAAAGGCAGGCATAGCTAGGACCCATGCGGGTACCCATAGCAACACCTTTGATTTGGAGGAAATGAGTGGAGTCAAAGGGGAAGTTGTTCAATGTGAGAACAAGTTCAGCCAGGCGGAGGAGGGTGGTGGTGGATGGGGACTGGTCGGGCCTCTGTTCAAGGAAGAAGCAGAGCGCCCTCAGGCCATCCTGGTGGGGGATGGAGGTGTAGAGGGATTGTACGTCCATGGTGAAAAGGAGACGGTTGGGGCCAGGAAACTGGAAACTGTTAAAGTGGCGGAGGGCGTCCGAAGAGTCGCGGATGTAGGTGGGAAGAGACTGGACAAGGGGAGAAAAGATAGAGTTGAGATAGGAAGAGATAAGTTCCGAGGGGCAAGAACAGGCTGAAATGATGTGTCTACCAGGGCAGTCCTGTTTGTGGGCCCATCGTTTCTTTAACTCCACTCATTTCCTCCAAATCAAAGGTGTTGCTATGGGTACCCGCATGGGTCCTAGCTATGCCTGCCTTTTCGTGGGATATGTGGAACACTCTTTGATCGAGTCCTACTCAGGTCCCCTCCCTCACCTCTTTTTCCGATACATTGATGACTGTATCGGTGCTGTTTCCTGCTCTCGCCCCGAACTAGACAATTTCATTCACTTTGCCTCCAATTTCCACCCTTCCCTCATCTTCACATGGTCCATCTCTGACTCTTCCCTTCCCTTCCTCGACTTCTCCATCTCCATCTCTGGGGATAGGTTATCGACCAATATTCACTACAAGCCCACTGACTCCCACAGCTACCTGGACTACACTTCCTCCCACCCCACCTCCTGTAAGGACTCTATTCCATTCTCCCAGTTTCTCTGTCTCCGCCGTATCTGCTCCGACGATGCCACCTTCCACATCAGTGCTTCCGACATGTCTTCCTTTTTCCGCAACTGAGGATTTCCCTCTACCGTGGTTGACACGGCCCTCGACCGTGTCCGTTCTATCGCCCGCACTTCTGCCCTCACCCTTGCCCCTCCCTCCCGGAACCACGATAGGGTTCCCCTTGTCCTCATCTTTCACCCCACCAGCCTCCACATCCAACAGATCATCCTCCGCCATTTCCGCTACCTCCAAAGTGATCCCACCACCAAACGCATCTTCCCCTCCCCTCCCCTTTCAGCATTCCGTAGGGACCGCTCCCTCCGAGACACCCTAGTCCACTCCTCTATCACCCCCAACAGCCCTTCCCCTTCGCCTGGCACCTTCCCGTGCAAGCGCAGGAGATGTAACACCTGCCCCTATACCTCCCCCCTTCCCACTGTCCAAACACCCCTTCCAGGTGAAACAGCGATTTACTTGTACTTCTCGCAATCTAGTATACTGTATTCGCTGCTCACGATGCGGTCTCCTCTACATTGGGGAGACCAAACGCAGATTGGGTGACTGCTTTGCGGAACACCTCCGTTCAGTCCGTAAGGGTGACCCCGAGCTTCCGGTCGCCTGTCACTTTAATTCACCGTCCCACTCCCACTCGGACCTCACCGTCCTCGGCCTCTTGCATTGTTCCACGGAAGCTCACCGTAAACTCGAGGAACAGCACCTCATCTTCCGATTAGGCACTTTACAGTCTTCCGGACTCAAAATAGAGTTCAACAATTTCAGATCATAACCTTGGCCCCTATTACATTTTTACTTATATTTTTTTCCACCCCTTTGTTTTGGATCTTCCCTTCCCCCCCTTTCCTTTTTTTCTCTCCCCCACACGGCAGCTGTCTCTCAATCTGCCAGTACACTTCACACCTAATCTGGCCGTCTTTTGTCTCCACTGTCCTATTACCATCTCGTCTGGTTTTGAATACCTCTGAATGTCTCTTTACTTCTTTTGTTCTATCGCAGCCCTGCCTTCGATCGATTTCATTTCCTTTCCAGTTTCAAAAAGGGTTTCGACCCGAAACGTCGATTCTAATTTCTCTCCACGGATGTTGCCTGGCCTGCTGAGTTTTTCCAGCATTTTCTGTTGTTATTACAGATTTAAGGTGATTGGCAAAAGAACCAGAGGCAGCATGAGGAAAACCGTTTTTACACAACGAGGGTTAGTATTTGAGATGCACTGCCTGATGGGGCGGTGGATACAGATTCAATAGTAACCTTTAAAGGGGAATTGGATAAATACTTGAAGGAGAAAAACTGCAGGGATATGGGGAAAGAGCAGGGAGTGGGACTGACTGGATCGCTCTTCGAAAGAGCCGGCGCAGACTCGATGGGCCGAATGGCCTCCTTCTGTGCTCGACTATTCTATGATTCACTTTGGGAGGAGTAATATGGAAGGACAGAATACTGTAACTGGAATGATTTTGAGAAGTGTAGATGAGCAGAGAGACCTTGGTCAAATCCTTAAAGGTGGCAGGGCAAGTTGATAAGGTGGTTAAAAAGTATTTGGGTTACTTGGGGATATAAATAGAGGAATAGAATATAAAAGTAGAGGTCATGCTAGAACTTTATAAATCACTGGTTGGGCCTCAGCTGGAGAATTGTGGACAATTCTGGGCACCGCACTTCAGGAAAGATGTAAAGGCCTTAGAAAGGTTACAGAGGAGGTTTACCAGGACAAGGCTGAAGCATTTGCAACTATCTTCAGCCAGAAGTGCCGAGTGGATGATCCATCTCGGCCTCCTCCTGAGGTCCCCAGCATCACAGATGCCAGTCTTCAGCCCATTCAATTCACCCCCACGTGATGTCAAGAAACGGCTGAAGATACTGGATACTGCAAAGGCTATGGGCCCTGACAACATTCCGGCAATAGTACTGAAGACTTGTGCTCCAGAACTAGCTGCGCCCCTAGCCAAGCTGTTCCAGTACAGCTACAACACTGGCATCTACCCGGCAATGTGGAAAATTGTCCAAGTATGTCCTGTCTACAAAAAGCAGGACAAATCCGACCCGGCCAATTACCGTCCCATCAGTCTACTCTCAATCATCAGCAAAGTGATGGAAGGTGTCGTCGACAGTGCTATCAAGCGGCACTTACTCAGCAATAACCTGCTAACTGACGCCCAGTTTGGGTTCCGCCAGGGCCACTCAGCTCCTGACGTCATTACAGCCTTGCTCCAAACATGGACAAAAGAGCTGAACTCAAGAGGTGAGGCGAGAGTGACTGCCCCTGACATCAAGGCAGCATTTGATCGAGTGTGGCATCAAGGAGCCCTAGCAAAACTGAAGTCAATGGGAATCAAGGGTAAAACTCTCCATTGGTTGGAATCATACCTAGCACAAAGGAAGTTGGCTGTGGTTGTTGGAGGTCATTCATCTCAATCACATGACATCACTGCAGGAGTTCCTCAGGGCAGTGTCCTAGGCCCAACCATCTTCAGCTGTTTCATCAATGACCTTCCCTCCATCATAAGGTCAGAAGTGGGGATGTTCACTGATGATTGCACACTGTTCAGCACCATTTGAGACTCGTCAGATACTGACGCAGTCCGTGTCCATATGCAGCAAGACCTGGACAACATTCAGACTTGGGCTGACAAGTGGCAAGTAACACTCGCATCACACAAGTGCCAGGCAATGACCATCTCCAACAAGCGAGACTCTAACCATCTCCCCTTGACATTCAATGGCATTACCATCGCTGAATCCCCCACTATCAACATCCTGGGGGTTACCATTGATCAGAAACTGAACTGGACCAGCCATATAGATACTGTGGCTACAAGAGCAGGCCAGAGGCTGGGAATTCTGCGGCGAGTGTCTCGCCTCCTGACTCCCCAAAGCCTTTCCACCATCTACAAGGCACAAGTTAGGAGTGTGATGGCATACTCTCCACTTGCCTGAATGAGTGCAGCTCCAACAACACTCAAGAAGCTCGACACCATTCAGGATAAAGCAGCCCGCTTGATTGGCACTCTATCCACCACCTTCAACATTCACTCCCTCCACCACCGGCGCACTGTGGCTGCAGTGTGTACCATCTACAAGATGCACTGCAGCAACTCGCCAAAGCTCCTTCAACAGCACCTTCCAAACCCGCGACCTCTACCACTTAGAAGGACAAGTGCAGCAGACGCATGGGAGCATCACCACCTACAAGTTCCCCTCCAAGCCACACACCATCCTGACTTGGACCTGTATCGCCGTTCCTTCACTGTCGCTGGGCCAAAATCCTGGAACTCTCTTCCTAACAGCATTGTGGGTGTACCTACACCATATGGACTGCAGCGGTTCAAGAAGGCGGCTCACCACCATCTTCTCAAGGGCAATTAGGGATGGGCACTAAATGCAGGCCTAGCCAGCGACGCCCACATCCCATCACTGAATAAAAATTTTATTTTGAAATGTTACCAGGGATGAGGGACTTCAATTATGAGGAGAGGTTGAAAAAGCTCAGACTGTGCTCATTGGAACAGAGAAGGTTAAGGGGTGACCGAATAGAGGTTTTCTAGATGATGAGAGGTTTTGATAGAGTAGCGAGAGAAAAACTCTTCCCACTGGTGAGTGGGTCAATAACCGAGGCATCGATTCAAAATCATTGGCAAACGATCTAGAGGGGAGAGGAGTAGAATTTTTTCCACTCAGTGTTGTCAGGCTCTAGAACTCTCTACCTGAAATGGTGGTGGAAGTCGATTCCATCAATAATTTTAAAAGGGAGTTGGATGGCTACTTCAGGATGAGGAACTTACAGGGATACGGACAAAAAGCGGGGGTGTGGGACTAAACACAATGCTCAAAGAGCTAGCACAGGCACGACGGGCCGAATGGTCTCCTTCTGTGCTGTAGGTTTCTATGAGTCCCAATATTTACATTTTTTTTAATTCATTTTTATGGGATGTGGGCATCGCTGGCAAGGACAGCATTTATTGCCCATCCCTAATTGCCCTTAAGAAGGTGGTGAACCGCTATTCGCTTCAACCTCTCCCTGTGGCAGCGAGTTCCACATTCTCACCACTCTCTGGGTAAAGAAGTTTCTTCTGAATTCCCTATTGGATTTCCTGGTGATTATTTTATAGTGATAGTCCTATATATTAGTCTTCTTCTTAGGCAGTCCCTCGGAACCGAGGATGACTTGTTTCCACATTAAAAATGAGTTCTCAGGTGACTGATGAGTCCAATGCGGGACCGACAGTCTCTGTCACAGGTGGGGCAGATGGTGGTTGAAGGGTCGGGTGGGTGGGGTTCCTGGGTTGACGTGCGCTCCTTGCGCTGCCTGCGCTTGGCTTCCACTTGCTCCCGGCGAAGAGACTCGAGGTGTTCGGCGCCTTCCCGGATGCTTCTCCTCCACTTTGTGCGGTCTTGGGCCAGGGATTCCCAGGTGTCGGTGGGGATGTTACACTTTTTCAAGGAGGCTTTGAGGGTGTCCTTGAAGCGTTTCCTCTGCCCACCTGGGGCTCTCTTGCTGTGTCGGAGCTCCGAGTAGAGTGCTTGTTTTGGGAGTCTCGTATCGGGCATGTGGACGATGTGACCTGTCCATCGGAGCTGATCGAGTGTGGTAAAAGCTTCGATGCTGGGGATGTTGGCCTGAGCAAGAACACTGACGTTGGTGCGCCTATCCTGCCAATGGATTTGCAGCATCTTGCGGAGGCAGCGTTGGTGGTACCTCTCCAGTGCTTTGAGGTGCCTGCTGTACATGGTCCATGTCTCTGAGGCATAAAGCAGGACAGGTATCACTGCTGCTCTGTAGACCATGAGCTTAGTGCCGGGTTTGAGGTCCTGGTCTTCAAACACTCTCTTCCTCAGGCGACGAAGGCTGCACTGGCACACTGAAGGCGGTGTTGGACTTCGGCATTGACATCTGCCCTTGTTGACAGTAGGCTCCCGAGGTATGGAAAGTGGTCCACGTTGTCCAAGGCCTTGTCGTGGATTTTGATAATCAGGGGGCAGTACTGTGTGGCGGGGGCAGGTTGGTAGAGGACCTTTGTCTTATGGATGTTTAGTGTAACGCCCATGCTCTCGTACACTATATATAGTCCTATATATAGTAGGGGTGATGCACAGCCAAATATAGAGGAAAAAACAAGTCAGCCTGGAAGGCAGAGCAAACTTGTAACGGCACAAGGGAGTAGGGCAAGGCTGGATGGCATTTATTTTAATGCAAGGAGTCTTGCGAGTAAGGCAGATGAATTGAAGGTGTTGATGAACACATGGAAGCATGATATTGTTGCTATCACAGAGACATGGTTGAGGGAGGGGCAGGACTGGCAGCTCAATATTCCAGGGTATAGAATCTTCAGGCGAGACAGAGGGGTGTGTAAAAGAGGAGGGGGTGTCGCAATATTAATCAAGGAGTCAATTACTGCTGTAAGGAGGGATAATATCTTAGCAGGTTCCTCTAATGAGGCCATATGGTTGGAACTTAAAAAAAAAAGGGGCAAGCACTTTGCTGGGAGTGTACTATAGGCCCCCAGACAGTCAGGGGCAGATACAGGAACAGATATGTAGGCAACTCTCAGAGAAGTGTAGAAATAATAGGGTAATAATAGTAGGGGATTTCAACTTCCCCAATATTAACTGGGATAGTCAGAGTGTGAAAGGCTTAGAGGGTGCGGAATTCCTAAAGTGCATCCAGGAGAGCTTTTTGAGCCAGCATGTAGAAAGTCCTACAAGAGAGGGGGCGGTACTGGACCTAATTCTAGGGAATGTAGCTGGGCAAGTGGTAGAAGTGTCAGTAGGAGAGCATTTTGGTGACAGTGACCATAATTCGGTGAGATTTAAGGTAGTCATGGAAAAGGACAAAGATGGACCGGAAATACACCTTCTAAATTGGGGGAAAGTCAATTTGAATATGATAAGGCAGGATCTGACAAAGTGGACCAAGAGTGATAAAAAAACAAGCCTGAAGGCTTTGTGTCTTAATGTGAGGAGCATTCATAATAAGGTGGATGAATTAGCTGTGCAAATAGATGTAAACGGATACGATATAATTGAGATTACGGAGACATGGCTCCAGGATGACCAAGTCTGGGAATTTAACATCCAGGGGTATTCAATATTCAGGAAGGACAGGAAAAAAGGAAAAGGAGGTGGGGTAGCATTGCTGGTTAAAGAGGGGATTAATACAATAGTAAGGAAGGATATTAGCTCTGATGATGTGGAATCTGTATGGGCAGAGCTGAGAAAAACCAAGGGGCAGAAAACGTTAGTGGGAGTTGTATACAGACCCCCAAACAGTAATGCTGAGGTTGGGGATGGCATTAAAAGGGAAATTAGAGATGCGTGCAATAAGGGCACAGCAGTTATCATGGGTGACTTTAATCTACATATAGATTGGGCTAACCAAATTAGTAACAATACTGTGGAGGAGGAATTCCTAGAGTGTATACGGGATGGTTTCCTGGACCAATATGTCGAGGAACCAACTAGAGATCAGGCCATCTTAGACTGGGTATTATGTAATGAGAAAGGATTAATTAGCAATCTTGTTGTGCGAGGCCCCTTGGGGGAGGAGCGATCATAATATGATAGAATTCTTCGTTAAGATGGAGAGTGAAGTAGTTGACTCAAATACTAGGGTCCTGAATTTAAATAAAGGAAACTACGATGGTATGAGGCATAAGTTGGCTAGGATGGATTGGGGGACGTTACTTAAAGGGTTGATGGTGGCTAGGCAATGGCAAACATTTAAAGATCACATGGATGAACTATAGCATTTGTTCATCCCTGTTTGGCATAAAAATAAAACAAAAAAGGTGACTCAACCGTGGCAAACAAGGGAAATTAGGGATAGCATAAGATCCAAGGAGAGGACATATCATTTGGCCAGAAAAAGCAGCAAACCTGAGGATTGGGAACTGTTTAGGATTCAGCAAAGGAGGACAAAGGGGTTAATTAAGATGGGGGAAATAGATTATGAGAGTAAGCTTGCAGGGAACATAAAAACTGACTGTAAAAGCTTCTATAGATATGTGAAGAGAAAAAGATTGGTGAAGTCAAGCGTAGGTCCCTTGCAGTCAGAATCAGGGGAATTTATAATGGGGAACAAAGAAATGGCAGTCCAATTAAATACATATTTTGGTTCTGTCTTCACAAAGGAGGACACAAATAAACTTCCAGAGATGCCGGGGAACATGGGGTCTAATGAGAGGGAGGAATTGAATGAAATCAGTATTTGTAGGGAAATGGTGTTAGGGAAATTGACGGGATTGAAGGCCGATAAATCCCCAGGGCCTGATAATCTACATCCTAGGGTACTTAAGGAAGTGGCCCTAGAAATAGTAGATGCATTGCTGGTCATCTTCCAAAATTCTATAGACTCTGGAACAGTTCCCATGAATTGGAGGATAGCTAATGTTACCCCACTGTTCAAAAAAGGTGGTAGAGAGAAAACGGGGAATTATAGACCGGTAAGCCTGGCATCGGTAGTGGGGAAAATGCTAGAGTCCATTATAAAAGATGTAATAGCAGAGCACTTGGAAAACAGGGACAGGATCGGACTGTGAGGGAATAAGCCATATTTCAGAAAGATACACCATAATATGAACAGAATTCTGATATTTATTAATACATGATATACTGGGTTTAACAGTCTGGAAAGACTTGGAGACACAGGCTGCAAACAGAAAACAGGCTTCTGAGATGGGATGGTTTGATAACAAAGTTGTAAAAACCAAACCAGCTTTGAAATGGGAATTGGTTCAATATACTAAAACAATGGCCCTATTGAAACGGCAGTTTGGCGATTCCAGAGGGTCTGGAGTTTGGGAATAACACAATGGAAGACCCAGTTTTAGATGTTATAAGCTAACACGTTGAACAGAAACACAAACATTAAAAGAGGCATGTGCCTTTGAAAAGATGACATCAAGTAAAAGAAACACCTGCTGGTCAAATAGTTTTATGTTAAACTTGGAAGACAGGAAAAACAAGATTAAATATGCAACCAATTGAGATAGCTAGAAAACAAGTCAAAGTGTCTTTAATAAATACATAGTAAATATGATACCAACAAGAACACTTTGAAGATATGACTTCAATAGATACACCAAGCAATTACGTTGTGTTTGTATTGAACTTGGAGCAGTTAGGAGACTCAACATCTGCTAAAACCAGTAAAGCCAATATTAAGAATTGATTGAAAGAATTTTGTAAGACTGGCATCAAACAGAAACCATTGCTGTCATATTGTTTTTATGATAGTTTTTGGAACACCTAAAGGTAGAGACATAATTATGCATGCAATAATTGGATTGACAGTAAGATAGAAAGCATTCAACAGAGGTATCAATAAAGAAAATTAGCTTACATCAACAGAGAACTTCAAATAAACCACTGCAAAAAGGGTATAAAAATAAGAGCTTTTCAAACAGAAAGTCAGAACTCGCTGAACGGGCCAAGCGTTTCTCAACTTTACAGGCACCATCTGTAAGTTTTTAAACTTTGAGTCTCGGTTAATCAAAGTAATTGATTTTGGTGGATAATCTGGATTTAGAAATAAGTAAGAAATATAGAAATGTAACGAAGTATAGATCTGAGAATAAGGATCTCTGAAAAATAAGAAATGTAAGCTATTTGTATTTAGAATTGTTAATGTTGTGACTGATTCAACAGATGTTAACTGAATGTCGGCTCTTAAATAAAAATATATTTTTAGAATTGTCTCAAAGAGTATTTCTGTATAAACTCGTGAACCCAATTTCTGTACACTCTTTTGTAAGGAGTTGCAGAATTCTAGGGGGTATTCCGGACCCTTCTAATATCCGGAAGGTTACAGTCTAGTTAAACTTATTAAAAGTGTTATCTGGAGGACGGTAACATCTTCAGTCGTTCCTTTCCTTTAGGGGGAGATAGCCTGAACCTTTAGACACACATAAGCATCTTATGGAATTTGGCTATCTCTAACTTAAGTTGAAGGTGAACATCTGGAGAATATGCCTGATGTGGGGTAGCCCGAGACAGGGCTAGGACTTGTAATTATCCCTTCAGGACAAAGTCAATGTGGATTTACAAAAGGTAAATCATGCTTGACTAATTTACTGGAATTTTTTGAGGATGTAACTGGTAGAATAGATAAGGGAGAACCAGTGGATGTGGTGTATTTGGACTTTCAGAAGGCTTTCGATAAAGTCCCGCATAAGAGAGTATCGTGCAAAATTGAAGCATATGGGATTGGGGGTAAGGTACTGTCTTGGATAGAGAACTGGTTGGCAGACAGGAAGCAAAGAGTTGGAATAAACGGGTCTTTTTCCGAGTGGCAGGCAGTGACTAGTGGGGTACTGCAGGGATCGGTGCTCGGACCCCAGCTATTCACAATATATATAAATGATCTAGACGAGGGAACTAGTTGTAATATCTCCAAGTTTGCAGATGACACAAAGCTGGGTGGGTGCGTGTGCTATGAGGAGGATGCAGAGAAACTCCAGTATGATTTGGATAGGTTGGGTGATTATACTGCATTTGCCATGCATCTGCCCAATGTGGATAAATGCGAGGTTATCCACTTCGGTGGCAAAATTGGGAAAAGGGGAAGTGCAGCGAGACCTGGGTGTCCTTGTGCACCAGTCGCTGAAGGTAAACATGCAGGTACAGCAGGTGGTTAAGAAGGCAAATGGTATGTTGGCCTTCATAGCAAGAGGATTCGAGTACAGGAGCAAGGATGTCTTGCTGCAGTTGTTCAGGGCCTCGGTGAGACCACACCTTGAGTATTGTGTGCAGTTTTGGTCACCTCATCTGAGGAAGGATGTTCTTGCCGTGGAGAGAGTGCAGCAAAGATTCACCAGACTGATACCTGGATGGCAGGAATGATGTATGAGAAGAGATTAGGTCGATTAAGTTTATATTCGCTAGAGTTTAGAAGAATGAGAGGGGATCTCTTTGAAACTTATAAAATTCTAACAGGACTAGACAGACTAGGTGCAGGAAGGATGTTCCCGATGGCGGGGAGTCAAGAACCAGGGGTCACAGTGTAAGGATAAGGGGTAAGCCATTTAGGACTGAGATAAGGAGAAATTTCTTCACCCAGATAGTGGTGAACCTGTGGAATTCTCTACCACACAAGGCAGTTGAGGCCAATTCATTAAATATATTCAAGAAGGAGTTGGATATATTTCTTAAGGCTAAAGGGATCAAGGGATATGGGGAGAAAGCAGGGACAGGGTACTGAATTTAGATGATCAGCCATGATCTCATTAAATGGCGGAACAGGCTCGAGGGGCCGAATGGCCTACTCCTGCTCCGATCTTCTATGTTTCTATGACTGGGATCAGCTACTTGTAGGAAAATCCACATCAGAGCAGTGGGAGTCATTCAGAAAGGAAAGAGACAGAGTACAACGCCAACATGTTCCCGTAAAGTCAAGGGTGGGACCAACAAGCCCAGGGAAACTTGGATGTCAAGGGATATACAAGAATGGATTAGGAAAAAAAGGGGGGCTTTGGCAGATACAAAGGACTAAAAACAGTGGAAGCCCTAGAGGAATATAGAAAGTGCAGGGGGGTATTTAAAAAAGAAATTAGGAGCGCGAAGAGGGGGCATGAAAAAACAGTGGCGGGCAAAATAAAGGAAAACCCCAAGGTGTTTTATAAGTATATTAAGGGCAAGAGGATAATCAGGGAAAGAGTAGGGCCCATTAGGGACCAAAGTGGCAATCTGTGTGTAGAGCCGGAAGATGTAGGTGAGGTTTTAAATGAATATTTTGCATCTGTGTTCACTATGGAGAAGGACGATGTAGGCATAGAAATCAGGCAGGGGGATTGTGATATATTTGAACAAATTAATATTGAGAGGGAGGAGGTACTAGCGGTTTTAGCGGGCTTAAAAGTGGATAAATCCCCAGGCCCAGATGAGATGTATCCCAGGCTGCTGTGTGAGGCTTAAACTGGAGTTTAGAAGATTGAGAGGGGATCTCATCAAAACCTACAAAATTCTGTCAGGCCTGGACAGACTAGATGCAGGAAGGATGTTCCCGATGGCGGGGGAGTCCAGAACCAGGGGTCACAGTCTAAGGATAAGGGGTAAGCCATTTAGGACTGAGATGAGGAGGAATTTCTTCACCCAGAGAGTGGTGAACCTGTGGAATTCTCTGCCACAGAGGGCGGTGGAGGCCAGTTCATTAAATATATTCAAGAAGGAGTTAGATATATTTCTTAAGGCTAAAGGGATCAAGGGATATGGGGAGAAGGCAGGGAGAGGGTACTGAATTTGGATGATCCGCCATGATCTCACTGAATGGCGGAGCAGGCTCGAGGGGCCGAATGGCCTACTCCTGCTCCTATCTTCTATGTTTCTATGTGGCAAGGGAGGAGATTGCAGGGGCGCTGACACAAATTTTCAGAACCTCTCTGTCCACAGGGGAGGTGCCAGAGGACTGGAGAACAGCTAACACAGTACCATTATTCAAGAAGGGTAGTAGGGATAAACCAGGGAATTACAGGCCAGTGAGCCGAACATCAGTGGTAGGGAAATTATTGGAAAAAATTCTGAGTGACAGAATTAGTCTCCACTTGGAGAGGCAAGGATTAATCAAGAATAGTCAGCATGGCTTTGTCAGGGGGAGATCATGTCTAACCAATTTGAATGAACTTTGACAGGGGGTGACTAGGTGTGTGGATGAGGGTAATGCAGTTGATGTAGTCTACATGGACTTCAGTAAGGCTTTGGACAAATTCCCGCATCGAAGGCTGGTCAAGAAGGTAAGAGCCCATGGGATCCAGGGCAATTTGGCGCATTGGATCCAAAGTTGGCTTAGTGGCAGGAGGCAGAGGGTGATGGTCGAAAGTTATTTTTGTGACTGGAAGCCTGTGTCCAGTGGTGTACCGCAGGGATCGGTGCTGGGTCCTTAGCTGTTTGTAGTGTACATTAATGAGTTAGATATGAATGTAGGATATATGATCAGTAAGTTCGCAGATGACACGAAAATTGGTGGAGTGGTAAATAGCGAGGAGGGAAGCCTCAGGCCATAGGATGATATAGACGGGTTGGCCAGATGGGCAGAACAGTAGCAAATGGAATTTAACCCTGAAAAGTGTGAGGTGATGCATTTTGGGAGGACTAACAAGGCAAGCGAATACACAATGAATGGTAGGATCCTAGGAAGGACAGAGGATCAGAGGGACCTTGGTGTGCATGTACATAGATCCCTGAAGGCAGCAGGGCAGGTAGATAAGGTGGTTAAAAAGGCATATGGGATACTTGCCTTCATTAGCCGAGGCATAGAATATAAGAGCAGGGAGGTTATGATGGAGCTGTACAAAATGTTAGTTAGGCCAGAGCTGGAATACTGTGTGCAGTTCTGGTCGCCACACTATAGGAAGGATGTGATTGCATTGGAGAGGGTGCAGAGGAGATTCACCAGGATGTTACCTGGGCTGGAGCGCTTCAGCTATGAAGAGAGACTGGACAGGCTGGGGTTGTTTTCCTTAGAGCAGAGAAGGCTGAGGGGGGACCTGATTGAGGTGTACAAAATTATGAGGGGCATAGATAGGGTAGTTAGAAAGGAACTTTTCCCCTTAATAGAGGGGTCAATAACCAGGGGGCATAGATTCAAGATAAGAGGCATGAGGTTCAGAGGGGATTTGAAGAGAAACTTTTTCACCCTGAGGGTGGTTGGAATCTGGAACTCACTGCCTGAAAGGGTGGTAGAGGCAGGAACCCTCACAACATTCAAGAAGCATTTAGATGAGCACTTGAAACGCCATAGCATACAAGGCTACAGACCAAGTGCTGGAAAATGAGATTAGAATAGACAGGGCTTGATGGCCGGTGTGGACACGATGGGCCGAAGGGCCTCTGTCTGTGCTGTATTAACTCTATGGGCTGGATTTTGTCATGGGGCGGGCTGGGGTCGTGTCATCCGCTTTTCGTGTTATCCACCCGATTCCAAATTGATGTGGGAGATTGATGCGATTATCACATAATTGGGCAATTGCCTTCCAGCGTGTGGGAACCCATGGCCCAATTAGTTTTTTCAGTCTGAAACTCGCCTCCAATGATGTCATCATTGCTGCTGCATTTAAGGTCTGCAAGAAGCCTTGCTTCTTCTGCAGACTGCCAACCTTTTGGCCTTTGCAGTGAGGGGGACCTGGAGGCAGAATCAGCAGCGGGAGACCTAAGTCTGCTCCCAGATTTGATGACGTCGCCCTGCAAGCTTTGGTGGAGGGAGCAAGAGCTAGTAAGAAGGTGCTCTTCCCTTCTTCAGGGAGGAAGAAGCCTCCCCAGCAGACGAAGGCTGAGAGAGTCCAGGTGGCCCAGGACGTCAACTCTTTGTCGATAACCCGCAGAACCTGGCTTCAGTGCAGGAAGAGGTTTCGTGACCTTCTGCGCACTGGAAAAGTGAGTGTGAATTTTCCATCACCCTCAATCTGCTCCCCATTGCCTCTCCTCACCAGCACTCAGCTTTAGCAATCTCTTCCTTCACATCCCACTTGACACTGACATCCCTGCACCCTTACCCATTCCCTCTTTCTTTATGGTCACATTCACTTAACTATTCAACTATGCAGCCCTCACACTCCCTATCACTGTGATGCAATGACAACAACTTACACAACACAGGGAGGGCCCTTGGTCTTGCCAATTCACTCCATCTTTGTCTCCTTCTAAGCATCTATGCTATGGATTCTCGACACTCAACTCCTTCATTCTCACTCAAACTTCACTTGTCTCCCTCATTGCAGGAAAAGAGAGCTCACAATAAGAGGGAAAGAGCGAGGACAGGAGAAGGGCCACCCTCAGTAGCCCACCTCACCCCTTGGGAGGAGGCGGTCCTGGAGATTGTGGGACTTGAGGACGATGCGTAAGTGGGGGACAGACAGACGGGTGCATCAGAGAAAGCTGGTGACAGAATAGTTTTTCAACTGTCTCATTGACATTGCATGAGTCACTGATAATGATTCTGAAGCTCCAACAGATGGACTTATGATCATCTGCAATATGCAATGTGCATGTAGCCTTTGCATCACATCTCTGACTCTTTCCTTTACTCCCTCACAGGACCATCACAAGCACCCGTCCCCACTTTCCAGGAGGAAAAGCCCGACTCTCCAGACTCCTCAGAGGAAGCTGCAACCTCTGAGGGTGCAGCGTCAGCAGAATTCAGCGCACCCAGCACCAGCGCAGACACTCAAACCTCGGTGGGACCATCGCAGGATAGTGCAGTGTTGTCACCTGGTATATCACAGCTTACAAGCGAGCATCACCAGATTGTGGAGACAGGGAGAGCAGAGGAGAGTCCTAGTTGGAGGGCGCAGAACTCTCCCAGCTCGGCTCGGCTGCATGTCGACCCTCTGCCTCTGGGTCCATCCACAAGAACAGCGGTGCTGGAACTCCAGGAACAGGTGCAGGAGTCTCTGGCAGGGTTTGTCTCCAGGGTCGCTGCGAGTGTGGAGTGAATGGAGGAGTCAATCGCGAACATGAGCAGAGCCTTTGTGGAGTCATTGGCGCATGAACGCAGCACCACGGAAAGGATGGCAACCTCCGTGGAAAGGATGGCTACAGTAGACGAGAGGATGGCTACAGCCATGGAGGAGCTAAGTCGCCAGTGCAGAAAACATGGTGAGTGTTCAGAATAGACTGACATCTCTGGAGGAACGATGGTCAGCTACTGAACAGGGAAACCAGACCATCATGGAAGTCCTTCTGAGTAGGACTGCCAGTGTAGATACGGGTCTCCATGGCACCCCTGATGTGCAGCAAGGTACTCTCAAGCTACTTGCAAGCGCTGAGGTGGACCTGACCCATGAGAGGGATGTTGGTGGCAGAGAACAAGGAAGGACATTGGAACCGGTTCTGGGGGAGGTGGGACCAGTACAAACCGGACGGTTTGCACCTGGGCAGGGCCGGGACCGATGTCCTAGGGAGAGTGTTTGCTAGTGCTCTGGGGGAGGGTTTAATCTAAAATGGCAGGGGGTTGGGAACCTGAGCAGGGAGACAGAGAAAAGGGAAACAAGGATAAAAGCAAAAGACAGGAAGGAGAAAAACAAAAGTGGCAGTCAGAGAAATCAACGGTTTAAATCAAACATGGCCACAGTAAATAATAATTCTAAAAGGTCTAAGAGCGATAAAAAAACAAGCCTGAAGGCTTTGTGTCTTAATGTGAGGAGCATTCGTAATAAGGTGGATGAATTAGCTGCACAAATAGAGGTAAATGAATATGATTTGATTGGGATTACGGAAACGTGGCTCAAGGATGGCCAAGGCTGGGAACTCAACATCCAGGGGTATTCAATATTCAGGAAAGATAGGCAAAAAGGAAAAGGAGATAGGGTAGCATTGCTGGTTAAAGAGGGGATTAACACAATTGTAAGGAAGGATATTAGCTCTGATGATGTGGAATCTGTATGTGTAGAACTGAGAAATACCAAGGGGCAGAAAACCTTAGTGGGAGTGGTGTATAGACCCCCAAACAGTAATGCGGAGGTTGGGATGGCATTAAAAGGGAAATTAGAGAAGCGTACAATAAGGGCACAGCAGTTATCATGGGTGACTTTAATCTACATATAGATTGGGCTAACCAAATTAGTAACAATACTGTGGGAGAGGAATTCCTGGAGTGTATACGGGATGGTTTCCTGGACCAATATGTCGAGGAACCAACTGGAGATCAGGCCATCTTAGACTGGGTATTATGTAATGAGAAAGAAATAATTAGCAATCTTGTTGTACGAGGCCCCTTGGGTCGGAGCAATCATAATACAGTATGATAGAATTCTTCATTAAGATGGAGAGTGAAGTAGTTGACTCAGAGACGAGGGTCCTGAATTTAAATAAAGGAAACTACGATGGTATGAGGCGCGAGTTGGGTAAGATTGATTGGGGAATGTCACTCAAAGGGATGACGGTGGATAGGCAATGGCAAACATTCAAAGACCGCATGGATGAACTACAGAATTTGTTCATCCCAGTTTGGCATAAAAATAAAACGGAAAAGGTGACTCAACCGTGGCTAACAAGGGAAATTAGGGATAGCATAAGTTCCAAGGAGAGGACATATAAATTGGCCAGAAAAAGCGTAAACCTGAGGATTGGGAGCAGTTTAGGATTCAACAAAGGAGGACAAAGGGATTAATTAAGATGCAGAAAATAGAGTATGAGAGTAAGCTTTCAGGGCACATAAAAACTGACTGTAAAAGCTTCTATAGATATGTGAAGAGAAAAAGATTGGTGAAGTCAAGCGTAGGTCCCTTGCAGTCAGAATCAGGGGAATTTATAATGGGGAACAAAGAAATGGCTGAGCAATTAAATACATATTTTGGTTCTGTCTTCACAAAGGAGGACACAAATAACCTCCCAGAGATGTCGGGGGACATAGGGTCTAATGAGAGGGAGGAACTGAAAGAAATCAGTATTTGTAGGGTAATGGTGTTAGGGAAATTGACGGGATTGAAGGCCGATAAATCCCCAGGGCCTGATAATCTACATCCTAGGTGTAGTGTCCGTGTGTAGATAAAGACACTGAAGACAGGAGTTGGTTCATAGGTATTTACTAAGCAAGTCTGGGGGGGGGGGGGGGTTTCTAAAGGATATACACAATACACAGGCTTATATAGCCCAAGTGGCAATTACCGGCATTACGCACACCTGGGGCTCTTAAAGGCACATACACCATAATTG
The DNA here is from genome assembly GCF_052327205.1 of Somniosus microcephalus. NCBI lineage: Eukaryota > Metazoa > Chordata > Chondrichthyes > Squaliformes > Somniosidae > Somniosus > Somniosus microcephalus. Next base: position 388,247,137 of record NC_140988.1, on the reverse strand, counting down.
CTCTTAAAGGCACATACACCACAATTCCTCCCCTTCTAGCTAACTAGTACATCATATTTTAAGTAATTATTAATTACATGTTATATGCAAAATAATATACATTGCTGTATTAATTAATTATAAGTTAGTCTCTCAGGAGGCTTCCTGACTCGGTCCGGATAACGCCTCGGGGGTGTAGTAGTTTCTGGTGGTGTAGTAGGTTCTTCTGGCAAGGCTGATTCGGCTTGAAGGCCAGTGTCGGGTTCATCGGGCTCCAGTATCACCGGATCGGAGGTAGATATGGGTATCTCTACTTCATCGTTAGATGTATAGAGTGGTGGTGTAGGTTGTCCCTTTTCGGATGACTTGATGATTTGGTCAGCATGGCGCCTTATTATGCTGTCTCCGATGTCCACGGTATACATCAGTGGTCCTAATCGTGTGCAGATAGTTCCAGGCTGCCATTTCTCGGTACGGTAGTCCCGGGCCAAAACCGGTTGGCCTATCTGGAAGGCCCTAGTTGGCCTTTCATTCATGCCCTGAAACTGCCGGTTCTCCACGTCCCTTCGGATGTTGGGCTTGACCAAATCCAGCCGGCATCTTAGGTTTCTATTGTAGAACATCATGGCGGGAGTTTGGTTAGTAACCATATGCGTTGCATTCCTATATGCAAATAAGAAGTTATCCACCTTGTGCTGAAGTTTTATGTCTTCATTACCCATGGCCTTATTGAAGGTCTGGACAAACCTTTCAGCCAATCCATTGGTGGCGGGATGGTATGGGGCGGACGTGTAGTGCTTTACCCCATTGTTCTTTAAGAACTTTCTGAATTCTTCGGACACAAATTGCGGTCCATTATCAGAACATATCTGCTCCGGCAGCCCATTCCTGGCAAATATGGTCCTTAATACTGTGATGGTTTTTTCCGTGGTGGTGGAGGGCATCTTTATTACCTCCGGCCACTTGGAGTGTGCATCAACTGCGATTAAGAACATTGAGTCCATAAATGGACCAGCAAAGTCGATGTGCACCCTTTGCCAGGGAGATGAGGGCCACTCCCATGGATGTAGAGGGGCCTGTGGCGGAGCATTTTGGACCTTCTGGCATCCTAGGCAGCTCTTGGTCATGTCTTCGATGTCTCCATCGATACCTGGCCACCATACAAACGCCCTAGCTAGGTTCTTCATTTTCACTCCGCCCAGATGCCCCTTGTGAAGCTCATTTAGCACTTTATCCTGGAGTTTGGGTGGAATCACCACTCTGGATCCACACATCAAGGTTCCTCGGCACACTGACAGCTGTTCTCTTCTTTGCGAGAATGCTGGCAACAGTGGTTCGCCATGTGCTGGCCATCCCTTCACTGTTAAATCGTAGACCCGTGAGAGAGTAGGGTAATTTCTTGTCTCCCTTTCAATGGCAGAATTTGTCACCGGTAGACATTCCACTATGGTAGAGTGGAATATCTCTACTGGGTCTACTGTAGGTGCCTCTTCTATCGTTGGCAATGGTAGGCGTGATAAATCGTCAGCATTCCCATGCTGTTTTGACCCTTTGTATTCAATGTTGTATTGGTGTGCCCCTAGAAAAAGGGACCACCTCTGTAGTCTTTGTGCCGTCATAATGGGGACACCTTTTTTAGGGTTGAATATGGAGATGAGGGGTTGATGGTCAGTCAGCAAGGTAAATTTTTGTCCGTGTAGGTAATGGTTGAATTTCTTCACTCCCCATACCAGGCTGAGTGCTTCCCTGTCTATCTGGGCATAGTTACGCTCAGCTGAGTTCAATGAGCGTGACGCAAAAGCTATCGGCCGTTCCGAGCCATCAGGGAATCTATGGGACAATACCGCTCCTATGCCGTAAGGGGATGCATCGCACGCCAGTCTGATTGGTAGTGATGGGTTGTAATGAGCCAAAATTTTCTCGGATGTGATTAAGTCTTTACATTTATGGAAGGCACGTTTACAGTCTTCGTTCCATTTCCAAATCACTCCTGTCTGTAGAAGATCATTAAGAGGGTGTAGAATAGTTGATAAGTTCGGTAAAAATTTATGATAGTAATTTATTAATCCCAGGAATGACCTTAATTGTGAAACATTTTCAGGTGCTGGGGCTTTTATAACTGCTTCAATTTTTTCAGGTGACTTATGCAACCCTTCCTTATTAATTATATGGCCACAATATGATATCTGATTTTGGAAAAATTCGCACTTGGGGCGATTTGCTCGTAGGCCCCGTTCTTTCAGCCTAGTGAGCACCTGTTCCAAATTGGCAAGGTGCTCGTTGTCGTTTTCTCCTGTTATAAGGATGTCGCCTAGGTAGCATTGAGTCCCCGGAATCCCTTGCAGGACTTGCTCCATAGCTCTTTGCCAGATAGCTGGAGCTGATGCTATTCCAAAAACCAGTCGATTGTACTGGTACAGGCCTTTGTGTGTGTTTATTGTGAGATACTTTTTAGAGGTCTCCTCAACCTCCATCTGTAGATATGCCTGTGCCAAGTCAATTTTTGTGAAACGTTTCCCTCCGGATAGTGAGGCGAAAATATCTTCTATCCTCGGAAGAGGATACTGTACCGTGTGAAGGACCGGGTTTACAGTCACCTTAAAGTCCCCACAGATGCAAATTTTTTTCTGTTCCTCAGAGTTATTTTTCAATGTTTTTTTCATGACTGGAACGATGGGTGTTGCCCATTCGCTCCAATCTATTTTGGATAATACGCCTGCCTTTTCCAAATTCTTCAGCTCTGCCTCGACTGCCGGACGTATTGCCTTAAAAAATTTTGGAATTGCTGTATCTTCCACTTTTATTGAGGCGGTGATGCCTTTCAAGGTTCCTAGTTTCTCTTGAAACACTTCTTTGGCGTTGGCCAAGATGTCTTTTAATCGTTCAGGTATGATGTCATCATTGTTTTTTTCCTTACTGGTCACCGTCAGTGCCTGAATGGAGTGCCAGTCTAAACGTATCTTCCTTATCCATTCACGTCCCAACAACGGTGGACCACCATCTTGTAGAATGTATAAATACAACTTTTGTATTTCTTTGCCGTTGTATACCACAGGCACCCTTATTTTTCCTTTGGGGTAGACTTTCTGCCCCGTATATGTTTTTAAGATAATGGATGTGTCTTTTAGAGGTATATGCAAAAATAGCCTCTCGTAATCTCGTTGATTTATTACGGTTAGAGCTGATCCTGTATCTAGCTCCATTTTAACTGGGGACCCTGCTATTGTCAGGGTAACCCAAATGGTTTGGTAATCCTCTTTGGCAAGTACATTATGTAATTTGAGACAGCTTAGTTTCTTGTTTCCGGAGTCGCTATCGCTATTCTGGTCTTCGGAGCTATTGTCCGTCATCATTTGTACCTTCCTGTACTTTTCTTTATTGATTTTTTGTTTTCTGTCAGTGGATTTATTTTGTCCAGATTGGCATACCCGTGCAATGTGTCCAATCTTACCACATTGCCTGCATGCTTTGCCCTTGAACCAGCAGTCCCTCTGGTTATGGGTGGATCTGCCGCAGCGATAACATCTTCCGAACTCCTGTGTCATTTTATGGGTGCCGAAGTCCTGTGTCTTTTGTTGTATCTCTGCAGCTCCTTTTGCTGCTGCTTCGTATGATACAGCCATACTGAAAGCTTTGTCCAATGTTAAATCTTTTTCAGAAAGCAGTCTTTTTTGTGTTCCTTCACTTAAGAAACCGCAAACAAATTTGTCTCGAAGATAATCCGATAGTCCTGCTCCGAATTGGCAGTACTTTGATAGCTTTCTTAATTCGGTTAGGTAATCAGCGTTACTTTCATTCTTGTGTTGATTTCTCTTGAAGAACTTGAATCGTTCCGCTATCAGCAGCGGTGTTGGGTTTAAAGGCTCCTGCAGGGTATCAACAATTTCTTTAAAAGTCTTGTCCTTTGGTTTGGCTGGAGTGATTAAATTTCGTAACAGCCCGTATGTCTTCGCGCCCATTAAGTTCAGAAGTACTGAAGCTTTTTTTTCATCTGTTATTCCATTTGCAGTGCAATAAACCTCTACTCTTTCCACGTATGTGGTCCAATCTTCTATTTCGCCATCAAAAGCCTCAATATTACCAGATTTAGGCATTTCAGAAAAGATATGGCGCTTCCCGCGCTTTTTTTTTTTCTCTCTGTAGCAACGATATGGCGCTTCCCGCGCTTTCCCGCCGCTGCTACCGATAACAACGCTGTTTTACTGTGGTTTCCGTTTATTCACTGTTGGAGACTCGTTCCCGACGGAGGTCTAAACGCTGACCTGCTTGCCGCGCCGGCCGTCTCTCGAGTGCACCCTCCCAGTCAGTTATTGCTTGCCTCCGATTTCGCTGCCTGTCTCAGCTGTAGAGCCCGCCGCTGGAGCTCCAGCCTGACGCCCAGGAAGGATTAGCGCAGTACCTGTCACCAGCTTGGCCAGCTGGTGAAACCACAGTTTCTCTTACTTCCTTGAGTCTTCTGGACGCTGGAGGAATCGATGTCCTTGAGGTGCTGCCGAATTGCAGGTAAGTCCGTTTCCACTGCGGTTAAGAAGGCAAATGGTATGTTGGCCTTCTTAGCAAGAGGGTTTGAGTACAGGAACAAGGATGTCTTGCTGCAGTTGTACAGGGCCTTGGTGAGACCACATCTTGAGTATTGTGTGCAGTTTTGGTCACCTTATCTGAGGAAGGATGTTCTTGCCATGGAGGGAGTTCAGCGAAGATTCACCAGGCTGATACCTGGGATGGCAGGAATGATGTATGAGGAGAGATTGGGTCGATTGGTCTTATACTCGCTCTACTTTAGAAGAATGAGAGGGGATCTCATTGAAACTTATAAAATTCTAACAGGACTAGACAGACTAGATGCAGGAAGGATGTTCCCGATGGTCGGGGAGTCCAGAACCAGGGGTCACAGTCTATGGATAAGGGGTAAGCCATTTAGGACCGAGATGAGGAGGAATTTCTTCACCCAAAGAGTGGAGAACCTGTGGAATTCTCTACCACAGAAGGCAGTTGAGGCCAATTCATAGAAACATAGAAGATAGGAGCAGGAGTAGGCCATTCGGCCCCTCGAGCCTGCTCTGCCATTCAATGAGATCATGGCTGATCATCCAAATTCAGTACCCTGTCCCTGCCTTCTCCCCATATCCCTTGATCCCTTTAGCTTTAAGAAATATATCCAACTCTTTCTTGAATATATTTAATGAACTGGTCCCCACCGCCCTCTGTGGCAGAGAATTCCACAGGTTCACCACTCTCTGGGTGAAGAAATTCCTCCTCATTTCAGTCCTAAATGGCTTACCCCTTATCCTCAGACTATGACCTCTGGTTCTGGACTCACCGGCCATCGGAAACATCCTTCCTGCATCTAGTCTGTCCAGGCCTGACAGAATTTTATAGGTCTCGATGAGTTCCCCTCTCAATCTTCTAAACTCCAGTGAGTATAAGCCCAATCGACACAATCGCTCCTCATACGTCATTTCTGCTATCCCAGGTATCAGCCTGGTGAATCTTCGCTGCACTCCTTCCATGGCAAGAACGTCCTTAAATATATTCAAGAAGGAGTTGGATATATTTCTCAAGGCTAAAGGGAGAAAGCACGGACAGGGTACTGAATTTGGATGAACAGCCATGATCTCATTGAATGGCAGAGCAGGCTCGAGGGGCCGAATGGCCGACTCCTGCTCCTATCTTCTATGTTTCTATGTAAGTGGGGGCTCCTCTCCAAGCGCTCACATGACCATGCCACTGCAAAGCCTCAGTCAGAGCCCCACCAGAGTCCTCACCCAACTGAGATCGGCGTGTCAACCCCTGCACAGCCGCAGGAGCAGCAGACTGTTGCCGAGCCCTCACAGGTTCGCAACCCCAGAGGACACCCACCAAAGGTGTCATAGAAACATAGAAACATAGAGATAGGAACAGGAGTAGGCCATTCGGCCCTTCGAGCCTGCTCCGCCATTCAATGAGATCATGGCTGATCTTCGTCTGAGATCATAGCTGATCTTACCAGTTCAGTACCCCGTCCCCGCCTTTTCTCCGTAACCCTTAATCCCCTTAGCCTTCAGAAATATATCCAATTCTCTCTTGAAAATATTTATTGAATTAGCCTTCACAGCCCTCTGTGGCAGGGAATTCCACAGGCTCACCACTCTTTGAGTGAAGAAATTCTTCCTCATCTCTGTTTTAAATGATTTGCCCGCTATTTTTAGACTGTGGCCCCTGGTTCTGTGCTCCCCGGCCATTGGAAACATTCTCTCTGAATTCAGCCTGTCCAGGCCTGCCATAATTTTATATGTTTCGATGAGATCCCCTCTCAATCTTCTAAACTCCAGTGAGTACAAGCCCAAACTATTTAATCTCTCTTCGTAGGTCATTCCCGCCATTCCAGGTATCAGCCTGGTGAATCGCCGTTGCACTCTTTCCATGGGAAGAACATCCTTCCGCAGATGGGGCGACCAAAACTGTACACAATACTCCAGATGCGGTCTCACCAGCACCTTGTACAGCTGTAGTAAGGTATCCCTATTCCTATACTCGAACCCCCTTGATATGAAGGCCAACATACCATTTGCCTTCTTAATCGCCTGTTGCACCTGCATGCTCTCCTTCAGTGACTGGTGCACAAGAACACCCAGGTCCCTCTGCACTTCCCCATCTCCCAATCTATTGCCATTTAGATAATAATCTACCCTCCTGTTTTTACCCCCAAAGTGGATAACCTCGCATTTATCCACATTATAGTGCATCTGCCACGTATCCGCCCATTCCCCCAACCTGTCCAAATCGCACTGTAGCCTCCTGACATCCTCATCAGAGCCCACCCCTCCTCCTAGTTTAGTGTCGTCAGCGAATTTGGAAATATTGCATCCAATTCCCTGATCCAGATCATTTATATATATTGTGAACAGCTGGGGTCCCAGGACAGATCCTTGCGGCACCCCGCTGGTCACTGCCTGCCACTCCGAAAACGAGCCGTTTATTCCAACTCTCTGTTTTCTATCCGCCAGCCAGTTCTCTATCCACGTTAATACTTTGCCCCCAATCCCATGAGCCTTAATTTTGCATGATAATCTTTTGTGTGGAACCTTATCGAAGGCTTTCTGGAAGTCAAGGTACACCACATCCACTGGCTCTCCCCCATCTATTTTACCAGTTACTTCCTCAAAAAATTCCAGCAGATTAGTCAAACACGATTTACCCTTTGTAAATCCATGTTGACTCTGTCCGATCCTTTCCCCATTTGTCAAGTGCTCCGCTATTTTATCCTTAATAATGGACTCTAGCATTTTGCCCACAACCGATGTAAGGCTTACTGGTCTATAATTCCCTGCTTTCTCTCTACCCCCCTTTTTAAATATTGGGGTAACATTAGCTACCCTCCAATCCACGGGTACTGTTCCCGAGTCAATGGAGTTCCGGAAGATGATCCTTAGAGCATCTGCTATCTCCAGGGCCACCTCCTTAAGTACCCTAGGATGTAGTTTATCAGGCCCCGGGGATTTGTCGGCCTTCAGTCCCCTCAACTTACCCAACACCATATCCCTAGAGATACTAATTTCTGTCAGCTCCTCCCTCTCATTAGTCCCTATGTTTGCCGATATTCCTGGGAGGTTATTTGTGTCCTCCTTTGTGAATACAGAACCAAAGTATGAGTTTAATTGGTCTGCCATTTCCTTATTCTCCATTATATATTCTCCCGAATCGGACTGCAAGGGGCCGACTTGGGATTTTACCAGTCTTTTCCTCCTGATATACCGATAAAAGCTTTTGCAGTCTGTCTTTATGTTTGCTGCAAGTTTACTTTCGTATTCTATTTTCCCCTTCCTGATTAATCCCTTTGTCCTCTTTTGCTGTATCCTGTACTGCCCCCAATCTTCCGGTCTGGTGCTTTTTTTTGCCAGTTGATATGCCCTTTTTTTTGATTTTATGCTGTCCCTAATTTCCCTCGTTATCCACGGTTGAGTCACCTTTTTAGGTTTATTTTTATGCCAAACCGGTATAAACATGTTCTGGAATTCTTCCATTCTATCTTTGAATGCTTGCCATTGTCTATCCACTGTCAATCCCCCCAGAAACACCACCCAATCAATCTTACCCAATTCCCGTCTCAGACCCTCGTAATTCCCTTTATTTAAGTTCTGGACCTTAGTCTCTGATTCAATTTCCTCACTCTCCATCTCGACTGAGAGCTCGATCATATTATGATCGCTCTGACCCAAGGGGCCTCGTACAAGAAGATTGCTGATAAGTCCCTTCTCATTGCACAATACCCAGTCTAAAATGGCCTGATCTCGAGTCGGCTCCTCGACATATTGGTCCAGATAACCGTCCCGAAAACATTCCAGGAATTCCTCCTCCTCAGAATTTTTACTAATTTGGGTAGTCCAATCAATATGTAAATTAAAGTCACCCATGATGACAGCTGTGCTCTTATCGCACGCTTCTCTAATTTCCCTTTTTATGCCTTCCCTCACCTCCATATTACTATTTGGAGGCCTATATATCACACCCACTAACGTTTTCCTCCCCTTGCTATTTCTCATTTCTACCCATACAGATTCCGTTTCATCCGAGTTAATATCCTTCCTTTCCATTGCATTAATCCCCTCCTTTACCAGCAATGCTACCCCACCTCCCCTACCTTTTTGCCGATCCTTCCTAAATATTGTATATCCCTGGATGTTAAGTTCCCAGCCTTGCCCACCCTGCAGCCACGTTTCTGTAATCCCAATCAAATCATACTTGTTTACCTCTATTTCCACAACTAATTCATCCACCTTGTTCCTAATGCTTCTAGCATTAAGATACAAAGCCTTCAGGCTTGCTTTTTTCACACTCTCATTATGAATTAGTTTGGCCCTTTGTGTTTCTCTCCTTTGCTTATTGCTTCTCACCTTTCTACCATCTATTTCTGACTTCATATGACTTCCCTCTTTTCCACTACCTAGGTTCCCATCCCCCTGCCAAATTAGTTTAAATCCTCCCGAACCGCCCTAGAAAATATTACCCCGAGGACATCGGCTCCCTCACAGTTCAGGTGTAGACCGTCCCCTTGGTACAGGTCACTCCTCCCCAAGAACTGGTTCCAATGCCTCAAGAATTTAAATCCCTCTCCCTTGCACCACTGCTCAAGCCACGTATTTAGCTTATCTATCTTACTCTCTCTAAACTTATTAGCTCGTGGCACTGGTAGCAATCCAGAGATTACTACCTTTGAGGTCCTACTTTTCAATTTAGCTCCTAACTCCCTAAATTCAGCTTGTAGGACCTCCTCCCTCTTTTTACCTACATCGTTGGTACCTACATGTACCACGACAACTGGCTGATCCCCCTCCCCCTTCAGAATGCTCTGCACCCGCTCCGAGACATCCTTGACCCTTGCACCAGGGAGGCAACATACCATCTTGGAGTCTCGGTCTCGGTCACAGAAACTCCTATCTATCCCCCTTACAATTGAATCCCCTATCACTATAGCCCTATCCCTCTTTTTCCCGCCCTTCTGTGCAGCAGAGCCAGTCATGGTGCCCTGAACCTGGCTGCTGGTGCCTTCCCCTGATAAGTCATCTCCCCCAACAGTACCCAAAACGGTAAACCTGTTTTGGAGGGAGATGACCGCAGGTGACTCCTGCACTACCTTCCTGCCTTTACCCTGCCTTTTGGTCACCCATTTACTGTCTGAGCTAGCCTTTACCTGCGGTGTGACCAACTCACTGAATGTGCTATCCACAACATCCTCAGCATCGCGTATGCTCCAGAGTGTCGAGACAGGAGCAGCAAGAAAGTGGGCAAGGGGCCTCCACATGTGCTGAAGCCACAGGGGAAGCACCACGTAGGAGCATGCGTTAAGAGAAAGATACTGCACAATAGTCACAAGGGTAGTCACTTGGGTGAAATGTGTTTATTTTTTAAATGCCATCAGTTGGTTATTGTAAATAAAAATTCTGATGGCAACTGCTGCAGTTGTGGCATGTGTCATTTTGCAAATGGGCCTTCCACATTGAGGGCTTAGGATTACTTGCAATTGTCAGTATGGTGGTCAGAGTGCTAGGAACCCTTTGGTTCTTGGCCATTGTCGATGCTCTGGTAAGAAGCTGTGAGGCAAAAGTGTTTGATTGGCTAGGCTAAGCAAATCTGGCAAAGATGAGTGCGTTCCTTGCATCCCGGGCAGCAATGTTCTCGCATACTGCTGCCGCTGGTTGATGGGCCTCTGCAAGATGATCATTTTCGCTCTCCTCCTCCTCCTCCTCATCCTCATCTGAGGAGGATATGTGAAGAGCCACTTGGTCCGCAGGAATCTGCAAGCCACGACACTGTGCCATGTTGTGAAGTGCATAACAAACCACGACGATTCTGGAGACCCTGGCTGCTGAGTACTGCAGGGCTCTACCTGATCTATCCAGGCATCTGAAGCGCATCTTCAGCATGCCGATGGTTTGCTTGATTATGGATCTGGTGGAAATGTGGCTGTAGTTGTAGCTCTCCTCAGCTTCCTCAACGGCGTCATTAGCCACGTCTTCAGGGGATAGCCCTTGTCTCCAAGTAGCCATCCGTTAAGTTGGTCTGGCGGACTGAAGAGTGGAGGCATACTAGACTGGCGCACTATGAAGGAGTCATGGCAACTGCCAGGGTATTTGGCACAAACATGCAAAATTTCCTTCGTGGTCACACACCAGCTGCACGTTGAGGGAGTGGAAGCCCTTGCGGTTGACAAAAATACCTGGATTACGATGGGGTGCCTTAAGGGCCACGTGTGTGCAGTCAATGATGCCCTGCACCCTTGGAAAGCCTGCCAGATTAGCTAATCCAACCTCACGCGCCGTGACACTTGCTTGATCCTTGGAGAAATGGATGTGATTGTGCGCGATGGCAAAGAGGGCATCGGTTACCTGCATGATGCAAGTGTGTGCGGCCGCCTGGGAGATGCCGCTGATGTCTGCTGCTGATCCCTGGAATGAGCCTGAAGCAAAAAAGTTGAGTGCGATGGTGACTTTGACGGCCACTGGTAAGGGGTGTCCACCTGGTCCTCTGGGCTCCAGGTCTTGCTGCAGTATTGCGCAGATGTCACCCACTACCTCTCGCGAAAGTCGGAGCCGCCTTTGGCACTGCTGCTCACTCATGTTGAGGTAGCTGATCCTCTGTCTGTAGACCCTGTTTGGGGGTAGCTCCTGCACCGATGGGCTTCCATGCGCTGGCCCCTTCTGGTCTGTGCAGCTTCAGGTGGGTGAGCAGCAGCTTGGAGCTCCTGTTGGTGCTGCTGTTGTTCAGGGTTCTGTTGCTGCTGCGGCTGGTCTTCGTCCTCATCTGATGTCCAGGAGGAAAGGAAATAAATGGTTCCCATGCTGGTAGATGCCTCAGTTGAGGAAGCGCTCAGTCAAGGTGGCGAGAGGGGTTTCCCAGGAGGTCACACTGGAGATGGGTGTCAGGCTCCAAACTTCCACAGCTATGGTTATGCCTTCCAAAAGTTCCCCCAGACCTGAGACAACAAAGTCCTGCCACCTGCAAATGATGACTGATCAAATCTCCTATTTAATGGTGGAGCTGCAGCTGATAGTCAGCAATCCAATTGTGCTCCCGCCAGGTTTCACTGTCGTATTTCAGAGGAGACGTGAATCACGTGGGAAACGTGTTAAAATCAGAAAGGCCTCTCAAAATAGGATTATAGAGGCAATTTAGTGGTTGTTAAGGGCCTTAAGGGCCTATCCCGCCTCTTGGAGGCGGGACGGAGACGGGATCAGAAACCACGCATTTGGGAAAATTGCTTAGAGGCGGGATCGGGCCCACCCGCCACTTTTTGCAATTTTAACACCCCACACACCTCCATTCCCACCTCCTCGGGCCTGGCAAAATCCAGCCCCATGACTCTAAGTTAAAGATAGTATTAGATCAAAGGAAGAGGCTTATAATGTTGCCAAAAAGAGCAGTGAGCCTGAGGATTGGGAGGATTTTAGAATTCAGCAAAGGAGGACCAAGAAATTCATAAAGAAAGGGAAAATAAAATATGAGAGTAAACTACCGAGAGACATAAAACAGAGTGTAAAAGCTTCGATACATACGTAAAAAGGAAAAGATTAGCAACAGTAAATGTGGGTCCCTTACAGGCTGAGACAGGAGAAATTATAATGGGGAATAAGGAAATGGCAGAGAAATTAGATAGGGCTTTAAACTAAAAAAGCAGGGGGGGGAGAGATGGGTCATGTAAGGGGAAATTTAGAAATCTAAAGAGAAAGGCCAAGGCAATAGAGCAGTGTAGCGATTTGGGTAAAAATAAGCAGAGTGTGACAGGAAGGGACAGAGAGTTTAATGGCAGCAGTGCAGCAGAGAATAAGGTCAAAGCAGGGAATAATGGTAAAACATTTAGATTAAAGGCTCTTTATCTGAATACACGAAGCATTCATAACAAGATAAATGAACTAGTGGCACAAATAGAGATAAATGGGCTTGATTTAATAGCCATTACAGAGACGTGGTTGCAAGGTTGGAATCTAAATGTTCCAGGGTACTTGACATTTCGAAAAGACAGGCAGAATGGAAAAGAAGGGAGGGTAGCCCTGATAATAAAGGATGCCATAAGGACAGTATAGAGAAAGGATCTCAGCTCGGAAGATCAGGAAGTAGAATCAGTATGGGTGGAGATAAGGAATAACCAGGGGCAGAAAACACTGGTGGGAGTAGTATATAGGCCCCCTAACAGTAGCTATACCGTTGGACAGAATATTAATCAAGAAATAGTAGGAGCTTAATCGTGGGGGAATTTAATCTTCATATAGACTGGACAAATCAAAGTGGCAAAGTTAGTCTGGAGGACGAGTTCATGGAATGCATACGGGACAGTTTCCTGGAACAATACGTCATGGAACCAACCAGGGAACAGGCTATTTTAGATCTTGTATTGTGTAATGAGACAAGGTTACTTAGCAATCTCATGGTAAAGAATCCTCTGGGGCAGAGTGATCATAATATGATAGAATTTCACATGAAGTTTCAGAGAGACTTGCGTAAGTCAGGAAAGAGAGTCTTAAACTTAAATAAAGCTAATTACATAGGTATGAGGTGTGAGTTGGCTAAGGTAGATTGGAAAAATAGATTAAAAGGTATGGCGGTAGATAAGCAGTGGCTAGCATTTAAAGAAATATTTCATAATTCTCAACAAAAATACATTCCATTGAGAAACAAAAACTCCACGGGAAAATGATCCATCCGTGGCTAAGTAAAGAAGTTAAGGATAGCATTAGATTGAAAGAAGAAGCTTATAATGTTGCGAAGAATAGTAGTAAGCCTCAGAATTGGGAGCTTCAGAAACCAGCAAAGGAAGACCAAATAATGGATAAAAAGGGAAAAAATAGAATGAGAGAGAAAACTAGCAAGAAATACAAAACCAGGTTGCAAGAGCTTCTAAAAGTATGTAAAAAGGAAGAGAGTAGCAAAAGTAAACGTTGGTCCCTTAGAGGCTGAGACAGGAGAAATTATTATGGGGAATAAGGAAATGGCAGAAACGTTAAACAAATATTTTGTATCTGTCTTCACAGTAGAAGACACAAAAAGCATACCAAAAATGGTGGGGAACCGAGGGTCTAATGAGGGTGAGGAACTTAATGTAATTAATATAAGTAGAGAAAAAGTACTAGAGAAACTAATGGGACTAAAATCCAACAAATCCCCTGGACCTGACGGCCAACATCCCAGGGTTCTAAAAGAGGTGGCTGCAGAAATAGTGGATGCATTGGTTTTGATCTTCCAAAATTCCCTAGATTCTAGAATGGTCCCAGCGGATTGGAAGGTAGCAAATGTAACACCGCTATTCAAGAAAGGAGGGAGAGAGAAAACAGGGAACTACAGGCCAGTTAGCCTGACATCAGTCGTCGGGGAAAATGCTGGAATCCATTGTTAAGGAAGTGGTGTCAGGGCACTGAGAAAATCATAACATGATTAGGCAGAGTCAACATGGTTTTATGAAAGGGAAATCGTGTTTGACAAATTTATTAGAGTTTTTTGAGGATGTAACTAGCAGGGTAGATAAAGGGGAACCAGTGGATGGAGTATATTTGGATTTCCAAAAGGCATTCGATAAGGTGCCACAAAAAAAGTCTATTACACAAGATTAGGGCTCATGGGGTTGGGGGTAATATAGTAGCATGGATAGAGGATTGGTTAACGGACAGAAAACAGAGAGTAGGGATAAACAGGTCTTTTTCAGGTTGGCAGGCTGTAACTAGTGGGGTGCTGCAAGGATCAGTGTTGGGGCCTCAGCCATTTACAATCTATATTAATGATCTACATGAAGGGACTGAGTGTAATGTAACCAAGTTTGCTGACAATACAAAGCTAGGTGGGACAGTAAGCTGTGAGGAGAACTCAGAGTCTGCAAAGGGATATAGATAGACTGAGTGAGTGGGCAGTAAGGTGGCAGATGGAGTATAATGTGGGGAAATGTGAGGTTATTCACTTTGGTAGGAAGAATAGAAAAACAGAATATTTTTTAAATATTCAAGGAAACTTTCAAATGTTGGTGTCTAGAGAGATTTGGGTGTCCTCGTGCAAGAAACACAGAAAGCTAGCATGCAGGAACAGCAAGCAATTAGGAAGGCAAATGGCATGTTGGTCTTTATTGCAAGGGGGTTGGAGTATAACAGTAAGGAAGTCTTGCTCCAATTGTACAGGGCCTTGGTGAGACCACACCTGGAGTACTGTGCACAGTTTTGGCCTCCTTATCTAAGGAAGAATATACTTAATAACAGCTCGACGCTCCGCTCGACACCCCGAGACACCGCGCCAGATGGCAGAGACCCCCACGCTCGACGCTCCGCTCGAAGGCCCGAGACTCCGCGCCGGACGGCAGAGACCCCCGCGCTCGAAGCTCCGCTCGACGCCCCGAGACTCCGCGGCGGACGGCAGAGATCCCAGCTCTCGACGCTCTGCTCGATGCCCCGAGACCCCCGTGCTTGACGCCCCGAGACCACCCCCGCTCGACACCGACGACCCGAGAGCCCCACTCGATGCCCTCGCTCACTTCTGTATGAAGTGAGGCTGATGGATTCACCCAATTTCTCACTTACTTGGGCACAGAGTCCGTGCAAATCCTGGAGTAACGGCAGAAATGGTTATTTATGCCATTTCTCTGGGATTTCAGAGTTACGGGAGAGTTTCAAAAGCTCCCACGGAATTTCTATCCCAAAATACCTTATTTATGGCAATGGTGAAAGCAGCGTCCACCTTGGCCTCCAACTCCTCTGGAGAATAGTAACAGAAGAGATTTGTTCCCTGTAACACGCAATACATCCTGGTCCAGTTGTGTAGTTCACCCACCATCTGCTGCAACACAGGAGAAATAGAACAGATTAAACAGGACCCTTAGGGAGAGGCAGAGAGAGACAGACAGACAGACAGCAAGAGCGAGAGAGTGAGACAGAGAGAGAGCGAGCGAGCGAGACAGAGAGAGAGAGTGCGAGAGAGCGAGAGACGGGGAGAGCGAGCGAGAGAGCGGGACGGAGCGAGCGAGAGCGGAACGGAGCGAGAGAGAGAGAGCGGGACGGAGCGAGCGAGCGGGACGGAGCGAGAGAGAGACAGAGCAGGACGGAGCGAGAGAGAGAGAGAGAGAGAGAGCGGGACAGAGCGAGAGAGAGAGAGTGAGCGAGAGAGCGAGAGCGAGCGAGAGCGAGAGAGCGAGAGCGAGCGAGAGCGAGAGACGGGGAGAGCGAGCGAGAGAGCGGGACGGAGAGAGAGAGTGCGAGACGGAGAGAGTGTGAGACGGGGAGAGAGAGAGAGAGCGCGCGAGACGGAGAGAGAGAGAGAGCAGGACGGAGCGAGAGAGAGAGAGAGCGGGACGGAGAGAGAGAGAGCGAGACGGAGAGAGAGTGAGACGGAGAGAGAGAGAGAGAGAGAGAGAGAGAGAGAGCGAGACGGAGAGAGAGAGCGAGACGGAGAGAGAGAGCGAGACGAAGAGAGAGAGAGAGAGAGAGCGTGCGGGGGCGGACCTGCGGGAAACGAGGCAATGGCGAGGCTTAAAAGAGCAGCGAGGACCAGGTAGGCCTCAGAGCGGCGGCGGACCGGCAGGAAACGAGGCGGCAGCAAGGCTTAAAAGCGGCGGCGAGGACCAGGTAGGCTGACTAATCTCCAATCTCAGAGGGAGGGAGAGAAGTAAAAAGTAATCGAAGTGTGATGTCACCAGAAAGCAGGTAAGTGATTGGTTGGTGAGTATTTCTCTCTTTTTTAAACTTAAACTCTGTGGTTTACAGTCTCTAAAGTCTCTGTGGTGTAGTGGGGACTGTTTGTAAACCAGGGCCCTTAAATATAACATTTAACTGTAGTGTAATTGGTGGGATTGATTTGATTTAATTTAGTTTCAATTAATTAAAGGGTAAGTCATGGCAGGAGAGCCCGGCCCCGTGGTATGCTCCTCCTGCGCTATGTGGGAAATCAGGGACACTTACTGTGTCCCTGACAACTATGTGTGCAGGAAGTGTGTCCAGCTGCAGCTACTGGCAGACTGCATTGCGGTGCTGGAGCTGCGATTGGATACATACTGCACCATTCGCGATGCTGAGGACGTCATGGATATCACGTTTAAGCAGTTGGTCACACCGCAGGAAAAGGTTGGACAGGCAGAAAGGGAATGGGTGGCCAACAGGCAGAGTAGTCGGCGCAGGCAGGTAGTGCAGGAGTCCCCTGTGGACATCTCCCTCTCAAACAGATATACCACTTTGAATACCGTTGAGGGGGGTGGCTTACCAGGGGAAGGCAGCAGCAGCCAACTTCCTGGCACCAGGGGTGGTTCTGCTGCACAGGACGGGAGGAAAAAGAGCGGGAGAGCTATAGTAATAGGGGATTCTATTGTAAGGGGAATAGATAGGCGTTTCTGTGGCCGCAAACGAGACTCCAGGATGGTGTGTTGCCTCCCTGGTGCAAGGGTCAAGGATGTCTCAGAGCGGCTGCAGAACATTTTGGAAGGGGAGGGTGAACAGCCAGCATATAGGTACCAACAATATAGGTAAAAAACGGGATGAGGTCCTAAAAGCTGAATATAGGGAGTTAAGAGGTAAATTTAAAAATAGGACCTCAAAGGTACTAATCTCAGGATTGCCACCAATGCCACGTGCTAGTCAGATTAGAAGTAGAAGGATATTTCAGATGAATACGTGGCTAGAGGAATGGTGCGAGGGTGAGGGATTCAAATTTCTGGGACATTGGAACAGATTCTGGGGGAGGTGGGACCAGTTCAAACCGGACGGTTTGCACCTGGGCAGGGCCAGGACCGATGTCCTAGGGGGTGTTTGCTAGTGCTCTGGGGGAGGGTTTAAACTAAAATGGCAGGGGGTTGGGAACCTGAGCAGGGAGACAGAGGAAAGGGAAACAAGGATAAAAGCAAAAGATAGGAAGGAGAAAAACAAAAGTGGCAGTCAGAGAAATCAACAGTTTAAATCAAACATGGCCACAGTAAATAATTATTCTAATAAGTCTAAGAGCGTTAAAAAAACAAGCCTGAAGGCTTTGTGTCTTAATGCGAGGAGCATTCGTAATAAGGTGGATGAATTAGCTGCGCAAATAGAGGTAAACAGATATAATTTGATTGGGATTACGGAAACATGGCTCCAGGATGGCCAAGGCTGGGAACTCAACATCCAGGGGTATTGAATATTCAGGAATGATCGGCAAAAAGGAAAGGGAGGTGGGGTAGCATTGCTGGTTAAAGAAGGGAATAACGCAATTGTAAGGAAGGATATTAGCTCTGATGATGTGGAATCTATATGGGTAGAACTGAGAAATACCAAGGGGGAGAAAACGTTAGTGGAAGTGGTATATTGAGGAAATCTACATGATATAAGGGGTTAATTTCAAGTGCTTGCTGGGTAAAAGTTTTCAGACTTGACACAGGTAAAGAGTCGATGTGTAACTAGAGCTATTGCACGAACCTGGATTACAGCCAAGAACAGATGTCTGCCCACCTAATAAGAATGTAGAAGTGAAACAATGGGTTCCGTTTGATTTACCCAGTGACCTGATAACTTGCGACCGTAAGCAAACCTAGCCTCCCAATACATGATTAAGATTAAAGAGGACCTCCGGTTACACGATTCATGCCCTGTTATAGATTAACGGTTGACTTATGTGTCCAGGATCCTTCTGTCAATATGTCATAAGACCTGATGATTAATCTAAAATGTATCCTGATTGAGGAACAAAGGAATGTCAATCAAACTTGTTTGTTACACTGTATAAATATGGAACGCTTACGCCGTATCATTGGAATAGTAGCCTCACCCCTTGAGTAGAGGTGCTGATTCCCCTTGCAAGCGAAATAAAAGGCCTGTCCGTCTGACGAATCCAAGAGTGTATTGAGTCATTACCCAGAGCTAAGGAAAAAGGCACTTCTACAATTTGGAGGTTCCACCGAGATGGCTTGCTGTACCAATTGGTGAGTTAACAGACGCCGAGTATGTTGCTCGGTTAGGAAAAATCCCATCGGCCGAAGGTGGTGTTTTGCCACATTTTTGGGACTTTCCCTGCCAGAAGCATAGCTGCGCATAGTCTGTTTATTCCATTGGACAGTACTGCCATCGGGTAATTGACTCACAAGGTTCGGAGGTTAAACTGCCGTTGTGACTGCTTCCCTTTCAGAAACGGAACAGAGGATCAGCCATGAGGCGCTGACGCCCCGCGAACTGGATCGTGCAGAAAAGGACTGTATAAAGGTACCAGAGAGAGAAGGTTAAGTCAGGAATTTGATTAACTAAGGAGCTAGCGATTTACTGGAAATTGCACTAGCAAGGTTCCATAAAGGGAGTAGGGTAGAAGGAGAGCGAGTGGGTGAAGTTAGTTGGGACAAATTGAAGGCCCTTTTTGCTAAAGATTTGGCTAAAGGGAGTAGGGTAGAGGGAAGAAGAGTGGGCGATTGTCTGAAACACAGTGTCAATGTTTAATGTTTATGAGAGTGAGTATTTAACTACTTGTTATTATCAATCAACTTCATCCAGTAAGGCTGCATAGGTTGGTGATTTAGTAACACTTTGGTTGTTGTTTAACAAGTGTATTGTTTATTGTCATATGTATTAATGTTTAGTCATGTCTGATCTGTAGCGGCGTCCCACGCAGATCATAGTGTGTTACGGAATTGTTGTATGTTTTAACTAAAATATTTAAGCTGAAAAAAAAACTGCAGAAGGGGTTGGAAAAGACCCAAGCCGGGGAAGTGAGTCCCGCGGCAGAATGTATTGTTGAGAAAATAGTGATGTCTTTTACATGATCCACTAAGCTATTGTGGATTCAGTATTTTCCCCAGTTAGAAATACCTTCCACGAGGGTTGAGAACCCTCGAGTTTTAAAGCATAAGGATATGTCTTAATGTGTTGTAAATATTTTTTTAAAAACCCTTGCTGCAGTCAGTTGACTAAATTCAGTCGGGAAGTGCTGAGTTTCAGTCGCCTAGCCTCAGGCCGGTTATTAAGAGGGCAAATGCCCCACGTGAAGGCCGGGACCATAAAGTAGGCGCCGAAACTCTAAAGGCACTCGGAGTGACAAATGGTCAAGGACTTTGTGACACTGATTTGAAGTAAAGACCAAGAAGATTGGATGTGACTGTAATTTTGATACGTATGTATAGTTTATTAATCTGATCTGTAGGGGCGTACAACGCAGATCACGGATTGTCACGGGAGTTTAGATTGTTTTAAGTGAACCATTTAAGCTGCTAAAATGGGTGCTAGCACCAGTAAGCCACCCGAGAAAGGCATGCCAGCAGCCTTTATGCTAAAGAACTGTAGTCAATCATCCATTGATCACCTACCAAATTGGTCCAAATGGACTGTAAATAAGACTAGACCCTTTCCCTCAGATGGTTCATTTAACATAGAAAGAATTACTTGCCTCGAGGAATGTTTAACGGACAAGAGAGAAATAGAGAACAGCCAGATAAAAAGACTGCCTCTATGTTTGTTGAGTCAGAAAAAAAAAAGATTACCCCGAAGAAATACCTTTCTCCTCTATTATGGTAGGATAACAAGGTAACTATAGAAGGATGAATAGAGGGGAATATAGAGGAAGATGTGGTAGAGTAAGAGGGTATGGACGATCTGGTAATTGTTACAATTGCGGACAATCCGGACATTGGGCAAACCAATGCCCTGCGAAAAATCGTCAGAACCAAACCTCCAATAATGGACCTCCGTTAGAGAATAAAGGTCCTAATTTCACTGTCCATAACCCTTTTTCGGACCAGTCAGGAGGTTACCCTACAAACGGACAGGGATTTAGGAGAAATAGAGATCAGAATTACTGACTGACACCAGCAGCCCCAGGCGCCACAGACCACCAAATGCCCGTTGTTTCTTTAAATTCACGCAGCGAACCTGAAATTAAAATGCAAATAGCTGGGAGACCTATGTCATTTTAGTAGGTACAGGAGCAACCTTTTCGGTGTTAGGGAAAGGATATTCTGAAGGAATGCCTATTAATGGGAAAAAGACCCCGATAGCTGGATTGGCTGGAATACTACAACGCTTGAATCAATCGACTCCCCTCACAGTAAAAGTAGAAGAATTTGAGGAAGAACACTCCTTTCTGTTATCAGGAGATGTCTCTATGAATTTATGTGGAAGAGACTTGCTGTGCAAAATGAATGCTACAATCATTTGCTCCCCATCAGGAGTAACGGTAGAAATCCAAGTAGATAAGGCATATGCGTACCCAGTAACAGAAATAAAACACCCTGTTCTTTACGCATGGGAAATTGCCGACCCAAGTTTGAGTCCCAAACTTGTCAGTCTGTTAGGAGCGTGGGGATTCGTTACAAGCTCCATAAAACAGTACCAGGAATCCCTGAAACTAGGGAAATGGCATTCAAAATTGCACTGCACGGCCTGCTATGACAAAACAGGACAAGATTATCAGCCGTTTTTAAATTTAAAATACCTCCTAACTATTAGACTGCACAGCCCTATAAAGTTACAATTAATCCAGCTGCACCATTACCCAAAAGGTCACAGTATCCATTGTCAGAGAAAGCAGAAAAAGGAATTGAGCCAGTGATGGAATCATTGTTAAAACAGGGAGTTAACGCCGGATAGAATAAAGGTCGTTTGCAACACATCGTTGCCAAAAACTAAAAGAGAAATGAAGCATTTTCTAGGAATGACTGGCTATTGTAGACAATGGATATTGAACTATTCAGAAATAACCAGACCACTATTGGACATGAGCATGACAAATTTGGAAAATTCACGGTTACCTGACTTCCTCGGGAACCCAGATTAAAAATGCACAAGAAGTGCAAAATCTTTTACTAGCTATTCAGAGATGTAAACAGATTGCAATTATTAAGTGCCAAGCGCACACGGGGCATTTGGACAAGGTTGCGCTTGGAAACGCTGCTGCAGATAGCGCTGCTAAGTCAGTAGCTATATCAAGTACTGAACGACAAGTTTCAGCCTTCCCTGTTAGAGAAAAGCCAGAGATACCGCAGCCCCCGTCCTTAGATGATGTGCTGACCCATCAAGATAGGGCCAGTTCTGATGAAGTAAAGGAATGGGTTGTCAATCATTGTTTTAAAAAAAAACACTGACTGCTTATGGGTTCATCATGACGGCCGCATGGTGGCACCCAAATCATTACTATCACCAATTGCCCGATGTGTTCATAAATTCACCCATGCGGGCAAAGGGGGGATGGCGGACTATATCCTCAAGACCTGGTATGCACCAGGAATCTCAAAGTTGGCAAAACAAATATGCGAAAATTGTACTATCTGCCAGACCATGAATGCAGGGAAAATAAAGAAGGTACAGCCCGCATCCCACCCAAACCCCATGGGCCCTTTTGTACACTTGCAAATGGATTTTATTGAACTACCTGTGTGTATGAACTTTAAATATGTATTAGTTATTGTTGATATGTTTTCAAGATGGATTGAAGCGTTTCCTTGTAGAAAGAGTGACGCCACTACTGTTGCTAAGTGCTTATTGAAGGACATTGTACCTCGCTTTGGGATACCAGCAAAACTGTCAAGTGACAATGGGTCCCATTTTACGGGAACATTGATTAAGGAACTATGCAAAGCCTTACAGATTAACCAGCACCTCCATTGCAGTTATCATCCACAGTCGGCTGGACTAGTGGAAAGATATAACGGGATGCTGAAAAACAAGCTTGCAAAACTGTGTAAAGAAACTGGTGTGGCGACACGCCACCACTGGACATAATCCGCTCACGGCGGCACAGACAGTCTAAGCAGAAGCCCCCAGCCGGGGGCCCTTTCCTCCAGCAACTTGTTTCCCGTAGGGACAGGCTGCCGGGAGCACTTCCTGTCTGGGAAGTATTTAAGTGGATGCGCGGGCTTTTCTAGTTCCTGTTTGTCATGTGGTTGGAATAAAGCAGTTGTGTTTTCAATAGCTCTGGTCTCGACTCCCACGTTTGCCGCGGTATCTCAACACTGGTGACCCCGACGCTCAGGACGAATCCTAAGCTAGCATGGCGGATACAAACGCAGTCACGGTTAAATTACCAGACTTTTGGGAGAACCTCGCCGAAGCCTGGTTCGTTCAAGCTGAGTCCAGATTCCGGCTGAAAGGCATTACAGTCGACGCCACGAAGTACGACTACCTCGTCGCCTCGCTCACCTACGCTACAGTCCCCAAGGTTTGGGCAGCGCTGCAGAATCCACCAACGGAGGGCAAGTACGAACATCTGAAGGCTGCGCTACTTAAAAAATTTCAAACGTCCTCTTACCAGCGCCACTGCCAACTCCTGGACCTCCCCGGCCTTGGTGACGCTTCACCATCAGACCTGCTTTCCCACATGCTGTCCCTCTCAGACGACAAAAATCCCGGCGCCTTTTTTCGCACGCTTTTCATTCGGCAGCTCCCCGCCAGCATCCGCCCGCTCATTGTGGAGTCTGACTCCATGGACCTGGATGATATAGCCGAAAAGGCCGACCGGCTGCTCTCTGCACAGGCCGCTCGCGACGTCGCGCCCGACCTCACGGCAACGACCACGCGGTCTTCCCGGGCCGCTAGGCCCGACCGCCCTACCACTCCGGGTCACTGCTACTACCACACCCGTTTTGGCGCTAGGGCTCAACGCTGCACGCCACCGTGTTCCTTCAAAACCCCCCCCGCACCGGCCCCCGCGATGGCCGCGGGGCAGAAGGAGCCCCTACTGTACGTCACTGACGACAGAACCAACCGCCGATTTCTGTGCGACACAGGGGCCCAGCACAGCATCACCCCCGCCTCCGCCCTCGAGATCCAACGCGGCACACGGGGTATCACACTGGCTGCAGCCAACGGCTCTGAAATCCGCACATATGGCACCCGCATGGTCACGCTCGACCTCGCGGGTCGCCGCTACCGCTGGGAGTTCCTCACAGCCAAGGTCCTCTGCCCACTCATCGGCGCCGACTTCCTACGCGCCCACGGCCTCCTTGTCGACATTCCGAGGCACCGCCTCGTCGACATCAACACTATGGCCCCCATCCCCGGCGCCTTTACCCCGGCCCGTTCGGCCGGCCTGACGACCTACTGCCTCGCCAGAGCCACGGACGACTACTCGGCACTCCTAGCTGAGTTTCCCGCCCTCACTAACCCGACCTTTTCGGCCAAAGCCGCCAAGCACGGTGTGGAACACTATATCCCCACCACCGGCCCCCCAGTTTCTGCCCACGCCCGCAGACTCAACCCGACCAAGCTGGAAATCGCGCGGGCCGAGTTCACCAACATGGAACAACTCGGCATCATCCGCCGCTCCAGCAGCCCTTGGGCCTCGCCCCTCCACATCGCCCCCAAGCCCGGTGGAGGCTGACGTCCTTGCGGGGACTACCGCCGCCTCAACGACGCCACCACCCCCGATCGATACCCGGTGCCACACATCCAGGACTTCTCGGCCCGACTGGCCGGACGAACCGTCTTTTCCAAAGTCGACCTGGTGCGCGGTTACCACCAAGTCCCCGTACACCCCGCGGACATCCCCAAAACGGCCGTCATCACCCCATTCGGCCTGTTCGAGTTCCTGAGGATGCCCTTCGGCCTCAAGAATGCAGCACAGGCTTTCCAGCGCCTTATGGACTCAGTCCTCCGGGACCTGAACTTCCTATTCGTCTATCTAGACGACATTCTCGTGGCCAGCTCCTCCAAACAGGAACACCTCGAACACCTTCGCATCCTGTTCGGGCGCCTAGCCCAACGCGGGCTCATCCTCAGCCCGGCGAAGTGCCAATTCGGCCTAACCGAGATCGATTTTCTCGGTCACCACATCACCCCTGCTGGGGCCGTCCCCCTGCCCAATAAGGTGCAGGCCGTCCAGCAATTCCCCCGCCCCACAACCATCAAGGGCCTCCAGGAGTTCCTTGGGATGGTGAACTTCTACAACAGGTTCATCCCCAGAGCCGCAGCCCTCATGAAGCCCCTATACGACTCCCTCCGAGGAAAATCCGGCAAGATGGACGTAGCCTGGACCACTGACACGGCAGCTGCCTTCGACGCCACCAAAAACGTGCTCGCCGACGCCACTCTGCTCGCGCACCCGAGGGCCGATGCCTGGGTCGCGCTCACCACCGACGCCTCCGACCACGCGGTCGGGGCCGTGTTCGAGCAGTGGGTCAATGGCGCGTGGCAGCCACTTGCCTTCTACAGCCGCCAACTGCGCCCCCCGGAGGTCAAATACTCCACTTTCGACCGCGAGCTTCTCGCACTCCACCTGTCGGTCCGCCATTTCAGGTTCCTCCTGGAAGGCCGCCCCTTCACCGCGTATGTGGACCACAAGCCACTCACATATGCGATGGCCAAGCACACCGAACCCTGGTCCGCTAGGCAGCAACGCCAGCTCACGGCCGTCTCCGAGTTTACTACGGACATTCAGCACGTCTCCGGTAGAGACAACGTGGTCGCCGACTGCCTTTCCCGTCCCGCCGCCTGTGCGAATCACCTCGCGGTCGACTACGCACAACTAGCAGCGGCCCAGCTCACGGACCCAGACCTCCTCTCGGCGGCTACCAGCCTGCCAGGGCTACGCCTAGCCAAGGTCGCGCATGGGCCCGAAGCCACGGCAGTCACGTGCGACATCTCACTCGGCCAACCCAGGCCGGTCGTCCCCGAGACCTGGCGCCGCCGCGTCTTCGACGCGCTCCACGGGCTCTCTCACCCGGGTTCCCGCGCATCCGTCAAACTCCTCTCCAAGCGCTTCGTCTGGCGTGGCCTCAGCAGAGATGTTCGGACTTGGGCCACCTCCTGCCTCGCCTGCCAACGGGCTAAGGTACAGTTGCACACCAAAGCACCCCTAGGAGACTTCGAGGTACCCAGCCGCCGCTTCGACCACGTACACGTCGACATCGTGGGTCCCCTGCCGCCATCGCAAGGCCAAACTTATCTCCTCACGATGGTCGACCGCTACACACGCTGGCCTGAGGCAGTGCCGCTGACCTCCACCACCACAGCCGACATCGCCAGGGCGTTCGTTAACACCTGGGTTGCGAGGTTCGGCGTACCGGCCGACATAACCTCCGACAGAGGCACCCAGTTCACCTCCGAACTCTGGACGGCCACAGCACGCAACCTCGGGGTGACGCTCCACCGCACCACGGCGTACCACCCGCAGGCCAACGGACTTTGTGAACGCTTCCACAGGTCACTCAAGGCCTCACTCCGCGCCGGCCTGCAGGACAGTACCTGGACTGACCGCCTACCGTGGGTGCTACTCGGCCTACGCACCGCGGTCAAGGAAGACCTCCAGTCCTCGGCAGCGGAGTTAGTCTACGGACAACTGCTGCGCGTCCCAGACGAATTCCTTCCGGAGCCTACCAAGCCTTGGTCGGCCGAACAGCAGCGGCTCGACTCTTTCTCTTCCGCTCAGCAGTTCGCCCCACTTCCGGTCAACCGACACGGCGAACTCGCACCTCACGTCCCGCCAAATTTACAGCAGGCGCGCTTCGTCTTCGTGCGACACGACGCGCACCGCGGGCCCCTGCGACCCCCATACGAGGTACTACAAACCGGGGACAAGGTCTTCAAGCTGCGACTCGGCGACAGGGTCGAGACAGTCTCCATCGACCGGCTCAAACCAGCACACACAGAACCAGGGGAACAGGTCCCCGTGGCCCAGCCTCCAACTAGAAGCCGTCCCCCCGGCAAGCCAGCACAGCCGGCGGCGAACCGCCCGACCCAACCAACCAGACCGGCGACCACTCAGAGCCGCTGTGGCTGAACCATTAGACCACCGTCATGACTCGTCCACTCCTCCTAAGCGGATTCTGGGGGGAGCTCTGTGGCGACACGCCACCACTGGACATAATCCGCTCACGGCGGCACAGACAGTCTAAGCAGAAGCCCCCAGCCGGGGGCCCTTTCCTCCAGCAACTTGTTTCCCACAGGGACAGGCTGCCGGGAGCACTTCCTGTCTGGGAAGTATTTAAGTGGATGCGCGGGCTTTTCTAGTTCCTGTTTGTCATGTGGTTGGAATAAAGCAGTTGTGTTTTCAATAGCTCTGGTCTCGACTCCCACGTTTGCCGCGGTATCTCAACACTGGACTTAAATGGGTTAATTTGTTACCCATAGCTTTAATGACAATGCGGTCTGCTACCAACAGAACTACAGGATTGTCGCCTCACGAGATCGTCATGGGAAGACCACAAAGATTGCCCTTTTCGGCACCTTTAACAGCTAAACAAATGGACATTCATAAAATGGAGGAAGATATGTTGAGTTATTGCATTGCACTAACCAAATGCATTTCTAGTTTCCATCAACAGGTGAAGGAAGCCCAGGTCGATCCCGCTGAAGGAAAGTGCCATACTTTCGAGCCAGGAGATAACGTCTGCATAAAAATATTCAAGTGAAAGAATGGCCTTCAACCCAGATTTGAGGGACCCTTCCAAGTACTCCTGACCACAAACACCGCTGTAAAAGTAAAGGAGCGACCAACATGGATACATGCGTCCCATTGTAAGAAGGCATCAGTTGAAGACGATACACTGCCAAGATGAACTGGATTTGGACTCTAATAAGACTGTTCCCTTTGTTAACGATAATTGAAACTGCCATATTGATTTACCCAGGTCCCCTGAAGGGCAAACCATGCATAGAAGAATGTGTACTTTTAAACAGTGATTTCTTTTATATTATATGCTATAACGAGACTATGAAGGTTCAGCTTCAGGATCACACTATGCAGGAACCCCCGGATCAACCCCTGAGTCTTAGGATTAGGCAGAATAAGATAGAAGAAGAAGATAGTGGACAGAAGCTTGATAAGCTATGGGTTACATGCCCCGATACTGTGTCACCAAGTGAAAGAATTGCGAATGAAGGAGTTATCTGTAGTGGTAATCCAAAGGGAGGACTGGCCCTGACGGCCAGGCCAATGTTTTGTAACAATCCAGTTACAGAGCCCTTTATTTCAACATTAGCCACTCAGAAAAGAAAACTTAATAAGACAGATCCAGAACAACTAGAAGATGAGTGGAAGGGAGCAGGATATAACCTAACGAAATTCGAAGGATGGTTTCATCCCCAATATGATAATCGAAGGGATCCAGAGAGTCTATTAGTGACGTCAATGGGAACCGTAAATAAAACAAAAGGAGAAGTCTGTCTGGTAAACGACAATGGAGAAGGATTGATGGTTGGATGGAGTGAGTGCAAATGTAACTACACTTTGACTAAAACTACTACTAAACCACCGGGTGCAGTCGAATGGCCCTATTGGGGACGGTGGAACCTGTCCACAGTACAAAATTTGACTAGTAAAAAAATCTGGAAAGGAGAACAAGGAATAGGAATGATGCACCAGATATGGAACAAATTTGAAGCCTATAATAACACCTATTTCATCTGTGGGCATAGAGCATACCCTTGGCTACCACAAAATTGGACTGGGTCATGTTACTTGGGATATGTAGTGCCCTATATACATCATATTTCATCTTTGGATAGCCACCCTGGGACACGAGCAAAACGAGCCATTACAGAAACTGAAAGGTTCTTTGCTATAGCATTTCCCTGGTATGGAACAGGGAAGCTAGCAAGAGAATCTATAAACATGGCAGCAGTGTTGGAACAAATAGCCAATGATACTGCTGATGCTCTTAGTGATGTAAATGCAGAAATGGTGGCTTTGCGCACTGTTGCTTTACAAAACCGCATGGCTCTGGACTATTTGTTGGCAAAAGAAGGGGGCACATGTGCAATCATAAAAACCGAATGTTGCACCTATATTCCAGATAGCTCAGAAAATATCACCAACCTGGTAAACCACATAAGGGAGGCTGTAAAGAAACTATGTCAACCTGAACAGTGGCCCATGTGGGATTGGATTTCAGGATGGGGAGGAGCACTAGGAAAGCAAATTTTGGAAGTATGATTATAATTTTAATTAGTTTATTGATTGGTTGTTTAAAATTATTGTGTACAAAAGTCCTTTCCTCATTAACATCAACTCCCCCAGTACCCATGATGTCTGAATATGAGGATATTAAGGGTGAAACCTTTGATGTGGAATTTCTTAAACTTAGCGAAATAGATTGTCCTTAGAAAGGACAAAAGGGGGGAATGAGGAAATCGACATGATATAAGGGGTTAATTTCAAGTGCTTGCTGGGTAAAAGTTTTCAGACTTGACACAGGTAAAGAGTCGATGTGTAACTAGAGCTATTGCACGAACCTGGATTACAGCCAAGAACAGATGTCTGTCCACCTAATGAGAATGTAGAAGTGAAACAATGGGTTCCGTTTGATTTACCCAGTGACCTGATAACTTGCGACCGTAAGCAAACCTAGCCTCCCAATACATGATTAAGATTAAAGAGGACCTCCGGTTACACGATTCATACCCTGTTATAGATTAACGGTTGACTTATGTGTCCAGGATCCTTCTGTCAATATGTCATAAGACCTGATGATTAATCTAAAATGTATCCTGATAGAGGAACAAAGAATGTCAATCAAACTTGTTTGTTACACTGTATAAATATGGAACGCTTACGCTGTATCATTGGAATAGTAGCCTCACCCCTTGAGTAGAGGTGCTGATTCCCCTTGCAAGTGAAATAAAAGGCCTGTCCGTCTGACGAATCCAAGAGTGTATTCAGTCATTACCCAGAGCTAAGAAAAAAGGCACTTCTACAATATAGACCTCCAAACAGTAATGCGGAGGATGGGGATGGCATTAAAAGGGAAATTAGAGAAGCATGCAATAAGGGCACAGCAGTCATCATGGGTGACTTTAATCTACATATAGATTGGGCTAACCAAATTAGTAACAATACTGTGGAGGAGCAATTCCTGGAGTGTATACGGGATGGGTTCCTGGACCAATATGTCGAGGAACCAAATAGAGATCAGGCCATCTTAGACTTGGTATTATGTAATGAGAAAGGATTAATTAGCAATCTTGTTGTACGAGGCCCCTTGGGTCGGAGCGATCATAATATGATAGAATTCTTTATTAAGATGTAGAGTGAAGTAGTTGACTCAGAGACTAGGGTCCTGAATTTAGATAAAGGAAACTACGATGGTATGAGGCGCGAGTTGGGTAGGATTGATTGGGGAATGTCACTCAAAGGGTTGACGGTGGACAGGCAATGGCAAACATTCAAAGACCGCATGGATGAGCTACAGAATTTGTTCATCCCAGTTTGGCATAAAAATAAAACAAAAAAGGTGACTCAACCATGGCTAACAAGGGAAATTAGGGATAGCATAAGATCCAAGGAGAGGACATATGAATTGGCCAGAAAAAGCAGTAAACGTGAGGATTGGGAGCAGTTTAGGATTCAACAAAGGAGGACAAAGGGATTAATTAGGAAGGGGAAAAAAGATTGAGAGTAAGCTTTCAGGGAACATAAAAACTGACTGTAAAAGCTTTTATAGATACGTGAAGAGAAAAAGATTAGTGAAATCAAATGTAGGTCCCTTGCAGTCAGAATCAGGGGAATTTATAATGGGGAACAAAGAAATGGGTTACCAATTAAATACATATTTTGGTTCTGTCTTCACAAAGGAGGACACAAATAACGTCCCAGAGATATCAGGGAACATAGGGTCTGATGAAACATAGAAACATAGAAGATAGGAGCAGGAGTAGGCCATTCGGCCCTTCGAGCCTGCTCCGCCATTCAATGTGATCATGGCTGGTCATCCAAATTCAGTACCCTGTCCCTGCCTTTTCCCCATATCCCTTGATCCCTTTAGCCTCAAGAAATATATCCAACTCTTTCTTGAATATATTTAATGAACTAGCCTCCACCGCCCTCTGTGGCAGAGAATTCCACAGGTTCACCACTCTCTGGGTGAAGAAATTCCTCCTCATTTCAGTCCTAAATGGCTTACCCCTTATCCTCAGACTATAACCCCTGGTTCTGGACTACCCGGCCATCAGAAACATCCTTCCTGCATCTAGTCTGTCCAGACCTGACAGAATTTTATAGGTTTCGATGAGATCCCCTCTCAATCTTCTAAACTCCAGTGAGTATAAGCCCAATCGACACAATCTCTCCTCATACGTCATTCCTGCCATCCCAGGTAATTTTGTACACCTCAATCAGGTCCCCCCTCAGCCTTCTCTGCTCTAAGGAAAACAACCCCAGCCTGTCCAGTCTCTCTTCATAGCTGAAGCGCTCCAGCCCAGGTAACATCCTGGTAAATCTCCTCTGCACCCTCTCCAATGCAATCACATCCTTCCAATAGTGTGGCGACCAGAACTGCACACAGTATTCCAGCTGTGGCCTAACTAACGTTTTGTACAGCTCCATCATAACCTCCCTGCTCTTATAGAAACATAGAAGATAGGAGTAGGAGTAGGCCATTCGGCCCTTCGAGCCTGCTCCGCCATTCAATGAGATCATGGCTGATCATCCAAATTCAGTACCCTGTCCCTGCCTTCTCCCCATATCCCTTGATCCCTTTTGCCTCAAGAAATATATCCAATTCTTTCTTGAATATATTTAATGAACTGGCCTCCACCGCCCTCTGTGGCAGAGAATTCCACAGGTTCACCACTCTCTGGGTGAAGAAATTCCTCCTTTCAGTCCTAAATGGCTTACCCCTTATCCTTCGACTATGACCCCTGGTTCTGGACTCCCCGGCCACCAGAAACATCCTTCCTGCATCTAGTCTGTCCAGGCCTGACAGAATTTTATAGGTTTCGATGAGATCCCCTCTCAATCTTCTAAACTCCAGTAAGTATAAGCCCAATCAACACAATATCTCCTCATACGTCATTCCTGCCATCCCAGGTATCAGCCTGGTGAATTTTCGCTGCACTCCCTCCATGGCAAGAAAGTCCTTCCTCAGGTAAGGTGACCAAAACTGCACACAATACTCAAGGTGCGGTCTCACCAAGGCCCTGTACAACTGTAGCAAGACATCCTTGTTCCTGTACTCAAACCCTCTTGCTACGAAGGCCAACATACCATTTGCCTTCTTAACCGCCTGCTGCACCTGCATGCTTACCTTTAGCGACTGGTGCACAATAACACACAGGTCTCTTTGCACTTCCCCTTCTCCCAATCTATTGCCATTCAAATAATAATCTGCCTTCCTGTTTTTGCCACCAAAGTGGATAACCTCACATTTATCCACATTATAGTGCATTTGCCATGTTTCTGCCCAATCACCCAACCTGTCCAAATCGTACTGGAGTTTCCCCGACATCCTCCTCGCAGCTTACCCTCCTGCCCAGCTTTGTGTCGTCTGCAAATTTGGAGATATTACATCCAATTCCCTCGTCCAGATCATTAATATATATTGTGACCAGCTGGGGTCCTAGGACCGATCCTTGCGGTACCCCACTTGTCACTGCCTGCCACTCTGAAAACGACCCGTTTATTCCAACTTTTTGCTTTCTGTCCGCCAACCAGTTCTCTATCCAAGTCAATACCTTGCCCCCAATCCCATGTGCCTTAATTTTGCACGCTAATCTCTTATGTGGGACCTTATCGAAAGCCTTCTGAAAGTCCAAATACACCACATCCACTGGTTCTCCCTTATCTATTTTACCAGTTACAACCTCAAAAAATTCCAGTAGATTAGTCAAGCATGATTTACCTTTTGTAAATCCATGTTGACTTTGTCCGATCCTGTCACTGCTTTCCAAGTGCTCTGCTATTACATCTTTTATAATAGACTCTAGCATTTTCCCCACTACCGATGTCAGGCTTACCGGTCTATAATGCCCCACTTTTTCTCTACCACCTTTTTTGAATAGTGGGGTAACATTAGCTACCCTCCAATCCATGGGTACTGTTCCAGAGTCTATCGAGTTCTGGAAGACGACCAGTAATGCATCTACTATCTCTAGGGCCACTTCCTTAAGTACCCTGGGATGTAGACCATCAGGCCCTGGGGATTTATCGGCCTTCAGTCCCATCAATTTTCCCAACACCATTTTCCTACAAATACTGATTTCTTTCAGTTCCTCTCTTTCATCAGACCCTATGTTCCCCGGCATCCGTGGGAGGTTATTTGTGTCCTCCTTTGTGAAGACAGAACCAAAGTATGTATTTAGTTGGTCTGCCATTTCCTTGTTTCCCATTATAAATTCCCCTGATTCTGACTGTAAGGGACCTGCGCTTGACTTCACCAATCTTTTTCTCTTCACATATCTATAAACGCTTTTACAGTCAGTTTTTATGTTCCCTGCATGCTTACTCTCATATTCTATTTTCCCTTTCTTAATTAATCCCTTTGTGCTCCTTTGTTGACTCCTAAACTGCTCCCAATCCTCAGGATTATTGCTTTTTCTAGCCAATTTATGTGTCCTCTCCTTGGATCTTATGCTATCCCTAATATCCCTTGTTAGCCACGGTTGAGTCACCTTTTTTGTTTTATTTTTATGCCAAACTGGGATGAACAAATTCTGTAGCTCATCCATTCGGTCTTTGAATGTTTGCCATTGCCTATCCACCGTCAATCCTTTGAGCGCCATTCCCCACTCAATCCTACCCAACTCGCTCCTCAGACCATCGTAGTTTCCTTTATTTAAATTGAGGACCCTTGTCTCTGAGTCAACTACTTCATTCTCCATCTTAATGAAGAATTCGATCATATTATGATCGCTCCGACCCAAGGGGCCTCGTACAACAAGATTGCTAATTAATCCTTTCTCGTTACATAATACCCTGTCTAAGATGGCCTGATCTCTGGTTGGTTCCTCGACATATTGGTCCAGTAAACCATCCCGTAAACACTCCAGGAATTCCTCCTCCACAGTATTGTTACTAATTTGGTTGGCCCAATCTATATGTAGATTAAAGTCACCCATGATGACTGCTGTGCCCTTATTGCACACTTCTTTAACATCCCTTTTAATGCCATCCCCATCCTCCACCTTACTGTTTGGAGGTCTATATACCACTCCCACTAATGTTTTTTTCCCCTTAGTATTTCTCAATTCTACCCATACAGATTCCACCTCATCAGAGCTAATATCCTTCATTACAATTGTATTAATCCCTTCTTTAACCAGTAATGCTACCCCACCTCCCTTTCCTTTTTGCCTATCTTTCCTGAATATCGAATACTCCTGGATGTTGAGTTCCCAGTCTTGGCCATCCTTGAGCCACGTTTCTGTAATCCCAACCAAATCGTATTTGTTTACCTCTATTTGCGCAGCCAATTCATCCACCTTATTACAAATGCTCCTCGCATTAAGACACAAAGCCTTCAGGCTTGTTTTTTTAACGCTCTTAGACCTATTAGAATTATTATTTACTGTGGCCACGTTTGATTTAAACCATCGATTTCTCTGACTGCCACTTTTGTTTTTCTTCTTCCTATCTTTTGCTTTTATCCCTGTTTTCCTTTCCTCTGTCTCTCTGCTCAGGTTCCCAACCCCCTGCCATTTTAGTTTAAA
This sequence comes from Somniosus microcephalus, assembly GCF_052327205.1. NCBI lineage: Eukaryota > Metazoa > Chordata > Chondrichthyes > Squaliformes > Somniosidae > Somniosus > Somniosus microcephalus. The sequence continues at coordinate 388,213,355 of NC_140988.1, read as the reverse complement.
CCCCCCCGAACAGTGCTAGCAAACCTCCCCGCAAGGATATTTGTCCCGCTCTGGTTCAGGTGCAACCCGTCCGACTTTTACAAGTCCCACCTTTCCCAGAAGCAGGCCCAGTGATCCAGGAAACTAAAGCCCTCCCTCCTGCACCAACTCTTTAGCCATGCATTCATCTGCTCTATCCTCCTATTCCTATAGGGGGGTAACGAGCCCGTCCGGCCTCGGGCGACTGTCTGTGTGGAGTTTGCACATTCTCCCCGTGTTTGCGTGGGTTTCCTCCGGGTGCTCCGGTTTCCTCCCACAGTCCAAAGATGTGCAGGTTAGGTTGATTGGCTATGATAAATTGACCCTTAGTGTTAGGGGGATTAAATACGTGGGGTTACGGGGATAGGGTGGGATATGTGTTGGTGTTGGTGTAGGGGTTACGGGGATCAGGTGGGATATGTGTCGGTGCAGGCTCGATGGGCCGAAATGGCCTCTATCTGCACTGTGGGGTTCCTGTGATTCTGTTTCTGTGATTCTATACTCACTAGCACGTGGCACCGGGAGTAATCCAGAGATTACAACCTTTGAGGTCCTGCTCTTTAATCTGCTACCTAAATTCTTGTTGCAGGACCTCATCCCTCTTCCTACCTATGTCGTTGGTCCCAATGTGAACCACGACCTCTGCCTGTTCACCCTCCCCCTTCAGGATGCCCTGCAGCCGTTCAGTGACATCCTTGACCCTGGCATCAGGGAGGCAACAAACCATCCTGGAGTCACGTCTACGGCCACAGAACCGTCTATCTGTTCCCCTTACGATAGAATCCCCTACCACTATTGCTCTCCCACTCTTTTTCCTCCCTTCCTGAGCAGCAGAAGCACCCCCGGTGCCAGGAACTGAAAGAAATCAGTATTTGTAGGGAAATGGTGTTCGGGAAATTGACGGGATTGAAGGCCGATAAATCCCCAGGGCCTGATAATCTACATCCTAGGGTACTTAAGAAGTGGCCCTAGAAATAGTAGATGCATTGCTGGTCATCTTCCAACACTCAATGGAATCTGGAACAGTACCCATGGTTTAGCGGGTAGCTAATGTTACCCCACTATTCAAAAAAGGTGGTAGAGAGAAAACGGGGAATTACAGACCGGTAAGCCTGACATCGGTAGTGGGGAAAATGCTAGAGTCCATTATAAACGATGTCATAGCAGAGCACCTGGAAAACAGTGACAGGATCAAACAAAGTCAACATGGATTTACAAAAGGTAAATCGTGCTTGACTAATCTGCTGGAATTTTGAGAGGATGTAACTGGTAAAATAGATAAGGGAGAACCAGTGGATGTGGTGTATTTGGACTTTCAGAAGGCTTTCGATAAGGTCCCGCATAAGAGATTAGCGTGTAAAGTTAAGGCACATGGGATTGGGGGCAAGGCATTGACTTGGATAGAGAACTGGTTGGCAGACAGAAAAAAAGAGTTGGAATAAATAAGTCTTTTTCCGAGTGCCAGGCAGTGACTAGTGGGGTACCGCAGGGATCGGTCCTTGGACCCCAGCTATTCACAATATATATTAATGATCTAGATGCAATATCTCCAAGTTTGTAGACGACACAAAGCTGGGTGGGCGTGTGTGCTGTGAGGAGGATGCCGAGAAACTCCAGGATGATTTGGAGAGGTTGGGTGATTGGGCAGAAGCATGGCAGATGCAATATAACGTGGATAAATGTGAGGTTATCCACTTTGGTGGCAAAAACAAGGCGGCAGATTATTATCTGAATGGCAATAGATTGGGAGAAGGGGAAGTGCAACGAGACCTGGGTGTCCTTGTGCACCAGTCGCTGAAGGTAAGCATGCAGGTGCAGCAGGCGGTTAAGAAGGCAAATGGTATGTTGGCCTTCGCAGCGAGAGGATTTGAGTACAGGAACAAGGATGTCTTGCTGCAGTTGTACAGGGCCTTGGTGAGACCACATCTTGAGTATTGTGTGCAGTTATGGTCACCTTATCTGAGGAAGGATGTTCTTGCCATGGAGGGAGTTCAGCGAAGATTCACCAGGCTGATACCTGGGATGGCAGGAATGACATATGAAGAGAAATTGGGTCGATTGGGCTTATACTCGCTGGAGTTTAGAAGAATGAGAGGGGATCTCATTGAAACTTATAAAATTCTGACAGGACTGGACAGACTAGATGCTGGAAGGATGTTCCCGATGGTCGGGGAGTCCAGAAGCAGGGGTCACAGTCTAAGCATAAGGGGTAACCCATTTAGGACTGAGATGAGGAGGAATTTCTTCACCCAGAGAGTGGTGAACCTGTGGAATTCTCGACCACAGAAGGCAGTAGAGGCCAATTCATTAAATATATTCAAGAAGGAGTTGGATATATTTCTTAAGGCTAAAGGGATCAAGGGACATGGGGAGAAAGCAGGGACAGGGTGTCATAAATCTCATCATCGAGAAATTACCTATGAAATAACACTGGACGGCCAGCTGGTGGCGCCGTCCAAGCAGTATAAATACTCGGGCGTTGGCCCCAGCTCGCCAGGGACATTTTGTAAAGACAAGGAACTAGTGAAGTACAACTAGACCTCCATGTTCTGAAACAAGTTGATTAAAGCCTTGCTTTATACTCAAACCAAGTGTGTAGTGAGTTTTATTATGTCAATTTAATCAACTTGATACCGACTCCATGCTTTGGGTGATTTTGGGAACAGCCAGCTACAACTCAAACCGTAGAAGGGAACTCAGACAAGTAATCGATCCATCATGGAGAAACTACTCAGCCCCGCCCGTCTTGACCTGGACCCAAATTCACTTACACCTGCTAAGGTATGGAAACACTGGTATCGTACTTTCAGCAACTTCCTCAGGTTGTGTGGTGAAAATGTTCCTAACAAGTTACGAATGCTTCCTAATTATGTATCCCCTCATGTGTTTGATTATATCGAAGACTGTGTAGAGTATGACGCCGCTATCCAAATACTACAGCAACTATATGTCAAGTCCCTAAACGAAATTTTTGCTCGGCATCTACTGGCCACAACTCGACAACAACCCGGGGAATCACTTGACGAATTCCTTCAGAAACTTTGCAGGCTCAGCAAGGATTGTAATCTTAAAGCTGTCACAGCTGAGCAGTACCAGGAGGAGTTAATTCGTGATTCCTTTATTAATGGGATTGCGTCTCCCTTCATACGTCTGCATCTGTTGGAGAATAAAACCCTCAAGTTACAGGCTGTCTATGACCAGGCATGTTCTCTGGACTTAGCAAAGAGGAATGCAGACACCTATCTTTCACCACGTGCACGGGCTGCTGCTATCACTTTTAGTGACTCCTTCGATAGGCCTCGGGCGGAAGCCTCACGGATGATGACTCCAACCTGGCTGATGACAACCCTACCCTAGAAACCTACACTGATGATGACCCCGCCCTAGCGGCATCTTGGCAAGCTGGAAGGAAGTGTTTCTTCTGTGGAAGAGCGTTCTATTATAGGAAATTTTGTCCTGCTCGTAACGCAACCTGCAATCATTGCAGCAAGAAAGGTCACTTTTCTAAGGTATGCCAGTCAAGAGCCGCTGTCAGTAAGAAAGGCCACTTTTCTAAGCTATACCGGTCGAGAGCTCCTGTTAATTTTGCAGCTACTATCTATAGAACTGCTCCTCCCCCAAGAGCCACTACTAAGGTTACAGCTGTCAAGCGTAAAACTGTCCCTGCTCCCAACACAGCTGTTTTTCCCCAAAGTTTGTCCCATGCAGCCATGAAGGTTTCGATAAATGGACACATTTCGAGCGCACTAATCGACTCATGCAGCTCTGACAGCTTCATTAGTGAGCGGGCTGTCAGTAAGTTAAAACTGCGTATTTACCCCTCGGACAGGGAAATTGCAATGGCTCTGAAGACACTGACCACCAATTCTTCCGGCTTTTGTCTTGTCGACCTTATTCTCAATGGCCGCACTTATTTCTCCACCCGGCTCGGGGTGCTCAAGAACTTATGCAGTGATGTGCTCCTGGGACAGGATTTCCAGAAACAACACAAAAGACTCACTTTCGAGTTTGGAGGGTCAAAGCCGGAGCTTACTATTTCCAAAGTACCGTTTTGTGCGCTTTCGGCGGCTTCGCTCGATGAGCCCTCGTTTGCCAATCTTTCCCCCCCGATGTAAGCCCATAGTCACTAAATCACGACGTTTCAGCCGAGATGATTGAGCCTTTATCGAGGCAGAAATCTCTCGCCTTCTAGCTGACGGTATCATTGAGCCATGTTCATCTTCCTGGCGGGCTCAAGTCGTCATTGTTAAAAATCCTCTGAAGCAACACAAAAAACGTCTTTGCATCGATTACTCGCAAACTATTAACCAGTATACCAACCTGGATACCTACCCATTACCACACATCGATGACATGGTCAATAACCATGCCAACTACAAGGTATTTTCAACTTTTGATTTAAAGAGTGCATATCATCAAGTACCGTTAAAGGACTCTGACAAAAAGTATACGGCCTTTGAGGCCAATGGTCGGCTTTACCAGTTTTGTCGCCTTCCATTTGGGGTCACCAATGGGGTGGCCGTCTTTCAACGAGCAATGGATAGCCTAGTCAAACAGGAGAATTTAATGGACATTTTTCCATACCTAGATAATATCAGCATTGCTGGTCATAACCAGAAGGAGCATGATGCCAATCTCCAGAAATTTTTTGACGTTCTCTGTCGTCGCAACTTAACCTTAAATGAGTCCAAATCTGTGAAATCAGTACCATCGGTCAACATCCTTGGCTACTGGGTGGGCAACGGTGTCATCAAACCGGATCCGGAGCGACTTCGTCCGCTTCAGGAGCTCCCTCCCCCTACGAATCCCAGCTCTCTTCGTCGGGCACTCGGCATGTTCGCCCATTATGCGAAATGGATACCCCACTTCTCCGACAAGATCCAGCCCCTGCTTCATGCGAAGTCACTTCCGTTGGAGGCAACGGCTATTTCAGCTTTCAACCTCCTCAAGCAACAACTGGAAAAAGCCACGCTTCGTTCCATTGATGAAAATCTTCCTTTCGTGGTCAAATGCGATGCATCGGATGTGGCGATCTCTGCTACCTTGAATCAAGGTGGTCGGCCCGTTGCATTTCTGTCCAGAACTTTGCAGGGTAGCAAGCTCCATTATCCTCCTGTCGAGAAGGGGGCTACGGCCATCATTGAAGCGGTACGGAAATTGAGTCATTTTCTCGCACGTCGCCATTTCACACTTATAACCAATCAGCGCTCCGTGGCCTTTATGCTGGATAACCGGAAACGCACTAAGATCAAGAATAACAAAATACAACTCTGGAGGATGGAATTGGCTGCCTTTGGATACACCATACATTATCGACCCGGCAAAGAGAATGTGGCCCCGGATACCCTCACACTGGCATTCTGCTCTTCTATGTCAACTTCGACTCTTGCGGATCTTCACACTGACTTATGCCATCCTGGCGTTACCCGTATGTTGCACTTTGTGCGATCTAAAAATCTCCCATTTTCTACGGAAGATGTGAAAAGAACGTGCTCCTCCTGTAGAATTTGTGCGGAGTTAAAACCGCAATTCTTCTGTCCATCGGATGGCTCGCTCATACACGCTATGCAACGACTCAGCATTGACTTTAAAGGGCCATTGCCTTCCTCAACGCGAAACACCTACTTACTGACTATGATGGACGAATATTCACGCTTTCCCTTTGCTTTCCCCTGTCTCAATATGCTTACTTCCACAGTGATCAAATGCCTTGATCAAGTCTTTTCCCTTTGCGGTACGGCCAATTTCATCCACTCTGATCGGGGTCCCTCCTTCATGTCAAGTGAACTCAAAAGTTCTCTCTCCCAACGGGGAATCGCCACAAGTAAAACGACACCGTACCATCCCATCGGTAACAGACAGGTTGAGAGATACAACGCAATCATTTGGAACGCTGTTCATCTTGCACTAAGGTCACGCAACCTACCAGACCAGCAGTGGGAAACTATGCTCCCTGACACGTTGCATTCCACCAGACCGGAAGATTGGGGGCAGTACAGGATACAGCAAAAGAGGACAAAGGGATTAATCAGGAAGGGGAAAATAGAATACGAGAGTAAACTTGCAGCAAACATAAAGACAGACTGCAAAAGCTTTTATCGGTATATCAGGAGGAAAAGACTGGTTAAATCCCAAGTCGGTCCCTTGCAGTCCGATTTGGGAGAATATATAATGGAGAATAAGGAAATGGCAGACCAATTAAACTCATACTTTGGTTCTGTATTCACAAAGGAGGACACAAATAACCTCCCAGGAATATCGGCAAACATAGGGACTAATGAGAGGGAGGAGCTGACAGAAATTAGTATCTCTAGGGATATGGTGTTGGGTAAGTTGAGGGGACTGAAGGCCGACAAATCCCCGGGGCCTGATAAACTACATCCTAGGGTACTTAAGGAGGTGGCCCTGGAGATAGCAGATGCTCTAAGGATCATCTTCCGGAACTCCATTGACTCGGGAACAGTACCCGTGGATTGGAGGGTAGCTAATGTTACCCCAATATTTAAAAAGGGGGGTAGAGAGAAAGCAGGGAATTATAGACCAGTAAGCCTTACATCGGTTGTGGGCAAAATGCTAGAGTCCATTATTAAGGATAAAATAGCGGAGCACTTGACAAATGGGGAAAGGATCGGACAGAGTCAACATGGATTTACAAAGGGTAAATCGTGTTTGACTAATCTGCTGGAATTTTTTGAGGAAGTAACTGGTAAAATAGATGGGGGAGAGCCAGTGGATGTGGTGTACCTTGACTTCCAGAAAGCCTTCGATAAGGTTCCACACAAAAGATTATCATGCAAAATTAAGGCTCATGGAATTGGGGGCAAAGTATTAACGTGGATAGAGAACTGGCTGGCGGATAGAAAACAGAGAGTTGGAATAAACGGCTCGTTTTCGGAGTGGCAGGCAGTGACCAGCGGGGTGCCGCAAGGATCTGTCCTGGGACCCCAGCTGTTCACAATATATATAAATGATCTGGATCAGGGAATTGGATGCAATATTTCCAAATTCGCTGACGACACTAAACTAGGAGGAGGGGTGGGCTCTGATGAGGATGTCAGGAGGCTACAGTGCGATTTGGACAGGTTGGGGGAATGGGCGGATACGTGGCAGATGCACTATAATGTGGATAAATGCGAGGTTATCCACTTTGGGGGTAAAAACAGGAGGGTAGATTATTATCTAAATGGCAATAGATTGGGAGATGGGGAAGTGCAGAGGGACCTGGGTGTTCTTGTGCACCAGTCACTGAAGGAGAGCATGCAGGTGCAACAGGCGATTAAGAAGGCAAATGGTATGTTGGCCTTCATATCAAGGGGGTTCGAGTATAGGAATAGGGATACCTTACTACAGCTGTACAAGGTGCTGGTGAGACCGCATCTGGAGTATTGTGTACAGTTTTGGTCGCCCCATCTGCGGAAGGATGTTCTTGCCATGGAAAGAGTGCAGCGGCGATTCACCAGGCTGATACCTGGAATGGCGGGAATGACCTACGAGGAGAGATTGAATAGTTTGGGCTTGTACTCACTGGAGTTTAGAAGATTGAGAGGGGATCTCATCGAAACATATAAAATTATGGCAGGCCTGGACAGGCTGAATTCAGAGAGAATGTTTCCAATGGCAGGGGAGCACAGAACCAGGGGCCACAGTCTAAAAATAGCGGGCAAATCATTTAAAACAGAGATGAGGAAGAATTTCTTCACTCAAAGAGTGGTGAGCCTGTGGAATTCCCTGCCACAGAGGGCTGTGAAGGCTAATTCAATAAATATTTTCAAGAGAGAATTGGATATATTTCTGAAGGCTAAGGGGATTAAGGGTTACGGAGAAAAGGCGGGGACGGGGTACTGAACTGGTAAGATCAGCTAAGATCTCAGACGAAGATCAGCCATTATCTCATTGAATGGCGGAGCAGGCTCGAAGGGCCGAATGGCCTACTCCTGTTCCTATCTCTATGTTTCTATGTTTCTATCAGGTCTCTCCTTTCTACTTCTACCAATGTCACACCTCACGAGCGATTCTTCAGCTTCCAGCGTCGCTCCACCCATGGGACGTCTCTACCGTCATGGTTGGCAGCTCCTGGCCCCGTGCTGCTCCGAAGATTTGTCCGATCATCAAAAACCGATCCTCTAGTCAATGAGGTAGAACTTACAGACGTCAACCCCATGTACGCCCACTGCGGTACCCGGATGGCCGGGAGTCCACCATTCCGCTCCGGGACCTGGCTCCCTGTCCAGCCGGTTCCGCGGACCCGACTGATGGAGGGACCTGCGGGGATGAGGCAGACTCTCTGCGCTCCCCCGAGGATGACGCCCTACCTGGGACATTGAGGGATCTGTCGGCTGCCCCGCCAGATCCGCTCGGGGAGCCGAGCGCTCCCCGTGGGATGGCCACCCCGGGCCAGGACGCCAGTCAATCTCCGGCTAACCAACGGGACGAAGCCAGTTCTGCGCTTGTGGGGACCCGCACCCGGCATCACAATCTCCCCAGCCTCCCTCGGGTCGATCAGAGCAACACGGGCCCTGTCAATCCACCGGCACGGATCAAGCGGCCCAGGGAGCAAGACACGGTCTGGGGAGACGTGCCTTCTGGCCATAAACAAAAATCTAAAAGACTGCGGCCATTCGTGGTCCGCCTAATTCATTAAGAGGAAGTCGTCGGATTTCCAAATCTTTTAGGCAGGAAGAATGTCATAAATCTCATCATCAAGAAATGACCTATGAAATAACGCTGGACGGCCAGCTGGTGGCGCTGTCCAAGGATTATAAATACTCGGGCATTGGCCCCAGCTTGCCAGGGACATTTTGTAAGACAGGAACTAGTGAAGTACAACTAGACCTCCATGTTCTGAAACAAGTTGATTAAAGCCTTGCTTTATACTCAAACCAAGTGTGTAGAGAGTTTTATTACATCACGGGGTACTGAATTTGGATGATCAGCCATGATCACATTGAATGGCGGAGCAGGCTCGAGGTGCCGAATGGCCTACTCCTGCTCCTATCTTCTATGTTTCTATGAGACGGAGAGAGAGAGAGAGAGCGAGCGAGACGGAGAGAGCGAGCGAGCGAGACGGAGAGAGAGAGCGAGCGAGACGGAGAGAGCGAGCGAGCGAGACGGAGAGAGCGAGCGAGCGAGACGGAGAGAGCGAGCGAGCGAGACGGAGAGAGAGAGCGAGACAGAGAGAGAGAGCGAGACGGAGAGAGCGAGCGAGCGAGACGGAGAGAGAGAGCGAGACGGAGAGAGCGAGCGAGCGAGACGGAGAGAGAGAGCGAGCGAGACGGAGAGAGAGAGCGAGCGAGACGGAGAGAGCGAGCGAGACGGAGAGAGCGAGCGAGACGGAGAGAGCGAGCGAGACGGAGAGAGCGAGCGAGACGGAGAGAGAGAGAGCGCGAGACGGAGAGCGAGAGAGAGCGTGAGATGGAGAGAGAGAGAGAGAGCGCCAGACGGAGAGAGAGTGCGAGACGGAGAGAGAGAGTGCGAGACGGAGAGAGAGAGCGAGACGGAGAGAGAGAGCGAGCGAGACGGAGAGAGAGCGAGCGAGACGGAGAGAGAGAGAGAGAGAGAGAGCGAGACGGAGAGAGAGAGCGAGCGAGACGGAGAGAGAGAGCGCGAGCGAGACGGAGAGAACGCGAGCGAGACGGAGAGAGCGCGAGCGAGACGGAGAGAGAGCCCGCGAGCGAGACGGAGAGAGAGAGCGCGAGCGAGACGGAGAGAGAGAGCGCGAGCGAGACGGAGAGAGAGAGCGCGAGCGAGACGGAGAGAGAGAGCGCGAGCGAGACGGAGAGAGAGAGCGCGAGCGAGACGGAGAGGGAGCGCGCGAGCGAGACGGAGAGAGAGAGCGCGAGCGAGACGGAGAGAGAGAGCGCGAGCGAGACGGAGAGAGAGAGCGCGAGCGAGACGGAGAGAGAGAGCGCGAGCGAGACGGAGAGAGAGAGCGCGAGCGAGACGGAGAGAGAGAGCGCGAGCGAGACGGAGAGAGAGAGCGCGAGCGAGACGGAGAGAGAAAGAGACGGAGAGAGAAAGAGAGAGAGAGAGAGCGAGACAGAGCGCACGAGACAGAGAGAGAGAGGGGGAGACGGAGAGAGAGAGAGAAACAGAAAGAGAGCCCGAGAGAGCGAGAGCCCGAGAGAGCGAGAGAGCGAGAGACCGAGAGAGCGAGAGACCGAGAGACCGAGAGAGCGAGAGAGCGAGAGAGCGAGAGAGCGAGCGAGAGACAGAGAGAGCGAGAGACAGAGAGAGCGAGAGACAGAGAGAGCGAGAGACAGAGAGAGCGAGAGACAGAGAGAGCGAGAGACAGAGAGCGAGAGACAGAGAGCGAGAGACAGAGACAGAGACAGAGACAGAGACAGAGACACAGAGAGACAGAGACAGAGAGAGAGCGACAGAGAGAGAGCGACAGAGAGAGAGCGACAGAGAGAGAGCGACAGAGAGAGAGCGAGAGAGAGAGAGAGCGAGACAGAGAGAGAGCGAGACAGAGAGAGAGCGAGACAGAGAGAGAGCGAGACAGAGAGAGAGCGCGAGACAGAGAGAGAGAGGGAGACAGAGAGAGAGAGAGAGAGGGAGACGGAGAGAGAGAGCGAGACGGAGAGAGAGAGAGCGAGACGGAGCGAGCGAGTGAGACGGAGAGAGAGAGAGCGAGACGGAGAGAGAGAGAGCGAGACGGAGAGAGAGAGAGCGAGACGGAGAGAGAGAGAGCGAGACGGAGAGAGAGAGAGCGAGACAGAGAGAGAGAGAGCGAGACAGAGAGAGAGAGAGAGAGGCCCAGGGGAACGTGTTGATCTGTGGTGACCTCAACTCAAGAACTGGCGAAGAACCAGACTTTACCAGTAATCAGGGGAATAATTACATATTTGGGAATAACCATTTTGATTTCCCTTTTCTTTCACGCAGGAATAACTACGACAAACAGACAAATGCAAATGGAAAACAGCTCCTGCAGCTCTGTCGAAGCCTGGGTCTGTACATTGTCAATGGTAGGTTCAGGGGAGACTCCATAGGAAGATCGACCTATTCTTCACCTCTTGGCTTCAGCACCGTAGTCTATATGATTACAGATCTGGACCCATCTTCTTTCAGAGCATTCACAGTCAAACCACAAACAACACTGTCAGACCACAGCCAAATTACTGCGTATCTTAAAAGGACAGAAACAACCAACACAGAAACACAGCCCAGTAAGCTGTACAACATTAAAAAATCCTACAGATGGGCCAAAAACAGCACGGAAAAATACCAGAAAGCAATTAGCAATCAATCAACTCAAGCTCTCTTGGACACCTTTCTGGAAAACACATACACTCACAATAAAGAAGGCGTAAACCGGGCAGTGAATAACCTAAATACTATTTTTGATAATTTGGCATCAATGTCGAACTTGAAATTTTGCAAGAATAAACACAAAACACAAAACCACGAAAAATGGTTTGATTCAGACTGTCATAACATGAGGAAAAAACTCAGAAAAATATCAAACCAAAAACACAGACAACCAGAAAACGAGGAATTACGCCTTACTTATTGTCAGGCACTAACACAATACAAAAACACACTCAGAACCAAGAAAGAACAGTATATTAAGAATACACTCAGCTCCATTGAGGAATCTATTGATTCTCATTGTTTCTGGGACAACTGGAATACATTACACAAAAAGCAACACGACGAATTGCCCATTCAAAACGGAGACACATGGGAAAACCATTTTGAAAAATTATACCAGAAAAACACACGAAGCCCAGAGCAAGATCAAATATGTAAAAAACTGGAAAAGCTCGAACTGGCCATAAAAGATAACCAAAACCCATTAGACTCCCTAATAACTGAAAAAGAGCTATGTGAAAAACTCAAGGACCTGCGACCAAGAAAAGCTTGCGGTGCAGACGGCATCCTAAACGAGATGATTAAACACACGGATGATAAAATGAAATTGGCTATCCTAAAACTCTTCAACTTGGTTCTGAGTGTCGGTTACTTCCCTGATATCTTGAACAAAGGACTCATAACGCCCATATACAAAAGTGGAGACAAAGTTGACCCAAATAACTATCGAGGCATCTGTGTGAACAGTAACCTGGGGAAGGTATTCTGTAGTATCATAAACCAAAGACTTATAAACTTCCTTGAGGAGCACAATGTCTTGAGTAAAAGCCAAATTGGATTCTTACCAAATTATAGAACATCGGATCATATCTTCACCCTACACACGCTAATTGACAAACATGTTTACCAAAACAAAAGCAAAATTTTTGCCTGCTTTATAGATTTCCAGAAGGCTTTCGATTCTATTTGGCACAATGGTCTATTCTTAAAACTTATTGAAAGTGGTGTAGGGCGAAAAACATATGATGTAATTAAATCAATGTATACAAACAATAAATGTGCAGTTAAAATTGGAGACAAACAAACAAAATACTTCTCACAGGGGCGTGGCGTGGCGCAGGGCTCGCCCATCTCACCGACACTTTAATATTTACATAAATGAATTGGCAAAACTACTTGAACAATCTACAGCACCTGGCCTCGCCCTATATGACTCCAAGGTTAAATTCCTCCTCGATGCAGATGACCTGGTTCTGCTCTCACCAACTGAGGAGGGTCTACAGCAGAACCTGGATCTGCTAGAGTCATTCGGTCAGAGCTGGGCCCTGACAATAAACCCCCCAAAAAACAAAGTTCTTGTGTTCCAGCAAAGATCCAGACATCAGGGACCCAGAATAAATTTCACACTAGGAGCAACTAAAATTGAACAAACTACAAATACTTAGGCTTAAAAATCAGTTCTACGGGAAATTTTCATCTGGCTGTGAATGAACTGAAAGAGAAAGCAAGAAGGGCTTTCTATGCCATTAAAAAGTCAATCCAAATAGAAATCCCAATTGGCATTTGGCTCAAAATTTTTAAATCAGTAATTGAACCAATTGCACTCTATGGCAGTGAGGTGTGGGGTCTGCTAACACAACAAGAACTTGCAAAATGGGACAAACACCCAATTGAGATCCTACATGCAGAATTCTGTAAAAGTATCCTCCGGACTCAGAGGAAAACCGCAAACAATGCATGCAAGGCAGAACTAGGCCAATATCCACTACTAATTAATATCCAATAAAGAGCCATCAAATTTTGGAAACACCTAAAAATGAGCAACCCCCACTGCTATCATTACAAAGCCCTGAAATGCCAAGAGATGATCATAGAGAAGAGTCCCCTCAGTCAACTAGTCCTGGGACTCAGTGAAGTAACTACTAACACTACTAATAATAACCAGCTCCAGGACAGTGACATCCTAGCACATAGAATTCGACCCAACACAATTGTCACTAAACAAAAGGAAAAATATCTGACCTATTGGGCAGAAACAACAAAAACCCAAAACAAACTCGATTGCTACTTGGCCCTAAACAGACAATACACCACGGCTGAATACCTGACCATGGTAAAAGATAGCAAATTGAGAAAAACCTCGACTATGTACAGACTTAGTGAGCATAGCCTGGCCATCGAAAAAGGCAGACGCAGGCAGACCTGGCTGCCAAGAGAGGACAGGATATGCTCTCACTGCAGTCAGGGAGTGGTGGAGACAGAGATGCACTTCCTCACAACTTGTGGAAACTATCAGGACATAAGGGGGAATTTCTACCCAAAATTCATAAAAATATGCCCTGAATTCAAAAATTTGAATGACGACCAAAAACTCCCATACCTATTGGGGGAACAGAGAAATTGCGTAACTTTAGCGGCAAACTATGTTACAGCTTGCCATAAGCAGAGGGACAACCAGTGACCATTGAATCTAAGAAAAGATTATATGTATATTATATGTGTGTATATTCATGTATACATGGGCATATTTGTCTATACACTGTATGTCTAGATCTGCGTTTATGTGTCCAATTATATATGTTCTTTTTCTGTACTTTGGCAACATAAGATGTATCTTGTCATGCCAATAAAGCAATTTGAATTGAATTGAATTGAATGGGCGACAGAGAAAGAGAGAGGGGCAGGCGGGGAGGGAGGCGGGGAGGGAGGCAGAGAGGGAGGCAGAGAGACAGAGACAGAGAGGGAGAGAGACAGAGAGAGAGAGACAGAGAGAGAGAGACAGAGAGACAGAGAGGGAGAGAGAGACGGAGAGAGACGGAGAGAGAGACAGAGAGAGAGACAGAGAGAGAGACAGAGAGAGAGACAGAGAGAGAGACAGAGAGATGGAAAGACGGAGAGAGAGAGAGACGGAGAGAGGGAGAGGGAGACGGAGAGAGGGAGAGAGAGAGGGAGAGGGAGAGGGAGAGGGAGAGGGAGAGGGAGAGGGAGAGGGAGAGGGAGAGGGAGAGGGAGAGGGAGAGGGAGAGGGAGAGGGAGAGGGAGAGGGAGACGGAGAGGGAGACGGAGAGGGAGACGGAGAGGGAGACGGAGAGGGAGACGGAGAGGGAGACGGAGAGGGAGAGGGAGAGGGAGCGAGAGAGAGGGAGGCGGCGAGGGAGGCGGCGAGGGAGGCGGAGAGGGAGGCGGAGAGGGAGGCGGAGAGCGAGGCGGAGAGCGAGACGGAGAGCGAGACGGAGAGCGAGACGGAGAGCGAGACGGAGAGCGAGACGGAGAGCGAGACGGAGAGCGAGAGGGAGAGCGAGAGGGAGAGCGAGAGGGAGAGCGAGAGGGAGAGCGAGAGGGAGGGAGAGCGAGAGAGAGAGCGAGAGAGAGAGCGAGAGAGAGAGAGCGAGAGAGAGAGCGAGAGAGAGAGCGAGAGAGAGAGCGAGAGAGAGAGCGAGAGAGAGAGCGAGAGAGAGAGCGAGAGAGAGAGCGAGAGAGAGAGAGCGAGAGAGAGAGCGAGACAGAGAGCGAGACAGAGAGCGAGACAGAGAGCGAGACAGAGAGCGAGACAGAGAGCGAGACAGAGAGCGAGACAGAGAGCGAGACAGAGAGCGAGACAGAGAGCGAGACAGAGAGCGAGACTGTAATGTATACAACATTGAAGGGACTACTTTGTTTTGCGGATGTACATCCTTAGTTACGAGCGTATATAACAGACGCGTATCGATTTGTACAGTCAGTGCCGAAGTTCCAGTTACCCAGTAAAGATCACTTGAAGTTACTCTCAGTCTCTGCTGCTTTATTATTTTATGTAGTTGTGTATAGCGGTACAAACACAACAAATTGGCGACGAGAATTATGAACCTACGTCTTCCTATTCTGGCATCGCATCCAGAGGACACCGAAATTTGGAAGAAAGTAGCGAGAAGGTAGAGAAAACAGAGCACGCTTGCTAAGCTAGGCAGGGGATACGTAAGTCAAGTGAAAAGTGCACAGGACTTGCATGACGCTAGCTAACTAGTAAAGAAAGAAAAACGGGTTTGGAAAAGAAAATGGTGATGATTGGCACGATTGCAGCATTTGATAGCAGCATTGAAGACTGGGCAACTTACATTGAAAGAGTGGAGTTGTACTGTGAGGCTAACAGAGTGGAGGTAGAAAAGAAAGCCACTGTTTTGCTGAGTGTTATGGGTGCAAAGACATATGGGCTGCTACATCGTTTATTAACCCCTGAAAAGCCAGCAAACAAAACATTCAAACAAATAGTGGACTCACTCCAAGGCCATTTAAGCCCCAAACCACTGCTCATAGCCGAAAGATTTAAATTCCATAAACGGAACCAGAGCAAAAATGAAAGCATTTCTGAATATTTGGCAAAGTTGCGCAAATTATCAGAGCATTGCCAATTTGGAGTGGGCTTATCAGATGCATTGAGGGACAGATTTGTGTGTGGTATGCAAAGTGAAAGCACACAAAGAAGCTCCTGTCTGAAAAAGACCTCACATTGGAGAAGGCTCTGAGTATTGCAATATCAATGGAAGCAGCAGCACGTGGTGCTTTAGAAATTCAACAAAAATCCCTGAAATATTCAACTAATAAAATGTCACTGAAACAAGAAAAGTGGTGCTATCGCTGTGGCAAAATGTCACATGACCACAATGACTGTTGGTTTAAAGACAAAGACTGCAGACAATGTGGCAGACGAGGGCACATTGAAAGGGTCTTGTGGTGTATGTGCCTTTAAGAGCCCCCTGTGTACTGTAATGCCGGTAATGGCCACTCGGGCTATATAAGCCTGTATAGTGTCTTGTATCTGTTAGTTCACCTCCAGACTTTGTTCAGTAAACACCTGTGAAACCAACTCCTGCATTCCGTGTCTCCATTAACACACGGATACAACAGTGGCGACGAATTGGAAACGGACTTACCTGCAATTCGGCAGCACCTCAAGGACATCGATTCCTCAGACGAAAGTCGAAGAAAAACAAGAAAGAAAAAAAAAACTGTAGTTTCACCAGCTAGCCGAGCTGGTGGCAGGTACTGCAATAATCCTTCCTGGGCGGCGGGCTGGGGCTCCATCGGCTGGCTCTGCAGTGGGGCCGAGCAGCGAAGGCGGAGGCAAACAGAGACAGTGGGTGGAGCACTCGGGAGACGGCCGGCGCTGCAAAGCAGGTCGGCGTTCGGACCAAGCAGAGGGAGGGAAAAGTCCCAGAGAGTCCGGCGGGAACGAGTCTCCACCTATTAAAAATACCTATGTAAATAAAAACCGCGGAGAACAGCATTGTCAGCAGCGGCAGCAGCGGGAAAGCGCGGGAGGCGCCATTTTTTTCTGCGGGGAAGGAAGGAAAGCGCGGGAGATGCCATTTTTTTTCAGGATGCCTAAGACTGGCAATATTACTGCTTTCGATAGCGATATAGAGGATTGGACCACATATGTGGAAAGAGTGGAGGTATATTGTACAGCAAATGAAATAGGGGATGATAAAAAGGCAGCAGTACCTCTAAATCTAATGGGCGCAAGGACATACGGGCTGTTACGAAACTTAATCACTCCAGCCAAACCGAAGGACAAGAATTTTAAGGAGATTGTTGCTACCCTACAGGAGCACTTAAACCCAACACCGCTGCTGAGAGCGGAACGATTCAAATTCTTCAGGAGGAATCAGCACAAGAATGAAAGTAACGCTGATTACCTCACCGAATTAAGGAAGCTGTCAAAGCACTGCCAATTCAGGGCAGGACTGGCAGATTCTCTTCGAGACAAATTCATCTGCGGTCTCCTAAGTGAAGGAACACAGAAAAGGCTACTTTCTGAGAAAGATTTGACACTGGACAAGGCTTTCAGTGTGGCTGTATCATACGAAGCAGCCGCAAGAGGAGCTGCAGAGATACAGCAAAAGCCACAGGACTTCGGCACCCATGAAATGACACAGGGTTTCGAGAGATGTTATCGCTGCGGCAGATCCACCCATGACCAGAGGGACCGCTGGTTCAAGGACAAAGCATGCAGGCAATGCGGAAAGATTGGACACATTGCACGTGTATGCCGATCTGGAAACAAAAAATCCACGGACAGGAAAAAAATCAATAAGGAAAAGTACAGAAAGGTACAAAAGATGACGGACAGTAGCTCCGAAGACCAGAAGAGCGATAGCGACTCCGGAAACAAGAGACTAAGCTGTCTCAAATTACATAATGTAATTGCCAAAGAAGATTACTAGACCATTTGGGTTACCCTCACGATAGCGGGGTCCCCAGTTAAAATGGAGCTAGATACAGGATCAGCTCTGACCGTCATAAGTCGACAGGATTCCGAGCGGCTATTTCCGCATATACCTTTGAAAGACACATCCATTATCTTGAAAACATATACGGGGCAGAAAGTATACCCCAAAGGGAAAATAAGGGTGCCTGTTATATACAACGGCAAGGAAATACAGCAGTTGTATTTATACGTTCTGCAAGATGGTGGTCCACCGCTGTTGGGACGTGAATGGATCAGGGAGATACGTTTAGACTGGCACTCCATTCAGGCACTGACGGTGACCAGTAAGAAGAAAAATGATGATGACGTCATACCTGAACGATTAAAAGACATCTTGGCCAACGCCAAGGAAGTGTTTCAACAGGAACTAGGAACCTTGAAAGGTGTCACCGCCTCAATAAAAGTGGAAGATGTGGCAATTCCCAAGTTTTTTAAGGAAAGACCGGTGCCATACGCAATTCGGCCAGCAGTCGAGGCAGAGCTGGAGAATTTGGAAAAGGCAGGCGTATTATCCAAGATAGATTGGAGCGAGTGGGCAACACCCATTGTCCCGATCATGAAGAAAACATTGAATAATGATAAATCTGAAGAACAGAGAAAAATTCGCATCGGTGGGGACTTCAAGGTGACTGTAAACCTGGTTCTTCACATGGTACAGTATCCTCTTCCGAGGATAGAAGATATTTTCGCCTCACTATCCGGAGGGAAACGTTTCACCAAAATTGACTTGGCACAGGCATATCTACAAATGGAGGTTGAAGAGGCCTCTAAAAAGTATCTCACGATAAATACACACAAAGGCCTGTACCAGTACAATCGACTGGTTTTCGGAGTAGCATCAGCTCCAGCTATCTGGCAAAGAGCTATGGAGCAAGTCCTGCAAGGGATTCCGAGGACTCAATGCTACCTAGACGACATCCTTGTAACAGGAGAAAATGACAATGAGCACCTTGCCAATTTGGAGCAGGTGCTCACTAGGCTGAGAGAACGGGGCCTACGAGCAAATCGCCCCAAGTGCGAATTTTTCCAGAAACAAATATCATATTGTGGCCCAGTGGAGATGTTCCACTCAACCATAGTGGAATGTCTACCAGTAACAAATTCTGCCATTGAAAAGGAAACGAGAAATGACCCGACTCTCTCACGCGTCTACGATTTAACGGTGAAGGGATGGCCAGCACATGGCGAACCACTGTTGCCAGCATTCTCACAAAGAAGAGAACAGCTGTCAGTGTGCCGAGGAACCTTGATGTGTGGATCCAGAGTGGTGATTCCACCCAAACTCCAGGATAAAGTGCTAAAGGAGCTTCACGAGGGGCATCTGGGTGGAGTGAAAATGAAGAACCTAGCCAGAGCGTTTGTGTGGTGGCCAGGTATCGATGGAGACATCGAAGAAATGACCAAGAGCTGCCTAGGATGCCAGAAGGTCCAAAACGCCCCACCACAAGCCCCTCTACATCCATGGGAGTGGCCCTCATCTCCATGGCAAAGGGTACACATCGACTTTGCTGGTCCATTTATGGACTCAATGTTCTTAATTGCGGTTGATGCACACTCCAAGTGGCTGGAGGTAATAAAGATGTCCTCCACCACCACGGAAAAAGCCATCACAGTATTAAGGAGCATATTTGCCAGGAATGGGCTGCCTGAACAGATCTGTTCTGATAATGGACCGCAATTTGTGTCCGAAGAATTCAGGAAGTTCTTAAAAAACAATGGGGTTAAGCACTACACGTCCGCCCCATACCATCCCGCCACCAATGGATTGGCTGAAAGGTTTGTCCAGACCTTCAAGAAGGCCATGGGTAATGAAGACATAAATCTACAGCATAAGGTAGATAACTTCTTGTTTGCATACAGGAATGCAACACATGTGGTTACAAACCAAACTCCCGCCATGATGTTCTTCAATAGAAGCCTAAGATGCCGGCTGGATTTGATCAAGCCAAACATCAGAAGGGACGTGGAGAACCGGCAATTTCAAGGCATGAATGAAAGGCCAACTAGAACCTTCCAGATAGGTCAACAAGTTTTGGCCCGGGACTACCGTATCGAGAAATGGCAGCCTGGAACTATTTGCACACGACTAGGACTGCTGATGTATACCGTGGACATTGGAGAAAGCATAATAAGGCGCCATGCTGACCAGATCATAGAGTCATCCGAAAAGGGACAACCTACACCACAACTCTATACGCCTAATGATGAAGCAGAGACACCCATAGTATCTACCTCCGATCCGGTGATACTGGAACCAGATGAACCCGACACTGGCATGCAAACCGAATCGACCTTGCCAAAAGAACCTACTACACCACCAAAAACTACTACACCACCGAGGCGTTATCCGGACCGAGTCAGGAAGCCTCCAGAGAGACTGACTTATAATTGATTAACTGCAGCAAATGTGTAGATTATTGTTCTTGTAACATGTTAATTAATGATTACTTAAAATATTATGTACTGGTTGTCGAAAAGGGGAGGAATTGTGGTGTATGTGCCTTTAAGAGCCCCCTGTGTACTGTAATGCCGATAATGGCCACTTGGGCTATATAAGCCTGTATAGTGTCTTGTATCTGTTAGTTCACCTCCAGACTTTGTTCAGTAAACACCTGTGAAACCAACTCCTGCATTCCGTGTCTCCATTAACACACGGATACAACAGGTCTGCAAAGCAAATAAGAAGCAGAAAACTGATACAATACAGAGTAACAAAAAGGTACATCAAGTGACTAAAAACAAGAACCCTTTCAAAGATAGATACAAGAAGGTACACCACGTGACTGGAGACAGTTCAGATAAAGAAAAAAGTGATACAGACTCAGAGGAAGAGGATCTGGCTTGTCTAAAACTACACAGTGTGAAAGAGACAGGGGATCACAGAATAATATGGGTTACTCCAGAAGTGGCAGGAGTTAGGCTGAAAATGGAGTTGGACACAGGCTCAGCTTTAACAGTGATCTCTGTACATGACTACAAACGACTGTTTTCACACATACCGCTAAGGCCAACTAAAGTACTGTTAAAGACATACACAGGACAAAGAGTGTGCCCCAAAGGTGAAATAAAAGTGACAGTGACATACAAAGGAAAAAAAATACCGCAATTGAACCTCTATGTAGTGGAAAATGGAGGGCCACCATTGCTGGGACGTGAATGGCTCAGGAAAATACAGTTGGATTGGCACACCATCCAAGCACTGTTTGTGTCAGCAAAGGAGGACAGCAACGCCACTCCTGAAAGACTGTCACAAATACTCTCTGACTCTCAGGAAGTGTTCAAGAAGGGAATAGGAACACTTAAGGGCATGAAAGCAAAAATTAAGATTGAGGAGAACGCAAATCCAAAGTTCCATAAGGCCAGACCAGTGCCTTATGCAATTCGCCCTTCAGTAGCAGAGCTGGAGAACTTGGAGCAGTTAGGGGTCCTGTCCAAGGTGGATTGGAGTGAATGGGCCACACCTATAGTTCCAGTGATGAAGAAAACCTCCAGCACAAAACCAGGAAAGCCAAGAAAAGTGCGCATTTGCGGAGACTTTAAAGTGTCTGTTAACCCAGTCCTCCACACAGTACCCATTGCCTCGCATTGAGGACATCTTTGATTCCCTGTTAAGAGGGGAACGCTTCACAAAGATTAACTTGGCCCAGGCCTATCTCCAAATGGAAATTGATGATGCATCAAAGAAGTACCTGACAATAAATACGTACAAAGGCCTTTACCAGTAAAATCGACTGGTATTCGGAATAGCATCAGCTCCTGCAATCTGGCAAAGGGCAATGGACCAAGTCCTGCAGGGGATCCCAGGTACTCAGTGTTATCTTGATGACATCATCATTACTGGCAAGAATGACAATGACCACCTTTCCAACCTTGAACAGGTGCTCATCAGGTTACGGGAGTATGGGCTCCGAGGAAACTGAGACAAGTGTGAGTTTTTCAAAAAGGAAATCTCATACTGTGGACATGTAATTGACAAGGATGGTTTACACAAGTCTCCAGACAAGATTGAAGCTGTGATTAATGCACCAACACCTGAAAATGTGTCTCAGTTGAGATCATATCTTGGACTGGTGAACTACTATCACAAGTTCTTGCCCAACCTATTGTAAGAATTCGCAATAATCTACAGTTCTGAAGATCAATTTTTTTGATTAAAGAATCCCTGGGCGATGTGCTTTTAAATTTCCAGGGGTAAAAATGGCTGTCACCACATGGCCGAAGACAAAGGACAATGCTTTGTTTACAAAGCAATTGAATGCTATTAGCATTTGTTTGTATATCGAGTGGATACATCTAAACTGCAGAAGAGACTTTTGTACCTTGAATGGGAATCGTTCAAGATTTGAATGGGTTTTAAATCACCCAGCACTGGACAATAGGGCTGTTGCATTCTTTTGTTTCAGCCCAGGGAGCTCCAGAAGACACATTAACCCAGTCTAACCACTTTGAGTTAGCCAATCACAGCTTTCTCTTGTGTATTGGACCCTTTGGGTGGGGAATTTTGCACACAGCCCTTGCAAGGCAGAATGGCAGGGGCCTCACCAGGTATAAAGATAGCGGCTGAGAAGCTATCTCTCTCTCTTACTTCGCTGGACCACAGGTGAGCAGGGTGTTCTGACTCCTCAACAAGGCAACCTAGCAGGAGTTTGGGGTGGTGATTTAAGGGAATTGCTAAGATTGTTTAAATAACATTGTAGCCATTGTATCCCTCATTTTCGCCGTCTGCAACCCCGTTATATAGTTTTACTGTAATTACTGTGCTCGTGTGGGATAGTTTATTCTTGGATTGTAGTTTATTTAGTTAATAAAACTTGATTTTTTCTCTCATCCAAACTACGTGTCTGTTTTAATATCAATAATTATAAGCCCTGCAGTCAGAACTGGAAGGAGGGGTAACGATTCGAAACCGCTGTTTTAAAATTGGTTTTATTGGAATTGGTCTGAGTGCAGGCAAAGGCTGCAAGACCAGGAAAATTACTTTAAACCAGTTTAAAGAAGCCCCAGCCTTACACCATCCACAGTGTTACATCCACTAAATGCACTGCTACAGACAGGGTCACAATGGAAATGGAGTGACAGCTGTGAACAAGCTTTTCAAGAGAGTAAAAGACTCATTACTTCAGAGGAGGTGCTAGCTCACTTTGACCCATCCTTACCTATTCGACTGGCATGTGATGCTTCACCCCATGCCATTGGTGCCGTGTTGTCACATAAGCTCCCAGACGGCTCAGAAAGACCAATAGCCTTTGCCTCAAGATCATTGACTACAACTGAACGCAATTATGCACAGATTGACCAAGAAGCCCTCAGCCTTGTGTGGGGAGTCAAGAAATTCAACCACTACTTGTATGGTCAACAGTTTACACTGTTGACTGGCCACCAGCCTCTCATTTCAATCTTCAACCCAAGGAAGGGCGTTCCAGTGATGACGGCACAACGGCTGCAGCGATGGTCACTCTTCCTAGGGGCTCATTTGTATGACATTGAATACAAGGGGACCAAGCAACATAGCAACGCCGATGGGTTGTCACGTTTACCACTGCCGACCTCAGAGAGAACCACAACAGTTGACTCAGCAGAGGTATTTCACACAACAATAGCTGAGCAGCTACCAGTGACAAACTCCCTCATTGAAAGAGAAACACGCAATGACCCTACATTGTCAAAAGTTTATGACATCACTGTGAAGGGATGGCCAGCGCATGGTGACTCATTGTTTCCAGCATTCTCAGCTAGGAGGGAGCAGTTATCAGTGTGTCGGGGAACACTGATGTGCGGCTCACGAGTTGTGATTCCTCCCAAGCTTCGTAACCGAGTGCTAGATGAACTGCATGAAGGCCACTTAGGTACGGTAAAGATGAAAGGCCTTGCACGTGGATACGTGTGGTGGCCAGGAATTGACAAACAGATCGAGGACCTGACAAAGAGCTGCTCAGGATGTCAAAAGGTCCAGAACGCACCACAAGCCCCTCTCCATCCATGGGAATGGCCCTCATCACCATGGCAACGTGTGCACATCGACTTTGCTGGACCGTTCATGGACTCCATGTTCTTGATTGCAGTCGATGCACATTCCAAATGGCCCGAAGTCATTAAAATGAAATTAACCACATCTGAAAAGACCATTTCAGTTCTGAGGACCATGTTCGCTAGAAATGGCCTACCAGAACAAATCTGCACAGACAATGGACGACAATTTGCCTCTGACGAATTCCAAGGTTTCATGAGGAAAAATGAAATCAAGCACTACACATCTGCCCCGTACCATCCAGCTACAAATGGCTTGGCAGAAAGATTCGTACAGACTTTCAAGAAGGCCATCAAAGCAATGTACAGTGAGAATCTACCACTGCAACACAAGATAGACAATTTCCTCTTTGCTTATCGGAACGCAGTACACGCAGCCACTAATCAGACTCCAGCGATGATGTTTCTGAACAGGAACCTGAGATCTCGCATGGACCTTCTTAAACCGAATGTACGTTGTGATGTAGAGAACAAACAGTTCAAACATTTGAATGCTAAGCCAACAAGAAGCTTCAGTGTGGGACAGTCAGTTCTTGCTCGTGATTTCCAGACGGAAAAGTGGCAACCAGGGACAATATCCACAAGAGAGGGACCACTGATGTATACTGTGGATGTGGGAGAGAACGTTTTGAGACGTCATGTGGACCAAAATCTGGATGTTCAGGTGGAAAACACCCCTATACCTCGCCCAGACTCACCTGACATGGAAACAGGCACTCCTGATTCATTAGCATCAGCACCAGCCTCATCCACAGCTGAGAGCTCTACCTGTGCTGATAGCTCACCTGATGCACCTGTACCTGTACAGTCTCATTCCCCAAAGCAAGAGAGTCTGGAGAGACGTTACCCAGAGAGGCAGAGGAGGCCTCCCCAGAGACTTGACTTGTAAAAGGGCTGTTGACAAAATAAAATGTTATGTTGGAATTTGAATTTTGTTACTTTTAAGAAAACAAAAAGGTTACTGTAAAGACAGGCTCTGTATGTTAATTATAGAAATTTTGTGTTAATATACTATTAAACTAAAGGGGGAGGAAGTGTAATGTATACAACATTGAAGGGACTACTTTGTTTTGTGGATGTACATCCTTAGTTGCGAGCGTATATAACAGTCACGTATCGATTTGTACAGTCAGTGCCGAAGTTCCAGTTACCCAGTGAAGATCACTTGAAGTTACTCTCAGTCTCTGCTGCTTTATTATTTTATGTAGTTCTGTATAGCGGTACAAACACAACAAAGACAGAGAGATGGAGAGAGAGAGACAGAGAGAGCGAGAGAGAGACAGAGAGAGCGAGAGCGAGAGCGAGAGAGCGAGAGCGAGAGCGAGAGCGAGAGAGCGAGAGCGAGAGCGAGAGCGAGAGAGCGAGAGCGAGAGAGCGAGAGAGCGAGAGCGAGAGAGCGAGAGAGCGAGAGAGCGAGAGCGAGAGCGAGAGAGGGGGGGACAGACCGAGGGAGAGGGAGAGAGAGACAGACAGAGAGAGGCAGACAGAGAGAGGCAGACAGAGAGAGAGAGAGAGGGGGAGGGAGGGACAGAGAGAGGGAGGGAGGGACAGAGAGAGGGAGGGAGGGACAGAGAGAGGGAGGGAGGGACAGAGAGAGGGAGGGAGGGACAGAGAGAGGGAGGGAGGGACAGAGAGAGGGAGGGAGGGACAGAGAGAGGGAGGGAGGGAGAGACAGGGGGAGGGAGGGAGAGACAGAGGGAGGGAGAGACAGGGGGAGGGAGGGAGAGAGAGAGGGAGGGAGGGAGAGAGAGAGGGAGGGAGGGAGAGAGAGAGGGAGGGAGGGAGGGAGAGAGAGAGGGAGGGAGGGAGAGAGAGAGGGAGGGAGGGACAGAGAGAGGGAGGGAGGGACAGAGAGAGGGAGGGAGGGACAGAGAGAGGGAGGGAGGGACAGAGAGAGGGAGGGAGGGACAGAGAGAGGGAGGGAGGGACAGAGAGAGGGAGGGAGGGACAGAGAGAGGGAGGGAGGGACAGAGAGAGGGAGGGAGGGACAGAGAGAGGGAGGGAGGGACAGAGAGGGAGGGAGGGACAGAGAGAGGGAGGGAGGGACAGAGAGAGGGAGGGAGGGACAGAGAGAGGGAGGGAGGGAGGGAGGGACAGAGAGAGGGAGGGAGGGACAGAGAGAGGGAGGGAGGGAGGGACAGAGAGGGGGAGGGAGGGACAGAGAGAGGGAGGGAGGGACAGACAGAGGGAGGGAGGGACAGACAGCGAGAGTGACAGATAGCGGGAGCGAAAGACAGCGGGAGCGACAGAAACTTAGAAACATAGAAGATAGGAGCAGGAGTAGGCCATTCGGCCCCTCGAGCCTGCTCCGCCATTCAATGCGATCATGGCTGATCATCCAAATTCAGTACCCGGTCCCTGCTTTCTCCCCATACCCCTTGATCCCTTTAGCCTTAAGAAATATATCCAACTCCTTCTTGAATATATTTAATGAACTGGCCTCCACAACCCTCTGTGGCAGAGAATTCCACAGGTTCACCACTCTCTGGGTGAAGAAATTCCTCCTCATCTCTGTCCTAAATGGCTTACCCCTTATCCTTAGACTGTGACCCCTGGTTCTGGACTCCCTGACCATCGGGAACATCCTTCCTGCATCTAGTCTGTCCAGTCCTGTCAGAATTTTATAAGTTTCAATGAGATCACCTCTCATTCTTCTAAACTCCAGCGAGTACAAGCCCAATCGACCCAATCTCTCCTCATACGTCATTCCTGCCATCCCAGGTATTAGCTTGGTGAATCTTCGCTGAACTCCTTCCATGGCAAGAACATCCTTCCTCAGATAAGGCGACCAAAACTGCACACAATACTCAAGATGTGGTCTCACCAAGGCCCTGTACAACTGCAGCAAGACATGCTTGTTCCTGTACTCAAACCCTCTCGCTACGAAGGCCAAAATAATATTTGCCTTCTTAACCGCCTGCTGCACCTGCATGCTTACCTTCAGCGACTGGTGCACAAGGGCACCCAGGTCTCGTTGCACTTCCCCTTCTCCCAATCTATTGCCATTTAGATAATAATCAGCCTTCCTGTTTTTGCCACCAAAGTGGACAACCTCACATTTATCCACGTTATATTGCATCTTCCATGTTTCTGCCCAATCACCCAACATGTCCAAATCAGCCTGGAGTTTCTCGACATCCTCCTCACAGCACACACGCCCACCCAGCTTTGTGTCGTCTGCAAATTTGGAGATATTACATCTAGTTCCCTTGTCTAGATCATTAATATATATTGTGAATAGCTGGGGTCCAAGGACCGATCCCTGCGGTACCCCACTGGTCACTGCCTGCCACTTGGAAAAGGACCCATTTATTCCAACTCTTTCCTTTCTGTCTGCCAACCAGTTCTCTATCCAATCCCATACCTTGCCCCCAATCCCATGTGCCTTAACTTTAAACGCTAATCACTTATGCGGGACGTTATCGAAGGCCTTCTGAAAGTCCAAATACATCACATCCACTGGTTCTCCCTTATCTATTATACCAGTTACATCCTCAAAAAATTCCAGTGGATTAGTGAAACATGATTTACCTTCTGTGAATCCATTTTGACTTTGTCCGATCCTGTCACTGTTTTCCAAGTGCTCTGCTATTACATCTTTTATAATGGACTCTAGCATTTTCCCCACTACCGAGGTCAGGCTTACCGGTCTGTAATTCCCCATTTTCTCTCTACCACATTTTTTTAATAGTGGGGTAACATTAGCTACCCTCCAATCCATGGGTACTGTTCCA
The DNA here is from genome assembly GCF_052327205.1 of Somniosus microcephalus. Classification (NCBI taxonomy): domain Eukaryota; kingdom Metazoa; phylum Chordata; class Chondrichthyes; order Squaliformes; family Somniosidae; genus Somniosus; species Somniosus microcephalus. Next base: position 388,186,016 of record NC_140988.1, on the reverse strand, counting down.
GATTCCATTGAATGTTGGAAGATGATCAGCAATGCATCTACTATTTCTAGGGCCACTTCCTTAAGTACCCTAGGATGTAGATTATCAGGCCCTGGGGATTTATCGGCCTTCAATCCCATCAATTTCCCTAACACCATTTCCCTAGAAATACTGATTTCTTTCAGTTCCTCCCTTTCATCAGACCCTATGTTCCCGGCATCTCTGGGAGGTTATTTGTGTCCTCCTTTGTGAAGACAGAATCAAAATATGTATTTAGTTGGTCGGCCATTTCTTTGCTCCCCATTATAAATTCCCCTGATTCTGACTGCAAGGGACCTACGCTTGACTTCACCAATCTTTTTCTCTTCACATATCTATAAAAGCTTTTACAGTCAGTTTTTATGTTTCCTGCATGCTTACTCTCATATTCTATTTTCCCTTTCTTAATTAATCCCTTTGTCCTCCTTTGTTGAATCCTAAATTGCTCCCAATCCTCAGGATTATTGCTTTTCCTGGCCAATTTATATGTCCTCTCCTTGGATCTTATGCTATCCCTAATTTCCCTTGTTAGCCCCGGTTGAGTCACCTTTTTTGTTTTATTTTTGTGCCAAACTGGGATGAACAAATTCTATTGTTCATCCATGCGGTCTTTGAATGTTTGCCATTGCCTATCCACCGTCAACCCTTTGAGTGACATTCCCCAATCAATCCTATCCAACTCGCACCTCAGACCATCGTAGTTTCCTTTATTTAAATTTAGGACCCTAGTCTCTGAGTCAACTACTTCATTCTCCATCTTAATGAAGAATTCGATCATATTATGATCGCTCCTACCCAAAGGGGCCTCGTACAACAAGATTGCTAATTAATCCTTTCTCGTTACATAATACCCAGTCTAAGATGGCCTGATCTCTGGTTCGTTCCTCGACATATTGGTCCAGGAAACCATCCCGTAAACACTCCAGGAATTCCTCCTCCACAGTATTGTTACTAATTTGGTTAGCCCAATCTATATGTAAATTAAAGTCACCCATGATTACTGCTGTGCCCTTATTGCACGCTTCTTTAATTTCCCTTTTAATGCCATCCCCAACCTCCGCCTTACTGTTTGGAGGTCTATATACCAGTCCCACTAACGTTTTCTGCCCCTTGGTATTTCTCAATTCTACCCATACAGATTCCACATCATCAGAGCTAATATCCTTCCTTACAATTGTGTTAATCCCTTCTTTAACCAGTAATGCTACCCCACCTCCCTTTCCTTTTTGCCTATCTTTCCTGAATATCGAATACCCCTGGATGTTGAGTTCCCAGCCTTGGCCATCCTTGAGCCATGTTTCCGTAATCCCAACCAAATCATATTCGTTTACCTCTATTTGCGCTGCCAATTCATCCACCTTATTACGAATGATCCTCGCATTAAGACACAAAGCCTTCAGGCTTATTTTTTTAACGCTCTTAGACCTATTAGAATTATTATTTACTGTGGCCATGTTTGATTTAAACCGTTGATTTCTCTGACTGCCACTTTTGTTTTTCTCCTTCCTTTCTTTTGCTTTTATCCTTGTTTCCCTTTCCTCTGTCCCCCTGCTCAGGTTCCCAACCCCCTGCCATCTTAGTTTAAACCCTCCCCCAGAGCACTAGCAAACACTCCCCCTAGGACATCGGTTCCAGCCCTGCCCAGGTGCAAACCGTCCGGTTTGAACTGGTCCCACCTCCCCCAGAACCGATTCCAATGTCCCAGGATCTTGAATCCCTCCCCCTGGCACCATTCCTCTAGCCACGTATTCATCTGAAATATCCTTCTATTTCTACTCTGACTAGCACGTGGCACTGGTAGGAATCCTGGTGACAGTGGGAGAGATAGAGGGAGAGACAGAGTAGAGAGAGAGACGGACTAGAGAGACGGAGTAGAGAGAGGGAGAGACAGAGAGAGGGAGAGACAGAGAGGGGGAGAGAGGGAGAGAGAGACAGAAAGAGGAGGTGCGAAGGCCACGGCACCACGGGTGGCTCAGCTGCACAGTGCGGGCGGAAGAAGAGTGGGAGAGCAATAGTGATAGGAGAAAAGATAGACATTTCTGTGGCCTCAGACGTGACTCCAGGATGGTATGTTGCCTCCCTGGTGCCAGGATCAAGGATGTCACTGAGCGGCTGCAGGACACTCTGAGGGGGGCAGATGAACAGCCAGAGGTCGTTGTCCATATCGGTACCAACGACATAGGCAGAAAGAGGGATGAGATCCTGCAGGCAGGCTAGGAAAGAGGTTAAAAAGCAGGACCTCAAAGGTAGTAATCTCCAGATTACTCCTGGTGCCATGTGCTAGTGAGTCCAGAAATAGGAGGATAGAACAGATGAATGCTTGGCTGGAGAGATGGTACAGGAGGGAGGGCTTTAGATTCCTGAGGCATTGGGACCTGTGGCCGGACAGGTTACACCTCAACAGATCCGGGACCAATATTCTTGCATGGCGTTTTGCTAGTACTGTTGGGGAGGGTTTAAATTAGCTTGTCAGAGGGATGGGCACCAGCATATAGGAGTAGAAAAGAGGAATAAGGTGCATAAAAGAGTGAGTGTGTTGGATAGTACTGGAGAAGATAGTACTAGAGGCAGAAGTAGTTACATATTAGATAGGAGCAGACTAGGAAAGACTACAAAAAATTCAAAAATGGGTTTAGAATGCATGTACGTAAACACACACAGTGTGGTGAATAAGGTTGGTGAGCTAAAGGAACAATTAGCCGTGTGGCAATAGGATGTTGTGGCAATAACGGAAACGTGGCTTAAAAACGGTGAGGACTGGGCACTTAATATTCGAGGGTACAAGGTGTTCAGAAAAGTTAGGGAAGGAAAAAAGGGAGGTGGGGTGGCAGTGCTGATTAAGGAAGACATTGTAGTGTTGGAAAGGGAGGATGTTCTTGAGGGGACAAGGACAGAATCCATTTGGTTAGAGTTGAGGATCACGCTATTGGGGGTATTCTATAGGCCTCCAAATAGTGAGAAGGAGGTAGAGGAGCAAATCTGCAGGGAAATCGCAGAGAATTGCAAGAGCTATAGAGTGGTGATATTGGGGGACTTTATTTACCCAAATATCGATTGGGATAATGCTAGGGTAAAGGGAAAGGAGGGGGAGGAATTTCTGAAATGTGTTCAGGAGAATTTCCTTGGTCCAACTAGAAAGGAAGCATTGCTGGATCTGGTGCTGGGGAATGAGGTGGGCCAGGTCGACCAAGTGTCTGTGGGAGAACACTTGGGTACAAGTGATCATCGTATCATAAGATTTAGATTAGCAATGGAGAGGAGCAAGGAACAATCTAGAGTGGAACTTCTAAACTGGAATAGGGCTAACTTCAATGGGATGCGAAAGGATCTAGCCAGAGTAAAATGGAACCAAAGGCTGACAGGAAAAACTGTAACGGAGTAATGGGAGATCTTTAAGGAGGAGATGTTCCAAGTACAGGCTAGGTATATTCCAGCAAGAGGGAAGGGTAAGGGAACCAAAGCAAGGGCTCCTTGGATGACGAGGGAGATTGAGAAGATGATGAAACAAAAAAAGAGGGTGTATGATGCATGTCAGGTGAAATCTTCAAGGGAGGACCAGACCAAATACAATAAGTTGAGAGGGGAAGTGAAGATGAAAATAAGATTGACAAAGAGAGAATATGAGAGTACAATGGCGGTTAACATAAAAGGGAACCCAAAAATCTTCTACCGGCATGTAAACAGTAAACGGGTCATAATAGGCGGGGTGGGGTCTATTAGAGACAAAGAAGGTGATATATGCTTAGAGGCGCAGGGCAAGGCTAGAATACTCAGTGAGTACTTTGTATCGGTGTTTACTAAAGAGGTGGATGCTGACAAAATATCAGTAGAAGCAATGGAAGGGGTGAAAATTGATAGACAGGATGTACTAGAAAGGCTGGGTATGCTTAGAGTGGACAAGTCGCCTGGTCCAGATGGCTTGCATCCCAGGTTGCTAAGGGGATTGGGGGAGGAGATCGCGGAAGGGCTTGCCATAACTTTCCAATCTTCCCTAGATCCGGGGGAGGTGCCTGAGGATTGGAAAGTGGCAAATGTGACACCATTGTTCAAGAAAGGGTGTAAGGACAATCCTAGTAACTACAGGCCGGTCAGTTTAACATCAGTGGTGGGTAAAGTTTTAGAAACAATAATCAAGGAAAAAATTAATGGGCACATGGAACGGTTTAAGCTAATTAAGGAGAGTCAACACGGATTTGTAACAGGCAGATCGTGTTTGACTAATCTAATTGAATTTTTGGATGAAGTAACATGGAGGATTGATGAAGGGAATGCAATGGATGTTGTCGACATGGATTTTCGGAAGGCGTTTGACAAAGTACCACATAGAAGGCTGGTTAACAAAATTGAGGTTCATGGAATAGGTGGGTCAGAGGCAGCTTGGATAAGGAATTGGCTTAAGGACAGAAAACAGCGAGTTGTGGTAAATGGCTGTTTTTCAGACTGGAGGATGGTAGACAGTGGTGTTCCCCAAGGGTCAGTGCTGGGGCCACTGCTTTTTTTGATATATATAAATGACCTGGATATTGGAATACAGAGTAGAATTTCTAAATTTGCTGATGACACCAAACTTGGGGGTGTGGCAAACAGTGAGGATGATACCAATCGAATGCAACAGGACATAGAAAGGCTAGCAGAATGGGCAGACAAGTGGCAGATGGAATTTAATACAGAGAAATGTGAGGTGATGCATTTTGGCAGAAGGAACAGGGAGAGGCAATACACACTTAATGGCACAGTTTTAAAGAGTGTGCAGGGACAGAGGGACCTGGGAGTTAATGTGCATAGGTCCCTGAAGGTGGCAGGACATATTGAGAGAGTGGTTAACAAAGCATATGGGATCTTGGGCTTCATAAATAGAGGTATTGAGTACAAAAGTAGAGACGTTATGCTGAACCTTTATAAAGCGCTGGTTAGGCCACAACTGGAGTATTGCGTCCAGTTCTGGTCACCACACTTTAGGAAGATTGTGAAGGGCCTTGAGAGGGTGCAGAGGAGATTTACCAGAATGGTTCCGGGGATGGGGGATCTTAGCTACAAGGACAGGTTGGAGAAGCTGGATTTGTTTTCATTCGAGCAAAGGAGGTTGAGGGGTGATTTGATCGAGGTGTACAAGATTATGACGGGGTTTGGATAGGCTAGACGGGGAAAGGCTGTTCCCACTAGTTGATGGTACAAGGACTAGGGGACACAGATTTAAGGTTTTGGGCAAGAGATACAGGGGGGATGCGAGGAAAAACCTTTTTACGCAGCGAGTGGTGAGGACCTGGAACTCGCTGCCGACGGAAGTGGTGGAAGCGGAGACACTCAATGTTTTCCAGGGGAGACTGGATAGGCACTTGAGGGAAATAAACTTGCAGGGCTACGGGGATAGAGCGGGGGAATGGGACTGACTGGATTGCTCTACAGAGAGCCGGCACAGACTCGATGGGCCGAATGGCCTCCTTCTGTGCTGTTATGACTCTATGACTTTGCGTCTGTCTTCACAAAAGAGAGGGGCGATGCCGACATTGTAGTTAAGGAGTGGGCGTGTGAAATATTAGATGAGATAAACATAGTGAATGAGGAAGTATTAAGGGGTTTAGCATCTTTGAAAGTAGATAAATCGGCAGGCTGTTAAGAGAAGCAAGGGAGGAAATAGCAGAGGCTCTGAAAATGTTTTCCAATTCTCTCTGGCTACAGGTGTCATGCAGGAGGACTGCTAATGTTGTACCGTTCATTAAAAAGGGAGAAAGGGATAGATCGAGTAATTACAGGCCAGTCAGCCTAACTTCGGTGTTAGAAAAAGTTCTGAGGGACAGTATTAATCGTCATTTAGAAAAGCACGGATTAATAAAGGACAGTCAGCATGGATTTGTTAAGGGAAGGTCATGTCTGACTAACTTGATTGAATTTTTTGAGGAGGTAATAAGGTGGGTGGCGTATTTGATGTCGTCTACATGGATTTTAGCAAGGCTTTTGACAAGGTCCCACGTGGCAGACTGGTCAGAAAAGTAAAAGTCCATGGAATCCAAGGGAAAGTGGCAAGTTGGATGCAAAATTGGCTCAGTGGCAGGAAGCAAAGGGTAATGATCGACGGGCATTTTTGTGACTGGAAGGCTGTTTCCAGTGGGGTTCCGCAGTGCTCAGTACGAGGTCCCTTGCTTTTCATGGTATATATCAATGATTTAGACTTCAATGTAGGGGGTGACGTAAAAAAACTAGGCACTTGGTCTAAGCGTTAAACAAAGCTTTAATCAACTGTTTTACAACATGGAGGTCTAGTTGTGTCCTTCAGTAGTTCCTGTTAAGAATGTCCTGCGCAAGCTGGGCCCATGCCCGAGTATCTATACTCTCCCTGGACAGCGCCACCCGTAGGCCACTCAGTATTATTCCATAAGGCTTTCTTTCATGAATGACTGATTCATGTCAGGGGGCATGATTAAAAGGTTTGCAAATGATACAAAAGTTGGCCATGTGGTTGATAGTGAGGAACAAAGCTGTAGACTGCAGGAAGATATCAATGGACTGGTCAGGTCGGCAAAAAGTGGTAAATGGAATTCAGTCCTGGCGAATCGAATAACTAGGGCTGTGGATAGCGCTTTAAACTAAAAAAGGGGGGAGGGGTCAGGTGAGGGGAAATTTAGAAATCTAAAGAGAAAGGTCAAGGCAATAGAGCAGTGTAGCGATTTGGGTAAAAATAAGCAGAGTGTGACAGGAAGGGACAGAGTTTAATGGTAGCAGTGCAGCAGAGAATAAGGTCAAAGCAGGGAATAATGGTAAAAAAATTAGATTAAAAGCTCTTTATCTGAATGCACGAAGTATTCGTAACAAGATAGATGAACTAGTGGTACAAAGAGATAAATGGGTTTGATCTAATAGCCATTTTACAGAGACATGGTTGCAAGGTGGCCAAGGTTGGGAACTAAATGTTACGGGTACTTGACATTTCGAAAAGACAGGCAGAATGGAAAAGGAGGGGGAGTAGCCCTGATAATAAAGGATGACATAAGGACAGTAGCGAGAAAGGATCTCGGCTCGGAAGATCAGGAAGAAGAATCAGTATGGGTGGAGATAAGGAATAACAAGGGGCCGAAACCACTGGTAGGAGTAGCTATACCATTGGACAGAATATTAATCAAGAAATATTCGGAGCTTGCAACAAAGGTAATGCAATAATCTTGGGGGACTTTAATCTTCATATAGACTGGAGAAATCAAATTGGCCAGTTCATGGAATGCATTCGGGACAGTTTCCTAGAACAGTATGTCATGGAACCAACCAGGGAACAGGCTATTTTAGATCTTGTATTGTGTAATGAGACAGGGTTACTTAGCAATCTCATAGTAAAGGATCCTCTGGGGCAGAGTGATTGTAATATGATAGAATTTCACATAAATTTTGAGAGTGACTTGCCTAAGTCAGAAACTAAAGTCTTCAATTTAAATAAAGCCAATTACAGGTACATAGGTATGAGGGGCGAGTTGGCTGAGGTAGATTGGAAAAATAGATTAAACAGTATGGCGATAGATAAGCAGTGGCTAGCATTTAAATAAATATTTCATAATTCTCAACAAAAATACATTCCATTGAGAAACAAAAACTCCACGGGAAAATGATCCAACCGTGGCTAAGTAAAGAAGTTAAGGATAGCATTAGATTGAAAGAAGAAGCTTATAATGTTGCGAAGACTAATAGTAAGCCTGAGGATTGGGAGTTTCAGAAACCAGCAAAGATTGAGCAAAACATTGATAAAAAGAGAAAAAACAGAATATGAGAGAAAACTAGCAAGAAATATAAAAGCAGATTGTAAGAGTTTCTACAAGTATGTAAAAAGAAAAAGAGTAGCAAAAGTAAATGTTGGTCCCTTAGAGGCTGAGACAGGAGAAATTATTATGGGGAATAAGGAAATGGCTGAAACGTTAAACAAATATTTTGTTTCTGTCTTCACAGTAGAAGACACAAAAGGCATACCAAAAATGGTGGGGAACCAAGGGTTCAATGAGGGTGAGGAACTTACGTAATTAATATAAATAGAGAAAAAGTACTAGAGAAACTAATGGGAGTAAAAGCCGACAAATCCCCTGGACCTGACGGCCTACACCCTAGGGTTCTAAAAGAGGTGGCTCAAGAGATAAAGGATGCATTGGTTTTGATCTTCCAAAATTCCCAGGATTCTAGAATGGTCCCAGCGGATTGGAAAGTCGCAAATGTAACACCGCTATTCAAGAAAGGAGGGAGAGAAAAAACAGGGAACTACAGGCCAGTTAGCCTGACATCAGTCGTCGGGAAGATGCTGGAATCCATTGTTAACGAAGTGGTGTCAGGGCACTGAGAAAATCATAATATGGTTAGGCAGTGTCAACATGGTTTTATGAAAGGGAAATCGTGTTTGACAAATTTATTAGAGTTATTGAGGATGTAACTAGCAGGGTAGATAAAGGGGAACCAGTGGATGTAGTATATTTGGATTTCCAAAAGGCATTCGATAAGGCGCCACAAAAATGGAGTTGGGGGTAATATAATAGCATGAATAGAGGATTGGTTAACGGACAGAAAACAGAGAGTAGGGATAAACAGATATTTTTCAGGTTGGCAGGCTGTAACTAGTGGGGTGCCGCAAGGATCAGTGTTGGGGCCTCAGCTATTTACAATCTATATTAATGACCTAGATGAAGGGACCGAGTGTAATGTATCCAAGTTTGCTGACAATACAAAGCTAGATGGGACAGTAAGCTGTGAGGAGAACTCAGAGTCTGCAAAGGGATATAGATAGACTGAGTGAGTGGGCAGTAAGGTGGCAGATGGAGTATAATGTAGGGAAATGTGAGGTTATTCACTTTGGTAGGAAGAATAGAAAAACAGAATATTTTTTAAATGGTGAGAAACTTTCAAATGTTGGTGTTGAGAGAGATTTGGGTGTCCTCGTGCAAGAAACACAGAAAGTTAGCATGCAGGTACAGCAAGCAATAAGGAAGGCAAAAGGCATGTTGGCCTTTATTGCAAGGGGGTTGGAGTATAAGAGTAAGGAAGTCTTGCTACAATTGTACAGGGCCTTGGTGAGACCACACCTGGAGTACTGGGCACAGTTTTGGCCTCCTTATCTAAGGAAGGATATACTTGCCTTGGAGGCGGTGCTACGAAGGTTCACTAGATTGATTCCTGGGATGAGAGGGCTGTCCTATGATGAGAGATTGTGTAGATTGGGCCGATACTCTCTGGAGTTTAGAAGAATGAGAGGTGATCTCATTGAAACATACAAGATTCTGAAGGGGATTGACAGGGTAGATGCTGAGATGTTTCCCCTGGCTGGAGTGTCTAGAACTAGGGGGCATAGTCTCAGGATAAGGGGTCGGCCATTTAAGACTGAGATAAGGAGGAATTTCTTCACTCAGAGAGTTGTGAACCTTTGGAATTCTCTGCCCCAGAGGGCTGTGAATGCTGAGTCTTTGAGTCTATTCAAAGCTGAGATCGATAGATTTTTGGACTCTAGGGGAATCCAGGGATATGGAGATCGGGCGGGAAAGTGGAGTTGAGGTCGGTGATCAGCCATGATGTTATTGAATGGTGGAGCAGGCTCGAGGGGCCGTATGGCCTATTCGAGGAGCCATATGACCTACTCCTGCTCTTACTTCTTATGTTCTTAAGTGTGAGGTAATGCATTTGGGGAGGACTAACAAGGCAAATGAATACACAATAAATGGTAGGATACTGAGAAGTGTAGAGGACCAGAGGGACCTTGGAATGCAGGTCCACAGATCCCTGAAGGTAGCAGGATAGGTAGGTAAGGTGGTTAAGAAGGTATACGGGATACTTTCCTTTATTAGCTGAGGCATAGAAGATAAGAGCAGGGGGGCGATGCTAGAACTGTATAAACCACTAGTTAGGCCTCAGCTAGAGCACTGCCTACAGTTCTGGTCACCACATTACAGGAAAGACATGATTACACTAGAGATGGTACAGAGCAGATTTACAAAGATGTTGCCAGGAACATACGAACAGGAGGAGGCCATTCAGCCACTCGAGCCTGATCCATCATTCAATTAGGTCAAGGCTAATCTGCAATCTAACTCCATATACCCACCTTTGGCCCATATCCCTTAATACCTTTGGTAAACAAAAAGCTATCCATCTCCGATTTAAAATTAACAATTGATCGAGCATCAATTGCCATTTGCAGAAGAGAGTTACAAACTTCTACAACCCTTTGTGTGTAGAAGTGTTTCCTAATTTCACTCCTGAAAGGTCTGGCTCTAATGTTTAGACTATGCCCCCTAGTCCTAGACTCCCCAACCAGCAGAAATAGTTTCTCTCTATCTACCCGATCTGTTCCCCTTAATGTCCTGAAAACTTCAATCAGCTCACCCTTCTAAATCCTAAGGTGTGGTGCCCAGAACTGCTCCCAGTGCTCCAGGTGTGGTCTAACCAGGGTTTGTACAGTTGCAGCTTAACTTCTACCCCCTTGTATTCTGGTCCTCTCGATATAAAGGCCAGCATTCCATTAGCCTTTTTGATTATTTTCTCTACCTGTTCATGACATATTAATGATCTATGTACCTGAAATCCAAGTCTCTTTTGGACCTCCACTGTTTTTAGCTTTTTACCATTTAGAAAGCGCCCTGTTCTATCCTTTTTAGGTCCAAAGTGGATGACCTCACATTTGCTTACATTGAAATCCATTTGAACATAAGAACATAAGAAATAGGAGCAGGAGTAGGCCAATCGGCCCCTCGAGCCTGCTCCGCCATTCAATAAGATCATGGCTGATCTGATCCTAACCGCCAATCCACTATCACAGAACTATCTCCTGAATCTAACAGAATTAGACACACAAAATAGGAGCAGGATCAGGCTACACGGCCCCTGGGCCCGCTCCGCTACCCACAGGGCCATGACCGATCCGAACCTAGACTCATGTCCAAATTCCTGCCCGCTCCCCGTAACCCTTAATTCCCTTTACTTCTAGGAAACTGTCTATTTCTGTTTTAAATTTATGTAATGATGTAGCTTCTACAGCTTTTGGGGGCAGCATATTCCATGGACCTACCACCCTCTGAGTGAAGTAGTTCCTCCTCATCTCAGTTTTGAAAGAGCAGCCCCTTATTCTAAGACTATGCCCCCTAGTTCTAGTTTCACCCATCGTCGGGAACATCCTCCCCGCATCCACCCAATCCAACCCCTTCACAATCTTATATGTTTCAATAAGATCGCCTCTCTGATGTGTCTCAATAAATCCGAGACTCAATGTTAACAGAACGAAGCAAGGCTTTTATTAACTTAGAAGGTAACACACAGTGGAGAAGTGTCTCCCATCCAGAGGTCGGCTGTACTGGATGTGAGACACGCTGGGCCTGCTTAAGTAGAGGCCAGGTATGGGCGGAGCCCTACACACAATAAAATACAGGTGAGGAAATGGAACTGAGGTAAGGGAAATGAAACTGAAACTAAACCACAGTCACAGGCACAATCACACACAGAGAATACAGATGAGTGATGAATGGCATATTTCATCACATTCACCCCTTCTATAGATTTAGTCTGTTCGGGGGTTTGATAGTCCTCTGTGACCGACGTGGCTGTTGTGGTGCCGCGGGTGTCGGCTGGGTGTCCCCGGTGGCCTCCTGGGTCTCTGCCGGGGGCGCCACCAGGGTTGTTGAAAGGGTGGTTGGTGGGGGTACCGTTGGTCGATGTTCTTCCGGGGGTGATGAAAGAGTAGTGGGTGGGTAAGAGTTGCTGTGATCGTTGTTGTGGTTGTTGTCGTTACCGGCTGGGCGACGTCTTTTATGGACACGTGTCCTCCCTTCCGTCGGCATGCCGGACATACGCGTATTGGGGGTTGGCGTGGAGTAGGTGCACTGACTCCACGAGAGGGTCCGTCTTGTGGCCCTTCACATGCCTTCATACAAATACCGGACCTGGGGTGGAGAGCCATGACGGCATGGATACGCCTGAGGTGGATTTCCGGGGAAAAACAAACATTCGTTCATGAGGCGTGGCATTAGTGGCAGTACACAATAGCGACCGTATCGAATGGAGCACATTTGGGAGGACTTCCTGCCAGCGGGAGATAGGGAGGCCCTTGGTCCTTAGAGCTAGAGTGACTGCTTTCCATACTGTCCCGTTCTCTCGCTCCACCTGGCCGTTAACCTGGGGGTTGTAGCTGGTGGTACGGCTCGTGGCGATCCCCCTGGACAGCATGTACTGGCGTAGCTCTTCGCTCATGAAGGATGCCCCCCTATCCGTGTGGATGTAGCTCGGCATACCGAACAGGCAGTTGAGGCATTTAATGACCGTGGCGCTGGTCATGTCTGGGAAGGGGAAGGCGAATGGGAAACGGGAGTATTCGTCCACAATGTTCAGGAAGTAAACATTGCGGTCAGCTGACGGGAGGGGGCCCTTGAAATCTAAGCTGAGCCGCTCAAAGGGCCGTGTAGCTTTGATTAAGTGGGCTCTATCTGGGCGGTAGAACTGAGGCTTGCACTCAGCGCAAGTGCGGCAGTTCCTGGTCAGAGACCGAACTTCCTCAATCGAGTAGGGTAAGTTGTGGGACTTTATGAAGTGGAACAGCCGTGTGACCCCTGGGTGGCAGAGGTGGCAGAGGTCGTTGTGGAGGGTCTCTAGCCGATCCCCGGTGGCGCTGGCACACATCCCTCGTGAGAGGGCGTCGGGGGATTCGTTAAGGGCCCCTGGCCGGTAAATGATGTCATACTCGAAGGTGGAGAGCTCGATCCGCCACGATGGCTTGGGCCTCCTTTTCCACGGAGGAGTGTCTGATCTCGGGCCCTTGGAGGGTCCTCGAGAAGAAAGCTACGGGCCGCCCCGCCTGGTTGAGGGTGGCCGCCAAGGCAAAGTCAGACGCATCACTTTCCACTTGAAAGGGAGTGTTCTCGTCCAATGCCTGTAGCGTGGCCCGCTCAATATCCCGCTTAATGCTTTTGAAGGTGGCGTGGGCCTCAGCAGAGAGCGGAAAAGAGGATGCTTTCAAGAGGGGGCGGGCTTTGTCGGAGTAGTTGGGGACCCATTGGGAATAATAAGAAAATAACCCCAGGCACCTTTTCAGGGCTTTGGGAGTGTTGGGCAGGGGCAGCTCCCGTAGGGGGCGCAATCGGTCAGGGTCTGGTCCGATTTCCCCATTCTCCACCACGCTGCCTAGTATGCAGAGGCGCGTGCTGTTGTAAACGCACTTGCCCTCGTTGTAAGTGAGGTTGAGTTTTTGTGCGGTTTTCAGGAACCTCTTGAGGTTCGAGTCGTGATCCTGCTGGTTGTGACCGCAGATGGTGACGTTGTCGAGGTAGGGGAAGGTTGCCTGCAAGTGGTGGTCATCGACCATGCGGTCCATCTCCCTCTGAAAGACCGAGACCCCATTCGTCACCCCAAAGGGGACTCTGAGGAATTGGTAGAGGCGTCCGTTCGCCTCGAAGGCGGTGTACGGGCGGTCCTCTGGTCTGATAGGGAGCTGGTGGTATGCTGACTTGAGGTCGATGGTGGAGAACACCCGGTATTGGGCGATTTGGTTCACCATTTCTGATATGCGGGGTAGCGGGTAGGCGTCTAGTTGGGTGTACCTGTTGATCGTTTGGCTATAGTCGATCACCATCCGTTTCTTCTCGCTACCCCGCACCACCACCACTTGGGCGCGCCACGGGCTGTTGCTGCGTTCAATAATGCGCTCCTTCAGGAGCCTGTCTACCTCGGTCGCGATAAACCGCCTGTCCTCCCAGCTGTACCTCCTGCTTTTGGTCGCTATTGGCCGGCAGTTAGGGGTAAGGTTCGCGAATAGCGAAGGCGGCTTTACCTTCAGGGTAGCCAGGCCGCACACTGTGAGGGGCGGCTGGGACCCACCGTAATTGAGCGTGATGCTTTGGTGGTGGCACTAGAAATCCAGGCCCAAGATCACGCTCGCACATAGATTCTTCATGATTAGTAATTTAAAATTATCGTACACAGTTCCGTTAATGGACAATTGTACCGCGCAGTAACCCATAATGGTCGATGTCTGGGTTTTATCAGCCATAGAGATGGTACCCCGAGTAGGGACCACCGTTAGAGAGAGTTGTTGTGCTAGTTCAGGGTGGATAAAACTCTCCGTACTTCCACTGTCAATTAAACCTTTAACCCCGCACCCGTTTACCTCGATGTCCACCATTGATTTGGATAGCGGGTGCGGCCTGGTCTGGTCCACTGTGACCGATGCCACTGTAGGGCCCTGATCGAGACAAGATGGCGTCCACGCTGTCTGCTCACAAGATGGCGGACCCCACGACGTCGGGCATGATGGCGTCCAAGATGGCCGCTCCCACGGCGCACACGCGGCGGTGGCGGGTTTTCCGGCAGGGTTCCCTCTGCACACCTTTCCGAAGTGCCCCTTCTTACCGCAATTGAAGCAGGTGGTGCCTTTCGCCGGGCACAGGTTTCTGGTGTGTTTCGGCTGTCCGCAGAAGTAGCAGTTGGGGCCCCGACGCATCGCGGCTGTCGTAGGGCTTCTGGGGGGAGAGCGGGGCCCCGACGGTGTCGGGCTGCCGGGCGGGGAAGGTGCCTTCCAAGATGGCGGCGCCCTTGGTGCACACGTGGCGGCGTGGGCTGAAGAGTAGGCGTCCGAGTTTCTCTGGGCCACATCCAGGGATTGCGCTGTGTCCACAGCCTGTTTCAGGTCCAATCCCGTTTTCTCCAGTAGTCTCTGCCGGATGTAAGTGTAGCTGAGGCCTGTGATAAAGGCATCACGAACAAGCTCGTCAGTGTACACTGCGGCTTTTACATCTTGGCACTTGCAGTCTTTGCCAAGCGTTTTCAGGGTGACTAGGAACTCATCCAGCGATTCCCCAGGTCGCTGTGCGCGAGTAGCGAGCAGATGCCGAGCATACACCTCATTCGTAGGCTGCTGGTAATGCGCCTTTAAGATGTCGCAGGCGGCCGGGTACGTGTCGGCGTCTTGGATGAGGGGGTAAACCCGGTGGCTTACCCAATTCCGCAGGATTCCGAGTTTCATACTTTCAGCGTCCGTAGCGCCTGTGATGGCTGCGGAATTGTCCAGGAAGAATTCCATACACTCAAACCAGTGTCCGAAGCGTGCCGATGCATCCGAAGCATGCTGGTCCAAATCCAAACGTTCGGGTTTCAAGAGTTGATCCATTGTGTTGAAAAATAAGTTAATAAAATTGATGTGCCTCAATAAATCCGAGACTCAATGTTAACTGAACAAAGCAAGGCTTTTATTAACTTAGAAGGTAACACACAGTGGAGAAGTGTCTCCCATCCAGAGGTCGGCTGTACTGGATGTGAGACACGCTGGGCCTGCTTAAGTAGAGGCCAGGTATGGGCGGAGCCCTACACACAATAAAATACAGGTGAGGAAATGGAACTGAGGTAAGGGAAATGAAACTGAAACTAAACCACAGTCACAGGCACAATCACACACAGAGAATACAGATGAGTGATGAATGGCATATTTCATCACACTCTCATTCTTCTGAACTCCAATGAGTAGAGTCCCAATCTACTCAACCTCTCCTCATATGTCCATCCCCTCATCCCCAGGATTAACCGAGTGAACCTTCTTTGTACTGACTCGAGAGCAAGTATGTCTTTTCTTAAGTATGGACACCAAAACTGTATGCAGTATTCCAGGTGCGGTCTCACCAATACCTTGTACACTGAAGCAATACCTCCTTATTTTTATATTCTATCCCCCTAGCAATGAAAGCCAACATTCCATTGGCCTTCTTAATCACTTGCTGCACCTGCATACTAACCTTTTGAGTTTCGTGCACCAGGACCCCCAGATCCCTTTGTACTTCAGTACTTTCCAGTTTCTTGCCATTAAGATAATAACTTGCTCTACGATTTTTTCTGCCAAAGTGCATAACCTCACACTTTCCAATATTGTATTCCATCTGCCAAACCTCTGCCCACTTACTTAGCCTGTCTATGTCCCCTTGCAGGTTTTTTATGTCCTCCTCACTCACTACTTTCCCTCCCATCTTAGTATCATCTGCAAACTTTGATATGTTACACTCGGTCCCCTCCTCCAAATCGTTAATATAGACTGTAAAGAGTTGGGGACCCAGCACTGAACCCTGCGGAACACCACTAGTTACTGATTGCCAGTCTGAGAATGAACCATTTATCCCAACTCCCTGCCTTCTGTTAGATAGCCAATCCTCTATCCATGCCAGAATATTATCCCCAATCCCGTGATTTTTTATCTTAAGCAATAATCTTTTGTGTGGCACCTTGTCAAATGCCTTTTGGAAGTCTAAATACACTACGTCCACTGGTTCCCCTTTATCCACCCTATATGTTACTTCCTCAAAGAACTCCAGCAAATTTGTCAAACATGACTTCCCCTTCATAAAACCATGCTGACTTTGTCCTATTAAATTATGATTATCCAAATGTCCTGTTACTGTCTCCTTAATAATGGATTCCAAATATTTCACCTACCACAGATGTTAGGCTAACCGGTCTATAGTTTCCAGCCTTCTGTCTACTGCCCTTTTTAAATAAGGGTGTTACATTAGCAGTTTTCCAGTCTGCCGGGACCTTTGCCGAGTCCAGGGAGTTTTGGAAAATTATTACCAATGCATCCACAATCCCTACCGCCACTTCCCTCAAGACCCTAGGATGTAAGCCATCAGGTCCAGGTGATTTATCCGCCTTGAGTCCCATTATTTTACCGAGTACCACTTCCTTAGTGATTTTGATCGTGTTTAGCTCCTCCCCCCCTTTAGCCCCCTGTTTGTCCAGTGTTGGGATGTTCTTAGTGTCCTCTACTGTAAAGACTGATACAAAATTTTCATTCAGTGTTTTTGCCATCTCCATATTTCCCACCATTAATTTCCCGGTCTCATCCTCTAAGGGACCAACATTTACTTTAGCCACCCTTTTTCTTTTTATATAACTATAAAAACTCTTACTATCTGTTTTTATATTTTTTGCTAATTTACTTTCATAATCTATCTTCTTGTTATTTTTTGCTGTCTTTTAAAGTTTTCCCAATCCTCTATCCTCCCACTAGATTTGGCTACCTTATATGCCCTTGTTTTTAGTCGAATACTATCCTTAATTTCTTTACTTAGCCACGGATGGCTGTCTTTTCTTTTACACCCTTTTCTTCTCAGTGGAATATATATTTTTTGGAAGTTGTAAAATAACTCCTTAAATGTACACCACTGATCATGTATCGTCTTACCCTTTAATCTATTTTCCCAATCCACTCTACTCAATTCCGCTCTCATACCTTCATAGTCTCCTTTATTCAAGCTTAGCGCGCTTGTTTCACAGAATCACAGAATCACAGAAACCCCGCAGTGCAGATAGAGGCCATTTCGGCCCATCGAGCCTGCACCGACACATATCCCACCCGATCCCCGTAACTCCCACATCAACACATATCCCACCCTATCCCCGTAAACCCACGTATTTAATCCCCCTAACACTAAGGGTCAATTTATCATAGCCAATCAACCTAATCCGCACATCTTTGGACTGTGGGAGGAAACCGGAGCACCCGGGAGGAAACCCACGCAAACACGGGGAGAATGTGCAAACTCCACACAGACAGTCACCCGAGGCCGGATTCGAACCCGGGTCCCTGGCGCTGTGAGGCAACAGTGCTAACCACTATGCCACCGTGTTTGAGAGCCAACCTTCTCACCCTCTAATTGAATATGGAATTCAACCATGTTATGGTCACTCATTCCAAGGTGATCCTTTACTAGGACATTTTTAATTAATCCTGTCTCGTTACACAGGACCAGATCTAAGGTTGCTTGCCCCCTGGTCGGTTCAGTTACATACTGCTCAAGAAACCCATCCCTAATACACTCAATGAACTCATCCTCAAGGCAGCCCTGCCCAATTTGATTTGTCCAATTAATATGATAGTTAAAATCCCCCATAATTATAGATGTTCCCTTATTACAAGCCTCAACTATTTCCTGATTGATTCTCCGTCCAACAGAGTTGCAACTGTTCAGAGGCCGATGGACTACGCCCACTAGTGTTTTTTTCCCCTTATTAATCCTTATCTCCACCCAAACTGTTTCATTATCCTGATCTTTTGACCCAATATCATTTCTCTGTATTACAGTGATTCCTTCCTTTATTAACATAGCCACCCCACCTCCCCTTCCTTCCTGCCTGTCCTTCCTGATCATTAAATAACCTGGTATGTTTAATTCCCAGGCATTGTCACCCTGCAGCCATGTTTCTGTAATGGCCACAAGATCATACCCATATGTAGTTATTTGTGCCATTAACTTGTCTATTTTGTTACGAATGCTACGTGCATTCAGATAGAGAACTTTCAAATATGTTTTGTGACACTTAGTTCCTGCTTTTGCCCTTTTTATTACTTTACCTTTTACTCCATACCTTCTGCCCCTTCCTGACATGCTCTGGTTTTTAATTTCCCCACTGCTACCTAAGTCTATGACCTTCTCTGTTGTCATTTTTATTATTTGCTCTGTAGGAGCCTCCCCCCCACTAGTTAGTTTAAAGCCCTCTCTACAGCCCTAGTTATATGATCCACCAGGACTCTAGTCCCAGCACTGGCCAAGTGAAGCCCGTCCCAACGGAACAGCTCCCTCCTGCCCCAGTACTGGTGCCAGTGTCCCAGGAAGCAAAACCCATTTCTCCCACACCAGTCTTTGAGCCACGCATTTAACTCTCTAATTTTATTTGTCCTAGCCAAATTCGCTAGTGGCTCAGGTAATAATCCAGAGATTATTACCCTTGAGGTTCTGTTTTTTAATTTGACCCCTAGCTGCTCATACTCCTTTAACAGAACCGGCTTCCTAGTCCTATCTACGTCATTTGTACCAACATGGACCACGACAACTGGATCCACCCCCTCCCACTGCAAGTTTCTTTCCAGCCCAGAGGAGATGTCCTTAACCCTGGCACCGGGTAGGCAACACAGCCTTCGGGACTCTCGCTCTCGGCTGCAGAGAACTCTATCTATCCCCCTAATAATGCTATCCCCTACCACTACAACATTTCTATTTACTCCCCTCTCTTGAATGGCACCCCGTTCCACGGTGCTGTGGCCAGGTTGTTCATCCTCCCTGCAGTCCCTGCTCCCGTCCCCACAGGGAGTAAGAACCTCGAACCTGTTGGACAAGAGCAAGGGCTGCGGCTCCTCCAGCTCTACCTCCTGGATCCCCGTACCTGCCTCACTCGTAGTCACACCGTCCTGTCCCTGACCATGGGCTACATCTGAATTAATTAACTTCATAGGTGTGACCACCTCCTGATACACAGAGTCCAGGTACTTCTCCCCGTCCCTGATGTGTCGCAGTGTCTGAAGCTCAGACTCCAGCTCATCAACACGGAGCTGGAGTTCCTGTAGCAGCAGACACTTGTCATAGACGTAATCACCAGAGTTATGTCCATTCACTTAATCTATCAATATCCATTTGTAATTTTATGCTTTCATCTACACTGCCTAAAATGCCGCCTATCTTTGTGTCATCAACAAATTTGGATATATGACTTTCTATCCCATCGTCTAAGTCGTTAATAAATACTGTGAATAGTTGAGACCCCAACACAGATCCCTGTGGGACACCACGAGTCGCCTCCTGCCAATTAGAGTACCTACCCATTATCTCCACTCTCTGTCTCCTGCCGCTCAGCCAATTTCCTAACCAGGTCAATAATCTGCCCTCAATTCTGCGGGCTTTTACCTTAGATAACAGTCTGTTATGTGGGACTTCATCAAATGCCTTCTGCAAGTCCATATAAATAACATCCATAGACATTTCCCTGTCCACTACTTTAGTCACCTCCTCAAAATATTCAATCTCCCCTGTCCACTACTTTAGTCACCTCCTCAAAATATTCAATCTCCCCTGTCCACTACTTTAGTCACCTCCTCAAAATATTCAATCAGGTTTGTCAGCCATGACCTGCTTTTCATAAATCCATGCTGACTCTCTCTGATCAACTGACATTTTTTGAGGTGTTCAGTCACATAGAAACATAGAAGATAGGAGCAGGAGTAGGCCATTCGGCCCCTCGAGCCTGCTCCGCCATTTAATGAGATCATGGCTGATCATCCAAATTCAGTACCCTGTCCCTGCCTTCTCCCCATATCCCTTGATTCGTTTAGCCTTAAGAAATAAAAAAAAAGCGCAGTGACATGCGCAATTTTCCAATCTAAAGGGACGGTTCCTGAATCTAGAGAGCGTTGGAAGATTATAGTTAGGGCATCTGCAATGTGCTCACCTACTTCCTTTAAAACCCTGGGATGGAAACAATCTGGCTCTGGGGAATTGTCACTCTTTAGTGCCATTATTTTCTTTATTACTGTTAATTTACTTACGTTAATTTTATTGATTCCCTGTCCCTGATTCAACATTAGTTTCCTTGGGATTTCCAGCATGCTATCCTCCTCTTCTACTGTAAATACTGACGCAAAGTAATTATTCAACATGTCCACCATTTCCCCATTGTCATTGACAATATCACCGCTTTCAGTTTAAGGGGCCAACACTGCTCCTGATGGTAAAAATTGTGTGTGTTGATTTTGATATCCCTTGCAAGTTTCTTTTCATACTCTCTTTTTGTAGCTCTTACTATCTGTTTTGTGACCCTTTGCTGTTCTTTGTATCTTTCCCATTCGCCAGGATCTGTGCTATTTTTTGCATTTTTGTATGCCCTTTCTTTTAGTTTTATGCTGTCCCTTAATTCTTTAGTCGTCCAGGGCTGTCTAATTTGGGAAATAGAGCTCTTGCCCCTCGGGGGTATAAACTGGCTCTGGATCACCTTCAATTCTGTTTTAAACATCTCCCACTGATCTTCTGTCGTTTTACCCATAAACAGATTTGTCCAGTTTACTGTAGACAGTCTCTGCCTCATCCCGTTGAAGTCGGCCTTACCTAAATCTAGAATCTTAGTATCTGCTTCACATTTCTCCCTTTCAAACGCTACTTTGTACTCGATCACGTTATGATTGCTATGGATAAATTTTCACGCAGTTAGGCTGTTAACTAAAACTGGCTAATTATTTATTACTAAATCTAATATGGCTTGCCCTCTTGTTGCCTCTAGGACATATTGTTGTAGAAAACTATTCTGGACACACTCAAGAAATTCACTACCTTTCTGACAGGTGCTAGTCTGCTTATCCCAATCTATAGGAAAGTTAAAATCCCCCATTAAAACCACTCTGCCTTTACTACATGCTTGTCTAATCTCCGCATTTATACAATCTAGCACTTCAGAGCTGCTACCAGGGGGCCTATACACAACTCCCCCTACAGTCTTAGATCCTTTCCTATTTCTTAATTCAACCCATAAGGTCTCCACTGGCTGCTTACCTCTCTTTAAATCCTCTCTTATCATTGAGTGATTTCATCCTTAATGACTAAAGCTACTCCTCCCCCTCTGCCATTTTCCCTATCTTTCCTGTAGACCTTATAACCTGGTATATTTAGTTCCCAGTCCTGTCTTGCAGCAGTGTCTCAGGAATGGCTAGCATGTCATACCATGTCATAGTACTTAGTACACAGGACTGGAGAATTTTAGCTATGAGGAAAGATTGGAGAGGCTGGGGTTGTTTTCTTTGGAACAGAGGAGGCTGAGGGGAGACTTAATTGAGGTGTATAAAATTATGAGGGGCCCAGATAGAGTGGATAGGAAGGACCTATTTCCCTTAGCAGAGAGGTCAATAACCAGGGGGCATAGATTTAACATAATTGGTAGAAAGACTAGAGGAAAGTTGAGAACTTTTTATCACCCAGAGGGTGGTGGGGTTCTGGAACTCACTGCCTGAAAGGGTGGTAGAGGCAGAAACCCTCATCACATTTAAAAAGTGCTTAGAGATGCACTTGAAGTGCCGTAACCCACAGGGCTACGGACCGAGAGCTGGAAAGTGAGATTAGACTGGATCGCTCTTTTTGGCCGGCACGGACAAGATGGGCCGAGTGGCCTCCTTCTGTGCCATAAATTTCTATTCATTGGTAACTTTCAAAAGGGAATTAAATAAATACGTGGAGAAAAAATTTACCGGCTACGGGGAAAGAGTGGGGGAGTGGGACTAATTGGACAGCTCTACCAGAGCCGGCACAGGCACGATGGGTTGAAATACCCCCTTCTGTGCTTTATCATTCTATCATTCTATGATTATTGGGGGTCCGTTTATGCTTTCCTGTAAGGATCTTTGTGTATTGAACTGGACACTCTGGTGTTGGACCAGCTGTCGAATCTTTCGCCAGCCAGTGGATGGTGTGTTAGGAACACTGCGCGATACCTCTGTCTGTCTGTGTATTAAAGAGGTCAATGTTACACTCACCTGCAGGTTTAAAAAGCTTGAAATCACATGTTGGGTCATACACCGAGGCTGAGCAGCAAGCTGGCAACACACACTGCCATAGAGAGGCAACCAAAAGGAGAAATCCTCTACGAGAGAGAGAGAGAGAAAAAATGTGAATATCTGCATGCATGTGAAGGAGGCAGAGAGAGACAGTAAGAGAGAAAGAGAGAGAGGGGGACGACGAGAGAGAGAGAGAGGCAACGAGAGAGAGAGGCAACGAGAGAGAGAGTGAGAGACAGAGGGGGGACACGGAGGGGGAGGGGGAGGGGACACGGAGGGGGAGGGGGGACACGGAGGGGGAGGGGACACGGAGGGGGAGACGGAGGGGGAGGAGACATGGAGGGGGAGACGGAGGGGGAGACGGAGGGGGAGGAGACACGGAGGGGGACACGGAGGGGGAGACGGAGGGGGAGACGGAGGGGGAGACGGAGGGGGAGGAGACACGGAGGGGGAGACGGAGGGGGAGGAGACACGGAGGGGGAGGGGGAGGGGGAGACGGAGGGGGAGGGGGACACGGAGGGGGAGGGGGAGGGGGAGACGGAGGGGGAGACGGAGGGGGAGACGGAGGGGGAGGAGACACGGAGGGGGAGACGGAGGGGGAGGAGACACGGAGGGGGAGACGGAGGGGGAGACGGAGGGGGAGGAGACACGGAGGGGGAGACGGAGGGGGAGGAGACACGGAGGGGGACACGGAGGGGGAGACGGAGGGGGAGACGGAGGGGGAGACGGAGGGGGAGACGGAGGGGGAGACGGAGGGGGAGACGGAGGGGGAGACGGAGGGGGAGGAGACACGGAGGGGGAGACGGAGGGGGAGGAGACACGGAGGGGGACACGGAGGGGGAGACGGAGGGGGAGGAGACACGGAGGGGGAGACGGAGGGGGAGGAGACACGGAGGGGAGACAGACAGAAAGGGAGACAGACAAGGAATCAGAACGAATGCGTGTCTGAGATAGAAGAGAGAGAGATAGAGTGACAGAGGAAGAGAGATACAGTGATAGAGAGAGAGAAAGAGACAGAGCGATGGCAAGAATTAGCCGTGCCTCTAGCCAAGTTGTTCCAGTACAGCTACAACACTGGCATCTATCTGACAAAATAGAATCATAGAATGGTTACAGCACAGTAGGAGGCCATTCAGCCCATGGATCCCGTGCTGGCTCTCTGCAAGAGCACTTCAGCTAGTCCCACTCCCCCGCCCTTTCCCCGTAGTCCTGCAATTCTTTTTCCTTCAGGAACTTAACCAATTCCCTTTTGAAAGCCATGATTGAATCTGCCTCCACCACCCTTTCAGGCAGTGAATTCCAGATCATAACCACTCGCTGCGTAAAAAAGTTTTTTCCTCATGTCGCCTTTGGTTCTTTTGCCAATCCCCTTAAATCTGTGTCCTCTGGTTCTCGACCCTTCTGCCAGTGGGAACAGTTTCTCTCTCTCTACTCATTTTGAACACCTCTATCAAATCTCTTCTCTGCTCCAAGGAGAACAACCCCAGCTTCTCCAGTCTATCCACGTAACTGAAGTCCCTCATCCCTGGAACCATTCTCGTAAATCTTTTCTGCACCCTCTCTAAGGCTTTCATATCTTTCCAAAAGTGCGATGCCCAGAATTGGACACAATACACTAGTTGAGGCCGAACCAGTATTTTATAAAGGTTCATCATAACTTCCTTGCTTTTGTACTCTATCCATCTATTTATGAAGCTCAGGGTCCTGGATGCTTTTTTAACCACTTTCTCAACCTGTCCTGCCACCTTCAGTGATTTGTGCACATATACCCCCAGGTCTCTCTGTTCATGCACCCCCTTTAGGATTGTACCCTTTAGTTTCTATTGCCTCTCCTTGGTCTTCCTACCAAAATGTATCACATCGCACTTTTCTGCGTTAAATTTCATCTGCCACGTGTCCACCCATTCCACCAGCCTGTCTACGTCTTCTTGGAGTCTCCTCACTGTTCACTGTACTTCATGGGAACAGTAGCGTAGTGGTAATGTCACTGGGCTAGTAATCCAGAGGCCTGGACTAATGATCCAGAGACATGAGTTCAAATCCCACCACAGCAGCTGGGAATTTAAATTCAGTTAATTAAATAAACCTGGAATAAAAAGCTAGTATCAGTAATGGTGACCATGAAACTATCGGATTGTCGTAAAAACCCATCTGGTTCACTAATGTCCTTTAGGGAAGGAAATCTGCCGTCCTTACCCGGTCTGGCCGATATGTGACTCCAGACCCACAGCAATGTGGTTGACTCTTAACTGCCTTCTGGAATGGCCGAGCGAGGCACTCAGTTGTAACAAACCGCTACGAAACAAAATAATAAGAATGAAACTGGACGGACCACCCGGCATCGACCTCGGCACCGGCTACGGACACGGCAACGGCAACGGCACACCCAGCCCAGTCAACCCTGCAAAGTTCTCCTCAACAACACCTGGGGACTTGTGCCAAAATTGGGAGAGCTGTCCCACAGACTAGACCAGCAACAGCCTGACATGGTCATACTCACAGAATCATACCTTTCAGGCAATGTCCCAAACTCCTCCATCACCATCCCTGGGTATCTCCTGTCCCACCGGCAGGACAGACCCACCAGGGGTGGCGGCACAGTGGTATACAGTCAGGAAGGAGTAGCCCTGGGAGTCCTCAACATTGACTCCGGACCCCATGAAGTCTCATGGCTTCAGGTCAAGCATGTGCAAGGAAACCTCCTGCTGATTACCACCTACTGCCCTCCCTCAGCTGATGAATCAGTACTCCTCCATGTTGAACACCACTTGGAAGAAGCACTGGGAGTAGCAAGGGCACAGAATGTACTCTGGGTGGGGACTTCAATGCCCATCACCAAGAGTGGCTCGGTAGCACCACTACTGACCGAGCTGGCCGAGTCCTGAAGGACATAACCGCCAGTCTGGGCCTGCGACAGGTGGTGAGGGAACCAATCTACCTGTCGCAGATGCATCTGTCCATGACAGTATTGGTAGCAGTGACCATCGCACAGTCAGTCATTGTAGAGATGAAGTCCTGTCTTCACACTCACGACACCCTCCATCGTGTTGTGTGGCACTACCACCATGCTAAAAGGGATAGATTCAGAACAGATCTAGCAGTTCAAAACTGGGCATCCATGAGGCACTGTGGGCCATCAGCAGCAGCAGAATTGTATTCCACCACAATCTGTAACCTCATGGCCCGGCATATCCCTCACGCTACCATTACCATCAAGCCAGGGGTCCAACACTGGTTCAATAAGGAGTGTAGAAGAGCATGCCAGGAGCAGCACCAGACAGACCTAAAAATGAGGTGCCTACCTGGGGAAGCTGCAACACAGGACTACATGCATGCTAAAAAGCAGAAGCAGCATGCTATAGACAGGGCTAAGTGATCCCACAATCAACGGATCAGATCAAAGCTCTGCAGTCCTGCCACATCCAGTCGTGAATGGTGGTGGACCATTAAACAAATAACGGGAGGAGGCTCCATGAATGTCCCCATCCTCAATGATGGTGGAGCCCAGCACGTGAGTGCAAAAGACAAGGCTGAAGCGTTTGCAACCATCTTCAGCCAGAAGTGACGAGTGGATGATCCATATCGGCCTCCTCCTGAGGTCCCCACCATCACAGAAGCCAGTCTTCAGCCAATTCGATTCACTCCACATGATATCGAGACACGGCTGAGTGCACTGGATACAGCAAAGGCTATGGGCCCCGACAACATCCCGGCTCTCGTGCTGAAGACTTGTGCTCCAGAACTAGCCGTGCCTCTAGCCAAGCTGTTCCAGTACAGCTACAACACTGGCATCTATCCAACAATGTGGAAAACTGCCCAGGTATGTCCTGTCCACAAATAGCAGGACAAATCCAATCTGGCCAATTACCGCCCTATCAGTCTACTCTCAATCATCAAAGTGATGGAAGGTGTCATCGACAGTGCTATCAAGCGGCACTTACTCACCAATAACCTGCTCAATGATGCCCAGTTTGGGTTCCGCCAAGACCACTCAGCTCCCGACCTCATTACAGCCTTGGTCCAAACATGGACAAAGGAGCTGGATTCCAGAGGTGAGGTGAAAGTGACTGCCCTGGACATCAAGGCAGCATTTGACCAAGTGTGGCATCAAGGAGCCCGAGTAAAAGTGAAGTCAATGGGACACGGGGGGGGGAAACTCTCCACTGGTTGGAGTCATAACTAGCACAAAGGAAGATGGTTGTAGTGATTGAAGGTCAATCATCACAGCCCCAGGACATTGCTGCAGGAGTTCCTCAGGGCAGTGTCTTAGGCCCAACCATCTTCAACTGCTTCATCAATGATCTTCCCTCCAACATAAGGTCAGAAATGGGGATGTTCGCTGATGACTGCACAGTGTTCAGCGCCATTCACAAATCCTCAGATAATGAAGCAGTCCATGCCCGCATGCAACAAGACCTGGATGACGTTCAGGCTTGGGCTGATAAGTGGCAGATAACATTCACGCCACAGAAGTGCCAGGCAATGACTATCTCCAACAAGCGAGAGTCTAACCACTGCCCCTTGACATTCAACGGCATTACCATTGTCGAATCCCCCACCATCAACATCCTGGGGGTCACCATTGACCAGAAATTTAACTGGACCAGCCACATAAATACTGTGGCAACATGTGTAAGAAGTCACACGACACCAGGTTATAGTCCAACAGCTTTATTTGAAATCACAAGCTTTCGGAGCGCTGCTCCTTCTTCAGGTGAAGTGGAGAAATGCATAAAGACACAGCTTATATAGTCAGAGAATCATGTCAGATGTTTACAGGTAACCTTTCCAACTGCCATTTATCACACCTCGGCAGAGAGATAATCACAGCAGTCAAAGGTGTGAATGGTGTCCAAACAGGTCAGTCAGGGAAACATTACATCAAAGAACAATGAGGTGGGGTCACAAGGGGTCAAATATTGCAGATGCTGGGGCCTGTATGAAAAACAAAAAAAGACAAATAACATTTTTTTTGGCTGGAAATCACAGCCTCAGCCTCAGTACTCAACACCAACAACAGCCAATCTCCAGACGCCATCCTACAACTCATCCGCTTCATCCTTGACCACAATGTCTTCACCTTCGACAACCAGTTCTTTACCCAAACACACGGAACAGCCATGGGGACCAAATTCGCACCCCAATACGCAAACATCTTCATGCACAAGTTCGAGCAAGACTTCTTTGCTGCACAGGATCTCCAACCAACGCTATACACCAGATACATCGACGACATTTTCTTCCTATGGACCCACGGCGAAGAATCACTGAAAAGACTACACGATAACATCAACAAGTTCCATCCCACCATCAAACTCACCATGGACTACTCCTCAGAATCAGTCTCATTCCTGGACACACAAATCTCCATCAAAGACGGACACCTCAGCACTTCACTCTACCGCAAGCCCACGGACAACCTCACGATGCTTCACTTCTCCAGCTTCCACCCTAACCACGTTAAAGAAGCCATCCCCTATGGACAAGCCCTGCGAATACACAGGATCTGCTCAGACGAGGAGGAACGCGATGGACACCTACAGACACTGAAAGATGCCCTTGTAAGAACAGGATATGACGCTCGACTCGTCGATCGACAGTTCCGACGGGCCACAGCGAAAAATCGCATAGACCTCCTCAGAAGACAAACACGGGACACAACCAACAGAGTACCCTTCGTCGTCCAGTACTTCCCCGGAGCGGAGAAACTACGCCATGTTCTTCGCAGCCTTCAACATGTCATTGATGACGACGAACACCTCGCTAAGGCCATCCCCACGCCTCCACTACTCGCTTTCAAACAGCCGCCTAACCTCAAACAGACCATCGTTCGCAGCAAATTACCCAGCTTTCAGGAGAACAGCGACCACGACACCACACAACCCTGCCACAGCAACCTCTGCAAGACATGCCAGATCATCAACACAGATACCATCATCACACGTGAGGACACCACCCACCAGGTACATGGTACATACTCATGTGACTCGGCCAATGTTGTCTACCTCATACGTTGCAGGAAAGGATGCCCCAGAGCATGGTACATCGGCGAGACCATGCAGACACTGCGACAACGGATGAATGGACACCGCGCAACAATCACCAGGCAGGAGTGTTCCCTCCCAGTCGGGGAACACTTCAGCAGTCAAGGACATTCAGCCTCCGATCTTCGGGTAAGCATTCTCCAAGGTGGCCTTCGAGACACACGACAACGCAAAATCGTCGAGCAGAAACTGATAGCCAAGTTCCGCACCCATGAGGACGGCCTTAACCGAGATCTTGGGTTCATGTCACGCTACATGTAACCCCACCTGATGCAGGGTCATCCAGACTCGAGTCGACATTGGCTTGTTCTCTCTACACAGATGTGGCCGGACCTGCTGTGATTTCCAGCCAAAAAAAATGTTTTTCGTCTGTTTTTTTGTTTTTCATACAGACCCCAGCATCTGCAATATTTGACCCCTTGTGACCCCACCTCATTGTTCTTTGATATAATGTTTCCCTGACTGACCTGTTTGGACACCATTCACACCTTTGACTGCTGTGATTATCTCTCTGCCGAGGTGTGATAAATGGCAGTTGGAAAGGTTACCTGTAAACATCTGACATGATTCTCTGACTATATAAGCTGTGTCTTTATGCATTTCTCCACTTCACCTGAAGAAGGAGCAGCGCTCCGAAAGCTTGTGATTTCAAATAAAGCTGTTGGACTATAACCTGGTGTCGTGTGACTTCTTACATTTGTCCACCCCAGTTCAACTCCGGCATCTCCACACCGTGGCTACATGAGCAGGTCAGAGGCTGGGTATTCTGCGGCGAGTGTCTCAACTCCTAACTCCCCAAAACCTTTCCACCATCTACAAGGCACAAGGCAGGAGTGTGATGGAATACTCTCCACTTGCCTGGATGAGTGCAGCTCCAACAACACTCAAGAAGCTCGACACCATCCAGGACAAAGCAGCCCGTTTGATTGGCACCTCATCCATCACATTAAACATTCACTCCCTCCACCACCGGCGCACCGTGGCTGCAGTGTGTACCATCTACAAGATGCACTGCAGCAACTCACCAAGGCTTCTTCAGCAGCACCTCCCAAACCTGCAACCTCTTCCACCTAGAAGGACAAGGGCAGCAGGCTCATGGAAACACCACCACCTCCAAGTTCCATCCAAGTCACGCACCATCCTGACTTAGAAGTATATCGGCCGATCCTTCATTGTCGCTGGGTCAAAATCCTGGAACCTAACAGCACTGTGGGAGCATCTTCACCACATGGACTGCAGTGGTTCAAGGCGGCGGCTCACCACCACCTTCGCAAGGGCAACTAGGGATGGGCAATAAATGCTGGCCTTGCCAGTGACGCCCACATCCCATAAGCGAGTAAAATAAAACTTCTAAGTTTTGTGTCATCTGCAAATTTTGAAATCGTGCACTGTATTCCCAAATCCAAGTCATTAACATATATCGAGAAACGCAGTGGTCCGAGTACCGACCCCTGGGGAACGTCACGGTTTACCTTCCTCCAGTCTAAAAACAACCGTCACCACGACTCTCTGTCCCTTTTATTCCATGGGCTTCAACTTTGCTGGCAAGCCTATTAACATAGAAGATAGGAGCAGGAGTCGGCCATTCAGCCGCTCAAGCCTGCTCCGCCATTCAATGAGATCATGGCTGATCGTCCAAATTCAGTACCCAGTCCCTGCCTTTTCCCCATATACCTTGATCCCTTTAGCCTTAAGAAATATATCCAACTCCTTCTTGAATGTATTTAATGAGCTGGCCTCCACCGCCCTCTGTGGCAGAGAATTCCACAGGTTCACCACTCTCTGGGTGAAGAAATTCCTCCTCATTTCAGTCCTAAATGGCTTACCCCTTATCCTTAGACTATGACCCCTGGTTCTGGACTCCCCGGCCATCAGAAACATCCTTCCTGCATCTAGTCTCTCCAGGCCTGACAGAATTTTATAGGTTCGATGAGATCCCCTCTCAATCTTCTAAACTCCATAAGAACATAAGAAATAAGAGCAGGAGTAGGCCAATCGGCCCCTCGAGCCTGCTCCACCATTCAATAAGATCATGGCTGATCTGATCCTAACCTCAAATCTTTTATCACTCTCCATCCACCCGAACCCATGTGATCTCCCGGGAGGCGAAAAACCAGATAAAGACGCAATGGCCAATTTGGGAGAAAAAAATCTGGGAAATTCCTCTCCGACCCATCTAGGCGATCGAAATTCTTCCAGGAGATCACTCTGTCCCTATATTTTCTACAGTACTTACCTTCTGTAAAGACGATCTCCACCCCAGCCAGGAACAGGAATAAAACCATCTCCTGAAATCTAACACAGAATTAGAACACAAGAAGTAGGAGCAGAACAAGGCTACACGGCCCCTGGGCCCACTCCACTACCCACAGGGCCATGACCATTCCGAACCTAGACTCATGTCCAATTTCCTGCCCGCTCCCCGTAACCCTTAATTCCCTTTACTTCTAGGAAACTATCTATTTCTGTTTTAAATTTATTTAATGATGTAGCTTCCACAGCCTTCTGGGGCAGCAAACTCCACAAACCCACCGCCCTCTGAGTGAAGAAGTTTCTCCTCATCTCAGTTTTGAAAGAGCAGCCTCTTATTTTAAGACTATGCCCCCTAGTTCTAGTTTCACCCATCATCGGGAACATCCTCACCGCATCCACCCGATTAAGCCCCTTCACAATCTTATATGTTTCAATAAGATCGCCTCTCATTCTTCTGAACTCCAATGAGTAGAGTCCCAATCTACTCAACCTCTCCTCATATGACCACCCCCTCATCCCCGGGATTAACCGAGTGAAACTTCTTTGTACTGACTCGAGAGCAAGTATGTCTTTTCTTAAGTATGGACACCAAAACTGTATGCAGTATTCCAGGTGCAGTCTCACCAATACCTTGTACAACTGCAGCAATACCTCCCTGTTTTTATATTCCATCCCCCTAGCAATAAAAGCCAACATTCCATTGGCTTTCTTGATCGCTTGCTGCACCTGCATACTAACTTTTTGAGTTTCGTGCACCAGGACCCCCAGATCCCTTTGTACTACAGTACTTTCCAGTTTCTTGCCATTAAGATAATAACTTGCTCTATGATTTTTCCTGCCAAAGTGCATAACCTCACACTTTCCAGTATTGTATTCCATCTGCCAAATCTCTGCCCAGTTACTTAGCCTGTTCTATGTCCCTTTGCAGGTTTTTTTATGTCCTCCTCACTCACTACTTTCCGTCCCATCTTTGTATCATCTGCAAACTTTGATATGTTACACTCGGTCCCCTCCTCCAAATCGTTAATATAGATTGTAAAGAGTTGGGGACCCAGCACTGACCCCTGCGGAACACCACTAGTTACTGGTTGCCAATCTGAGAACAAACCATTTATCCCAACTCTCTGCTTTCTGTTAGAGAGCCAATCCTCCACCCACGCCAGAATATTACCCCCAATCCCGTGATTTTTTATCTTGAGCAATAATCTTTTGTGTGGCACCTTGTCAAATGCCTTTTGGAAGTCTAAATACACTACGTCCACTGGTTCCCCTTTATCCACCCTGTATGTTACTTCCTCAAAAAACTCAAGCAAATTTGTCAAGCATGACTTCCCCTTCATGAAACCATGCTGAGTTTGTCCTATTAAATTATGTTTATCCAAATGTCCCGTTACTGTCTCCTTAATAATGGACCCTAACATATTACCAACCACAGATGTTAGGCTAACAGGTCTATAGTTTCCAGCCTTCTGCCTACTACCCTTTTTAAATAAGGGTGTTACATTAGCAGTTTTCCAATCTGCCGGGACCTTTGCTGAGTCCAGGGTGTTTTGGAAAATTATTACCAATGCATCCACAATCCCTACTGCCACTTCCCTCAAGACGCTAGGATGCAAGCCATCAGGTCCAGGGGATTTATCCGCCTTGAGTCCCATTATTTTACCAAGTACCACTTCCTTAGTGATTTTAATTGTATTTAGTTCCTCCCCCCCTAGAGCTCCCTGTTTGTCCAGTGTTGGGATATTCTTAGTGTCCTCTACCATAAAGACTGATACAAAATAATTGTTCAGCGTTTTTGCCAACTCCATGTTTCCCACCATTAATTTCCCGGTCTCATCCTCTAAGGGACCAACATTTACTTTAGCCACCCTTTTTCTTTTTATATAACTATAGAAACTTTTTCTGTCTGTTTTTATATTTTTTGCTAATTTACTTTCATAATCTATCTTCCCTTTCTTAATCAATCTTTGAGTTATTTTTTGCTGTCTTTTAAAGACTTCCCAATCTTCCATCCTCCCACTAGATTTGGCTACCTTATATGCCCTTGTTTTTAGTCGGATACTATCCTTAATTACTTTACTTAGCCACGGATGGCTATCTTTTCTTTTACACCCTTTTTTCCTCAGTGGAATATATTTTTTTTGGACGTTGTAAAATAACTCCTTAAATGTACACCACTGATCATGTACCGTCTTACCCTTTAATCTATTTTCCCAGTCCACTCTAATCAATTCCGCTCTCATACCTTCATAGTCGCCTTTATTCAAGCTCAGCACGCTTGTTTGAGATCCAACCTTCTCACCCTTTAATTGAATATGGAATTCAACCATGTTATACAGTGAGTACAAGCCCAATCGACACAATCTCTCCTCATACAACATTCATGCCATCCCAGGTATCAGCCTGGTGAATCTTCGCTGCACTCCTTCCATGGCAAGAACGTCCTTCCTAAGATAAGGCGACCAAAACTGCACACAATACTCAAGGTGCGGTCTCACCAAGGCCCTGTACAACTGCAGCAAGACATCCTTGTTCCTGTACTCGAACCCTCTTGCTACGAAGGCCAACATACCATTTGCCTTCTTAACCGCCTGCTGCACCTGCATGCTTACCTTCAGCGACTGGTGTACAAGAACACCCAGGTCCCTTTGCACTTCCCCTTCTCCCAATCTATTGCCATTCAAATAATAATCTGCCTTCCTGTTTTTGCCACCAAAGTGGATAACCTCACATTTATCCACATTATAGTGCATTTGCCATGTTTCTGCCCAATCACCCAACCTGTCCAAATACACCACATCTACTGGTTCTCCCTTATCTATTTTACCAGTTACATCCTCAAAAAATTCCAGTAGATTAGTCAAGCACGATTTACCTTTTGTAAATCCATGTTGACTTTGTCCGATCCGGTCACTGCTTTCCAAGTGCTCTGCTATTACATCTTTTATAATGGACTCTAGCATTTTCCCCACTAGCGATGTCAGGCTCGGTCTGTAATTCCCCATTTTCTCTCTACCACCTTTTTTGAATAGTGGGGTAACATTAGCTACCCTCCAATCAATGGGTACTGTTCCAGAGTCTATCGAGTTCTGGAAGATGATCAGCAATGCATCTACTATTTCTAGGGCCACTTCCTTAAGTACCCTAGGATGTAGATTATCAGGCCCTGGGGATTTATCGGCCTTCAGTCCCATCAATTTTCCTAACACCATTTCCCTACAAACACTGACTTCTTTCAGTTCCACCCTTTCATCAGACCCTATGTTCCCCGGCATCTCTGGGAGGTTATTTGTGTCCTCCTTTGTGAAGGCAGAACCAAAATATGTATTTAGTTGGTATGCAATATCTTTGTTCCCCATTTTAAATTACTCTGATTCTGACTGCAAGGGACCTATGCTTGACTTCACCAATCTTTTTCTCTTCACATATCTATAAAAGCTTTTACAGTCAGTTTTTATGTTCCCTGAAAGTTTACTCTCATATTCTATTTTCCCCTTCTTAATTAATCCCTTTGTCCTCCTTTGTTGAATCCTAAACTGCTCCCAATCCTCAGGATTATTGCTTTTTCTGGCCAATTTATATGTCCTCTCCTTGGATCTTATGCTATCCCTAACTTCCCTTGTTAGCCACGGTTGAGTCACCTTCTTTGTTTTATTTTTATGCCAAACTGGGATGAACAAATTCTGTAGTTCATCCATTTGGTCTTTGAATGTTTGCCATTGCCTATCCACCGTCAACCCTTTGAGTGACCTTCCCCAATCAATCCTACCCAACTTGCGCCTCAGGCCA
This sequence comes from Somniosus microcephalus, assembly GCF_052327205.1. Lineage (NCBI taxonomy): Eukaryota > Metazoa > Chordata > Chondrichthyes > Squaliformes > Somniosidae > Somniosus > Somniosus microcephalus. Next base: position 388,151,621 of record NC_140988.1, on the reverse strand, counting down.
TCGTAGTTTCCTTTATTTAAATTTAGGACCCTAGTCTCTGAGTCAACTACTTCATTCTCCATCTTAATGAAGAATTCAAGCATATTATGATCGCTCCAACCCAAGGGGCCTCGTACAACAAGATTGCTAATTAATCCTTTCTCGTTACATAATACCCAGTCTAAGATGGCCTAATCTCTGGTTGGTTTCTCGACATATTGGTCCAGGAAACCATCCCGTAAACACTCCAGGAATTCCTCCTCCACAGTATTGTTACTAATTTAGTTAGCCCAATCTATATGTATATTAAAGTCACCCATGATGACTGCTGTGTCCTTATTGCACGCTTCTTTAATTTCCCTTTTAATGCCATCCCCAACCTCCGCCTTACTGTTTGGAGGTCTATATACCACTCCCACTAAACGTTTTCTGCCCCTTAGTATTTCTCAATTCTACCCATACAGATTCCACATCATCAGAGCTAATATCCTTCCTTACAATTGTGCTAATCCCTTCTTTAACCAGTAATGCTACCCCACCTCCCTTTCCTTTTTGCCTATCTTTCCTGAATATCGAATACCCCTGGATGTTGAGTTCCCAGCCTTGGCCATCCTTGAGCCATGTTTCCGTAATCCCAACCAAATCATATTCGTTTACCTCTATTTGCGCAGCCAATTCATCCACCTTATTACGAATGCTCCTCGCATTAAGACACAAAGCCTTCAGGCTTGTTTTTTTAATGCTCTTAGACCTATTAGAATGATTATTTACTGTGGCCACGTTTGATTTAAACCGTTGATTTCTCTGACTGCCACTTTTGTTTTTCTCCTTCCTATCTTTTGCTTTTATCCTTGTTTCCCTTTCCTCTGTCTCCCTGCTCAGGTTCCCAACCCCCTGCCATTTTAGTTAAACCCTCCCCCAGAGCACTAGCAAACACTCCCCCTAGGACATCGGTTCCAGCCCTGCCCAGGTGCAAACCGTACGGTTTGAACTTGTCCCACCTCCCCCAGAATCGGTTCCAATGTCCCAGGAACTTGAATCCCTCCCCGTTGCACCATTCCTCTAGCCACGTATTCATCTGAAATATCCTTCTATTTCTACTCTGACTAGCACGTGGCACTGGTAGCAATCCTGAGATTACTACCTTTGAGGTCCTATTTTTTAATTTACCTCCTAACTCCCTATATTCAGCTTTTAGGACCTCATCCCACTTTTTACCTATATCGTTGGTGCCTATATGCACCACGACAACTGGCTGTTCACCCTCCCCTTCCAAGATGTTCTGCAGCCGCTCGGAGACATCCTTGACCCTTGCACCAGGGAGGCAACACACCATCCTGGAGTCTCGTTTGCGGCCGCAGAAATGCCTATCTATTCCCCTTACAATAGAATCCCGTATTACTATAGCTCTACCCCTCTTTTTCCTCCTGTCCTGTGCAGCAGAGCCACCCCTGGTGCCAGGAAGTTGGCTGCTGCTGCTTTCCTCTGATAAGCCATCCCCCCCAACAGCACTCAAAGTGGTGTATCTGTTTGAGAGGGGGATGTCCACAGGGGACCCCTGCACTACCTGCCTGTGCCTAGTACTCTTCCTGTTGGTCACCCATTCCCTTTCTGCCTGTTCAACTCTGTAAACGTGCTATTCACGACGTCCTGAGCATCGTGAACGCTCCAGTATGCATCCAATCGCAGCTCCAGTGCCGCAATGCGGTCTGTCAGTAGCTGCAGCTGGATGCACTTCCTGCACACGTAGTTGTCAGGGACACAGGAAGTGTCCCGGAGTTCCCACATATCGCAGGAGGAGCATACCACGTGGCCGGGCTGTCCTGCCATGACTTACCCTTTAATTAATTGAATTTAAATTAAATCAATCAATCCCACTAATTACTCTACAGTTAAATGGTTTACCAACAGTCCCTGCTACACCAGAGAGACCTTAGTAACCAGAGTTGAAGTTTAAAAAAGAAATACTCACCAACCAATCACTTACCTGCTTCCTGGTGACATCACACTTTGATTACTTTTTACCTCTCTCTCCCGCAGCTGAATTGGTAAGCCTCGCTGATGCCGCCACTTTTAAACTCGTCGCGCTCGCTGCTCCACTCCCAGGTCCGCTCTGGTTAGGCCTCGCTGATGCCGCTGCTTTTAAACTCTCCACGCTCGCTGCTCCACTCCCAGGTCCGCTCTGGTCGGGCCTCGCTGATGCTGCCGCTTTTAAACTCGCCGCGCTCGCTGCTCCACTCCCAGGTCCGCTCTGGTCGGGCCTCACTGATGCCGTCGCTTTTAAACTCTCCGCGCTCGCTGCTCCACTCCCAGGTCCGCTCTGGTCGGGCCTCACTGATGCCACCGCTTTTAAACTCGCCGCGCTCGCTGCTCCACTCCCAGGTCCGCTCTGGTCGGGCCTCACTGATGCCGCCGCTTTTAAACTCGCCGCGCTCGCTGCTCCACTCCCAGGTCCGCTCTGGTTGGGTCTCGCTGATGCCACCGCTTTTAAACTCGCCGTTCCACTCCCAGGTCCACTCTGGTCGGGCCTCGCTGATGCCGCCGCTTTTAAACTCGCTGCGCTCGCTGCTCCACTCCCAGGTCCGCTCTGGTCGGGCCTCGCTGATGCCGTCGCTTTTAAACTCGCCGCGCTCGTTGCTCCACTCCCAGCTCCGCTCAGGTCGGGCCTCGCTGATGCCGCCGCTTTTAAACTCGCCGCGCTCACTGCTCCACTCCCAGGTCCGCTCTTATGTGGCACTTTATCAAACTCCTTTTGGAAATCCATGTAAACTACATCAACCGCATTGCCTTCGTCAACCCTCCCCATTACCTTACAAAAATACTCAGAATCATAGCATGAAGGCGGCCATTCGGCCCGTCGAGCCCGTGCCGGCTCTCTGCAAGAGCACTTCAGCTGGTCCCACTCCCTGTCCTTTCCCCGTAGCCCTGCAAATTTCTTTCCTTCAGACACTTATCCAACTCACTTTTGAAAGCGATGATTGAATCTCCCTCCACCACCCTTTCAGGCAGTGCATTCCAGATTCTAACCACTCGCTGCGTAAAAAACTTTTTCTTATGTCGCCTTTGGTTCTTTTCCCAATCACCTTAAATCTGTGTCCTCTGGTTCTCGACCCTTCTGCCAATGGGAACAGTTTCCCTCTATCTACTCTGTCCAGACCCCTCATGATTATGAACACCTCTATCAAATCTCCTCCCAACCTTCTCTGCTCTAAGGAGAACAACCCCAGCTTCTCCAGTCTATCCATGTAACTGAAGTCCCTCATCCCTGGACTCATTCTCATAAATCTTTTCTGCACCCTCTCTAAGGCCTTCACATCCTTCCTAAAGTGTGGTGCCCAGAATTGGACACAGTACTCCAGTTGGGGCCGAACCAGTGATTTATACATGTTCATCATAATTTCCACACTTTTGTATTCTATACCTCTATTCATGAAGCCCAGGATCCCGTAAGCCTTTTTAACTTCTTTCTCAACCTGCCCTGCCAATTTGTGCACACACACCCCCAGGTCTCTCTGTTTGTGCATCCACTTTAGGATTGTACCATTTAGTTTATCAAGAAAAGCAGTGGTCCTAAAACCAACCCCTGGGGAACGCCACTGTATACCTTCCTCCAGTCCGAAAAACAACCGTTCACCACTACTCTCTGTTTCCTGTCACTTAGCCAATTCTGTATCCATGCTGCCACTGTCCCTTTTATTCCATGGGCTTCAACTATGCTGGCAAGCCTATTATGTGGCACTTTGTCGAACACCTTTTGGAAATCCATGTACAATACGACAACTGCAGTACCCTCATCAATCCTCTCTGTTACCTCATCAAAAAATGCAATCAAGTTAGTTAAACACAATTTGCCTTTAAAAAATATGCACTGGCTTTCCTTAATTAATCCACACTTGCCCAAGTGACTGTTGATTTTGTCCCTGATTACTGTTTCTAAAAGCGTCCCCACCACCGAGGTCAAACTAACTGGCCTGTAGTTGCTGGGTTTAGATTTACTCCGTTTTTTGAACAATGGTTTAACATTTGCAATTCTCCAGTCCTCTGGCACCACTCCCTTATCTAAGGAGGATTGGAATATTATGGCAAGTACCTACGCGATTTCCTCCTTCAATTCTCAGCATCCTAGGATGCATCCCATCCGCTCCAGGTGATTTATACCTCCTCTATCAATTTTTATCCCATCCAGTATCCCCACTACCTCCTCCTTCACTATGACTTTGGTAGCATCCTCTTCCTTCATGAAGACGGACGCAAAGTACAGGAAACTCTCTCTTACCCGGCACCTAAATAGCCGGAAATCTCTCTTAACCGGCAAAATTCAGGAGTAGGTTCAGGTAAGTTTTACTATATATTAGTGGCCGTGTAACCGGGGTTCCTGGATCTGTGGCCGCGTAACCGGGGTTCCTGGATCTGTGGCCGTGTAACCGGGGTTCCTGCACCTGTGGCCGTGCAACAGCGATGCCTGGATCAGTGGCCGTGTAACCGGGACTCCTGCACAAGTGCCGTGTAACCGGGGCTCCTGCACAAGTGCCGTGTAACCGGGGCTCCTGCACCTGTGGCCGTGTACGGGGCTCTCGCACCTTGGTAAATATACCTCTCTGTAATCCGGACTTTTTGATCAACCGGCACCACGCCGGTCCCGGATAAAAAATCGTTTCCTGTACTTGTTTCGTACCTCAGCCATACTCTCTGTCTCCATGCATAGGTCTCCTTTTTGGTCCCTAATCGGCCCCACCCCTTCTCTTACTACCCTTTTACTATTTATATGCCTACAGAAGACATTTGGATTACCTTTTATGTTGGCTGCCATTCTATTCTCATACCCTCTCTTTGCCCCTAATATATTCTTTTTCGCCTCTCCTCTGACCTTTCTATATGTAGCCTGATTCTCAGATGTATTTGCAACCTGACATCTGTCATACGCACTCTTTTTCTGCTTCATCATATTCTCTATCTAGAATCATAGAAAGTTACAGCACGGAAGGAGGCCATTCGGCCCATCGTGTCCGCGCCGGCCAACAAAGAGCTCTCCAGCCTAATCCCACTTCCCAGCTCTTGGTCCGTAGCCCTGCAGGTTACAGCATCCCAAATGCACATCCAAGTACTTTTTAAATGTGGTTAGGGTTCCTGCCTCTACCACCCTTTCAGCAATGATGTGGAGATGCTGGTGTTGGACTGGGGTGGACAAATGTAAGCAATCACACAACACCAAGTTATAGTCCAACAGTTTTATTTGAAATCACAAGCTTTCGGAGCGCTGCTCCTCCGTCAGGTGAAGTGGAGAGATGCATAAAGACACAGCTTATATAGTCAGAGAATAATGTCAGATGTTTACAGGTAATCTTTCTAACTGCCATTTATCACACCTCGGCAGAGATAATCACAGCAATCAAAGGTGTGAATGGTGTCCAAAGAGGTCAGTCAGGAAAACATTATATCAAAGAACAATGAGGTGGGGTCACAAGGGGTCAAATGTTGCAGATGCTGGGGTCTGTATGAAAAACAAAAAACAGACAAAAAAGTTTTTTTGCTGGAAATCACAGCAGGTCCGGCCGCATCTGTGTAGAGAGAACAATCCAACGACGACTCAAGTCTGGATGACCCTATGTCAGGTGGGGTTACAAGTAGCGTGACATGAACCTAAGATCCCGGTTGAGGCCGTCCTCATGAGTGCGGAACTTGGCTATCAGTTTCTGCTCAACGATTTTGCGTTGTCGTGTGTCTCGAAGGCCGCCTTGGAGAATGCTTACCCGAAGATCGGAGGCTGAATGTCCTTGACTGCTGAAGTGTTCCCCGACTGGGAGGGAACACTCCTGCCTGGCGACTGTTGTTCAGTGTCCGTTCATCCGTTGTCGCAGTGTCTGCATGGTCTCGCTGGTGTACCATGCTCCGGGGCATCTTTTCCTGCAACGTATGAGGTAGACAACATTGGCCGAGTCACATGAGTATGTACCATGTACCTGGTGGGTGGTGTCCTCACCTGTGATGATGGTATCGGTGTTGATGATCTGGCATGTCTTGCAGAGGTTGCTGTGGCAGGGTTGTGTGGTATCGTGGTCGCTGTTCTCCTGAAAGCTGGGTAATTTGCTGCGAACGATGGTCTGTTTGAGGGCGAGTAGTGGAGGCGTGGGGATGGCCTTAGTGAGGTGTTCATCGTCATTGATGACATGTTGAAGGCTGTGAAGAACATGGCGTAGTTTCTCCGCTCCAGGGAAGTACTGGACGACGAAGGGTACTCTGTTGGTTGTGTCCCGTGTTTGTCTTCTGAGGAGGTCTATGCAATTTTTTGCTGTGGCCCGTCGGAACTGTCGATCGACGAGTCGAGCGTCATATCCCGTTCTTACGAGGGCGTCTTTCAGCGTCTGTAGGTGTCCATCGCGTTCCTCCTCGTCTGAGCAGATCCTGTGTATTGGCAGGGCTTGTCCATAGGGGATGGCTTCTTTAACGTGGTTAGGGTGGAAGCTGGAGAAGTGGAGCATCGTGAGGTTGTCCGTGGGCTTGCGGTAGAGTGAAGTGCTGAGGTGTCTGTCTTTGATGGAGATTCGTGTGTCCAAGAATGAAACCGATTCTGAGGAGTAGTCCATGGTGAGTTTGATGGTGGGATGGAATTTGTTGATGTTATCGTGTAGTCTTTTCAGTGATTCTTCGCTGTGGGTCCATAGGAAGAAGGAAGGAGGAACGCGATGGACTTCCATGTAGAGGGCATGATTAAGAAGTTTGCAGATGATACAAAAATTGGCCGTGTGGTTGATAGATGTAGAAAGAAAGATGATGCTTCTTCTTCATCAGCAGTCCCTCGGAACCGAGGATGACTTGCTCCCACATTAAAAATGAGTTCTCAGGTGACTGATGAGTCCAATGCATGACCTACAGACTCGGTCACAGGTGGGGCAGACGGTGGTTGAAGGGGCGGGTGCTTGGGTGCTTGGGTTGACGTGCGCTCCTTGCGTTGCCTGCGCTTGGCTTCCGCCTGCTCCCGGCGAAGAGACTCGAGGTGTTCGCCGCCTTCTTGGATGCTTCTTCTCCACTTTCTGCGGTCTTGGACCAGGGATTCCCAGGTGTCGGTGGGGATGTTGCACTTTTTCAAGAAGGCTTTGAGGGTGTCCTTGAAGCGTTTCCTCTGCCCACCTGGGGCTCTCTTGCCGTGTCGGAGCTCCGAGTAGAGCGCTTGTTTTGGGAGTCTCGTATCGGGCATGCAGACGATGTGGCCCGTCCATCGGAGCTGATCGAGGGTGGTCAAAGCTTCGATGCTGGGGATATTGGCCTGAGCGAGAACACTGACGTTGGTGCGCCTATCCTGCCAATGGATTTGCAAGATCTTGCGGAGGCAGCATTGGTGGTACCTCTCCAGTGCTTTGAGGTGCCTGCTGTACATGGTCCGTGTCTCTGAAGCATAGAGCAGGGCGGGTATCACTACTGCTCTGTAGACCATGAGCTTAGTGCCGGGTTTGAGGTCCTGGTCTTCAAACACTCTCTTCCTCAGGTGACCGAAGGCTGCACTGGCACACTGAAGGCGGTGTTGGACTTCGTCATCGACATCTGCCCTTGTTGACAGTAGGCTGCTTGACTCAGGGAAGTACAAGTCTCTGAAAATCTAACCCATCACCTTACGTGTTGTAATCGAGTAGAGTCCATAAATACCAGTAGGCTATTGTTTGGATGTGCATGAGTGTGTGTGTTTAATAAACTTGCATGAGTGTGTGTGTTTAATAAACTTATTCCAAATTGTTTCAAAAGAATTGGTCTTGCTGTTGATTTAATGAAAGTCGAAATAAAAAGCTTACACAATCCCCTTCAGAATCTTGTATGTTTCAATGAGATCACCTCTCATTCTTCTAAACTCCAGAGAGTATCGGCCCATTCTACACAATCTCACCTCATAGGACAGCCCTCTCATCCCAGGAATCAATCTAGTGAACCTTCGTTGCACCGCCTCCAAGGCAAGTATATCCTTCCTTAGATAAGGAGACCAAAACTGTGCCCAGTACTCCAGGTATGGTCTCACCAAGGCCCTGTACAATTGCAGCAAGACTTCCTCACTCTTATACTCCAACCCCCTTGCAATAAAGGCCAACAGGCCATTTGCCTTCCTTATTGCTTGCTGTACCTGCACGCTAGCTTTCTGTGTTTCTTGCACGAGGACACCCAAATCTCTCTGAACACCAACATTTGAAAGTTTCTCACCATTTAAAAAATATTCTGTTTTTCTATTCTTCCTACCAAAGTGAATAACCTCACATTTCCCTACATTATACTCCATCTGCCACCTTACTGCCCACTCACTTAGTCTATCTATATCCCTTTACAGACTCTGTGTTCTCCTCACAGCTTACTGTCCCACCTAGCTTTGTATCAGCAGCAAATTTGAATACATTACACTCAGTCCCTTCATCTCGGTCATTAATATAGATTGTAAATAGCCGAGGCCCCAACACTGATCCTTGCGGCACCCCACTAGTTACAGCCTGCTAACCTGAAAAAGATCCATTTATCCCTACTCTCTGTTTTCTGTCCATTAACCAATCCTCTATTCATGCTACTATATTACCCCCAACTCCATGAGCCCTAATCTTGTGTAATAATCTTTTATGTGGCACCTTATCGAATGCCTTTTGGAAATCCAAATATACTACATCCACTGGTTCCCCTTTATCTACCCTGCTAGTTACATCCTCAAAAAACTCTAATAAATTTGTCAAACACGATTTCCCTTTCATAAAACCATGTTGACTCTGCCTAATCATGTTATGATTTTCTCAGTGCCCTGATACCACTTCCTTAACAATGGATTCCAGCATCTTCCCGACGACTGATGTCAGGCTAACTGGCCTGTAGTTCCCTGTTTTCTCTCTCCCTCCTTTCTTGAATAGCAGTGTTACATTTGCGACCTTCCAATCCGTTGGGACCATTCCAGAATCTAGGGAATTTTGGAAGATCAAAACCAATGCATCCACTATCTCTTCCGCCACCTGTTTTCGAACCCTAGGATGTAGGCCGTCAGGCTTTTAGTCCCATCAGTTTCTCTAGTACTTATATTAATTACGTTAAGTTCCTCACCCTCATTAGACCCTTGGTTCCCCACCATTTTTGGAATGCTTTTTATGTCTTCTACTGTGAAGACAGATACAAAATATTTGTTTAACGTTTCTGCCATTTCCTTATTCCCCATAATAATTTCTCCTGTCTCAGCCTCTAAGGGACCAATGTTTACTTTTGCTACTCTCTTCCTTTTTACATACTTGTAGAAGCTCTTACAATCTGCTTTTATATTTCTTGCTAGTTTTCTCTCATATTCTATTTTTTCCCTTTTTATTTATTTTTTGGTCAACCTTTGCTGGTTTCTGAAACTCTCCCAGTCCTCAGGCTTACTATTATTCTTTGCAACATTCAATCTAATGCTATCCTTAACTTTTTTAGTTAGCCATGGTTGGATCACTTTTCCTGTGGAGTTTTTGTTTCTCAATGGAATGTATTTTTGTTGAGAATTATAAAATATTTTTTTAAATGCTAGTCACTGCTTATCTATCGCCATACCTTTGAATCTATTTTTCCAATCTACCTTAGCCAGGACTGGAGAATTTCAGCTGTAATGAAAGATTGGATCAGCTGGGGTTGTTTTCTTTGGAATAGAGGAGGCTGAGGGGAGACTTATTGAGGTGAATAAAATGATGAGGGACTGAGATAGAGCGGATAGGAAGCACCTACAGTTTCTGGAGTTTAGAAGAATGAGAGGTGATCTCATTGAAATATATAAGATTCTGAGGGGGGTTCACAGGCTAGATCGCGAGAGGTTGTTTCCCTTGGCGGGATGGTCGAGAAGTAGGGGGCATAGTCTCAGAATCTGGCCTCGGGTGACTGTGTGGAGTTTGCACATTCTCCCCGTGTTTGCGTGGGTTTTCTCCGGGTGCTCCGGTTTCCTCCCACAGTCCAAAGATGTGCGGGTTAGGTTGATTGGCTATGATAAATTGACCCTTAGTGTTAGGGGGATTAAATGCGTGGGGTTACGGGGATAGGGTGGGATGTGTGTTGGTGTAGGGGTTACGGGGATCGGGTGGGATATGTGTCGGTGCAGGCTCGATGGGCCGAAATGGCCTCTATCTGCACTGTGGGGTTTCTGTGATTTCTGTGATAAAGGGTTGGCCATTTAAGACTGAGATGAGGAATTTCTTCACTCAGACGGTTGTGAATCTTTGGAATTCTCTACCCTAACGGGCTGTGAATGCTGAGTCGTTGAGCATATTCAAGGCTGAGATCGATAGATTTTTGGACTCTAGGGGAATCAAGGGATATGGGGGTTGGGCGGGAAAGTGGAATTCAGGTGGAAGGTCAGCCGTGATCTTATTGAATAACGGAGCAGGCTCGACAAGCCGTATGGCCTACTCCCGCTCCTAATTCTTATGTTCTTATGACTTAATTCCCTTAGCAGAGAGGTCAGGAACGGTAGCATAGTGCTTATGTTACTGGACTAGTAATTCAGAGGCCTGGATGAATGATCCACAAGACACAAGTTCAAATCCCACCACGGCAGCTGGGGAATTTAAATGCAGTTAACTAAATAAATCTGGAATAAAAAGCTAGTATCAGTAAAGGTGACCACGAAACTACTGGATTGTTGTAAAAACCCACCTGGTTCACTAATGTCCTTCAGGGAAGGAAATCTGCCGTCCTTACCCGGTCTGGCCTATTTGTGACTCCAGACCCACAGCAATGTGGTTGACTCTTAACTGCCCTCTGAAATGGCCCAGCGAGACACGCAGTTGTATAGGGATGGGCAATAAATGTTGGATTTGCCAGCGACACCCACATCCCGTGAATGAATAAAACAAAAATAACCAGGGGGCATAGATTTAAAGTAATTGGTAGAAGGTTGAGAGGGGAGTTGAGGAGAACTATTCCCACCCAGAGGGTGATGCAGGTCTGGAACTCATTACCTGAAAGAGTGGTGAGGCAGAAACCCTCATCATGTTTAAAAAGTGCTTGGAAATGCACTTGAGGTGCCGTAACCTACAAGACCTCGGACCAAGTGTTGGAACGTGGGATTAGGCGGGATAGCTCTTTTTCAGCCGGCACTGACACAATGGGATTACTGCGCTGTAATTTCTTTGATTCTAGAGAGTGAGAATTGGGAGATGGATATAAAGATTGAGAGATGATGAAAGAGACAGGGAGAATGAAGCAGATAGAGGGAGGGATTGAGAGAGACATGATACAGATAGAGCGCTAGACAGAGAAAATTAGAAATGAAGATGGTGAGAGAGACAGAGATAAGGTATAAATGTAACAGAGAGAAATACTACACATACCGTTTCCTACGATACTAAGGCTCTGTGTCCGGAAACTATCGTGGATTGCTGCGAGAGAGAGGCTGGTATGAGCCAAGAGATGGTATTTTGGACCCCTGCAATTGAACACAAATAATCAGAAAAAAGCTCCAAGGAAAGGAAGTGTTTAAATATAACCCACCACTGCTTCCCCTGTACCACACACTTCGCACACACACACCCAGTGCCCCAATACCCAGAAATAGGCAACATGCAAAGAACAATGGCATGGAGACCATTCAGCCCATCGTGTCGGTGCCGGCTCTTTGAAAGAGCTATCGAATTTGTCCAACTCCCCAGCTCTTTCCCCATAGCCCTGCAAATTTTCCATTTCAAGTATTTATCCAATTCCTTTTTGAAAGTTACCATTGGATCTGCTTCCACCACCCGTTCAGGCAGAGCATTCACCTCCGCTCCCCTCTGGTTCTTCAACCAATCACCTTAAAGCTGTGTCCCCTGGTTACAGGCTCACTTGTCACTGGACATCCAAAACCCTTCATGATTTTGAACACCTCCAAGAAATCTCCCCTTAGCAACCCAAGCTTTTCTAGTCTAAGAACATAAGTAATAGGAGCAGGAGTCGGCCACTTGGCCCCTCGAGCCTGCTCCACCATTCAATAAGATCATGGCTGATCTTCTACCTCATCTCCACTTTCCTGAACTATCCCCATATCCCTTGATTCCCTTAATATTCAAAAATCTATCGATCTCGGTCTTGAATATACTCAACAATGGAACCTCCACAGCCCTCTGGGGTAGAGAATTCAAAAGATTCACCACCCTCTGAGTGAAGAAATTTCACTTCATCTCAGTCCTAAATGGCCGACCCCTTATTCTGAGACTGTGACCCCCTGGTTCTAGACTCCCCAGCCAGGGGAAACATCCTCCCTGCATCTACCCTCTCAACATAGAAGATAGGAGCAGGAGTAGGCCATTCGGCCCCTCGAGCCTGCTCCGCCATTCAATGAGATCATGGCTGATCATCCAAACTCAGTACCCTGTCCCTGCCTTCTCCCCATATCCCTTGATCCCTTTAGCCTTAAGAAATATATCCAACTTCTTCTTGAATATATTTAATGAATTGGCCTCTACTGCCTTCTGTGGCAGAGAATTCCACAGGTTCACCACTCTCTGGGTGAAGAAATTCCTCCTCATCTCAGTCCTAAATGGCTTACCCCTTATCCTTAGACTGTGACCCCTGGTTCTGGACTCCCCCGCCATCAGGAACATCCTTCCTGCATCTAGTCTGTCTAGTCCTGTTAGAATTTTTTAAGTTTCAATGAGATCCCCTCTCACTCTTCTAAACTCCAGCGAGTATAAGCCCAATCTCTCCTCATACGTCATTCCTGCCGTCCCAGGTATCAGCCTGGTGAATCTTCGCTGCACTCCTTCCATGGCAGGAACATCCTTCCTCCGATAAAGTGACCAAAACTGCACACAACTTGCAAGGGATATCAAAAACAATACAAAGAATTTTTACAGTTACATTAGGAGAAAGAGGGTGGTCAGGAGCAGTGTTGGCCCCTTAAACTGAAAGCGGTGATATTGTCAATGACAATGGGGAAATGGCAGACATGTTGAAGAATTACTTTGCGTCAGTATTTACAGTAGAAGGAGGATGATAGCATGCCGGAAATCCCAATGGAAAGTAATATTGAGTCGGGGAAAGGTACTCAATAAAATTAACGTAAGCAAAATAAGAGTAATGAACAAAATAATGATACTAAAGAGTGACAATTCCCCAGGGCCAGATGGTTTCCATCCCAGGGTTTTAAAGGAAGTCGGTGAGCACATTGCAGATTCCCGAACTATAATCTTCCAAAGTTCACTAGATTCAGGAACCATCCCATAAGATTGGGAAATCGCACATGTCACTCCGCTTTTTAAGAATGGCGAGAGGGGGAAACCAGGCTAACTGGTCTATAATTCCCTAACACCTGTTGTCGGGAAATTGCTAGAGTCTATAATTAAGGATCGGGTGATTGAACACCTTGAAAAGTTTCAGTTGATCAGAGAGAGCCAGCATGGATTTGTGAAAAGCAGGTCACGCCTGATGAACCTGATTGAATTTTTTGAAGAGGTGACTAAAGAATTGGACAGGGGAATGTCTATGGATGTTATTTATATGGACTTCCAGGAGGAATTTGATAAAGTCCCACACAAGAGACTGTTATCGAAGGTAGAAGCCCATGTAATTGAGGGCAAATTAATGACCTGGTTATGAAATTGGCTGAATGACAGGAGACAGAGAGTGGGGATAATGGGCAGGTACTCTAATTGGCAGGATGTGACTAGTGGTGTCCCGCAGGGATCTGTGTTGGGGCCTCAACTATTCACAGTATTTATTAATGACTTAGATGATGGCATAGAAAGTCACAGATCCAATTTTGCCGATGACACAAAGATAGGCAGCATTGTAGGCGGTGTAGATGGAAGCATAAAATTACAAAGGGATAGCGACAGATTAAGTGAATGGGCAAAACTGTGGCAAATGGATTTCAATGTAAGCAAATGTGAGGTCATCCACTTTGGACCTAGAAAGAATAGAACAGGGTACTTTCTAAATGGTGAAAAGGTAAAAACAGTGGATGTCCGAGAGACTTGGATTTCAGATACATCGATCATTAAAATGTCATGAACAGGTAGAGAAAATAATCAAAAAGGAACTGGAATGCTGGCCTTTATATCTAGAGGACCAGAATACAAGGGGGTAGAAGTTATGCTGCAGCTGTACAAAGCCCTGGTTAGACCACACCTGGAGCACTGTGAGCAGTTCTGGCACCACACCTTAGGAAGGATATATTGGTCTTGGAGGGAGTGCAGAATGATACCTGGACACCAGAGGTTAAATTATGAGAGATTACACAAATTAGGGTTGTATTCCCTAGAATTTAGAAGGTTAAGGGGTGATCTGATCAAAGTTTTCAGGATATTAAGGGGAACAGATAGGGTAGATTTGGGCAGGTTGGGTGATTGGGCAGATGCATGGTTGGCAGACAGGAAGCAAAGAGTTGGAATAAACGGGTCTTTTTCCGAGTGGAAGGCAGTGACTAGTGGGGTGCCGCAGGGATCGGTGCTAGGACCCCAGCTAGTCACAATATATATTAATGATCTAGACAAGGGAACTAGATGTAATATCGCCAAGTTTGCAGACGACACAAAGCTAGGTGGGCGTGTGTGCTGTGAGGAGGATGCAGAGAACCTCCAGTACGATTTGGACAGGTTGGGTGATTGGGCAGATGCATGGCAGATGCAGTATAATGTGGATAAATGCGAGGTTATCCACTTTGGTGGCAAAAACAGGAAGGCAGATTATTATCTGAACGGCCATAGATTGGGAAAAGGGGAAGTGCAACGAGACCTGGGTGTCCTTGTGCACCAGTCGCTGAAGATAAGCGTGCAGGTGCAGCAGGCGGTTAAGAAGGCAAATGGTATGTTGGCCTTCATAGCGAGAAGATTCGAGTATAGGAGCAAGGATGTCTTGCTGCAGTTGTACAGGGCCTTGGTGAGACCACATCTTGAGTATTGTGTGCAGTTTTGGTCGCCTTATCTGAGGAAGGATGTTCTTGCCATGGAAGGAGTGCAGCGAAGATTCACCAGGGATGGCAGGAATGACGTATGAAGAGAGATTGGGTCAATTAGGCTTATATTCGCTGGAGTTTAGAAGAATGAGAGGGGATCTGATTGAAACTTATAAAATTCTAACAGGACTAGACAGACTAGATGCAGGAAGGATGTTCCCGATGGCAGGGGAGTCCAGAACCAGGGATCACAGTCTAAGGATAAGGGGTAAGCCATTTAGGACTGAGATGAGGAGGAATTTCTTTACCCAGAGAGTGGTGAACCTGTGGAATTCTCTACCTCAGAAGGCAGTTGAGGCCAACTTATTAAATATATTCAAGAAGGAGTTAGATATATTTCTTAAGCTAAAGGGATCAAGGGATATGGGGAGAAAGCAGGGACAGGGTACTGAGTTTGGATGATCAGCCATGATCTCATTAAATGGCGGAGCAGGCTCGAGGGGCCGAATGGCCTACTCCTGCTCCTAGCTTCTATGTTTCTATAGAGAGAAACTATTTCCACTGGTTGGGGATTCTAGTTGTAATTGTAATTTTTAATCATAGTGGAGAAATTTGAAAAGGGACCAAAATGGAGACCAATACATGGTGCCAGAGGGTATTGCCGAGTTACTAAATGGGTACTTTGCATCTGTCTTTACCAAGGAAGAAAATGCTGCCAAAGTCACAGTGGAAGAGGAGGTAGTTGAGATACTGGATGGAATAAAAATTGATAAGGAGCAGGTACTAGAAAGGCTCGCTGTATTAAAGTAGATAAGTCACCAGGACCGGATGGGATGCATCCTAGGATGCTGAGGGAAGTAAAGGTGGAAATTGCAAAGGTACTGGTCATAATCTTCCAGTCCTCCTTGTATACGGGGCTGGTGCCAGAGGACTGGAGAATTGTAAATGTTACACCCTTATTCAAAAAAGGGTGTAAGGATAAACCCAGCAACTACAGGCCAGTCAGTTTAACCTCTGTCCCAGTTAACATGGTGGTAGTGCCTCACAACGCGATGGAGGGTGTCCTCAATGTGAAGGCAGGTCTTCGTCTCCGCAATGACTGTGTGGTGGTCACTGCTACCAATACTGTCATGGACAGATGCATCTGCGACAGGTAGATTGGTGAGGATGAGATCATTCGTGTTGGTTCTCTCACCACCTGCCGGAGGGCCAGTCTGGCAGCTATGTCATTCAGGACTCGGCCAGCTCGGTCAGTAGTGGTGCTACCGAGCCATTCTTGGTGATGGACATTGAAGTCCCCCACCCAGAGAACATTCTGTACCTTAAAGGGAGTGCAATGAAGATTCACTAGACTGCTTCCTGGGATGGGGAGGATTGTCCTACATCGAGAGATTGAGTAGATTAGGTCTATAATCCCTAGAGATTAGAAGAATCAGAGGTGGTCTTATTGAAACATAAATTTCTCATGGAGCTTGACAGGGTAGATGCTGGGAGGATGTTTCCCCTGGCTGGGAAATCTAGAACTAGAGGTCACAGTCTCAGAATAAAGGGTCGGCCAATTAGGACTGAGATGAGGAGAGATTTCTTCACTCAGAGGGTGGTGAATCTTTGGAATTCTCCACCCCAGAGGGCTGTGGATGCTCAGTCGTTAAGTATATTCAAGACAGAGATCGATAGATTATTGGAGAATAAGCGAAGGGACCAAGGGATATGGGGATAGTGCAGGAAGGTGGAGTTGAGGTCGATCAGCCACGATCTTACTGAATGGCGAAGCAGGCTTGAAGGGCCGAATGGCCTACACTTGCTTCTTTTTATGTTCTTAACTCCATCTACACACATTGGTTCTGTAATCTTTCATGTGCTTGCCAAAAAAAAAAACTATCAATCTCAGTAGTGAAATTTTCAATTGACACCAGTCTCAATTTATAATGGGGAACAAAGAAATGGCTGACCAATTAAATACACACTTTTGTTCTGTCTTCACAAACGAGGACACAAATAACCTCCCAGAGATGTCGGGGAACATAGGGTCTAATGAAAGGGAGGAACCGATAGAAATCAGTATTTGTAGGGAAATGGTGTTAGGGAAATTGACGGGATTGAAGGCCGATAAATCCCCAGGGCCTGATAATCTACATCCTAGGGTACTTAAGGAAGTGGCCCTAAAAATAGTAGATGCATTGCTGGTCATCTTCCAAAATTCAATAGACTCTGGAACAGTACCCATGGATTGGTGGGCAGTTAATTTTACCCGACTATTCAAAAAAGGTGGTAGAGAGAAAATAGAGAGAAAACGGGGAATTACAGACCGGTAAGCCTGACATCGGTAGTGGGGAAAATGCTAGAGTCCATTATAAAAGATGTAATAGCAGAGCACCTGGAAAACAGTGATAGGATCAGACAAAATCAACATGGATTTGCAAAAGGTAAATTGTGCTTGACTAATCTATTGGAATTTTTTGAGGATGTAACTGGTAAAATAGATAAGGGAGAACCAGTGGATGTGGTGTATTTGGACTTTCAAAAGGCTTTCGATAAGGTCCCGCATAAGAGATTAGCGTGTAAAGTTAAGGCACATGGGATTGGGGGCAAGGTATTGACTTGGATAGAGAACTGGTTGGCAGACAGAAAGCAAAGAGTTGGAATAAACGGCTCTTTTTCCGAGTGGCAGGCAGTGACTAGTGGGGTACTGCAGGGATCGGTCCTTGGACCCCAGCTATTCACAATATATATTCATGATCTGGACGAGGGAACTAGATGTAATATCTCCAAGTTTGCAGACGACACAAAGCTGAGTGGGCATGTGAGCTGTGAGGAGGATGCCGAGAAACTCCAGTATGATTTGGACAGGTTGGGTGATTGGGCAGAAGCATGGCAGATGCAATATAATGTGGATAAATGCGAGGTTATCCACTTTGGTGTCAAAAACAGGAAGGCAGATTATTATCTGAATGGCAATAGATTGGGAGAAGGGGAAGTGCAATGAGACCTGGGTGTCCTTGAGCACCAGTCGCTGAAGGTAAGCATGCAGGTGCAGCAGGCGGTTAAGAAGGCAAATGGTATGTTGGCCTTCATAGCGAGAGGGTTTGAGTACAGGAACAAGGATGTCTTGCTGCAGTTGTACAGGGCCTTGGTGAGACCACATCTTGAGTATTGTGTGCAGTTTTGGTCGCCTTATCTGAGGAAGGATGTTCTTGCCATGGAAGGAGTGCAGCGAAGATTCACCAGGCTGATACCTGGGATGGCAGGAATGACGTATGAGGAGAGATTGGGTCAATTGGGCTTGTACTCACTGGAGTTTAGAAGAATGAGAGGGGATCTCATTGAAACTTATAAAATTCTAACAGGACTAGACAGACTAGATGCAGGAAGGATGTTCCCGATGGTCGGGGAGTCCAGAACCAGGGGTCACAGTCTAAGGATAAGGGGTAAGCCATTTAGGCCAGAGATGAGGAGGAATTTCTTCACCCAGAGAGCGGTGAACCTGTGGAATTCTCTACCACAGAAGGCAGTAGAGGCCAATTCATTAAATATATTCAAGAAGGAGTTGGATATATTTCTTAAGGCTAAAGGGATCAAGGGATATGGAGAGAAGGCAGGGACAGGGTACTGAATTTGGATGATCAGGGGCCGAATGGCCTACTCCTGCTCCTATCTTCTATGTTTCAACAGTCTTTTTGGGGAGAGAGTTGCAGATTTCCTCGACCATTTGTGTGAAGCAGTGTTTCCTGGCATCGCCCCTGAACGGCCTAGCTCTAATTTTAAGGTTATGCCCCCTTGATCTTGAGTCGCCCACCAGGCCTGGATGAAATGTATCCCAGGCTGTTAAGCGAAGCAAAAGCGGAAATAGCAGAGGCCCTGACCATCATTTTTCAATCCTCTCTGGCTTCAGGTGTGGTGCCGGAGGACTGGAGGACTGCTAATGTGGTACCCTTGTTTAAAAAGGTAGAAAAGGATAGACCGAGTAATTACAGGCCAGCCAGCCTAACCTCGGTGGTGAGAAAAGTATTGGAAAGAATTCTGAAGGACAGGATAAATCTTCATTTAGAAAGACACGGATTAATCAAGGATAGTCAGCACAGATTTGTTAAGGGAAGGTCGTGTCTGACAAACGTGATTGAATTTTTTGAGGAGCTAACACGGAAGGGAGATGAGGGTAGTGCATTTGATGTAGTGTATATGGACTTTAGCGAGGCTTTTGAGAAGGTTCCACATGGCAGACTGGTCAGGAAGTTAAAAGCCCATGGGATCCAGGGCAAGTGTCAAGTTGGATTCAAAACTGGCTCAGAGACAGGAAGCAGAGGTTAATGGTTGATGGGTGTTTTTGTGACTGGAAGGCTGTTTCCAGTGGGGTTCCGCAGGGCTCAGTACTAGGTCCCTTGCTTTTTGTGGTATATATCAATGATCTTGACTTGAATATAGGGGGTATGATTAAGAAGTTTGCAGATGATACTAAAATCGGCTGTGTGGTTGATACTGAAGAAGGAAGCTGTAGACTGCAGGAAGATATCAATAAATTGGTCAGGTGGGCAGAACAGTGGCAAATGGAATTCAATCCGGAGAAGTGTGAGGTAATGCATTTTGGGAGGGCTAACAAGGAAAGGGAATACACATTAAATGGTAGGACACTGAATAGTGTAGAGGAACAAAGGGACTTGGAGTGCATGTCCACAGATCCCTGAAGGTAGCAGGCCAGGTAGATAAGGTGCTTAAGAAGGCATACGGAATGCTTGCCTTTATTAGCCGTGGTATAGAATACAAGAGCAGGGGGATTATGCTTCAACTGTATAAAACACTAGTTAGGCCTCAGCAAGAGTGAGTACTGCATGCAGTTCTGGTCACCACATTACAGGAAAGGTGTGATTGCACTAGAGAGGGTGCTGTTGTGTATGTACCTTTAAGAGAATAACTGGTCTCAGACTGCAGTACCGGCAGTGACCACCCCTGTATAAAAGGTGCTAGTGAGCCTCTGTTGTTTACAGTTTCACTATTGACTTCCATCAGTAAAGACTTATTTTGTTCCACTCCTGCTGTCCGTGTCTCAATCATTCACGGACGTAATACTGGCGACGAGCAGATATGAACCTACCTACAGTCTGCACCACCTCCTGGGATCCATTCCTACAGCGAAGTGAGCAGAGGTCGAGGCCAGAAAGAAAAGAAAGTAAGAAGCAGTAGAAACGGGCGTTGACCGTGGGCATCCGCCCTGTGTTGCGGAGTTGAAGATTGCTGGAGAAGCTGTCGGAAGCGGGGCCTGGTTCCTGTCGACGGTGCTTCAGCTAATCGGGCTGGTGGCAGGTAGTGCACTGATCCTTCCTGGGCTGCGGCGGTCGCGAACTCGAGCGCGTGGTTTGCAACGGGGCCGAGCAGCATTGTCAGGAAGAGAGAGGGTGGAGCAGACAGGGCGCGGCCAGTGCTACGAAGCCGGGCTGCGTATAGACCCGCGAAGAGGGAGGCAAGAGTCCCACAGGGTTGTTCCACGACGGGAAAATAATTTTAAAAAATATATATTAAACGCGCAAGAAACCGCGGAAAGCAGCGCTAACAACAGCGGGGAAGAAGGCAAAGCGCGGGAGGCGCCATCTTAATCAGCAGGGAAGAAGGCAAAGCGCGGGAGGCGCCATTTTGTTAAATCGGGGAAGAAGGCAAAGCGCGGGAGGCGCCATTTTAGATTTGCAAGATGCCGAAGACTGGCTGTATCACTGCTTTTGATAATACAAGAGAGGACTGGACCACGTATGTGGAAAGAGTCGAGGTATATTTCGAGGCAAACGAAATAGCGGAGGAGAAAAAGGCATCGATATTGCTAAACTTAATGGGTGCTAGAATGTACGGCCTATTGCGGGACCTGATTACTCCAGCCAAACCGAAGGCCAAGAGTTTTAACGAAATTGTTGCTGTCCTACAGGAACACCTAAACCCTGCACCACTGTTGATAGCAGAAAGATTTAAATTCCACAGGAGAACTCAGCATAAAGATGAGAGCAATGCTGAGTACCTTACGGAACTACGCAAGCTATCAAAGCACTGCCAGTTCGGAGCAGGACTGGCAGATACCCTACGGGACAAATTTGTCTGTGGACTCCTGAGCGAAGGAACACGGAAGAAGTTACTCTCTGAGAAAGAGCTGACGCTAGATAAGGCTTTCAGCGTGGCAGTATCGTATGAAGCAGCAGCCAGGGGAGCTGCAGAAATTCAACAAAAACCACAGGAATACGGCACCCACGAAATGACACGGGGATTTGCAAAATGTTATCACTGCGGCAGAACTAACCATGACCAGAATGACTACTGGTCGAAAGACAAAATATGCAGGCAATGCGGGAAGATGGGACACATTGCACGAGTTTGCAGGTCTGGGAAGAAGACCAGCGACAACAAAAAGGCTACTAAGGAACCGTACAAGAAAGTACAAAAGATGACGGACAGTAGTTCCGAAGACCAGATGAGCGATAGTGAATCTGGGAACAGGAGACTAAGCTGTCTCAAACTTCACAATGTAATCGCAAAAGAGGATCACCGAACCATTTGGGTCACCCTCATGATAGCAGGGTCCCAAGTTAAAATGGAATTGGATACAGGATCAGCGCTAACCGTCATGAATCGATGAGACTACGAGCGGCTATTTTCACACATACCCTTGAGAGAGACATCCATCGTCTTGACGACGTATACGGGGCAAAAAGTATACCCCAGAGGAAAAATAAGGGTGCCTGTCGAATACAACGGCAAGAAAATACGGAAATTGTATCTCTACATACTGCCAAATGGTGGACCACCGTTATTGGGACGGGAATGGATCAGGAAGATAAACTTAGATTGGCACTCCATTCATGCAATGACGGT
Organism: Somniosus microcephalus; assembly: GCF_052327205.1. Lineage (NCBI taxonomy): Eukaryota > Metazoa > Chordata > Chondrichthyes > Squaliformes > Somniosidae > Somniosus > Somniosus microcephalus. The sequence goes on along the minus strand of NC_140988.1, from coordinate 388,129,954 downwards.
GGACGGTAAAAAAGATGAAGACGTCACTCCTGGACGATTGTCAACAATCTTAGCTAACGCCAAAGAGGTATTTCAACAAGAACTGGGCACGCTTAAAGGCGTAACCGCCTCGATAAAAATAGAAGAGAATGCAGTTCCCAAGTTTTTCAAAGCAAGACCGGTACAATATGCAATTCGCCCAGCCGTCGAGGCAGAGCTGGAGAATCTGGAGAAGGCAGGCGTGTTGTCTAAGGTCGACTGGAGCGAGTGGGCGACACCCATCGTTCCTGTCATGAAGAAAACATTAAGCAATAAGTCCGGGGAGCCAAGGAAGATTCGCATCTGTGGGGATTTCAAAGTGACGCTGAACCCAGTCCTTCACACAGTACAATATCCTCTTCCAAGGATAGAAGACATCTTCGCCTCACTGTCTGGAGGGAAGCGTTTTACAAAAATTGACCTAGCACAAGCATATTTGCAGATGGAGGTTGAAGAGTCCTCTAGGAAGTATCTCACGATAAACACTCACAAAGGTCTTTACCAGTATCATCGATTGGTATTCGGAGTAGCATCGGCTCCGGCGATATGGCAAAGAGCGATGGAACAAGTCCTGCAAGGGATTCCGGGGACTCAGTGTTACTTGGACGACATCCTTGTGACAGGTGAAGATGACAGTGAACACCTTAACAACCTAGAACAGGTGCTCACTAGACTACGGGAACATGGGCTGCGAGCCAACCGCCCCAAGTGCAAATTTTTTAAGAAACAGATATCGTATTGTGGCCACGTGATTGATGAAGAGGGGTTACATAAGTCCCCTGACAAAATTGAAGCGGTTGTTAAGGCCCCAGCGCCTGAAAATGTGTCGCAACTGAGGTCATTCCTCGGATTGGTGAATTACTATCATAAGTTTTTGCCGAATTTGTCAACAATTCTGCACCCACTGAACGCCCTGCTACGAACGGGGGTAGCATGGAAATGGAGCGATGATTGAAAGCGTGCCTTTCAGAAGAGTAAGGACTTAATCACTTCAAGGGAAGTATTGGCTCACTGCAACCCAGCACTGCCGATCAGACTGGCGTGTGATGCGTCTCCCTATGGCATTGGGGCGGTACCGTCACATAAATTCCTTGATGGTTTAGAGAGGCCGATAGCTTTTGCGTCACGCTCGTTAACTTCTGCCGAGCGTAACTACGCCCAGATTGACAGAGAGGCCCTCAGCCTAGTGTGGGGGGTGAAGAAGTTCAATCACTACCTGCACGGTCAAAAATTTACTCTACTAACCGATCATCAACCTCTTGTCTCCATTTTCAACCCTCAGAAGGGCGTACCGATAATGACAGCACAGCGGCTGCAGAGATGGTCCCTTTTCCTAGGGGCACACCAATATGACATCGAGTACAAAGGAACTAAACAGCATGGAAATGCTGATGGATTGTCACGCCTATCGTTGCCAACGGTGGAAGAAGAAGACCTTGCAGTGGATCCAATGGAGTTATTCCACTCGACCACAGTCGAATGTCTCCCTGTGACGAATGCAAACATAGAAAAGGAAACACGGAATGACCCGACACTATCACGGGTCTATGATTTAACGGTGAAGGGATGGCCAGCACATGGCGAACCACTGCTGCCAGCATTCTCGCCGAGAAGAGAACAGCTGTCAGTGTGCAGAGGAACCTTGATGTGTGGATCCAGAGTAGTAATTCCACCTAAGTTGACGGATAGAGTGCTCAATGAGCTTCATGAGGGTCATCTGGGTGGGGTAAAAATGAAGAACTTAGCCAGAGCGTTTGTGTGGTGGCCGGGAATCGATAGAGAAATCGAAGAGATGACCAAGAGCTGTGCAGGATGCCAGAAGGTCCAAAATGCCACACCACAAGCTCCTCTGCATCCGTGGGAGTGGCCCTCATCTCCATGGCAAAGGGTGCACATTGATTTTGCTGGTCCCTTCATGGACTCGATGTTTTTAATTGCGGTGGATGCACATTCAAAGTGGCCAGAGGTAATAAAAATGTCCTCAACGACCACGGAAAAAACTATCACAGTTTTACGAACCATATTCGCCAGGAATGGGCTGCCTGAACAGATTTGCTCTGACAATGGACCACAGTTTGTGTCTGAAGAGTTCCGGAGGTTCTTAAAGAACAATGGTGTTAAGCATTACACATCTGCCCCATATCATCCAGCCACTAATGGATTGGCCGAGAGGTTTGTCCAAACATTCAAGAAAGCTATCAAGGCAATGTGTAATGAAGATATACCCCTACAACACAAGGTGGACAACTTCTTGTTTGCCTACCGGAATGTGACACATGCGGTTACCAACCAAACTCCAGCCATGATGTTCTTCAATCGAAGACTACGATGCCGCTTGGATTTGGTTAAGCCAAACGTCTGAAGAGATGTGGAGAACAGGCAGTTTCAGAATATGAATGAAAGGCCGACCAGGAGTTTTAAGATAGGTCAACCAGTTTTGGCCCGGGACTACCGCACTGAGAAATGGCAGCCAGGAACGATTTGTACACGACAAGGACCTCTCATGTATACCGTGGACGTTGGGGAGAGCATTGTAAGACGCCATGCTGACCAGATTCTAGAGTCACTGGAAAACGTCAACTCCACACCACGATCTGATACACCTGGTAATGAAATCGACGTTCCAATTGCAGCTACCGCAGAACCGGTGATATTGGAAGCAGATGAACCAAACAACGACATTGATCCCGACTCAAAATTGGCAGAAGAACCTGATACCCCAAAGAGGCGTTATCCAGACAGAATCAGGAAGCCTCCTCAAAGACTGAACTTATAATTGCTTAAACTTAACCAATGTATCTAGCAACCGTAATTGTGATTGTAATTAGTTATCATTTAGTTGTTAAATGAATGTTATGTACTGTTTATCTAAAAGGGGAGGAATTGTTGTGTATGTACCTTTAAGAGAATAACTGGTCTCAGACTGCAGTACCGGCAGTAACCACCCCTGTATAAAAGGCGCTAGTGAGCCTCTTGTTTCAGTTTCACTATTGACTTCCATCAGTAAAGACTTATTTTGTTCCACTCCTGCTGTCCGTGTCTCAATTATTCACGGACGTAATAGGTACAGAGGAGATTTACAAGGATGTTGCCGGGAGTAGAGAATCTTAGCTATGAGGAAAGACTGGATAGGCTGGGTTTGTTTTCCTTGGAACAGAGGAGGCTGAGGGGAAACCTTATTGAGGTGTATAAAATTATGAGGGGCCGAGATAAAGTGGATAGAAAGGACCTATTTCCCTTAGCAGAGGGGTCAAAAACCAGGGGGCACAGATTTAAAGTAATTAGGGGAAGGTTTAAGAGGGGATTTGAGGGGAAATTTCTTCAACCAAAGGTTTGTGGGGGTCTGGAACTCACTGACTGAAAGGGTGGTAGAGGCAGGAACCCTAACCACATTTAAAAAGTACTTGGATGTGCACTTGGGATGCTGTAACCTGCAGGGCTATGGACCGAGAGCTGGGAAGTGGGATTAGGCTGGAGAGCTCTTTGTTGGCCGGCCCGGACACGATGGGCCGAAATGATCTCCTTCCGTGCTGTAACTTTCTATGATTCTATGATTCAAATCTACCCCATTAAATCCTTTAATTGTCTAAAACACCTCAATTAGATCACCCCTTAATCTGTTACATTCGAAGGAATAAGAACATGAGAACATAAGAAATAAGAGCAGGAGTTGGCCATACTGCCCCTCGAGCCTGCTCCGCCATACTGCCCCTCGAGCCTGCTCCGCCATACTGCCCCTCGAGCCTGCTCCGCCATACTGCCCCTCGAGCCTGCTCCGCCATACTGCTCCGCCATACTGCCCCTCGAGCCTGCTCCGCCATACTGCCCCTCGAGCCTGCTCCGCCATACTGCCCCTCGAGCCTGCTCCGCCATACTGCCCCTCGAGCCTGCTCCGCCATACTGCCCCTCGAGCCTGCTCTGCCATACTGCCCCTCGAGCCTGCTCTGCCATACTGCCCCTCGAGCCTGCTCCGCCATACTGCCCCTCGAGCCTGCTCCACCATACTGCCCCTCAAGCCTGCTCCGCCATTCAATAAGATCATAGCTGATCATCGATCTCAACTACACTTTCCTGCCCGATCTCCATATCCCTAGAGTCCAAAAATCTATCGATCTCAGCCTTGAATATACTCAAAGACTCAGCATGCACAGCCCTCTGGGACAGAGAATTCCAAAGATTCACAACCCTCTGAGTGAAGAAATTCCTCCTCATCTCAGTCTTAAATGGCCGACCCCTTATCCTGAGACTATGCCCCCTAGTTCTAGACTCTCCAGCCAGGGGAAACAATCTCTCAGCATCTACCCTGTCAATCCCCCTCAGAATCTTGTATGTTTCAATGAGATCACCTCTCATTCTTCTAAACTCCAGGGAGTATCGGCCCATTCTACACAATCTCTCATCATAGGACAGCTCTCTCACCCCAGGAATCAATCCAGTGAACCTTCGTTGCACCGCCGCCAAGGCAAGTATATCCTTCCTTAGATAAGGAGACCAAAACTGTGCCCAGTACTCCAGGTGTGGTCTCACCAAGCAACTGTACAATTGCAGCAAGACTTCCTCACTCTTATACTCCAACCCCCTTGCAATAAAGGCCAACATGCCATTTGCCTTCCTTATTGCTTGCTGTACCTGCACGCTAGCTTTCTGTGTTTCCTGTACAAGGACACCCAAATCTCTCTGAACACTAATATTTAAAAGTTTCCTTGAATATTTAAAAAATATTCTGTTTTTCTATTCTTCCTACCAAAGTGAATAACCTCACATTTCCCAACATTATACTCCATCTGCCACCTTACTGCCCACTCACTGAGTCTATCTATATCCCTTTGCAGACTCTGTGTTCTCCTCACAGCTTACTGTCCCACCTAGCTTTGTATCATCAGCAAACTTGGATACATTACACTCGGTCCCTTCATCTAGGTCATTAATATAGATTGTAAATAGCTGAGGCCCCAACACTGATCCTTGTGGCACCCCACTAGTTACAGCCTGACAACCTGAAAAAGACCCGTTTATCCCTACTCTCTGTTTTCTGTCCGTTAACCAATCCTCTACAAGCCAATACAAGCCTAGTTTACACAACTTATCAATCGGGACACAATGGGCCGAAATGGCCTCCTTCCGTGCTCTAACTTTCTATGATTGTAGGGACATAGCAGGTACCAGGAGCACCTCAACAGCAGCACAACTCACCATTCAATGGGCAGTGCATTTCCCCCACCCTCCTGGCACATTGTGGATACACCACACCACACTGAATGGTGCAGGCTCCAGCAACCATCGGTTGCCTCTCTGCAACTTAAACACAGCAGACACCAAACCCCGGATATATGAGCGTGTGTTCCGATGGGATCACGGTAACAGCTGGATCCCAAAGTCACTGAAGGGCTGATTTCATGAGCAGTGAAGTGTGAGGCTCCCGGCCGGCGCGCCGAGGGAGGCTCCCGGCCGGCGCGCCGAGGGAGGCTCCCGGCCGGCGCGCCGAGGGAGGCCCCCGGCCGGCGCGGCGAGCGAGGCCCCCGGCCGGCGCGGCGAGCGAGGCCCCCGGCCGGCGCGGCGAGCGAGGCCCCCGGCCGGCGCGCCGAGGGAGGCCCACGGCCGGCGCGCCGAGCGAGGCTCACGGTCGGCGCGGCGAGGGAGGCTCACAGGCAGCATGGTGAGGTATAGGAGAGGACCTAATGGTCTGTCTCCTTAAGTTTGCATAAGTTCTTTAGTCACTTCTTCTCATTGAATGTTAATGTAGCCCTACTGAACATAGAAGATAGGAGCAGGAGTCGGCCATTCGGCCCCTCGAGCCTGTTCCGCCATTTATTGAGATCATGGCTGATCATCCAAATTCAGTACCCTGTCCCTGCCTTCTCCCCATATCCCTTGATCCCCTTAGCCTTAAGAAATATATCTAACTCCTTCTTGAATATATTTAATGAATTGGACTCTACTGCCTTCTGTGGCAGAGAATTCCACAGGTTCACCACTCTCTGGGTGAAGAAATTCCTCCTCATCTCTGTCCTAAATGGCTTATCCCTTATCCTTAGACTGTGACCCCTGGTTCTGAACTCCCCCGCCATCAGGAACATCCTTCCTACATCTAGTCTGTCTAGTCCTTATAGAATTTTATAAGTTTCAATGAGATCCCCTCTCATTCTTCTAAGCTCTAGCGAATATAAGCCCAATCGACCCAATCTCTCTTCATACCTCATTCCTGCCATCCCAGGTATCCTACTGTTCTCCACCCATGTCTGGTGGTTGTACAATTAAATATCCACTCTGTCTGTAAAAACGGAGGCTGAGCACTTATTATTTGTGCCACTTTCTCATTCGCCACTAAAGCTTGCCCCTCCAACACGTCGCCGGGAATAGGAAGCAATGATAAGTAACGTACGCCACAGGTGCAGCTGGTAACAAGATGGGGCTGGTGCCTCCATTGGCTGTCGCACTCTCTCCAGTGCTGTCAAGGCCAGCTCGAACCTTCTTCCCTGTTGAGCGCCCCAGGGAGCTGCTGAGTTTGATCGCAAGCTTTTTGGGTGCACTGGTAATTGAGAAATCCTCTTCTACACAACAGCTGTAAATCTCCACCTTCATCTCAAAATCAGGTCCAACACTGGAGCTAAAATAGAAAATAATGAGACAAGAAAATGGCATAAATGGTTTACACTGACAGAGAGAGAGAGGAAGAATCACTAACAGAGAGAGGAAGAATCACTGACAGAGAGAGAGAGAAAGAATCACTGAGAGAGAGAGGAAGAATCACTGACAGAGAGAGAGAATCACTGACCGAGAGAGGGAGATAAAGAGAGACACCGACTGAGTGAGTGTGAGAGCGAGAGCTACGTGTTGAGGTCAAGGAATGCATTTGAGACAGTTTCCTGGAACAATACATCATAGAACCAACCAGGGAACAGGTTATTTTAGATCTGGTCTTGTGTAATGAGGCAGGAATAATTAGTAATCTCATAGTAAGGGATCTTCTGGGGAAGAGTGATCATAATATGATGGAATTTCACATTGAGTTCGAGAGTGACGTACTTAAATCCGAAACTAGAGTATTAAACTTAAATAAAGCCAATTACATAGGTATGAGGGGCGAGTTGGCTAAGGTAGATTAGGAAATTAGATTAAAAGGTATGACGGGTAAATAAGCAATGGTGAACATTTAAAGAAATATTTCATAATTCTTAATGAATATACATTCCATTGAGAAATAAAAAATTCCACAGGAATAGTGATCCATCCATGGCTAACTAAAGAAGTTAACAATAGTATTAGATTAGAAGAAGAGGCTTATAATGTTAGAATCGTAGAAGTTTACAGCACAGGAGGAGCAGAGGGAGCAGTGAGGCGGAGCCCGGTATAAAAACCGGAGAGAGGCGAGGCCCGAGACCAGTTCGGACCAGAGGGAGCAGTGAGGCGGAGCCCGGTATAAAAACCGGAGAGAGGCGAGGTACACCAACTCAGCAGCGGGGAGAGAGGTAAAAAGTAATCAGTGTGTGACATCACCAGGGAGCAGGTAAGTGATTGGTTGGTGAGTATTTCTCTTTCTTAAACTTTAACTCTGTAGTTTATAGTTACTAGGGTCTTTTCTGGTGTAGCAGGGACTGTTGGTAGACTATACAAGCGCCTTAGAGATATTTTTAATTGGTGATAGTAAATTAATTTAAATTAAGTAAAGGGAAGGTCATGCCAGGTGAGCCCAGCCCCGTGTTATGCTCCTCTTGCTCTATGTGGGAATTCAGGGACACTGCCGGTGCCCCTGATGACCACGTGTGCCAGAGATGCATCCATCTGCAGCAACTAGCAAACCGCATTGAGGCGCTGGAGCTGCGGGTGGATGGGTTGTTGAGCATTCACGATGCTGAGAGGTTCGTGGATAACACGTTTAGTGAGTTGGTCACACCGCAGGGAAGGGCTGCACAGGAAGATAGGAAATGGGTGACCACCAGGAGGAGCAATAGAAGCAGGCAGGTAGTGCAGGAGACCCCTGTGACCATTCCCCTCTCAAACAGGTATACCACTTTGGATACTGTTGAGGGGGATGACTCACCAGGGGAAGGCAGCAGCAGCCAACTTCCTGGCACTGGGGGTGCTCCTGCTGCCCAGGAAGGGGGGAAAAAGAGTGGGAGAGCAATAGTGGTAGGGGATTCTATAGTAAGGGGAACAGATAGGCGTTTCTGTGGCCGTAGACGTGAATCCAGGATGGTTTGTTGCCTCCCTGGTGCCAGGGTCAAGGATATCACTGAGCGGCTGCAGGGCATTCTGGAGGGGGCGGCTGAACAGCCAGAGGTCGTGGTCCACATTGGTACCAACGACATAGGTAAAAAGAGGGATGAGGTCCTGCAGCAAGAATTTAGGGAGCTAGGTGAAGGACTAAAGAGCAGGACCTCAAAGGTTGTAATCTCTGGATTACTCCCGGTGCCACGTGCTAGTGGGTATAGGAATAGGAAGATAGAACAGATGAATGCGTGGCTAAAGGGATGGTGCAGGGGGGAGGGCTTTAGTTTCCTGGATCACTGGGTCTGCTTCTGGGAAAGGTGGGACTTGTACAAGTCGGACGGTTTGCACCTGAACCAGAGGGGAACCAATATCCTTGCGGGGAGGTTTGCTAGCACTGCTGGGGGGGGTTTAAACTAACTTGGCAGGGGGATGGGGTACAGAGTGGAGCTATAGCAGGGGATGATTTACAGCCAAATACAGAGGAAAAAACAAGTCAGCTGGGAAGGCAGAGCAAATATGTGAAGGCAAAAGGGAATATGGCAGGGCTGGAAGGCATTTATTTTAATGCAAGGAGTCTTGCAAATAAGGTGGATGAACTGAAAGTGTTGTTGAACACATGGGAGTACGATATTGTTGCTATCACGGAGACATGGTTGAGGGAGGGTCAGGACTGGCAGCTCAATATTCCAGGGTATAGAATCTTCAGGCGAGACAGAGGGGGGTGTAAAAGAGGAGGGGGTGTCGCAATATTAATTAAGGAGTCAATTACTGCTGTAAGGAGGGATGATATATTAGCGGGTTCCTCTAATGAAGCCATATGGGTAGAACTTAAAAACAAAAAGGGGGCAAGCACTTTGCTGGGAGTGTACTATAGGCCCCCAAACAGTCAGGGGGAGATAGAGGAACAGATATGTAGGCAAATCTCAGAAAAGTGCGAAAATAATAGGGTAATAATAGTGGGGGATTTCAACTTCCCCAATATTAATTGGGATAGTCAGAGTGTGAAAGGCTTAGAGGGTGCAGAATTCTTAAAGTGCATCCAGGAGAGCTTTTTGAGCCAACATGTAGAAAGTCCTACAAGAGAGGGGGCGGTACTGGACCTAATTCTGGGGAATGTAGCCGGGCAAGTGGTGGAAGTATCAGTAGGAGAGCATTTTGGCGACAGTGACCATAATTCGGTGAGATTTAAGGTGGTCATGGAAAAAGACAAAGACGGCCCGGAAATAAGGGTACTAAATTGGGGGAAGGCCGATTTTAATATGATAAGGCAGGATCTGGCCAAAGTGGACTGGGAGCAGCTACTTATAGGAAAATCCACATCAAAACAGTGGGAGACTTTCAGAAGGGAAATAGAGAGAGTACAACGCCAACATGTTCCTGTAAAGGTCAAGGGTGGGACCAACAAGCAAAGGGAACCTTGGATGACAAGGGATATACAAAAATGCATTAGAAATAAAAGGGGGGCTTTTGGCAGTTACAAAAGACTAAAGACGGAAGAAGCCCTAGAGGAGTATAAAAAGTGCAGGGGCATACTCAAAAAAGAAATTAGGAGGGCGAGGAGGGGCCATGAAATAACACTGGCGAGCAAAATAAAGGAAAATCCTAAGATGTTTTATAAGTATATTAAGGGCAAGAGGATAACCAGGGAAAGGGTAGGGCCCATTAGGGACCAAAGTGGCAATCTGTGTGTAGAGCCAGATGATGTAGGTGGGGTTTTAAATGAATTTTTTGCATCTGTGTTCACTATGGAGAAAGACGATGCAGACATAGAAATCGGGCAAGGGGACTGTGACATACTTGAACATATTAGCATCGAGAGGGAGGAGGTGCTAGCAGTTTTAGCAGGCCAAAAAGTGGATAAATCCCCAGGCCCGGACGAGATGTATCCCAGGCTGCTGTGGGAGGCAAAGGAGGAGATTGCAGGGGCTCTGACACAAATTTTCAGAACCTCTCTGGCCACAGGGGATGTACCAGAGGACTGGAGAACAGCTAATGTAGTACCATTATTCAAGAAGGGTAGCAGGGATAAACCAGGGAATTACAGGCCAGTGAGCCTAACATCTGTGGTAGGGAAATTATTGGAAAAAATTCTGAGGGACAAAATTAGTCTCCACTTGGAGAGGCAAGGATTAATCGGGGATAGTCAGCATGGCTTTGTCAAGGGTAAATCATGTCTGACAAATCTGATTGAATTTTTCGAGGGGGTGACTAGGGGGGTGGATGAGGGAAATGCTGTGGATGTGGTTTACATGGACTTCAGTAAAGCTTTTGACAAAGTCCCGCATAGGAGACTGGTCAAGAAGGTAAGAGCCCATGGGATCCAGGGTGCCTTGGCGCGTTGGATCCTAAACTGGCTGAGTGGCAGGAGGCAGAGGGTGATGGTCGAAGGTTGCTTTTGTGACTGGAAGCCTGTGTCCAGTGGGGTACCTCAGGGATCGGTGCTGGGTCCCTTGTTGTTTGTGATCTACATAAATGATTTGGATGAGAATGTAAAAGGTATGATCAGTAAGTTCGCAGATGACACGAAAATTGGTGGGGTGGTAAATTGCGAGGAGGAAAGCCTCAGGCTACGGGACGATATAAACGGGTTGGTCAGATGGGCGGAAAAGTGGCAAATGGAATTTAACCCGGAAAAGTGCGAGGTGATGCATTTTGGACGGACAAATAAGGCAAGGGAATACACAATGAGTGGTAGGACCCTAGGAAGTACAGAGGGTCAGAGGGACCTTGGTGTACATGTACATAGATCCCTGAAGGCAGCGGAACAGGTAGATAAGGTGGTTAAAAAGGCATATGGGATACTTGCCTTCATTAGCCGAGGCATAGAATATAAGAGCAGGGAGGTTATGATGGAGCTGTACAAAACGCTGGTAAGGCCACAGCTGGAGTACTGTGTGCAGTTCTGGTCACCTCACTATAGGAAGGATGTGATTGTTTGGAGAGGGTGCAGAGAAGATTCACCAGGATGTTACCTGGGATGGAGCGCCTCAGCTATGAAGAAAGACTAAACAGGCTGGGGTTGTTTTCCTTGGAGCAAAGAAGGCTGAGGGGGGACCTGATTGAGGTGTACAAAATGATGAGGGGCATAGATAGGGTAGACAAAGAGGAACTTTTCCCCTTAGTAGGGGGGTCAATAACAAGGGGGCATAGATTCAGGGTAAGGGGCAGGAGATTTAGAGGGGATTTGAGGAGGAACTTTTTCACCCAGAGGGTGGTTGGAATGTGGAACTCACTGCCTAAAAGGGTGGTAGAGGCAGGAACCCTCACAACATTCAAGAAGCATTTGGATGAGCACTTGAAATGCCATTGCATACAAGGCTATGGACCAAATGCTGGAAAATGGGATTAGACTGGACAGGGATGGATGGGCGGCGCAGACACGATGGGCCGAAGGGCCTCTTTCTGTGCTGTAAAACTCTATGACTATGACTCTCTAAGGAGGCCATTCTGCCCATCATGTCTGTATCGGCCGAAAAAGACCTCTCCAGCCTAATCCCACTTTCCAGCTCTTGGTCCGTAGCCCTGTAGGTTACGGCACTTCGTGCATATCCAAGTACTTGTTAAATGTGATGAGGGTTTCTGCCTCTACCACCCTTTCAGGCAGTGAGTTCCAGACCCCCACCACCCTCTGGGTGAAATAAAGTCTCCTCAAATCCCCTCTAATCCTTCTACCAGTTACTTTAAATCTATGCCTCCTCGTTATTGACCTCGCTGCTAAGGGAAATAGGTCTTTCAATTCAATTCAATTCAAATCGCTTTATTGGCATGACAAGTTACATCTTATGTTGCCAAAGCATCGGAAAACATTCATGTTTGTTCACAAAAATACAGATCTATCCATACAATGTATAAACAGATATATCCCTGAGTGTATAGATATACTTTCATATAATTTATATATACTCTTATCTTATCTTTAGTGGTTGTCCCTCTGTTTATGGCAAGCTGTAACATAGTGTGCCGCTAGTGTTATGCAACTTCTCTCTTCCCCTAGTAGGTATGGGAGCTTTTGGTCGTCATTCAATTTTCTGAATTCCGGGCATATTTTTGTAAATTTTGGGCAGAAATTCTCCCTTATGCCCTGATATTTTCTACAAGCTACAAGCAAGCTCATAATTAAATACACCTCAATTAAGTCTCCCCTCAGCCTCCTCTGTTCCAAAGAAAACAACCCCAGCCTATCCAATCTTTCCTCGTAGTTAAAATTCTCCAGTCCTGGCAAGATCCTCATAAATCTCCTCTGTACCCTCTCTAGTGCAAGCACATCCTTCCTGTAATGTGGTGACCAGAACTGCACGCAGTACTCTAGCTGAGGCCTAACTAGTGTTTTATACAGTTCAAGCATAACCCCCCTGCTCTTGTATTCTATGCCATGGCTAATAAAGGAAAGTATCCCGTATGCCTTCTTAACCACCTTATCTACCTGTCCTGCTACCTTCAGTTACATGCACTCAAGGTCCCTCTGATCTTCTGCACTGCTCAGTGTCCTACCATTTATAATGTATTCCCTTGCCTTGTTAACCTTCCCAAATGCATTACTTCACACTTCTCTGGATTGAACTCCATTTGCCACTGTTCTGCCCAACTGACCAGTTCATTGATATCTTCCTGCAGTCTCCAGCTTTCTTCCTCACTATCAGCCACACGGCCAATTTTTGTATCCTCAACCATTTCCTGCCTCGTTGGGCTGGAAACATACTGATCAAGAAAGTTCTCCTGTATACATTTCAGGAATTCCTCTTCCTGACTCAGTCCTGCCTCCCAAGATATTGTTCCTCCTTTCCTCCCTTAGTCTCTGCACAGAGCAACGCCTCATCCTTGCTGATTTCAATCTTCATCACAGCTGCCTTCCCCTCTCACCTCTGTGGCTCCCGGTCTAACAATGCCTCTCAAGCCTGTTCCGCCATTCAATTAGATCGTGGCTGATCTTTATCTTAACTCCATCTTCTCGCCTTGGTTCCGCAGCCCTTAATACCCTTGCCTTACAAATATAGACCTCAGTTTTGAAATTTTCAATTGACCCCCAGTCTCAACAGTTTTTGGGGAATCGAGTTCCAGATTTCCACCACCCTTTGTGTGAAGTGGTGCTTCCTGACATCACCCATGAACAGCCTGGCTCTAATTTACAGGTGATGCCCCCTTGTTCTGGACTCCCCCCACCAGAGGAAATAGTTTCTCTTGATCTACCCTATCAACTCGTTTAATCATCTTAAACACCTCAATTACATCGCCCATGAATCTTCTAAATTCAGTGGCGTACAAGCCTAGTCTATGCAACGTCTCCTCAAAATATAACCCTTTTTGCCCCGGAATCATTCTGGTGAATCTGCGCTGCTCCCCCTCCAAGAAAAAATCAAAGAGCAAGTTATTATCTAAATGGAGAGAAACTGCAAAGTGCTGCAGTACAAAGGGATCTGGGGGTCCTGGTGCATGAAACACAAAAAGTTAGTATGCAGGTGCAGCAGGTGATCAGGAAGGCCAATGGAATCTTGGCTTTTATTGCAAGGGGGATGGAGTATAAAAACAGGGAAGTCTTGCTGCAGTTATACAGGGTATTGGTGAGGCCACACCTGGAATACTGCGTGCAGTTTTGGTTTCCATATTTAAGAAAAGATATACTTGCTCTCGAGGCGGTTCAGAGAAGGTTCACTCGGTTGATTCCAGAGATGAGGGGGTTGACGTATGAGGAAAGGTTGAGTAGGTTGGGACTCTACTCATTGGAGTTCAGAAGAATGAGAGGCGATCTTATCGAAACATATAAGATTGTGAGGGGGCTTGATCGGGTGGATGCGGTGAGGATGTTTCCACTGATGGGTGAGACTAGAACTAGGGGGCATAATCTTAGAATAAGGGGCTGCCCTTTCAAAACTGAGATGAGGGGAAACTTCTTCACTCAGAGGGTAGTAAATCTATGGAATTTGCTACCCCAGAGAGCTGTGGAAGCTGCGACATTAAATAAATTTAAAATGGAGATAGACAGTTTCCTAGCAGATAAGGGAATTAGGGGTTACGGGGAGGGGGCAGGGAAGTGGACGTGAGTCTAGATTCGGATCAGCCATGATCGTATTGAATGGCGGAGCAGGCCCGAGGGGCCGTATGGCCTACTCCTGCTCCTACTTCTTATGTTCTTATGTTCTTAAGGCCGATATATCTTTCCTGAGGTGCGGTGCCCAGAACTGAATGCAGTATGCCAAGTGGGGTCTGAACAGAGCTCTGTGCAACATAACCTGTAATGTAACTCTCCCTCATCTAACTCTCCCTCCTTCATTCCTCCCTGCGTAACTTTCCCTCATTACTCCCTCCGAGTAACTCTCCTTCATTACCCCGACAGGCGAGAACACATCCTGCATTATTCCCTGAGGCAAAGGCATATCTAGAGGCCATATGATTGGTTGGCCTGAGAAGTGCAGTTTTCAACTTACAACACAACAGTATTTTCAAAACAAATATCAGTCATGGTGCGATCCACTATCACCATCTCCGTGTCATAAATGTCACAGCCAATCTGGATCAATCCGAATACAGCGTAGCGATGGAAATCTGTGGAGGACACAGTGAGGGTCAGTCACATGAGCGAGAGCAATACCGTAAACATCACCTCAGTCCAATGCACAGAGCAACTGACTCCCCTCCCCCCACCTCTGCATTCCCCCGCTCCCGCACCTCTCGCTCCATTCCCCTCCCGCGTCACCCCATCCCCTCCCTCCCACACCCTCTACCTCTCTTCCCGCCCCTCCAGCAAACAGTTATCTCAACTATGTCCACTCAGAAACAAATTTCAAATCTCACCTCCTTTATTTTTGAAGTAATCGGTGTCTTTCCACATCAAAGGAATTCGAAGATCTGTTAATAAGAACACAAGAACATAAGAAATAAGAGCAGGAGTAGGCCATTCGGCGCCTCGAGTCTGCTCCGCCATTCAATAAGATCATGACTGATCTTCTACCTCAACTCCACTTTCCCGCCCTATCCCCATATCCCTTGATTCCCTTAAATCTATCGATCTCAGTCTTGAATATACTCGATGACTGAGCTTCCACAGCCCTCTGGGATAGAGAATTTCAAAGATTCACCACCCTCTGGTGAAGAAACTTCTCCTCAGATGAGCTGCGGCAGGGTGGAGACGTGCAATGTTACGGAGGTGTAAGTAGGCGGTCTGAGTAATAGAGAGGATATGGCGTCGGACGGTCATCCCTGGGTCAAATACAATACCCAGGTTGCGAAGAGTCTGGTTCAGCCTCAGACAGTTGCCAGGGAGAGGGATGGAGTTGGTGACTAGGAAACAGTGTGTGGCAGGCACCGAACACAATGGCTTCTGTCTTTCCCATATTTAAATGGAAGAAATTTCTGTTCATCCAGTACTGGAACATAAGAACATAAGAAATAGGAGCAGGAGTAGGCCATTTGGCCCTTTGAGCCTGCTCCGCCATTCAATAAGATCATGGCTGATCTTCTACCTCAACTCCACCTTCCTGCAATATCACCATACCCTTCAATTCTCCTAATATCCAAAAATCTATCGATCTCTGTCTTGAATATACTCAATGACTGAGCCTCCACAGCCCTCTGGGGTAGAGAATTCCAAAGATTCAGAACCCAGTGAGTGAAGAAATTTCTCCTCATCTCAGTCCTAAATGGCCGACCCCTTATTCTGAGATTGTGACCCCTGGTTCTAGACTCTTCAGCTAGGGGGAAACAGCCTCTCACCATCTACCCTGTCAAGCACTGTAAGAATTTTATGTTTCAATGAGATCACCTCTCATTCTTCTAAACTCTAGGGAAAATAGGCCCAATCTAATCAATTTCTCCTCATAGGACAGCCCTCTCATCCCAGGAATCAATCTAGTGAACCTTCGTTGCACCGCCTCTAAGGCAAGTAAGTCCTTCCTTAAGTAAGGAGATCAAAAGGAGAATTAAAGCCATTTAATTCACCATGAAACAGGGAAGAAGGTGGTGCAAATTGGTCCAACACACGGAGTTAGAATGAGTGTCTATGGCAACTTAAAACATTACTGGCTTAAAACAGATTAAACACGCGGAGTTAGAACATAACAACTAGGTTAGAAAAGGATAAAGTGCAGAAATGTTAAAATGTGGTATGTGAACACATCAAACACATGGGGTTAGAATGGGTTAAACAGTGGAGTTTTAGTGTGGATTAGCAGAGCACCTTTATGAAGAGCAGGTCTGAAATCAGGGTTCCAGCAGATTAAACAATCAGGGTTCGAGCGGATTAAACAATCAGGGTTCGAGCTGATTAAACAATCAGGGTTCGAGCGGATTAAACAATCGGGGTTCGAGCGGATTAAACAATCGGGGTTCGAGCGGATTAAACAATCGGGGTTCGAGCGGATTAAACAATCGGGGTTCGAGCGGATTAAACAATCGGGGTTCGAGCGGATTACCAACGCCGAATGTGCAGGTTATGTCTCGCTTCTTTCCAATAACCGCTCCCTGCTGCTTCTGTGTCTCTGGGCATTTACCTAAACCCTGTGCCCAACTCGGATGTGATCCAAGGGAATTTTATCAATTCTTGCTACTTTGTCCTTACCAGAAATGGCAACTTTTCCCTTGCATGGCAATCGATCTTCAAGCATTCCTGCATCCGAGGATCTGCAGAGAAACCATCAATCAGATCAGTGGTGAACAAAACCAGCTTCAAATTAAGTGGTACATTTAAAAAAAATTGTTCTGGGGACTTGGGCGATGATGACAAGTTCGGTATTTATTGCACTTCCCTAATTGCCCAGAGGTGGCGGTGTTGGGCTTTCTTGTTGAATCATTGCAGTCCATGCAGTGAAGGGGCTCCCACCTTGGGGTTAGGTAGGGAATTTCACTATATTCTCCCAGCATTGAAGAAGGAAGGGCGATACATGTCCAAGCCAGGATGGTGTGTGACTTGGAGGTGGTGGTGCTTCCACAGCATTGTTAATCTTGTCCTTCTCTGATGGAAGAGGCCACAGGGCAGGCAGGAGAGGTACTCGATCCTTTCTCACTGGCTGTATCTTGGTTACAGAGGAGCCCTTGTCAAGATACCGAGTGGACAAGTTACAACAACAACTTGCATTTCTATAGCAGCTTTAATGCAGTAAAGCGTCCCAAAGCGTTTCATGGAGCAGTTTCAGACAAAGATTGACACCAAGTCAAATAAGGTGATATTAGGACAGGTGACCAAAAGCTTGGTCAAATAGGTAGGTTTTAAGGAGGGGGGCACGGTGGCATAGTGGTTAGCACTGTTGCCTCACAGCGCCAGGGACCCGGGTTCAAATCCGGCCTCGGGCGACTGTCTGTGTGGAGTTTGCACATTCTCCCTGTGTCTGCGTGGGTTTCCTCCGGGTGCTCCGGTTTCCTCCCACAGTCCAAAGATGTGCGGGTTAGGTTGATTTGGCTATGATAAATTGACCCTTAGTGTTAGGGGATTAAATACGTGGGGTTACGGGGATAGGGTGGGATATGTGTCGGTGCAGGCTCGATGGGCCGAAATGGCCTCTATCTGCACTGTGGGGATTCTGTGATTCTGTGATTCTGAGTGCTTTAAAGGAGTAGAGAGAGGTAGAGAGGCGGAGAGGTTTATGGAGGGATCCAGAGCTTAGGACCTAGGGAGCTAAAGGCACGGCCGCCAATGGTGGAGCGATGAAAATCAGGAACACGCAAGAGGCCAGAATTGGAGGAATGCAGAGATCTCGCAGGGTTGTATGGCTGGAAGACGTTACAGAGATAGTGAGTGGTGAGGCCATGGAGGAATTTGAAAACAAGGATGAGAATTTTAAAATCAAGGTGTTGCCGGACCGGGAGTCAAGCGGAGCAGGCACAAGGGGCTCTATTGGCCGACTCATGCTCCCATTTCTTTTGTTCTTATGTAGGTCAGCGAGCACAGTGGCGATGGGTGAACGGGATTTGGTGCGATTTAGGCGACAGGCCGCAGAGTTTTTGATGAGCTCAAGTTTATGGAGGGTGCAACGTGGGAGGCCGGCCTGGAGAGCGTTGGAATTGTCAAGTCTGGAGGTAACAAAGGCATGGGGGAGCGTTTCAGCAACAGATGAGCTGCGGCAGGGTGGAGATGTGCAATGTTACAGAGGTGTAAGTAGGCGGTCTGAGTAATAGAGAGGATATGGCGTCAGACGGTCATCACAGAATCACAGAAACCCCACAGTGCAGATAGAGGCCATTTCGGCCCATCAAGCCTGCACCGACACATATCCCACCCTATTCCCGTAACCCCACGTATTTAATCCCCTAACACTAAGGGTCAATTTATCATAGCCAAATCAACCTAACCCGCACATCTTTGGACTGTGGGAGGAAACCGGAGCACCCGGAGGAAACCCACGCAGACACAGGGAGACTGTGCAAACTCCACACAGACAGTCGCCCGAGGCCAGATTTGAACCCGGGTCCCTGGCGCTGTGAGGCAAGTGTGCTAACCACTATGCCACCGTGCCCCCCTGGGTCAAATACAATACCCAGGTTGCGAAGAGTCTGGGTCAGCCTCAGACAGTTGCCAGGGAGAGGGATGGAGTTGGTGACTAGGAAACAGTGTGTGGCGGGCACTGAACACAATGGCTTCCGTCTTTCCAATATTTAAATGGAAGAAATTTCTGTTCATCCAGTACTGGAACATAAGAAACAGGAGCAGGAGTAGGCGTAGGCCATTAAGCCCTTCGAGCCTGCTCCGCCATTCAATAAGATCATGGCTGATCTTCCACCTCAACTCCACGTCCCCGCACTATCCCCATATCACTTGATTCCCTTAATATCCAAAAATCTTTCAATCTCTGTCTTGAATACACTCAACGACTGAGCCTCCACAGCCCTCTGGGGTAGAGAATTCCAAAGATTCATCACCCTCTGAGTGAAGAAATTTCTCCTCATCTCAGTCCTAAATGGCCGACCCCTTATTCTGAGACTGTGACCCCTGGTTCTAGACTCCCCAGCCAGGGGGAACATCCTCCCTGCATCTACCCTGTCAAGCCCTGCAAGAATTTTATATATTTCAATGAGATCATCTCTCACTCTTCTAAATTCTAGGGAATATAGGCCCAATCTACTCAATCTCTCCTCACAGGACAATGCCCCCAACCCAGCAATCAGTCTGGTGAACCTTCGCTGCACTCCCTCCAAGGCAAATATATCATTCCTTACATAAGGAGACCAAGACTGTACACAGTTAATTTCTCCAGTACTATTTCTTTACTAATACTAATTTCTTTAAGTTCCTCATGCTCACTAGACCCTTGGTTCCCGACTATTTCCGGAATGTTTCTTGTGCCTTCTTCCATGAATACAGATATTTGTTTAACGTCTCTGCCATTTCCTTATTCCCCATTATAATTTCTCCTGTCTCTGCCTGTAAGGGACCCACATTTACTTTCGCTAATCTCTTCCTTTTTACATACGGTCTGCACAGAGCGGGATTAAACGGAGTGGACTTGAACAAAGTGTTTTAGTTGGGAATTTGGAAAGAGCGGGTATTCGGAGAAGAGAGGGAAGGAGTTGTTGCTTTTTGCCTACATTACTTGTAGTGCTTTGTGTTATGATTATTTAATTTCAGTACCCATAACTTAATCTAGATTAAGTAATTAGTCAAGAAACTACACTGTAAACTAAGTTACCTAATTACAAATTTAATTAAATAAAACAAGGTCATATAGGGCTGGCAGTGTAGGTGGTGCCACAACTGCAGCATGTGTGAGTTTGTGGAGAGCATTGTGATCCCGGCAACCACGTTTGCAGTAAGTGCCTGCATCTTGAGGAACTTCAGCTCAGAGTTGTTGAGTTGGAGTCTGACGTGCAGACAGTGCGGGGCATCAGGGATGGGGAGAGTTACCTGGACACTTTGATCCAGGAGACAGTCACACCCCTTAGGTTAGATAGTGGTACAGGTCTGGTTAGTGCTCAGGGACAGGAGGGTGTGACTGCAACTCAGGCAGGTAAGGGGACCCCAGGTGCAGTGTTGGAGGAACCTCGGCCTTTGCCCTTGTCCAACAGGTATGAGGTTCTTGCTGTCTGTGTGGATGAGGGAAAAGCCTGCAGGATGGATGAGCAAGCTGACCATGGCACCATGGTCCAGGAGGCCATTCAAGTAGGGAGAGTGAAAGGGACTGTAGTTGTGGTAGGGGACAGTATAGTCAGAGGGATAGATACTGTTCTCTGCAGCCGCGACAGAGAGTTCCGAAGGTTGTGTTACCTGCCCGGTGCCAGGGTTAAAGACATCTCCTCGTGGCTGGAGAAGAACTTGGAGAGGGAGGGGAGGATCCAGTTGTCGTGGTCCACGTAGGAACCATTGACACAGGTAGAACTAGGAATGAGGTTCTGCTGATGGAGTTTGAGGAGCTAGGATCCAAATTAAAAAGCAGAACCTCAAAGGTAATAATCGTTGGATTGTTACCTGAGCCACGCGCAAAATGGCAAAGGGACTAACAGAGGTTTAAATGCTTGGTTCAAAGAGTGGTGTGGGAGGAAGCGGTTTCGGTTCATGGGGCACTGGCACCAGTACTGGGGAAAGAGGGAGCTGTTCCGTTGGGACGGGCTCCACTTAAACCGGGCTGGGACCAGTGTCCTGGCGAACCAAATAACTAGAGCAGTAGACAGGGCTTTGAACTAATGAAGCAGGACATGGGAGGCTTCAGGACAGAGTAAATTTAAAAGCAGCGAGAGAAATGTCAAGGCTCTAGAGCAGAGTAGAGTTTTGGGTAAAAATAAGCAGAGTGGGTCAGGAAGGGACAGAGAGCGTAACAAAGGTAATAAGGGCATCAGTGACTAAGGTGACATCAGGGAAAAAGAGAAATAAGTCAAAGTTAAAGGCACTATATCTGAATTCGCGAAGAATTCGCAACAAAATAGATGAATTGATAGCGCAGATAAAATTAACAGGTTTGATCTAATAGACATACAGAGACGTGGTGGCAAAGTGACCAGGGTTGGGAACTAAATATTCCAGGATACTTAACTTTTAGGAGAGAGAGGCAAAATGCAAAAGGAGGCGGGGTAGCCCTGATAATAAAGGATCTTAGCTCCGAAAATCAAGAAGTAGAATCAGTTTGGGTGGATATAAAAAACAGCAAGGGGCAGGAAACATTGTTTATAGGCCCCCAAACAATAGTTGTAATGTAGGGCAGAGTATAAATCAGGAACTTAGAGGTGCATGCAACAAAGGTAATACAGTAATCATGGGGGACTTTAATCTACATCTAGACTGGGCAAACCAAATTTGCAGTAATAGTGTGGAGGACAAATTCATGGAATGTATATAAAATAGTTTTCTAGCTCAGTATGTTGAGGAACCAACTAGGGAACAGGCTATTTTAGATCTAGTATTGTGCAATGAGAAAGTGTTAATTAATAACCTTGTAGTAAAGAGACCTTTAGGGAAGAGTGACCATAATATGGTAGTGTAGGAATGTCTAGTTCCTATCAAGAGACTGAGGTCGACTCAGGCGATCAAACAAACGATGTTTAATGTAAAACTAATTGGCCTAGAAATTCAGTGGCCTGCGCCACCAGTTTGCGCCCAAAGAGGGCTTTTGCACCACTGGCCAAACCTACCGCGATATTTAGCGGGGCGCTAATGGCGGCGTTAGGCTGTGGCGCTGCGCCGCCGCTGATGACATCATCGGTGTGCGCAGCGCCCCGCTGGCCATATTTGGTTGCTGCCGCCTCCTCCGCGCCGGCCGCAAACAGCGACCGGTACACGGGGCCTACCTGTGCCGGTAGTGGGGCGAGTTAAGGTGGAGGTGCGGCCGGCCGCTTTTTCGCCGGCCACCTGCCCGCACCTCCGTCCCCGGCCTCCTACACCCCCCCCCCGCGGCATTGCCGGCTGTTTCCCGAGAGCCCGGCACTTCTCCTTGGTGCCGGGCTCATTTGCCAGCACTCGCGAGCGGGGATCGCGCTGTTGCAGGCACCTCCCCCTTAAGAGTGAGAGGAAGGCCTGCAGTACCGCAGGCTGCCGTGCCGCAGCGGGTGGCGCTGCGGCACTTTGCACGCCGATATTCAGTTTCAGCGCCCCAAGCGGGGCGCCGAAACCCTTGTTTAGCGGCCGGCTTCCACTTGGGGCGCTGAAACTGAATATCCCGCTGGCGCAAGTGGCTCCGCGCGCAGCGGTAATTCCGGCGCCCAGGCGAGCTGGGTGCCCCTAACTGAATTTCTAGGCCATTGAGTTTAACAAACAGTTGCAAGAGAACTACGAATACAGGTCTAGTCAGTTTGGAGGCTCCATGAGGACTGCTTGGGCGGTCCCGTGGCTGGCGTCATGACGTCATCATGTTTTTCCCGCCGGTGGGGGATCACGTGATGAACGGCGTGACGTCATCGCATTTGCCCGCGCTCTTAAAGGGACCGCGCTCTGTACATGCAAACAGTATATACAAAGGTCCAGACTCAGGCTGTAGCTAACATATTGTTAAAGGGAATTATATACATTTGATCGGAGTCCCTTAGTGGCTCCGCCACAATAGAATTTTAGATTGAGTTTGAAAGTAATTTAGTTAAATCCAAAACTAGGGTCTTAAATCTAAACAAAGCAAACTATGTAGGTATGAGGGACGAGTTGGCTAAGGTAGATTGGGAAACTACATTAAAAGGTATGACAGTAGACAAGCAATGGCGAACATTTAAAGAATTAATACATCATTTACAACAAATATATATTCCTTTAAGGCACAAAAACCCCACAGGAAAAGTGGTCCAACCGTGGCTAACAAGAGAAGTTAAAGATAGTATTAGATCAAAGGAACAGGCTTATAATGTTGCCAAAAGAGTTGTAAGACTGAGGATTGGGAGGATTTTAGAATTCAGCAAAGAAGGACTGAGAAATTGATAAAGGGAAAATAGAATGAGAGTAATCCAGTGAGAGACATAAAAACAGATTGTAAAAGCTTCGATACATACGTAAAAAAGAAAAGATTAGCAAAAGTAAACGTGGGTCCCTTACAGGCTGAGACAGGAGAAATGATAATGGGGAATAAGGAAATGGCAGAGAAATTAAACAAATACTTTTTGGGCTGGATTTTGCCAATGGGGGGCAGGCTGGGTGTGTGTCAGGTGGTTGGCGGTCCCCGGCCCCGCCTCCGATGTGATTTGTGACAATTGGCCGATTTTCCCCTAATTGGGCATTTGATTTCCAGCGTGTGGAAACCCCTGGCCCAATGAGTCTTTTCATACAGAAACTCGCTTCCAATGACATCATCTATGCAGCTGGATTAAAGGCCTGCAAGCAGCCTTGCTTCTTTTTCAGCCTTACAACTTTATGACCATTCTTCTGAGGGATTCCTGCTGCAAGTATGTTCAGCACTAGACCAAAGTGTGCACCCAGATTCGATACAAGCTCTGGTGGAGGGAGCAAGAGCAAATAAGGAAGTGCTCTTTCCTTCCTCAGGGAGGAAACAGCCTCCACAACAGACTAAAGCTGTGTGACTGCAAGTGGCCCAGGAGCTCAATGTGATTTCTATGTGCAGCAGAACCTGGCTGCAGTGCAGAAAGAGGTTTCATGACCTTCTCCGCACATGAAAAGTGAATATTACATTCCCATCACCCTCAATCTGATCCCCATCGCCTCTCATCACCAGCACTCTGCTTTGTCAACCTCCTCCTCCACATCCCACTTCACCCTTACATCCCTGCACCCTTAACCATTCCCTCTCTCTATGTTCACATTCACTTAACTATTCAACTATGCAGCCCTCACACTCCCTATCACTGTGATGCAATGACAACAACTTACAACACACAGGGAGGGCCCTTGGTCTTGGCACCTCACTCCATCTTTGTCTCCTTCTAAGCATCTATGCTATGGATTCTCTACACTCACGCCTTCATTCTCACTCAAACTCCACTTGTGCCCTCATTGCAGGGACCCCTCTTTTTCCGAGTGGCAGGCAGTGACTAGTGGGGTACTGCAGGGATCGGTCCTTGGACCCCAGCTATTCACAATATATATTCATGATCTAGACGAGGGAACTAGATGTAATATCGCCAAGTTTGCAGACGACACAAAGCTGGGTGGGCGTGTGTGCTGTGAGGAGGATGCCGAGAAACTCCAGTATGATTTGGGCAGGTTGGGTGATTGGGCAGAAGCATGGCAGATGCAGTATAATGTGGATAAATGCGAGGTTATCCACTTTGGTGGCAAAAACAGGAAGGCAGATTATTATCTGAATGGCAATAGATTGGGAGAAGGGGAAGTGCAACGAGACCTGGGTGTCCTTGTGGACCAGTTGCTGAAGGTAAGCATGCAGGTGCAGCAGGCGGTTAAGAAGGCAAATGGTATGTTGGCTTTCGTAGCGAGAGGGTTTGAGTACAGGAACAAGGATGTCTTGCTGCAGTTGTACAGGGCCTTGGTGAGACCACACCTTGAGTATTGTGTGCAGTTTTGGTCGCCTTATCTGTGGAAGGATGTTCTTGCCATGGAAGGAGTTCAGCGAAGATTCACCAGGCTGATACCTGGGATGGCAGGAATGGCGTATGAGGAGAGATTGGGTCGATTGGGCTTGTACTCACTGGAGTTTAGAAGAATGAGAGGGGATCTCATTGAAACTTATAAAATTCTAACAGGACTAGACAGACTAGATGCAGGAAGGATGTTCCCAATGGCGGGGGAGTCCAAAACCAGGGGTCACAGTCTAAAGATAAGGGGTAAGCCATTTAGGACAGAGATGAGAAGGAATTTCTTCACCCAGAGAGTGGTGAACCTGTGGAATTCTCTACCACAGAAGGCAGTTGAGGCCAATTCATTAAATATATTCAAGAAGGAGTTAGATATATTTCTTAAGGCTAAAGGGATCAAGGGATATGGGGCGAAGGCAGGGACAGGGTACTGAGTTTGGATGATCAGCCATGATCTCATTGAATGGCAGAGCAGGCTCGAGGGGCCAAATGGCCTACTCCTGCTCCTATCTTCTATGTTTCTATGTTAAAAGAGAGCCCACAATAAGAGGGAAAGGGCGAGGAGAGGAGAAGGGCCACCCTCAATAGGCCAGCTCACCAATGCAGAGGAGGCGGTCCTGGAGATCGTGGGAGTGGTGGAGGATGTGCAAGTGGCGGACAGACAGACGGGAACATCACAGCAAGTTGGTGACAGAATAGTTTTGCATCTCTCTCATTGACATTGCATGAGTGACTGATAATGATTCTGATGCTCTAACAGATTGACTTATGATCATCTGCACAATTCAATGTGGATGCAACCTTTATTTCACATCTCGAACTCTTTCCTTTACTCCCCCACAGGACCATCGAGAGCCCCCCTCCCCACTGTCCAGGAGGAAGAGCTTGAGCCTGAAGACCCCTCAGAGGAAGCGGCAACTTCTGTGGGCGCAGTGTCAGCAGAATTCACCGCACCCAGCACCAGCACAGACACTCACACCTCGGTGGGACCTTCGCAAGATAGAGTAGTGTTGTCACCTGGTGTTTCACAGATCTCAAGTGAGCATCAGCAGATAGTCATAGAGGTATACAGCACAGAAAGAGGCCCTTCGGCCCATCGTGTCCACGCTGGCCATCAAGCCCTGTCTAATCTAATCCCATTTCCCAGCTCTTGGCCCGTAGCCTTGTATGCTATGGCGTTTCAAGTGCTCATCTAAATGCTTCTTGAATGTTGTGAGGGTTCCTGCCTCTACCACCCTTTCAGGCAGTGAGTTCCAGATTCCAACCACCCTCTGGGTGAAAAAGTTTTTCCTCAAATCTCCTCTAAACCTCTTGCCCCTTACCTTGAAACTATGCCCCCTGGTTATTGACCCCTCTACTAAGGGGAAAAGTTCCTTTCTACTTACCCTATCTATGCCCCTCATAATTTTGTACACCTCAATCAGGTCCCCCCTCAGCCTTCTCTGCTCTAAGGAAAACAACCCCAGCCTGTCCAGTCTCTCTTCATAGCTGAAGCGCTCCAGCCCAGGTAACATCCTGGTGAATCTCCTCTGCACCCCCTCCAATGCAATCACATCCTTCCTATAGTGTGGCGACCAGAACTGCACACAGTATTCCAGCTGTGGCCTAACTAGCGCTTTGTACAGCTCCATCATAACCTCCCTGCTCTTATATTCTATGCCTCGGCTAATGAAGGCAAGTATCCCATATGCCTTTTTAACCACCTTATTTACCTGTCCTGCTGCCTTCAGGGCTCTATGTACATGCACACCAAGGTCCCTCTGATCCTCTGTCCTTCCTAAGATCCTACCATTCATTGTGTATTCCCTTGCCTTGGTAGTCCTCCCAAAATGCATCACCTCACACTTTTCAGGGTTAAATTCCATTTGCCACTGTTCTGCCCATCTGACTAACCCGTCTATATCGTCCTGTAGCCTGATGGTGGAGACAGGGACAGCAGTGGAGAGTCCTTGTCGGAGGGCGCAGGACTCTGCCAGCTCGGCTCAGCTGCATGTCGACCCTGTGCCTCCGGGTCCATCCAGAAGGAGAGTGGTGCTGGAACTCCAGGAACAGGTGCAGGAGTCTCCGGCAGGTTTTGTCTCCAGAGTCGCTGCGAGTGTGCAGCGAATGGAGGAGTGCATCGCGAACATGAGCAGAGCCTTTGTGGAGGCATTGGCGCATGAACGCATCACCACAGAAAGGATGGCAACCTCCGTGGAAAGGATGGGTTGAGGAAGCGCTCAGTCGAGGTGGGGAGAGGGGTTTCCCAGGAGGTCACACTGGAGATGGGCGTCAGGCTCCAAACTTCCACAACAATGGGTAGGCCTGCTAAAAGTTCCCCCAGACCTGAGACAACAAAGTTCTGCCACCTGCAAATGATGATTGCTGAAAACTCCTTTCTAATGGCAGAGCTGCAGCTGTTAGTAAGCAATCCACTTGAGGCCTCCAGGATTACCTGGCGTGTTCCAGAGGAGACGTGCAGCAGGGGGGAAAAGTGGGAAAATCAGAAAGGCCTCTCAAAATGGGATTATAGAGGGAATTAGCTGGTTGTTAAGGACCTTAAGGGCCTATCCCGCCTCTGGGAGGCGGGATGGAAATGGGGTCTGAAACCACGAATGTGGGAAAATTGCTCAGAGGCGGGATGGAAGCTGGATCGGATCTGCCCGCCATTTTTTGTGATTTTAACACCTCACACGCCTCCAAGCCCTTTGTGTCGGCCTTCACAGAAGAAGACACAAAAAACTTTCCGGAAATAATGGCGAACCAAGGCTCTAGCAAGAATGAGGCGGCAGAGTACTACAAACAGCGTGGGAGCAGAGAGCCAGAGCGGCAGAGTACTGCAAACAGTGTGGGGGCAGAGAGCCAGAGCGGCAGAGTACTGCAAACAGTGTGGCAGCGGAGAGCCAGAGCGGCAGAGTACTGCAAACAGTGTGGGAGCGGAGAGCCAGAGCGGCAGAGTACTGCAAACGGTGTGGGAGCGGAGAGCCAGAGCGGCAGAGTACTGTAAACAGTGTGGGAGCGGAGAGCCAGAGCGGCAGAGTACTGTAAACAGTGTGGGAGCTGAGAGCCAGAGCGGCAGAGTACTGTAAACGGTGTGGGAGCGGAGAGCCAGAGCGGCAGAGTACTGTAAACAGTGTGGGAGCAGAGAGCCAGAGCGGCAGAGTACTGTAAACAGTGTGGGAGCAGAGAGCCAGAGCGGCAGAGTACTGTAAACAGTGTGGGAGCGGAGAGCCAGAGCGGCAGAGTACTGTAAACAGTGTGGGAGCTGAGAGCCAGAGCGGCAGAGTACTGTAAACAGTGTGGGAGCTGAGAGCCAGAGCGGCAGAGTACTGTAAACGGTGTGGGAGCGGAGAGCCAGAGCGGCAGAGTACTGTAAACAGTGTGGGAGCAGAGAGCCAGAGCGGCAGAGTACTGTAAACAGTGTGGGAGCAGAGAGCCAGAGCGGCAGAGTACTGTAAACAGTGTGGGAGCGGAGAGCCAGAGCGGCAGAGTACTGTAAACAGTGTGGGAGCAGAGAGCCAGAGCGGCAGA
This sequence comes from Somniosus microcephalus, assembly GCF_052327205.1. Taxonomy (NCBI): domain Eukaryota; kingdom Metazoa; phylum Chordata; class Chondrichthyes; order Squaliformes; family Somniosidae; genus Somniosus; species Somniosus microcephalus. The sequence goes on along the minus strand of NC_140988.1, from coordinate 388,101,835 downwards.
GTACTGTAAACAGTGTGGGAGCGGAGAGCCAGAGCGGCAGAGTACTGCAAACAGCGTGGGAGCAGAGAGCCAGAGCGGCAGAGTACTGCAAACAGTGTGGGAGCAGAGAGCCAGAGCGGCAGAGTACTGTAAACAGTGTGGGAGCAGAGAGCCAGAGCGGCAGAGTACTGTAAACAGTGTGGGAGCGGAGAGCCAGAGCGGCAGAGTACTGTAAACAGTGTGGGAGCTGAGAGCCAGAGCGGCAGAGTACTGTAAACAGTGTGGGAGCAGAGAGCCAGAGCGGCAGAGTACTGCAAACAGCGTGGGAGCAGAGAGCCAGAGCGGCAGAGTACTGTAAACAGTGTGGGAGCAGAGAGCCAGAGCGGCAGAGTACTGCAAACAGTGTGGGAGCGGAGAGCCAGAGCGGCAGAGTACTGTAAACAGTGTGGGAGCGGAGAGCCAGAGCGGCAGAGTACTGCAAACAGTGTGGGAGCAGAGAGCCAGAGCGGCAGAGTACTGTAAACAGTGTGGGAGCGGAGAGCCAGAGCGGCAGAGTACTGTAAACAGTGTGGGAGCTGAGAGCCAGAGCGGCAGAGTACTGTAAACAGTGTGGGAGCAGAGAGCCAGAGCGGCAGAGTACTGCAAACAGCGTGGGAGCAGAGAGCCAGAGCGGCAGAGTACTGTAAACAGTGTGGGAGCAGAGAGCCAGAGCGGCAGAGTACTGCAAACAGTGTGGGAGCGGAGAGCCAGAGCGGCAGAGTACTGTAAACAGTGTGGGAGCGGAGAGCCAGAGCGGCAGAGTACTGCAAACAGTGTGGGAGCGGAGAGCCAGAGCGGCAGAGTACTGTAAACAGTGTGGGAGCGGAGAGCCAGAGCGGCAGAGTACTGTAAACGGTGTGGGAGCAGAGAGCCAGAGCGGCAGAGTACTGCAAACAGAGCGGGAGCAGAGAGCCAGAGCGGCAGAGTACTGTAAACGGTGTGGGAGCAGAGAGCCAGAGCGGCAGAGTACTGCAAACAGTGTGGGAGCAGAGAGCCAGAGCGGCAGAGTACTGTAAACAGTGTGGGAGCAGAGAGCCAGAGCGGCAGAGTACTGTAAACGGTGTGGGAGCAGAGAGCCAGAGCAGCAGAGTACTGTAAACAGTGTGGGAGCGGAGAGCCAGAGCGGCAGAGTACTGCAAACAGCGTGGGAGCAGAGAGCCAGAGTACTGCAAACAGCGTGGGAGCAGAGAGCCAGAGCGGCAGAGTACTGTAAACAGTGTGGGAGCGGAGAGCCAGAGCGGCAGAGTACTGTAAACGGTGTGGGAGCAGAGAGCCAGAGCGGCAGAGTACTGTAAACGGTGTGGGAGCGGAGAGCCAGAGCGGCAGAGTACTGCAAACAGTGTGGGAGCAGAGAGCCAGAGCGGCAGAGTACTGCAAACAGTGTGGGAGCGGAGAGCCAGAGCGGCAGAGTACTGTAAACATTGTGGGAGCGGAGAGCCAGAGCGGCAGAGTACTGCAAACAGTGTGGGAGCAGAGAGCCAGAGCGGCAGAGTACTGTAAACAGTGTGGGAGCAGAGAGCCAGAGCGGCAGAGTACTGTAAACAGTGTGGGAGCAGAGAGCCAGAGTGGCAGAGTACTGCAAACAGTGTGGGAGCGGAGAGCCAGAGTGGCAGAGTACTGTAAACAGTGTGGGAGCGGAGAGCCAGAGCGGCAGAGTACTGCAAACAGAGCGGGAGCAGAGAGCCAGAGCGGCAGAGTACTGCAAACAGTGTGGGAGCAGAGAGCCAGAGCGGCAGAGTACTGTAAACAGTGTGGGAGCGGAGAGCCAGAGCGGCAGAGTACTGTAAACAGTGTGGGAGCAGAGAGCCAGAGTGGCAGAGTACTGCAAACAGAGCGGGAGCTGAGGAACTGAAAGAAATTAGTATTAGTAAAAAAAATAGTACTGGAGAAATTAATGGGACTGAAACCGATAAACCTCCTGGATCGGATTGCCTGCATCCTAGGGTTTTGAAAGAGTTGGCTATAGAGATAGTGGATGTATTTGTGTTAATTTTCCAAAATTCCATAGATTCTAGAACGGTTCCCGAGGATTGGAAGGTTGCAAATGTAACCCCACTATTTAAGAAAGGAGGGAGAGAGAAAACAGGGAACTACAGACCAGTTAGCCTGACATCTGTACTAGGGAAAATGCTAGAATCTATTATTAAGGACATGGTAACAGGGCACTTAGAAAATAATAATAGGATTGGGCCAAGTCAACACGGATTTATGAAAGGGAAATCGTGTTTGATGAATCTGTTAGAGTTTTTGAGGTTGTAACTAGCAGAATAGATGAGGGGGAACCAGTGGATGTGGTGTATTTGGATTTTCAGAAGGTATTCGATAAGGTGCCGCACAAGAGGTTATTAAACAAAATTAGGGCTCATGGGATTGGGGGTAATATACTAGCATGGATTGAGGATTGGTTAATGGACAGAAAAGAGAGAGAGTAGGAATAAACAGGTCATTTTTGGTTTGGCAGGCTGTAACTAGCGGGTTACCGCAAGGATCAGTGCTTGGGCCTCAGCTATTCACAATCTATATCAATGATTTGGATGAGGGGACCAAATGTAATATATCCAAATTTGCTGATGATACAAAGCTGGGTGGAAATGAAAGTTGTGAAGAGGATGCAAGGAGGCTTCAAGGGGATATAGAGAGGTTCATCATAATTCCTTGCTTTTGGACTCTATGCCTCCATTTGTGAAACCCAGGATCCTGTATGCTTTTTTAACCACTTTCTCAACCTGCCCTGCCACCTTCAATGATTTGTGCACATATACCCCCAGGTCTCTCTGTTCATGCACTCCCTTTAGAATTGTACCCTTTAGTTTATATTGCCTTTCCTCATTCTTTCTACCAAAATGTATCACTCCACACTTTGCTGTGTTAAATTTTATCTGCCACGGGTCCGCCCATTTCACTAGCTTGTCTATGTCTTCTTGAGGTCTATCCCTATCCTCCTCACTGTTCACTATACTTCCAAGTTCTGTACCATCTGCAAATTTTGAAATTGTGCCCTGTACACTCAAATTTAAATCATTAATATATATCAAGAAAAGCAGTGGTCCTAGTACCGAATTCTGGGGAACACCACTGTGTACCTTCCTCCAGTCCGAAAAACAACCGTTCACCACTGCTCCCTGTTTCCTGTCACTTAGCCAATTCCGTATCCATGCTGCTACTGACCCTTTTATTCCATGGGCTTCAACATTGCTGGCAAGCCTATTATGTGGCACTTTATCAAACGCCTTTTGGAAGTCCATGTACACCACATCAACCGCATTGCCCACATCAACCCTCTCTGTTACCTCATCAAAAAACTCCATCAAGTTAGCTGAACACGATTTCACTTTAACAAATCCGTGCTGGCTTTCCTTAATTAAAGCCTCTCTGGCTTCAGGTGTGGTGCCGGAGGACTGGAGGACTGCTAATGTGGTACCCTTGTTTAAAAAGGAAGAAAAGGATAGACCGAGTAATTACAGGCCAGTTAGCCGAACCTCGGTGGTGGGGAAATTATTGGAAAGAATTCTGAAGGACAGGATAAATCTTCATTTAGAAAGACACGGATTAATCAAGGATAGTCAGCACGGATTTGTTAAGGGAAGGTCGTGTCTGACAAACTTGATTGAATTTTTTCAGGAGGTAACAAGGAGGGTAGATGAGGGTAGTGCATTTGATGTAATGTATATGGACTTTAGCAAGGCTTTTGATAAGGTTCCACATGGCAGAATGGTCACAAAGTTAAAAGCCCATGGGATCCAGGGCAAAGTGTCATGTTGGATTCAAAACTGGCTCGGAGACAGGAAGCAGAGGGTAATGGTTGATGGGTGTTTTTGTGACTGGAAGGTTGTTTCCAGTGGGGGTCCGCAGGGCTCAGTACTAGGTCCCTTGCTTTTTGTGGTATATATCAATGATCGAGACTTGAATATAGGGGGTATGATTAAGAAGTTTGCAGATGATACTAAAATCGGCTGTGTGGTTGATACTGAAGAAGGAAGCTGTAGACTGCAGGAAGATATCAATAAATTGGTCAGGTGGGCAGAACAGTGGCAAATGGAATTCAATCCGGAGAAGTGTGAGGTAATGCATTTGGGGAGGGCTAACAAGGAAAGGGAATACACATTAAATGGTAGGACACTGAGTAGTACAGAGGAACAAAGGGACCTTGGAGTGCATGTCCACAGATCCCTGAAGGTAGCAGCCCAGGTAGATAAGGTGCTTAAGAAGGCATACGGAATGCTTGCCTTTATTAGCCGTGGCATAGAATACAAGAGCAGGGGGGTTATGCTTCAACTGTATAAAACACTAGTTAGGCTTCAGCTAGAGCACTGCATGTAGTTCTCGTCACCACATTATGTGATTGCACTAGAGAGGGTACAGAGGAGATTTACAAGGATGTTGCTGGGAGTAGAGAATCTTAGCTATGAGGAAAGACTGGATAGGCTGGGTCTGTTTTCCTTGGAACAGAGGAGGCTGAGGAGAGACCTTATTGAGGTGTATAAAATTATGAGGGGCCTAGATAGAGTGGATAGAAAGGACCTATTTCCCTTAGCGGAGGGGTCAAAAACCAGGGGGCACAGATTTAAAGTAATTGGGGGAAGGTTTAGAGGGAATTTGAGGGGAAATTTCTTCACCCAGAGGGTTGTGGGGGTCTGGAACTCACTGCCTGAAAGGGTGGTAGAGGCAGGAACCCTAACCACATTTAAAAAGTACTTGGATGTGCACTTGGGATGCTGTAACCTGCAGGGCTACGGACCAAGAGCTGGGAAGTGGGATTAGGCTGGAGAGCTCTTTGTTGGCCGGCGCGGACACGATGGGCCGAAATGGCTTCCTAAAAGTTTCTAAAATTTTCATTGTACACTTTTGTTTATTAGTTATAAAAAATAATGGAGATGGGAGGGGGCGGGGGGAAGTCTGTTTGACTGACAACCAAGCAGAGAACCGGGACCGGCTGATGTGCCGGGAGCAGTCAGTGAGGGAGTCGGGGGTCAGGTGAGTGGGGCTCGTGTGGAGGGGAAGAGGGAGCAGGGTGGGCGTGGGGGCCATTATTTTCTGCAGTGCCGGGATAAACATAGAAACATAGAAGATAGGAGCAGGAGTAGGCCATTCGGCCCTTCGAGCCTGCTCCGCCATTCAATGAGATCATGGCTGATCATCCAAATTCAGTACCCTGTCCCTGCCTTCTCCCCATATCCCTTGATCCCTTTAGCCTTAAGAAATATATCTAACTCTTTTTTGAATATATTTAATGAACTGGCCTCCACCGCCCTCTGTGGCAGAGAATTCCACAGGTTCACCACTCACTGGGTGAAGAAATTCCTCCTCATTTCAGTCCTAAATGGCTTACCCCTTATCCTTAGACTATGACCCCTGGTTCTGGACTCCCCGGCCATCATAAACATCCTTCCTGCATCTAGTCTGTCCAGGCCTGACAGAATTTTATAAGTTTCGATGAGATCCCCTCTCAATCTTCTAAACTCCAGTGAGTATAAGCCCAATCGACCCAATCTCTCCTCATACGTCATTCCTGCCATCCCAGGTATCAGCCTGGTGAATCTTCGCTGCACTCCTTCCATGGCAAGATCATCCTTCCTCAGGTAAGGCGACCAAAACTGCACACAATACTCAAGGTGCGGTCTCACCAAGGCCCTGTACAACTGTACAGCAGCAGCAACAGTAATATGGTGAGTGGGAGTGGCGCTGAGAGAATTTTTATGGAGAAAAAAATACTTGCGTTGTCTTACAGAGGGTCCGTGGAATTTTTGTAACACTGGAGGGGGGCCTCAGAAGCAAAAAGGTTGAGAACCTCTGCTCTGGACGGCACTCCCCCGAGGTGTCGTCACCCTCGATGGCATTCTGTACTTCCTGCACACATGGTTATCCAGGACACAGGAAGTGCCCTGGAGTTCCCACATGGCACAGGAATTATAGGCAACACGGCACAGCTCTCCCATCATTTTGCTTATAAGTCTATCTACTTATGTTACATACTGTACGTTTTAGTTTAGTATTCCATTAATTCCTAGTTATTATTTATGCATACCAGATTTTTATACAATGTAATTTGGATCCCTTTAATGTTGGTATCCTTTACTTAGTTAATTTTTTCAGCTTAGTTTTAATTAATTACTCTGATTATTTATTGATAGATTCACTTATTTACTATTGCCCCTTGGTTTAAGTTACTTGGCACCTCCTTCCCCCTCTACACCGAATTTGCGTTTTTAAAGTCCTCACTCTGTTTGCAGTTCACTCTGTTTTGGCCAGATTAACCCAGCTATGTGCTCAAAGCTCCCCCACCGTACCCTTTGGTCTCTGATTCGGGTCAACTTTGCACAACCTAACCCCTTCACCCCACCACTAGTGGAAGAGCTGTCTCTGGAACTCGCTGCATCTTCTGGTGCTCGGACTTACCGCCTGACCCTCCACTGCATAACCTGAGCTTCCTTCATCCTCTGCAGCTCAGACATGTAGGACATGATGCGAGCATTGCAGGTCAGCAGGCTCTTTGCTGCCTCCAGTGCTTGCTCCCTCTGCGTACACGCTGCCAGGAGTTTGCAAGCCCCATCCCGCATCCGGATTTCATAGTCAATCTTCTTCTGGAAATCAGTGTCCTGGAAAACATGGAGCGACGGGAAATTTATTAAAAGCTTTGCTGAAATCTTAATGAAGTGTCACATCAGGGATTGTTATACAAGTGTGGAAGGGTGGAGAATAGCAAGCTGGGGGGTCATGGAAGGAGGTAACGAGTGAGATGTCTTAGCGTCAGTGTCTGGACCACTGCAGTCAACAATCTACAGAAATAAATCTCTCCAACTTTGCAGATGATAGTAAACTGGGAGGGATGGCCACAGCAAACATTCTGATCAAACACGAGGACCTGAGAGTACAGAGGGTATAGAGAATCAGAGAACCTTACAGCACAGGAGACTAATCGACCAGTCGTGCCTGTGACGGCTCTTTGAAAGTGCTGTCCAATTTAGACCCGCACCCCAGCTTTGTCCCCAGAATCCTGTAAATTATCCTCTTCAAGGTCATATCCAGTTGCCTTTTGAAAGTTCCGAGGGAATCTGATTCCACCTCCCCTTCAGGTAGTGCGTTACAAATTATAACAACCCTCTGTGTGAAGACATTTCTCGTTTCCCCTCGACTTCTATTGCCAATGATTTTAAATCTGTGACCTCTGGTTATCGACCCACTTCCCAGAGGTAACTGTTTCTCCCGACTTCTTTTAAAATTCATTTTTATGCTATGTGGGCATCGCTGGCAAGGCCAACATTTATTGCCCATCCCTAGTTGCCCTTGAGAAGGTGGTGGTGAGCCGCCTTCTTGAACCACTGCAGTCCGTGTGGTGAAGGTGCTCCCACAGTGCTGTTAGGGAGGGAGTTCCAGGACTTTGACCCAGCGACGATGAAGGATCGGCGATATATTTCTAAGTCAGGATGGTGTGTGACTTGGTGGGGAACTTGGAGGTGGTGGTGTTCCCATGCGCCTGCTGCCCTTGTCCTTCTAGGTGGAAGAGGTCGCGGGTTTGGGAGGTGCTGCTGGAGAAGCCTTGGCGAGTTGCTGCAGTGCATCTTGTAGATGGTACACACTGCAGCCACGGTGCGCCGGTGGTGGAGGGAGTGAATGTTTAAGGTGGTGGATGGGGTGCCAATGAAGCGGGCTGCTTTGTCCTGGATGGTGTTGAGCTTCTTAAGTGTTGTTGGAGCTGCACTCACCCAGGCAAGTGGAGAGTATTCCATCACACTCCTGACTTGTGCCTTGTAGATGGTAGAAAGGCTTTGGGGAGTCAGGAGGTGAGACACTCGCCACAGAATACCCAGCCTCTGACCTGCTCTTGTTGCCACAGTATTTATGTGGCTGGTCCAGTTAAATTTCTGGTCATTGGTGACCCCCCAGGATATTGTTGGTGGGGGATTCAGTGATGGTAATGCCGTTGAATGTCAAGGGGAGGTGTTTAAACTCTCGTTTGTTGGAGATAGTCATTGCCTAGCACTTGTGTGGCACGAATGTTACCTGTCACTCATCAGCCCAAGCCCGAATGTTGTCCAGGTCTTGTTGCATCCGGGCATTGACTGCTTCATTATCTGAGGAGTTGTGAATGGCGCTGAACACCGTGCAGTCATCAGCAAACATCCCCATTTCCGACCTTATGTTGGAGGGAAGGTCATTGATGAAGCAGCTGAAGATGGCTGGGCCTAGGACACTGCCCTGAGGAACTCCTGCAGTGATGTCCTGGGGCTGTGATGATTGACCTTCAACCACCACAACCATCTTCCTTTGTGCTAGGTATGACTCCAACCAGTGGATAGTTTCCCCCCCGTGTCCCATTGACTTCAGTTTTACTCGGGCTCCTGGATGCCACACTTGGTCAAATGCTGCCTTGATGTCAAGGGTAGTCACTCTCACCTCACCTCTGGAATTCAGCTCCTTTGTCCATGTTTGGACCAAGGCTGCAATGAGGTCGGGAGCCGAGTGGTCCATTAAAAAATCAATCCAAATAGAAATCCCAATTAGCATTTGGCTCAAAATTTTCAAATCAGTAATTGAACCAATTGCACTCTATGGCAGTGAGGTATGGGGACCACTAACACAACAAGAATTTGCAAAATGGGACAAACACCCAATTGAGATCCTACATGCAGAATTCTGTAAAAGTATCCTCCGGACTCAAAGGAAAACCGTAAACAATGCATGCAGGGCGGAACTAGGCCAATATCCATTAATAATCACTATCCAAAAAAGAGCCACCAAATTTTGGAATCACCTACAAATGACCAACCCCCAATGCTATCGATGCCCTGAAATGCCAAGAGCTGACCATAAAGAAGAATACCCTCAGTCAACTAGTCCTGGGACTCAGTGAAGTAACTACTAACACTACTAACAATAACCAGCCCCAGGACAGTGACAGCGTAACACAAAGAATTCGACCCAACACAATCGTCGCTAAGCAAAAGGAAAAATATCTGACATATTGGGCAGAAACAACAAAAACCCAAAGCAAACTCAATTGCTACTTGGCCCTAAACAGACAATACAACATAGCTGATTACCTGACCATGGTAAAGGACAGCAAACTGAGAAAAATCTTGACAATGTACAGACTTAGTGAACATAGCCTGGCGATCGAAAAAGGTAGACACAGGCAGACCCAGCTACCAAGAGAGGACAGGATACGCTCTCACTGCAGTCAGGGAATGGTGGAGACAGAGATGCACTTCCTCACAGCTTATAGAAAATATCAGGGCATAAGGGAGAATTTCTACCCAAAATTTACAAAAATATGCCCGGAATTCAGAAAATTGAATGACGACCAAAAACTCCCATACCTACTAGGGGAAGAGAGAAGTTGCGTAACACTAGCGGCACACTATGTTACAGCTTGCCATAAACAGAGGGACAACCACTAAAGATAAGATAAGAGTATATATAAATTATATGAAAGTATATTTATACACTCAGGGATATATCTGTTTATACACTGTATGGATAGATCTGCATTTTTGTGAACAAACATGAATCTTTTCCGATGCTTTGGCAACATAAGATGTAACTTGTCATGCCAATAAAGCGATTTGAATTGAATTGATAGCACTGTTGACAACACCTTCCATCACTTTGCTGATGATTGAGAGTAGACTGATGGGGCGATAATTGGCTGCGTTGGATTTGTCCTGCTTTTTGGGGACAGGACATACCTGGGCAGTTTTCCACATTGTCGGATAGATGCCAGTGTTGTAGCTGTACTGGAACAGCTTGGCTAGAGGCGCGGCTAGTTCTGGAGCACAAGTCTTCAGCACGATAGCAGGGATGTTGTCAGGGCCCATAGCCTTTGCCATATGCAGTGCGCTCAGCCGTTTCTTGATATCACGTGGAGTGAATCGAATTGGCTGAAGACTGGCTTCTGTGATGGTGGGGACCGCAGGAGGAGCCCGATATGGATCATCCACTCGGCACTTCTGGTTGAAGATGGTTGCAAACGCTTCAGCCTTGTCTTTTGCACCCACATGCTGGGCTCCACCATCATTGAGGATGGGGATATTCATGGAGCCTCCTCCTCCCATTAGTTGTTTAATGGTCCACCACCATTCACGACTGGATGTGGCAGGACTGCAGAGCTTTGATCTGATCCGTTGATTGTGGGATCACTTAGCCCTGTCTATAGCATGCTGCTTCCGCTTTTTAGCATGCATGTGGTCCTGTGTTGCAGCTTCCCCAGGTTGGCACCTCATTTTTAGGTACGCCTGGTGCTGCTCATAGAGTCATAGATGTATACAGCACAGAAAGAGGTCCTTCGGCCCATCAGGTCCACGCCGGCCATCAAGCCCTGTCTATTCTAAATAACAACAGAAAATGCTGGAAAAACTCAGCAGGTCAGGCAGCATCCGTGGAGAGAAATTTGAGTTGACGTTTCGGGTCGAACCCTTTTGAAGAAGGGTTCGACCCGAAACGTCAACTCAAATTTCTCTCCATGGATGTTGCCTGACCTGCTGAGTTTTTCCAGCATTTTCTGTTGTTATTTCGGATTTCCAACATCTGCAGTATTTTGCTATCGTACCTATCTATTCTAATCCCATTTTCCAGCACTTGGTCCGTAGCCTTGTATGCTATGGCGTTTCAAGTGCTCATCTAAATGCTTCTTGAATGTTGTGAGGGTTCCTGCCTCTACCACCCTTTCAGGCAGTGAGTTCCAGATTCCAACCACCTTCTGGGTGAAAGAGTTTTTCCTCAAATCCCCTCTAAACCTCCTGCCCTTTACCTTGAAACTATGCCCCCTGGTAAATGACCACTCTACTAAGGGGAAAAGTTCCTTTCTATCTACCATAGAAACATAAACATAGAAACATAGAAGATAGGAGCAGGAGTAGGCCATTCAGCCCCTCGAGCCTGCTCCGCCATTCAATGAGATCATGGCTGACCATCCAAATTCAGTACCCTGTCCCCACTTTCTCCACATATCCCTTGATCCCAATAGCCTTAAGAAATAGATCCAACTCCTTCTTGAATATATTTAATGAATTGGCCTCAACTGCCTTCTGTCGTAGAGAATTCCACAGGTTCACCACTCTCTGGGTGAAGAAATTCCTACTCATCTCTGTCCTAAATGGCTTACCCCTTATCCTTAGACTGTGACCCCTGGTCCTGGACTCCCCGACCATCGGGAACATCCTTCCTGCATCTAGTCTGTCTAGTCCTATTTGAATTTTATAAGTTTCAATGAGATCCCCTCTCATTCTTCTAAACTCCAGCGAGTACAAGCCCAATCGACCCAATCTCTCCTCATACGTCATTCCTGCCATCCCAGGTATTAGCCTGGTGAATCTTCGCTGCACTCCCTCCATGGCAAGAACATCCTTCCTCAGATAAGGCACCAAAACTGCACACAATACTCAAGATGTGGTCTCACCAAGGCCCTGTACAACTGCAGCAAGACATCCTTGTTCCTGTACTCAAACCCTCTCGCTACAAAGGCCAACATACCATTTGCCTTCTTAACCGCCTGCTGCACCTGCATGCTTACCTTCAGCGACTGGTGCACAAGGACACCCAGGTCTCATTGCACTTCCCCTTCTCCCAATCTATTGCCATTCAGATAATACGCTGCCTTCCTGTTTTTACGCCAAAGTGGATAACCTCGCATTTATCCACATTATATTGCATCTGCCATGCTTCTGCCCAATCACCCAACCTGTCCAAATCATACTGCAGTTTCTCAGCATCCTCCTCACAGCACACACGTCCACCCAGCTTTGCGTCGTCTGCAAACTTGGAGATATTACATCTAGTTCCCTCGTCTAGATCATTAATATATATTGTGAATAGCTGGGGTCCAAGGACCGATCCCTGCGGTACCCCACTAGTCACCGCCTGCCACTCGGAAAAAGACCCGTTTATTCCAACTCTTTGCTTTCTGTCTGCCAACCAGTTTCTATCCAAGTCAATACCTTGCCCCCAATCCCATGTGCCTTAACTTTACACGCTAATCTCTTATGCGGGACCTTATCGAAAGCCTTCTGCAAGTCCAAATACACCACATCCACTGGTTCTCCCTTATCTATGTTACCAGTTACGTCCTCAAAAAATTCCAGCAGATTAGTCAAACACGATTTACCTTTTGTAAATCCATGTTGACTTTATCCGATCCGGTCACTGTTTTCCAAGTGCTCTGCTATTACATCTTTTATAATGGACTCCAGCATTTTCCCCACTACTGATGTCAGGCTTACCGGTCTATAATTCCCCGTTTTCTCTCTACCACCTTTTTTGAATAGTGGGGTAACATTAGCTACCCTCCAATCCATGGGTACTGTTCCAGATTCTATCGAATGTTGGAAGATGATCAGCAATGCATCTACTATTTCTAGGGCCACTGCCTTAAGTACCCTAGGATGTAGATTATTAGGCCCTGGGGATTTATCGGCCTTCAATCCCGTCAATTTCCCTAACACCATTTCCCTACAAATACTGATTTCTTTCAGTTCCTCCCTTTCACCAGACCCTATGTTCCCCGACATCTCTGGGAGGTTATTTGTGTCCTCATTTGTGAAGACAGAACCAAAATATGTATTTAATTGGTCTGCCATTTCTTTGTTCCCCATTATAAATTCCCCTGATTCTGACTGCAAGGGACCTACACTTGACTTCACCAATCTTTTTCTCTTCACATATCGATAAAAGCTTTTACAGTCAGTTTTTATGTTCCCTGAAAGTTTACTCTCATATCCTATTTTCCCTTTCTTAATTAATCCCTTTGTCCTCCTTTGTTGACTCCTAAACTGCTCCCAATCCTCAGGTTTACTGCTTTCTCTGGCCAATTTATATGTCCTCTCTTTGGATCTTATGCTATCCCTAATTTCCCTTGTTAGCCACGGTTGAGTCACCTTTTTTGTTTTATTTTTATGCCAAACTGGGATGAACAAATTCTGTAGTTCATCCATGCGGTCTTTGAATGTTTGCCATTGCCTATCCACCGTCATCCCTTTGAGTGACATTCCCCAATCAATCCTACCCAACTCGCGCCTCATACCATCGTAGTTTCCTTTATTTAAATTCAGGACCCTAGTCGCTGAGTCAACTACTTCACTCTCTATCTTAATGAAGAATTCGATCATATTATGATCGCTCCGACCCAAGGGGTCTCGTACAACAAGATTACTAATTATTCCTTTCTCATTACATAATACCCAGTCTAAGATGGCCTGATCCCTAGTTGGTTCCTTGACATATTGGTCCAGGAAACCATCCCGTATACACTCCAGGAATTCCTCCTCCACAGTATTGTTATAGATTGGGCTAACCAAATTAGTAAGTAGATTAAAGTCACCCATGATAATTGCTGTGCCCTTATTGCACGCTTCTCTAATTTCCCTTTTAATGCCATCCCCAACCTCCGCATTACTGTTTGGAGGTCTATATACCACTCCCACTAACGTTTTCTGCCCCCCTAACATCAGCCATGATCTCATTGAATGGCGGATTAGGCTTGAGGGGCCAAATGGCCTACTCCTGCTCCTATCTTCTATGTTTCTATATGGTAGATAAAGGGGAACCAGTGGATGTAGTATATTTGGATTTCCAAAAGGCATTCAATAAGGTGCCACATAAAAGGTTGTTACGCAAGATAAGGGCTCATGGGGTTGGGGGCAATATATTATCATGGATAGAGGATTGATTAACGGACAGAATTACAGAGGATATACAGCACAGAAACAGGCCATTCGGCCCAACCAGTCCATGCCAGCATTTATGCTCCACTCGAGCCTCCTCCCGTCTTTCCTCATCTAACTATCAGCGTAACCCTCAATTCCCTTCTCCCTCATATGCTTGTCTAGCCTCCCCTAAAATGCATCGATACTATTCGCTTCAACCACTTCCTGTGGTAGCGAGTTCCACATTCTCACCACTCTCTGGGTAAAGAAGTTTCTTCTGAATTCCCTATTGGATTTCTTGGTGACTATCTTATATTGATGGCCTCTAGTTATGCTCTTCCCCACAAGTGGAAACACTCTCTCTGTATCCACTCTATCAAAACCTTTCATAATTTTAAAGCCCTCTATTAGGTCACCCCTCAGCCTTCTTTTTTCAAAGAGAAAAGAGACCCAGCCTGTTCATCCTTTCCTGATATGTATACCCTCGCATTTCTGGTAGGGACAGAGAGTAGGGATAAGTGGGTCATTTTCAGATTGGCAGGCTGTAACTAGTGGGCTGCCGTAAGGATCAGTGTTGGGACCTCAGCTATTTACAACTTATATTAATGACTTGGATGAAGGGACCAAATGTAACGTATCCACGTGGAAAAGTAAGCTGTGAGAAGGAAACAAAGAGGCAGCAAAGGGATATAGAAAGGTTAAGTGAGTGGAAAATAAGGTGGCAGATGGAGTATAATGTAGAGAAATGAGGTTATTCACTTTGGTAGGAAGAATAGAAAAACAGAATTATTTTTAAATGGTGAGAAACTATTAAATGCTGGTGTTCAGAGAGATTTAGGTCCTCGTACAGGAATCACAGAGAGTTAGCGTGCAGGTACAGCCAGCAATAAGGAAGGCAAATGGCATGTTGGCCTTTATTGCAAGGGGGTTGGAGTATAAGAGTGAGGAAGTCTTGCTACAATTGTACAGGGCCTTGGTGAGACCACACCTGGAGCACTGGGCACAGTTTTGGTCTCCTTATCTAAGGAAGGATATACTTGCCTTGGAGGCGGTGCAACGAAGGTTCACTAGATTGATTCCTGGGATGAGAGGGCTGTCCTATGAGGAGAGATTGTGTAGAATGGGCCGATACTCTCTGGAGTTTAGAAGAATGAGAGGTGATCTCATTGAAACATACAAGATTCTGAGGGGGATTGACAGGGTAGATGCTGAGAGGTTGTTTCCCCTGGCTGGAGAGTCTAGAACTAGGGGGCATAGTCTCAGGATAAGGGGTCGGCCATTTAAGACTGAGATGAGGAGGAATTTCTTCACTCAGAGGGTTGTGAATCTTTGGAATTCTCTGCCCCAGAGGGCTGTGCATGCTGAGTCTTTGAGTATATTCAAGGCTGAGATCGATAGATTTTTGGACTCTAAGGGAATCGTGGGATATGGGAATAGGGTGGGAAAGTGGAGTTGATGTAAAAGTTCAGCCGTGATCTTATTGAATGGCAGAGCAGGCTTGAGGGGCCTATGACCTACTCCTGTTCTTATGAGAGAATATGAGGGAGTGCGAGCGAGGGAGCACAAGGCAGAGGGAGTGCAGGTGAGATGGTCTTTATATCCAGAGGACTAGAATACAAGGAGGCAGAAGTTATGCTGCAGCTGTACAAAGCCCTGGTTAGACCACACCTGGAGCATTGGGAGCAGTTCTGGGCACCACACCTTAGGAAGGATATATTGGCCTTGGAGGGAGTGCAGCATAGGTTTACCAGAATGATACCCAGACTTCAAGGGTTAAGTTACGAGGAGAGATTACACACGGTTGTATTCCCTGGAATTTAGAATGTTAAGGGATGAGCTGATCGAAGTTTTCAAGATATTAATGGAACAGAGAGGGGAGATAGAGAGAAACTATTTCCGCTGGTTGGGGAGTCTAGGGCTGGGGGGCAGAGTCTAAAAAGTAGAGCCAGACCTTTCAGGTGCGAAATTAGGAAACACTTCTTACACACAAAGGTTTGAAGAAGTTTGGAACTCTCTTCCGCAAATGGAAATTGATGCTAAATCAATTGTTAAATCTATCAATCTCCGATTTAAAATTATGTTGACCAAAGGTATTGAGGGATATGGGCAAAGGCGGGTGTATGGAGTTAGGTCACAGATCAGCCACAATCTCATTGAATGGCGGAACAGGCTCGAGGGGCTGAATGGCCTCCTGTTCCAATGTTCCTACGATGGACAGCTTGTCACTGAGACAGAGATACAATGAGAAAGGGTGATGTAAAGCACAGGATGGATTCTTGCAGGGAAATTCTTTCCATCAGAGACAAATTAAAGCAAATGTTGCCGACATAGGGATGGGACCCGTTTCAATCTTTGTCATATCCCGATCTCCATCCTTATGGGCATGCGATGTAATTATTGATCATCATGTTGTACATCATGTGAAATTAGAAAAGACCATTCAGCCCATCTGCTTCGTCATCCCAAATAAACCTATGGCCACCAACGCAGCTTTGAACAAGACCATCCTGGAGACCATTCCCAGCTGTGTGTCACACACCACTACTGAATTTGCCAGTCTGAACCCATACAATCCTGATTTAGCTTGAAATAGTGCTCAAGTAATGGTGACCATGAAACTACCGGATTTTCGTAAAAACCCATCTGGTTCACTAATGTCCTTTAGGGAAGGAAATCTGCCGTCCTTACCCGGTCTGGCCTGTATGTGACTCCAGACCCACAGCAATGTGGTTAACTCTTAGCTGCCCTCTGGAATGGCCGAGCGAGACACTCAGTTGTATAAGGTGGATCACCACCACTTCAGGGGCAATTAGGGATGGGCAATAAATGCTGGCCCTGCCAGCAATGCCCACATCCCATGAATGAATACATTTTTAAAAATGAATCTTTTCTATTCCATGTAGTATTACTGGTAGAAATTTCTCGCATTTACTCCCCTGACACTAGGCATCAGACTCGGTGGATCAGGGCAACATCCTTTGTTGCCCAGAAGTTGGTGTTGGAGAAGCTCACCACCTTCCTGTCAGAGGGCAGAGAGTATCACCCATTTAGTGAGGGACCCGAGGGACGTGGACCTGGAGCAGGGCAGGGTGACAGTTGGGTGATTTTATCACAATCTGCAGCTCACAAATGACCAGATTTACTGAATCGGTTTCACAGCTTGTAATGGTGGGAAGAGAATGCATGTACCCAGGTCCACCATAAGCACAACACTGTGCCATTCTCTGCACCAGTTACAGGCACCTCTTGAATGTTTCCCGTGATTGGTGACCAGAATTGAACACGTTATTCAGAGTGCAGCCTAACCACAGCAAAACGGCCTCAGACTTGCCCCATGCTTATTTGTGATCTCTGCTTCCTCTGTTTAAGCCAATTCCTTATCCAGCTCCAAGTTGTACCTCGGATACCGACTGTCCTAAGCTTGACTACGGTATGTAGATCTTTATTGAAGGCTTTATAAGTCTAGGTATGCTACACCATAGAGTTTTCCAAAAAACATTGTCATTCCCCACCAAATATCATATTGGGATCTCCGAGACCCCGGGACCCCCAGGAGTCTCCGAGACCCCGAGGAGTCTCCGAGGCCCCAGGACCCCCAGGAGTCTCCGAGACCCCGAGGAGTCTCCGAGGCCCCCAGGAGTCTCCGAGACCCCGGGACCCCCAGGAGTCTCCGAGACCCCGGGACCCCCAGGAGTCTCCGAGACCCCGGGACCCCCAGGAGTCTCCGAGACCCCGGGACCCCCAGGAGTCTCCGAGACCCCGGGACCCCCAGGAGTCTCCGAGACCCCGGGACCCCCAGGAGTCTCCGAGACCCCCAGACAGCAGGACCCCCAGAGAGCGGGACCCCCAGGAGTCTCCGAGACCCCCAGGAGTCTCAGAGACCCCCAGACAGCAGAGAGCTCCAGAGTTCGGCCCAGAGCCGGATTCCTGCCGCTGTCCCAGGAAGCTCCGGATGAACCAAGGCCGCAGAGCAGACTGAGGCGGGTCCTGAACCCGGCCCCGGTCCCCCCGCCCCGATCCCCACTCACTCACCCGGGCTCGGTTCAAACTCATCTCCTGACGCCCGGGTCCCGCCGGGATCCTCACCGGCCGCGGGAGAAAAGCCGGAGCGGCGCCCGGCCCCGAGCTGCTGATCCGGGAGGCGGACTCGCTCCGCAGGACATCATCCAGCGCAACACTGGTCTAGACCACAGCCCAGACACCGGGCTGCACCGCTCCCACAGACCAGACACTGGGCTGGACCGCTCCCACAGACCAGACACTGGGCTGGACCGCTCCCACAGACCAGACACTGGGCTGGACCGCTCCCACAGACCAGACACTGGGCTGGACCGCTCCCACAGACCAGACACTAGGCTGGACCGCTCCCACAGACCAGACACTGGGCTGGACCGCTCCCACAGACCAGACACTGGGCTGCACCGCTCCCACAGACCAGACACTGGGCTGCACCGCTCCCACAGACCAGACACTGGGCTGCACCGCTCCCACAGACCAGACACTGGGCTGCACCGCTCCCACAGACCAGACACTGGGCTGCACCGCTCCCACAGACCAGACACTGGGCTGGACCGCTCCCACAGACCAGACACTGGGCTGGACCGCTCCCACAGACCAGACACTGGGCTGGACCGCTCCCACAGACCAGACACTGGGCTGGACCGCTCCCACAGACCAGACACTGGGCTGGACCGCTCCCACAGACCAGACACTGGGCTGGACCGCTCCCACAGACCGGACACTGGGCTGGACCGCTCCCACAGACCAGACACTGGGCTGCACTGCTTCCACAGACCAGACACTGGGCTGCACCGCTCCCACAGACCAGACACTGGGCTGGACCGCTCCCACAGACCAGACACTGGGCTGGACCGCTCCCACAGACCAGACACTGGGCTGGACCGCTCCCACAGACCAGACACTGGGCTGGACCGCTCCCACAGACCAGACACTGGGCTGCACCGCTCCCACAGACCAGACACTGGGCTGCACCGCTCCCACAGACCAGACACTGGGCTGCACCGCTCCCACAGACCAGACACTGGGCTGCACCGCTCCCACAGACCAGACACTGGGCTGGACCGCTCCCACAGACCAGACACTGGGCTGCACCGCTCCCACAGACCAGACACTGGGCTGCACCGCTCCCACAGACCAGACACTGGGCTGCACCGCTCCCACAGACCAGACACTGGGCTGCACCGCTCACACAGACCAGACACTGGGCTGCACCGCTCCCACAGACCAGACACTGGGCTGGACCACTTCCACAGACCAGACCGTGGGCTGGATCACTCCCACAGACCAGACACGGGGCTGGACCAGTTCAACAGACCAGACACAGGGCTGGATCACTCCCACAAACCAGACACTGGGCTGGACCCCTTCCACATACCAGACATGGGGCTGGACCACTTCCACAGACCAGACATAGAAGATAGGAGCAGGAGTAGGCCATTCAGCCCCTCGAGCCTGCTCCGCCATTCAATGAGATCATGGCTGATCATCCAAATTCAGTACCCTGTCCCTGCTTTCTCCCCATATCACTTGATCCCATTAGCCTCAAGAAATATATCCAAATCCATCTTGAATATATTTAATGAATTGGCCTCAACAGCCCTGTATAGTAGAGAATTTCACAGGTTCACCACTCTCTGGGTGAAGAAATTCCTCCTCATTTCAGTCATAAGAACATAGGAGCAGGAGTAGGCCAATCGGCCCCTCGAGCCTGCTCCACCATTCAATAAGATCCTGGCTGATCTGATCCTAACCTCAAATCTTCTATCACTCTCCATCCCACCCGAACCCATGTGATCTCCCGGGAGAGGCGAAAAACCTAAATGGCCTACCCCTTATCCTTAGATTGTGACCCCCTGGTTCTGGACTCCCCGACCACCGGGAACATCCTTCCTGTCTAGTCCTGTTAGAATTTTATAAGTTTCAATGAGATCCCCTCTCATTCTTCTAAACTCTAGCGAATATAAGCCAAATCGATACAATCTCTCCTCATACGTCATTCCTGCCATCCCAAGTATCAGTCTGGTAAATCTTCGCTGCACTCTCTCCCTGGCAAGAACATCCTTCCTCAGATAAGGCGACCAAAACGGCACACAATACTCAAGGTGTGGTCTCACCAAGGCCCTGTACAAGTGCAGCAAGACTTCCTTGCTCACTGCTCAGGTTCCCAACCCCTGCCATTTTAGGGGGGGTTTAAACTAAACTGGCAGGAGGTTGGGAACCTGAGCAGGGAGACAGAGGAAAGGAAAACAGGGATAAAAGCAAAAGATAGGAAGGAGAAAAACAAAAGTGGCAGTCAGAGAAATCAACGGTTTAAATCAAACGTGGATAGGCAATGGCAAACATTCAAAGACTGAATGGATCAGCTACAGAATTTGTTCATCCCAGGTTGGCATAAAAATAAAACAAAAAAGGTGACTCAACCGTGGCTAACAAGGGAAATTAGGGACAGCATAAGATCCAAGGAGAGGACATATAAATTGGCTAGAAAAAGCAATAATCCTGAGGATTGGGAGCAGTTTAGGATTCAACAAAGGAGGACAAAGGGATTAATTAAGAAAGGGAAAATAGAATATGAGAGTAAGCTATCAGGGAACATAAAAACTGATTGTAAAAGCTTTTATAGATATGTGAAGAGAAAAAGGTTGATGAAGTCAAGCGTAGGTCCCTTACAGTCAGAATCAGGGGAATTTATAATGGGAAACAAAGAAATGGCAGACTAACTAAATACATACTTTGGTTCTGTCTTCACAACGGAGGACACAAATAACCTCCCAGAGAACATAGGGTCTAATGAGAGGGAGGAACTGAAAGAAATCAGTATTTGTAGGGAAATGGTGTCAGGAAAATTGATGGGACTGAAAGCCGATAAATCCCCAGGGCCTGATGGTCTACATTCCAGGGTACTTAAGGAAGTGGCCCTAGAAATAGTAGATGCATTGCTGGTCATCTTCCAGAACTCGATAGACTCTGGAACAGTACCCATGGATTGGAGGGTAGCTAATGTTACCCCACTATTCAAAAAAGGTGGTAGAGAAAAAGCGGGGAATTATAGACTGGTAAGCCTGACATCGGTAGTGGGGAAAATGCTAGAGTCTATTATAAAAGATATAATAGCAGAGCACTTGGAAAGCAGTGACAGGATCGGACAAAGTCAACATGGATTTACAAAAGGTAAATCATGCTTGACTAATATACTGGAATTTTTTGAGGATGTAACTGGTAAAATAGATAAGGGAGAACCAGTAGATGTGGTGTATTTGGACTTTCAGAAGGCTTTCGATAAGGTCCCACATAAGAGATTACCATGCAAAATTAAGGCACATGGGATTGGGGGCAAGGTATTGACTTGGATAGAGAACTGGTTGGTGGACAGAAAGCAAAGAGTTGGAATAAACGGGTCATTTTCCGAGTGGCAGGCAGTGACTAGTGGGGTACCGTAAGGATCGGTCCGAGGACCCCAGCTATTCACAATATATATTAATGATCTGGACGAGGGAATTGGATGTAATATCTCCAAATTTGCAGACAACACAAAGCTGGGTGGGAGGGTAAGCTGTGAGGAGGATGTCGTGAACTCCAGTACGATTTGGACAGGTTGGGTGATTGGGCAGAAACATGGCAAATGCACTATAATGTGGATAAATGTGAGGTTATCCACTTTGGTGGCAAAAACAGGAAGGCAGATTACTTTTTGAATGGCAATAGATTGGGAGAAGGGGAAGTGCAAAGAGACCTGGGTGTTATTGTGCACCAGTCGCTGAAGGTAAGCATGCAGGTGCAGCAGGCGGTTAAGAAGGCAAATGGTATGTTGGCCTTCGTAGCAAGAGGGTTCGAGTACAAGAACAAGGATGTCTTGCTGCAGTTGTACAGGGCCTTGGTGAGACCGCACCTTGAGTATTGTGTGCAGTTTTGATCACCTTACCTGAGGAAGGATGTTCTTGCCATGGAGGGAGTGCAGCGAAGATTCACCAGGCTGATACCTGGGATGGCAGGAATGACGTATGAGGAGAGATTGTGTCGATTGGGCCTATACTCACTGGAGTTTAGAAGATTGAGAGGGGATCTCATCGAAACCTATAAAATTCTGTTAAGTCTGGACAGACTAGATGCAGAAAGGATGTTTCTGATGGCCGGGGAGTCCAGAACCAGGGGTCATAGTCTAAGGATAAGGGGTAAGCCATTTAGGACTGAAATGAGGAGGAATTTCTTCACCCAGAGAGTGGTGAACCTGTGGAATTCTCTGCCACAGAGGGCGGTGGAGGCCAGTTCATTAAATATATTCAAGAAAGAGTTGGATATATTTCTTGAGGCTAAAGGGATCAAGGGATATGGGGAGAAGGCAAGGACAGGGTACTGAATTTGGATGATCAGCCATGATCTCATTGAATGGCGGAGCAGGCTCGAAGGGCCGAATGGCCTACTCCTGCTCCTATCTTCTATGTTTCTATGTACTCAAATCCTCTCACTATGAAGGACAACATACCATTTGCCTTCTTAACCGCCTGCTGCACCTGCATGCTTACCTTTAGCGACTGGTGCACAAGGACACCCAGGTCTCATTGCACTTCCCCTTTTCCCAATCTATTGCCGTACAGATAATAATCTGTCTTCCTGTTTTTGCCACCAAAGTGGATAACCTCGCATTTATCCACATTATACTGCATCTGCCATGCATCTGCCCAATCACCCAACCTGTCCAAATCGTACTGGAGTTTCTCGGCACCCTCCTCACAGCACAAACGACCACCCAGCTTTGTGTCATCTGCAAACTTGGAGATATTACATCTAGTTCCCTCGTCTAGATCATTTATATATATTGTGAATAGCTGGGGTCGTAGCACCGATCCCTGCGGTACCCGACTAGTCACTGCCTGCCACTCGGAAAAAGATGCATTTATTCCAACTCTTTGCTTCCTGTCTGCCAACCAGTTGTCTATCCAAGTCAATACCTTGCCCCCAATCCCATGTGCTTTAACTTTACACGCTAATCTCTTATGCGGGACCTTATCGAAAGCCTTCTGAAAGTCCAAATGCACCACATCCACTGGTTCTCCCTCATCTATTCTACCAGTTACATCCTCAAAAAATTCCAGTGGATTAGTCAAGCATGATTTACCTTTTGTAAATCCATGTTGACTTTGTCCGATCCTGTCACTGCTTTCCAAGTGCGCTGCTCTAACACCTTTTAGAATGGTCTCTAGCATTATCCCCACAACCGATGTCAGGCTTACTGGTCTATAATTCCCCGTTTTCTCTCTACCACCCTTCTTAAATAGTGGGGTTACATTAGCTATCTTCCAATCCATGGGAACTGTTCCAGAGTCTATAGAATTTTGGAAAATGACCAGCAATGCATCTACTATTTCTAGGGCCACTTCCTTAAGTACGCTAGGATGTAGATTATCAGGCCCTGGGGATTTATCGGCCTTCAATGCCGTCAATTTCCCTAACACCATTTCCCTACAAATACTGATTTCATTCAATTCCTCCCTCTCATTAGACCCTATGTTCCCCGACATCTCTGGGAGGTTATTTGTGTCCTCCTTTGTGAAGACAGAACCAAAATATGTATTTAGTTAGTCTGCCATTTCTTTGTTCCCCACTATAAATTCCCCTGATTCTGACTGCAAGGGACCTACGCTTGACTTCACCAATCTTATTCTCTTCACATATCTATAGAAGCTTTTACAGTCAGTTTTTATGTTCCCTGCAAGTTTACTCTCATAATCTATTTTCCCCCTCTTAATTAATCCCTTTGCCCTCCTTTGCTGAATCCTAAACTGCTCCCAATCCTCAGGTTTGTTGCGTTTTCTGGCCAAATTATATGTCCTCTCCTTGGATCTTATGCTATTCCTAATTTCCCTTGTTAGCCACGGTTGAGTCACCTTTTTGTTTTATTTTTATGCCAAACAGGGATGAACAAATACTGTAGTTCATCCATGCGATCTTTAAATGTTTGCCATTGCCTATCCACCGTCAACCCTTTAAGTAACGTTTCCCAATCCAACATAGCCAACTCGCGCCTCATACCATCATAGTTTCCTTTATTTAAATTCAGGACCCTAGTCTCCGAGTCAATTACTTCACTCTACATTTTAATGAAGAATTCTATCATATTATGATCGCACCTCCCCAAAGGGCCTCGCACAACAAGATTGCTAATTAATCCTTTCTCATTACATAATACCCAGTCAAAGATGGCCTGATCTCTAGTTGGTTCCTCGACATATTGGTCCAGGAAACCATCCCGTATACACTCTAGGAATTCCTCCTCCACAGTATTGTTACTAATTTGGTTAGCCCAATCTATATGTAAATTAAAGTCACCCATGATAACTGCTATGCCCTTATTGCACGCATCTCTAATTTCCCGTTTAATGCCATCCCCAACCTCAGCATTACTGTTTGGGGGTCTGAAAACAACTCCCACTAACGTTTTCTGCCCCTTGGTATTTCTCATCTCTGCCCATACAGATTCCACATCATCAGAGCTAATATCCTTCCTTACTATTGTGTTAATCTCCTCTTTAACCAGCAATGCTACCCCACCTCCTTTTCCTTTTTTCCTGTCCTTCCTGAATATTGAATACCCCTGGATGTTGAATTCCCAGCCTTGGTCACCCTGGAGCCATGTCTCCATAATCCCAATGATATCATATCCGTTTACATCTATTTACACAGCTAATTCATCCACCTTATTACGAATGCTTCTCGCATTAAGACACAAAGCCTTCAGGCTTCATTTTTTAACACTCTTAGTCCTTTTAGAATTATTATTTACTGTGGCCCTGTTTGATTTACACCCTTGATTTCCCTGCCTTCCTGTCTTTTGTTTCTATCCTTGCTTTCCTTTCCTCTGTCTCCCTGCACAGGTTCCTAATCCCCTGCTATTATAGTTTAAGCCCTCCCCAACAGCACTAGCAAACACTCCCCCTAGGACATCGGTCCCGGTCCTGCCCAGGTGCAAACCGTCCAGTTTGAACTGGTCCCACCTCCCCCAGAACTCGTTCCAATGTCCCAGGAATATGAAGCCCTCCCCCTTACACCATTCTTCTAGCCACATATCCATCTGATATATACTTCTATTTCTACTCTGACTAGCACGTGGCACTGGTAGCAATCCTGAGATTACTACCTTTGAGGTCCTATTTTTTAAATTTACCTCCTAACTCCCTATATCAGCTTTTAGGACCTCATCCCGTTTTTTACTTTATCGCTGGCACCACGACAACTGGTTGTTCACCCCTCCCCCTCCAGAATGACCTGTAGTCACTCCGAGACACGGGGCTGGATCACTTCCACAGACCAGACACTGGGCTGGATCACTTCCACAGACCAGACACTGGGCTGGACCACTTCCACAGACCAGACACTGGGCTGAATCACTTCCACAGAATAGACAATGGGCTGGATCACTTCCACAGGCCAGACACGGGGCTGGACCACTTCCACAGACCAGACACTGGGCTGGACCACTTCCACAGACCAGACACGGGGCTAGACCACTTCCACAGACCAGACACTAGGCAGGATCACTTCCACAGACCAGACAGTGGGCTGGACCACTTCCACAGACCAGACACTGGGCTGAATCACTTCCACAGAATAGACAATGGGCTGGATCACTTCCACAGACCAGACACGGGGCTGGACCACTTCCACAGACCAGACACTAGGCAGGATCACTTCCACAGACCAGACACTGGGCAGGATCACTTCCACAGACCAGACAGTGGGCTGGACCACTTCCACAGACCAGACAGTGGGCTGGACCACTTCCACAGACCAGAGACGGGACTGGACCACTTCCACAGACCAGACACGGGGCTGGATCACTTCCACCAGACCAGAGACGGGGCTGAATCACTTCCACAGACCAGGGATGGGGCTGGACCACTTCCACAGAACAGACACAGGGCTGAGCCACTTCCACTGTACATGACACGGGGCTGGGCCACTTCCACAGATCAGGCACTGGGCTGGATCACTTCCACAACAACAACAACCTGTATTTATATGGCACCTGTTATGAATCTTATGATCCATGATGAAAGACTCATGAAATTACACTGGACGGCCAGCTGGTGGCGCTGTCCAAGGAGTATAAATACTCGGTCGTGGGCCCAGCTTGCTCAGGGACATTCTGTAAGACAGGAACTAGTGAAGTACAACTCGACCTCCATGTTTTGAAACAAGCTGATTAAAGCTTTGCTTTATACTCGAACCAAGTGCGTAGTGAGTTTTATTACGTCAATTTAATCAACTTGTTATCAACTCCACACTCTGGGTGATTTTGGGAACAGCCAGCTACAACTCAAACCGTAGAAGGGAACTCGGACGAAGTAATCGATCGTGGAGAAACTACTCAGCCCCGCCCATCTCAACCTGGACCCGAATTTACTTACAGCTGGTATGGAAACACTGGTATCGTACCTTCAGCAACTTCCTTGAGGAGTGTGGTGAAAATGTTCCTAATAAGTTATGAATGCTTGCTAATTATGTATCCCCTCCTGTGTTTGACTATATCGAAGACTGTGTAGACTATGACGCCATTATCCAAATACTACAGCAACTATATGTCAAGTCTCTAAACTAAATTTTTGCTCGGCATCTACTGGCCACAACACGACAACAACCCGGGGAATCACTTGACGAATTCCTTCAGAAACTTTGCAGGCTCAGCAAGGATTGTAATCTTAAAGCTGTCACAGCTGAGCAGTACCAGGAGGAGTTAATTCGTGATTCCTTTATTAATGGGATTGCGTCTCCCTTCATACGTCTGCATCTGTTGGAGAATAAAACCCTCGAGTTACAGGCTGCCTATGACCAGGCATGTTCTCTGGACTTAGCCAAGAGGAATGCAGATACCTATCTTTCAACACGTGCACGGGCTGCTGCTATCACTTTTAGTGATTCCTTCGATAGGCCTCAGGCGGAAGCCCTCACGGATGATGACTCCAACCTGGCTGATGACAACCCTACCCTAGAAGCCTTCACTGATGACGACCCTGTCCTAGCGGCATCTTGGCAATCTAGAAGGAAGTGTTTCTTCTGTGGAAGTGCGTTCCACTATAGGAAATTTTGTCCTGCTCGTAACGCAACCTGCAATCATTGCAGCAAGAAAGGTCACTTTTCTAAGGTATGCTAGTCAAGAGCCTCTGTTAGTAAGAAAGGCCACTTTTCTAAGGTATACTGGTCGAGAGCTCCTGTTAGTTTTACAGCTGCTATCTATGAAACTGCTCCTCCCCCAAGAACCACTACTAAGGTTACAGCTGTCAAGGGTAAAACTGCCCCTCCTCCCATCACAGCTGTTTTTCCCCAAAGTCTATCCCATGCAGCCATGAAGGTTTCAGTAAATGGACACATTTTGAGCGCACTAATCGACTCATGCAGCTCTGACACCTTCATTAGTGAGCGGGCTGTCAGTAAGTTAAAACTGCGTATTTACCCCTCAGACAGGGAAATTGCAATGGCTCGGACGACACTGACCACCAACTCTTCCGGCTTTTGTCTTCTCGACCTTATTCGCAATGGCTGCACTTATTTCTCCACCCGGCTCGGGGTGCTCAAGAACCTATGCAGTGATGTGGCTCCCGGGACAGGATTTCCAGAAACAACACAAAAGACTCACTTTCGAGTTTGGAGGGTCAAAGCCGGAGCTTACTATTTCCAAAGTACCGTTTTGTGCGCTTTCGGCGGCTTCGCTCGACGAGCCCTCCTTGTTTGCCAATTTTTCCCGTCACTAAATCACGACGTTTCAGCCAAGATGATCGATCATTTATCAAGGCAGAAATCTCTCGCCTTCTAGCTGACGGAGTCATAGAGTTAATACAGCACAGAAAGAGGCCCTTCAGCCCATCATGTCCACGCCGGCCATCAAGCCCTGTCTATTCTAATCCCATTTTCCAGCATTTGGTCCGTAGCCTTGTATGCTATGGCATTTCAAGTGCTCATCCAAATGCTTCTTGAATATTGTGAGGGTTCCTGCCTCTACCACCCTTTCAGGCAGTGAGTTCCAGATTCCAACCACCCTCTGGGTGAAAAAGTTTTTCCTCAAATCCCCTCTAAACCTCCTGCCCCTTACCTTGAATCTAGGCCTCCTTGTTATTGACCCCTCTACTAAGGGGAAAAGTTCCTTTCTATCCACCCTATCTATGCCCCTCATAATTTTGTATACCTCAATCAGGTCCCCCCTCAGCCTTCTGTGGCATAGTGGTTAGCACTGTTGCCTCACAGCGCCAGGGACCCGGGTTCAAATTTGGCCTCGGGTGACTGTCTGTGTGGAGTTTGCACATTCTGCCCGTGTTTGCGTGGGTTTCCTCCGGGTGCTCCGGTTTCCTCCCACAGTCCAAAGATGTGCGGGTTAGGTTGTTTGGCCATGATAAAAAATTGGCCCTTAGTGTTAGGGGGGATTAAATATGTGGGGTTATGGGGATAGGGCTTGGGTGGGATGGCTGTCGGTGTAGGGACCGGGTGCTAGGGTTTGGATGATCAGCCATGGTCTCGTTGAATGGCGGAGTAGGCTCGAAGGGCCGAATGGCCTACTGCTGCTCCCAGTTTCTATGTTTCTATGAAAACAACCCCAGCCTGTCCAGTCTTTCTTCATAGCTGAAGCGCTCCAGCCCAGGTAACATCCTGGTGAATCTTCTCTGCACCCTCTCCAAAGCAATCACATCCTTCCTATAGTGTGGCGACCAGAACTGCACACAGTACTCCAGCTGTGGCCTTACCAGCGTTTTGTACAACTCGATCATAACCTCCCTGCTCTCATATTATATGCCTCGGCTAATGAAGGCAAGTATCCCATATGCCTTTTTAACCACCTTATCCACCTGTTGCGCTGCCTTCAGGAATCTATGTACATGCACACCAAGGTCCCTCTCATCCTCTGTCTTTCCTAGGGTCTTACCATTCATTGTGTATTCCCTTGCCTTGTTAGTCCGTCCAAAATGCATCACCTCACACTTTTCAGGGTTTATTCCATTTGCCACTGTTCCGCCCATCTGACCAACCCATCTATAATGTCCTGTAGCCTGAGACTTCCCGCCTCTCTATTTACCACCCCACCAATTTTCGTGTCATCTGCGAACTTACTGATCATACCTTTTACATTCACATCCAAATCATTAATGTAGACCACAAATAGCAAGGGACCCAGCACCGATCCCTGCGGTACCCCACTGGACACAGGCTTCCAGTCACAAAAACAACCTTCCACCATCACCCTCTGCCTTCTGCCACTAAGCCAGTTTTGGATCCTATGTGCCAAGGCACCCTGGATCCCATGGGCTCTTACCTTTCTGACCAGTCTCCTATGCGGGACTTTATCAAAAGCCTTACTGAAATCCATGTAAACCACATCCACTGCACTACCCTCATCCACACACCTAGTCACCCCCTCGAAAAATTCAATCAAATTGGTCAGACATGATCTTCCCTTGACAAAGCCATGATGGCTATCCCTAATTAATCCCTGCCTCTCCAAGTGGAGACCAATTCTGTCCCTCAGAATTTTTTCCAATAATTTCCCTACCACTGATGTTAGGCTCACTGGCCTGTAATTCCCTGGTTTATCCCTACTACCCTTCTTGAATAATGATACTACATTAGCTGTTCTCCAGTCCTCTGGCACATCCCCTGTGGCCAGAGAGGTTCTGAAAATTTGTGTCAGAGCCCCTGCAATCTCCTCCTTTGCCTCACATAGTAGCCTGGGATACATCTCGTCTGGGCCTGGGGATTTATCCACTTTTAAGCCTGCTAAAACTGCTAGTACATCCTCCCTCTCGATGCTAATATGTTCAAGTATATCACAGTCCCCCTGCCCAATTTCTATGTCCACATCGTCCTTCTCCATAGTGAACACAGATGCAAAAAATTCATTTAAAACCCCTACATCCTCTGGCTCTACACAGAGTTTGCCACTTTGGTCCCTAATGGGCCCTACTCTTTCCCTAGTTATCCCTCTTGCCCTTAATATACTTATAAAACACCTTGGGATTTTCCTTTATTTTACTCGCCAGTGTTATTTCATGGCCCCTCCTCGCTCTCCTAATTTCTTTTTTAAGTATCCCCCTGCACTTTTTATACTCTTCTCGGGCTTCCTCTGTCTTTAGTCCTTTGTATCTGCCAAAAGCCCCCCTTTTTTTCCTAATCCATTCTCGTATATCCCTTGACATCCAAGGTTCCCTGGGTTTGTTGGTCCCACCCTTGACCTTTACGGGAATATGTTGCCATTGTACTCTCTCAATTTCCTTTCTGAAAGACTCCCATTGCTCCGATGTGGATTTTGCTTCAAGTAGCTGATTGATCCCAGTCCACATTGGCCAGATCCTGCCTTCTCATATTAAAATCGGCCTTCCCCCAATTTAGAACCTTTATTTCCGGTCCATCCTTGTCCTTTTCCATGACTACCTTAAATCTCACTGAATTATGGTCACTGTCACCAAAGTGCTCACCTACTAACACATCTACCACTTGCCCGGCCACATTCCCTAGAATTAGGTCCAGTACCGCCCCCTCTCTTGTAGGACTTTCTACATGCTGGCTCAAAAAGCTCTCCTGGATGCACTTTAAGAATGCTACACCCTCTGAGCCTTTCACACTCGGACTATCCCAGTTAATACTGGGGAAGTTGAAATCCCCCACTATAATTACCCTATTATTTGCACACTTCTCTGAGATTTGCCTACATATCTGTTCCTCTATCTCCCCCTGGCTGTTTGGGGGCCTATAGTACACTCCCAGCAAAGTGCTAACCCCCTTTTTGTTTTTAAGTTCAACCCAGATGGCCTCATTAGAGGAACCTGTTACTATATCATCCCTCCTTACAGCAGTAATTGTCTCCTTAATTAATATTGCGACACCCCCTCCTCTTTTACCCCCCCCCCCTCTGTCTCGCCTGAAGATTCTATACCCCGGAATATTGAGCTGCCAGTCTTGCCCCTCCCTCAGCCATGTCTCCGTGATAGCAACAATATCATACTCCCATGTGTTCATCAACAACTTCAGTTCATCCACCTTATTCGTAAGACTCCTTGCATTAAAATAAATGCCATTCAGCCTTGCCCTACTCCCTTGTGCCGTTACATATTTGCTCTGCCTTCCAGTCTGACTTATTTTTTCCTCTATATTTGGCTGTACATCACCCCCTATTATAGCTCCACTCTGTATCCTATCCCCCTGCCAAGTTAGTTTAAACCCCCCCGAACAGTGCTAGCAAACCTCCCCGCAAGGATATTTGTCCCGTTCTGGTTCAGGTGCAACCCGTCCGACTTGTACAAGTCCCACCTTCCCCAGAAGCAGGCCCAGTGATCCAGGAGCCTAAAGCCCTCCCTCCTGCACCAACTCTTTAGCCACGCATTCATCTGCTCTATCCTCCTATTCCTATACTCACTATGTTCATCTTCCTGGTGGGCTCAAGTCGTCATTGTTAAAAATTCTCTGAAGCAACACAAGAAACGTCTTTGCATCGATTACTCGCAAACTATTAACCAGTATACCGACCTGGATGCCTACCCACTACCACGCATAGATGACATGGTCAATAACCTTGCCAACTACAAGGTATTTTCAACTTTTGATTTAAAGAGCGCATATCATCAAGTACCGTTAAAGGACCCTGACAAAAAGTATACAGCCTTTGAGGCCAATGGTCGGCTTTACCAGTTTTGTCACCTTCCATTTGGGGTCACCAGTGGGGTGGCCGTCTTTCAACGGGCAATGGACAGCCGAGTCAAACAGGAGAACTTAACGGACACTTTTCCATATCTGGATAATATCACGATTGCTGGTCATGACCAGAAGGAGCATGATGCCAACCGCCAGAAATTTTTTGACGTTCTGTCGTCGCAACTTAACCTTAAATGAGTCCAAATCTGTGAAATCAGTACCATCAGTCAACATCCTTGGTTACTGGGTGGGCAACAGTGTCATCAAACCGGACCCGGAGCGACTTCGTCCGCTTCAGGAGCTCCCTCCTCCTGCGAATCTCGGCTCTCTTCGTCGGGCACTCGGTATGTTCGCCCATTATGCGAAATGGATACCCTACTTCTCCGACAAGATCCAGCCCCTGCTTCACGTGAAGTCATTTCCGTTGGAGGCAACGGCTATTTCAGCTTTCGACCTCCTCAAGCGACAACTGGAAAAAGCCACACTTCGTTCCATTGATGAAAATCTCCCTTTCGTGTTCAAGTGCAATGCATCGGATGTGGCAGTCTCTGCTACCTTGAATCAAGGTGGTCAACCTGTTGCATTTCTGTCCAGAACTTTGCAGGGTAGCAAGCTCCATTATCCTCCTGTCGAGGAGGAGGCTACGGCTATCATCGAAGTGGTATGTAAATGGAGTCATTTTTTCGCTCGTCGCCATTTCACACTTATAACCGATCAGCACTCCGTGGCTTTAGTGCGTTTCCGGTTATCCAGCATAAAAATCAAGAATAACAAAATACAACTCTGGAGGATGGAATTGGCTGCCTTTGGATACACTATACATTATCGACCCGGCAAAGAGAATGTGGCCCCGGATACCCTCACGCAGGCATTCTGCTCTTCTATGTCAACTTCGACTCTTGCGGATCTTCACACTGACTTATGCCATCCTGGCGTTACCCGTATGTTGCACTTTCTGTGATCTAAAAATCTCCCATTTTCTACGGAAGATGGGAAAAGAACATGCTCCTCCTGTAGAATTTGTGCAGAATTAAAACCACAATTCTTCCGTCCATTGGATGGCTCGCTCATACACGCTATGCAGCGACTCAGCATTGACTTTAAAGGGCCATTGCCTTCCTCAACGCGAAACACCTACTTACTGACTATGGTGGATGAATATTCACGCTTTCCTTTTGCTTTCCCCTGTCCCAATATGTTTACTTCCACAGTGATCAAATGCCTCGATCAAGTCTTTTCCCTTTGCGGTATGGCCAATTTCATCCACTCTGATCGGGGTCCCTCCTTCATGTCAAGCAAACTCAAAAGTTATCTTTCCCAACGGGGAATCGCCACAAGTAAAACGACACCATATCATCCCATCGGTAACGGACAGGTTGAGAGATACAACGCTATCATTTGGAACGCTGTTCGTCTTGCACTAAGGTCACGCAACCTACCAGACCAGCAGTGGGAAACTGTGCTCCCTGACGTGTTGCATTCCATCAGGTCTCTTCTTTCTACGTCCACCAATGTCACGCCTCACGAGCGATTCTTCAGCTTCCAGCGTCGCTCCACACATGGGATGTCCCTACCATCATGGTTGGCAGCTCCCGGCCCCGTGCTGCTCCGAAGATTCGTCTGATCTGCCAAAAATGATCCCCTCGTCGACGAGGTGGAGCTAACGGACGTTAATCCTACTTGCACGCACGTGCGGTACCCTAATGGCCGGGATCCATCGTTTCACTCAGAGATCTGGCTCCCTGTCCAACCGGTCCCAAATGATAGAGGGTCCCACGGTAATGATGCCGACACTCTGCGCTCCTTTGAAGATGACGCCCTACCTGGGACATCAAGAGATCTGCCAGCTACTCAACCAGATCAACTCAGGGAGCCGAGCGCTCCCCTTGGGATGGCCGCCCGAAGCCAGGATGCCAGTCAATCCCCAGCTACCAAACAAAATGAAGCCAGCTCTGCGCCTGTGGGGACCCGCACCCGGAGTCACGATCTCCCCAGTCTCCCTCAGGTTGAGGTGACACGGGCCCTGTCGACCTACCAGCACTGATCAAGCGACCCAGGGACCCAGACACGGTCCGGGGAGACGTGCCTTCCAGCCACAAGCAAAGAGCTTTAAGACTCCGGCTATTTGTGGTCTGGCTAGTCCGTTAAAAGGAAGTCATCGGACTTCCAAATCTTTAGGGAGGAAGAATGTTATGAATCTTATGATCCATGAAGAAAGACTCATGAAATAACACTGGACGGCCAGCTGGTGGCACCGTCCAAGGAGTATAAATACTTGGGCGTCGGCCCAGCTTGCCAGGGACATTTTGTAAGACAAGGAACTAGTGAAGTACAACTAAACCTCCATGTTTTGAAACAAGTTGATTAAAGCCTTGCTTTATACTCGAACCAAGTGCGGAGTGAGTTTTATTACATCAGGGCCTTTAACGTAGTAAAACGTCCCAAGGCGCTTCACACGAGTGTTATAAGACAAAAAGAAATGACACCGATCCACATGAGGATAAATTGGGGCAGGTGACCAAAAGCTTGGTCAAAGAGGTAGGTTTTAAGGAGCGTCTTAAAGGAGGAAAGAGAGGTCGCGAGGCAGATAGGTTTAGGCAGGGAATTCCAGAGCTTAGGGCCTAAGGCAACAGAAGGCACGGCCGCCAAAGGTTGAGCGATTATAATCAGGGATCCTCAAGAGGGCAGAATTAGAGGAGCGCAGATATCTCATGGGGGTGGGGGGGGGGGGGGCGGTTGTGGGCTGGAGGAGATTACAAAGATAGGAAGGGGCGAGGCCATGGAGGGATTTGAAACCAAGGATGAGAATTTTGAAATCGAGGCGCTGCTTAACCGGGAGGCAATGTAGGTCAGCGAGCACAGGGGTGATGGGTGAACGGGACTTGGTGCGAGTTAGGACACGGGCAGCCGAGTTTTGGATGACCTCAAGTTTATGTAGGGTGGAATGTGGGAGGCCAGGCAGGAGTGGGTTGGAATAGTCAAGTCTAGAGGTAACAAAGGCATGGATGAGGGTTTCAGCAGCGGATGAGCTGAGGCAAGAGCGAAGACGGGCGATGTTGCGGAGGTGGATGTAGGCGGTCTTTGTTATGCTGCGGATATGTGGTCAGAAGCTCATTTCAGGGTCAAACAGTGTGGTTCAGCCTCAGACAGATGTTAGGGCGAGGGATGGAGTCGGTGGCTCGGGAACGGAGTTTGTGGCGGGGACCGAAAACAATGGCTTCGGTCTTCCCAATATTTAATTGGAGAAATTTTTTGCTCATCCAGAACTGTATGTCGGACAAGCAGTCTGACAATTTAGAGACCATGGAGGGGTCAAGAGAAGAAGTAGTGAGGTAGAGCTGGGGGTCGTCAGCGTACATGTGGAAACTGACGCTGTGTTTTCGGATGATGTCGCCAAGGGGCAACATGTAGATGAGAAATAGGAGGGGCCGAGGATAGATCCTTGGGGGATACCAGAGGTAACAATGCGGGAGCGGGAAGAGAAGCCGTTGCAGGACATTCTCTGGCTACGATTAGATAGATAAGAATAGAACCAGGCGAGTGCAGTCCCACCCAGCTGGACGACGGTGGAGAGGCGTAAAGGTGGTTGATTCTGGGGATGAAGGGGTTGCCTTATGAAGAAAGGTTGAGCAGGTTGGGCCTATACTCATTGGAGTTTAGAAGAATGAGAGGGGATCTTATTGAAACATATAAGATTCTGAGGGGGCTTGACAGGGTAGATGCTGAGAGGATGTTTCCCCTCATGGGGGAATCTAGAACTAGGGGGCATAATTTCAGAAGGGGGCACCCTTCTAAATCGGAGATGAGGAGGAATTTCTTCTCTCAGAGGGTCGTGAATCTTTGGAATTCTCTTCCCCAGAGAGCTGTGGAGGCGGAGTGACTGAATATATTCAAGGTGGAGATTGACAGATTTTTGAACGGTAAGGGAGTCGAGGGTTATGGGGAGCGGGCAGGGAAGTGGAGTTGAGGCCAAGATCAGATCAGCCATGATCTCATTGAATGGCGGAGCAGGCTCGAGGGGCCGAATGGCCGACTCCTGCTCCTACGTCTAATGTTCTTATGGAGTGGTCAACCATGTCAAGAGCTGCAGACAAGTCAAGAAGGACGAGGAGGGATAGTTTACGTTTGTCAAAGTCACAAAGGATGTCATTTGTGACTTTGATGAGAGCCGTTTCGGTACTGTGGCAAGGGCGGAAACCTGATTGGAGGGATGCAAACATGGAATTGTGGGACCAGGGATGGGGCTTGAACACTTCCACAGACCAGGCACAGGGTTGGATCACTTCCACAGACCAGGCACTGGGCTGGATCACTTCCACAGACCAGGGACGGGGCTGGACCACTTCCACAGACCAGGGACGGGGCTGGACCACTTCCACAGACCAGGGACGGGGCTGGATCACTTCCACAGACCAAGCACGGGGCTGGACCACTTCCACAGACCAGGCACAGGGCTGGATCACTTCCACAGACCAGGCACTGGGCTGGATCACTTCCACGGACCAGGGACGGGGCTGGACCACTTCCACGGACCAGGGACGGGGCTGGACCATTTCCACAGACCAGGCACTGGGCTGGATCACTTCCACGGACCAGGGACAGGGCTGGACCACTTCCACAGACCAGGGACGGGGCTGGACCACTTCCACGGATGAGGTACGGGGCTGGATCACTTCCACAAGCCAGGCACAGGGCTGGCTCACTTCCACAGACCCAGGGCTGGCTCACTTCCACAGACCAGGGATGGGGCTGGATCACTTCCACGGACCAGGAACAGATCTGGGACCAGTTCTACTAACTACAGTGGGGTGGGATCTATTTTGCAAACCATAGACAGGGTTAGATCATTTTTAGTGATCAGAGACAGGGCTAGATCTGGTCTAAAAACCAGAGACAGGTCTGCGATCAGTTCTACAAACCAGAGTCAGGGCTTGGATCAAATCTAGCAATTAGTGATGGTGTGGAGATGCCGGAGTTGGACTGGGGTGGACACAGATGCGGCCGGACCTGCTGTGATTTCCAGCCAAAAAAAATGTTTTTTGTCTGTTTTTTTGTTTTTCATACAGACCCCAGCATCTGCAATATTTGACCCCTTGTGACCCCACCTCATTGTTCTTTGATGTAATGTTTCCCTGACTGACCTGTTTGGACACCATTCACACCTTTGACTGCTGTGATTATCTCTCTGCTGAGGTGTGATAAATGGCAGTTGGAAAGGTTACCTGTAAACATCTGACATGATTCTCTGACTATATAAGCTCTGTCTTTATGCATTTCTCCACTTCACCTGAAGAAGGAGCTGTGCTCCGAAAGCTTGTGATATCAAATAAAGCTGTTGGACTATAACCTGGTGTTGTGTGACTTCTTACATTAGCAATTAGTGCGCATTGGAATCAGCTCTACAAACTCGGGAGAGCGCTCAGATCAATTCTGCAAACAAAAGAGTACAGGGATCAGTTCTACAATCCAGGAACAGGGCTGGGATCAGTTCTACAAACCAGTGAGGGCTGGATCACTTTGATGCCAGGAACAGGACTGGAAGCAGTTCTACAAAAAAGATACAGAACAGGGATTCACTTCTACTAATCTGGGAGAGAGCTCAGATCAATTCTACAAACTAGAGACAGGGCTAGATGACTTCTACAAACAGAGACCAGATTGGTATCACTTTTACTGATCCGGAAGAGGGCTGGGGTCATTTTTACAAACTAGAGGGATGGGTTCAGTTCTGGCAAATCCAGAGAGCTGGAATCAGTTCTACAAACCCAGGAGAGCACTCAGATCAATTATAAAAACTACAGCATGCTGGGATCAGCTCGACAATCCAGAGACCGGACTGGGATCAGTTCTGCAAACCACAAACAGGGCTGGGTCCAGTTCTACAACTAGAGACAACAACAACTTGCATTTATATAACACCTTTAATGTAGTAAAATGTCCCAAGGCGCTTCATGGGAGCGTTATGAAGCTAAATTTGACACCAAGCCACATAAGGAGATATTAGGACAGGTTCTTGGTCAATCAAGAGATTAGAAGTGCATGCAACAAGGGCAATACAGTAATCATGGGGGACTTTAATCTACATATTGACTGGGCAAACCAAATTACCACTAATGGTGTGGAGGACAAATTCTTGGAATGCATGTGAGATGGTTTCCTGGATCAGTATGTGGAGGAACCAACCAGGGAACAGGCTATTCTGGATCTGGATCTGAGAAAGGGCTAATCAATAATCTTGTGGTAAAGGGGCCTTTAGGGACAAGTGACCATAATATGATTGAATTTTACATTAAGTTTGAGAGTGATGTAGTCCAATCTGAAACTAAGGTCCTCAATCTAAACAGAGGAAACTACAAGGGTATGAGGGACAAGTTGGCCATGGTAGATTGGGAGACTGCACTAAAAGGTATGAAGGTGGACATACAATGGCAAACATTCAAGGAAATAATGCATCATTTGCAACAAACATATATTCCTCTAGGGCATAAAAACCCAAAAGGAAAAGTGATCCAACCATGGGTAACAAAATAAATTAAAGCTAGTATTAAGTCAAAGGAGGAAGCTTATAAAGTTGCCAGAAAAAGTGGTCAGCCTGAGGATTGGGATCTTTTTAGAAATCAGCAAAGGGGGACCAAGAAATTGATAAAGAAAGGGAAAATGGAATATGAGCACAAACTAGTGAAAAATATAAAAATGGATTGTAAAAGCTTCTATAGGTATGTGAAAAGGAAAATGTAGGTCCTTTACAGTCAGAGACGGGAGAATTTATAATGGGGAATGAGGAAATGGCAGAGAAATTAAATAAATACTTCATTTCTGTCTTCACGGAGGAAGACACAAAAAACCTCCCAGAAACACGAGAAAACCAAGGGTGTGACGAGAATGAGGAACTGAAAGAAATTATTATTAGTAAAAAAACAGTACTAGCAAAATAAATAGGACT
The DNA here is from genome assembly GCF_052327205.1 of Somniosus microcephalus. Lineage (NCBI taxonomy): Eukaryota > Metazoa > Chordata > Chondrichthyes > Squaliformes > Somniosidae > Somniosus > Somniosus microcephalus. The sequence continues at coordinate 388,063,549 of NC_140988.1, read as the reverse complement.
AAAAGTCAATAAATCCCAAGGTCCGGTTGACCTACATCCTAGGGCTTTGAAAGAGGTGGCCATTGGGATAGTGGACGCATTGGTTGTCATCTTCCAAAATTCTATAGATTCTGGAACGGTTCCTGCAGATTGGAGAATAGCAAATGTAACCCCGCTATTTAAGAAAGGAGGGAGAGAGAAAACGGGGAACTATAGACCTGTTAGCCTCACATCAGTAGTTGGGAAAATGCTGGAATCTATTATAAAGGATGCAATAACTGGGCACTTAGAAACTAATAGTAAGATTGGGCAGAGTCAACATGGATTTATGAAAGGGAAATCCGGTTTGACAAGCCTATTGGAGTTCTTTGAGGATGTAACTAGTGGAGTAGACAAAGGGAAACCGGTAGATGTGGTGTATCTGGATTTTCAGAAGGCCTTCGATAAGGTCCCACACAAGAGGTTGAACAAAATTAGGGCACATGGAATCGGGGGTAATATACTAGTGTAGGAGCTGGGGTTCCTAGCCGAAGAATTGAGATCGACTCAGAAAATCAAAAACAATAAAATTTAATGAACAAACGAAGCTGTACAGGAAACTGTAGGATACAATGCAAATAGGTCTGGTCTGCTTGAAAGCCTCTCTGGAAACTGCTAGAAGGTTCCGAGCTCAACTGCTAGACAGTTCCGAGCTCTGATGTCATGACGTCCTTCCCGCCGTTGAGATCGCGTGACGGACGGCATGACGTCATCACGCGGAGTACAGGAAAGAAGCCCTAGTACAGTTAACAGATACATTAAAGGTGCAGCCCCCAGCTGTACTACATTGCTGTAAAAGGAATTATATACAATTGTCCGCAATCCTCTGGTGGTTCCGTCACATGCGCCCCCCCAGAAATGCTTTTAACAGAGAAGGTAAGGCAAGAAGGGGGTCTGATGAGTCTGTCCGAACGACTGCGATACCCCGGCAGCTGGAACGGAGCGCTAGAAGACGAACTTGCCGTTGGCTGTGGTTGGGATGACGCCGCAGGCGGAGGAGAAGAGGAGGCCGGCTGTGGTCGACCCGGTGAGGCGGGCACTGGCGACTCGGCGGATGACTGTGGCTGTACTGGACCGGCAGTCGACGGTGGACGACCACGACGAGGCGGCTGAGCGGTGACGACTGGTTCACAGAGATCCAGATGCGCCGGTTTCAACCAGTCGATGGAGATGTGGTCAGGCTTACCGCCGACGTCGACTGTGAAGGACTTGTCACCTGACGAGATGACGCGGAACGGGCCTGTGTAAGGCGGTTTGAGCGGGTTTTTGCGAGCATCCTGCCGAATGAACACGTATTCTGCGCTCTTAAGATCCACCGGAACATGGGAGCGCTGCAGGTCATGATGCGACGTAGGCACAGGGATGAAATTCCTAGCCGCTTCCTGGTGGCTGACGAGCTGCTGAGCTGGGGACCAGGGTTCCGTGTGAGGAGGAAGAAAATCGGCAGGTACTCCGAGTGGTTGGCCGTAAACCAGCTCTGCTGAAGAAGAATGCAGGTCATCCTTAGGCGCCGTGCGAAGACCTAGCAGCACCCAAGGGAGCCTGTCCACCCAACTAGGCCCACGGAGACTAGCACGCAGTGCAGCTTTAAGGGACCTGTGGAATCTTTCACACAGACCGTTCGCCTGTGGATGGTAGGCGGTGGTACGATGAAGCTTGGTGCCCAAACCTTGAGCTATGGCGTTCCAAAGCTCAGAGGTAAATTGAGGCCCCCGGTCAGAGGAGATGTCAGCCGGTACCCCGAACCGAGCTACCCACAACGAGATGAAGGCTCTGGAGAAGTCTGCTGCTGTGGTGGCAACCAAAGGAATTGCCTCTGGCCACCTGGTGGTGCGGTCTACCACGGTGAGGAGGTGAGTGTACCCGCGAGAGGAAGGGAGAGGACCAACCAGGGCCACGTGCACATGGTCGAATCGACGCTCCGGAACCGGAAAAGTGGCGACTGGGGCCTTAACATGATGTTGTATCTTGGACTTCTGGCAACTCAGGCAGGTATTGGTCCAGTCACGGACGTCGAGATGCATGCCCTTCCAGACAAATTTCTTTGCCATGAGTCGTGACGTTCTCATGCCAGGGTGTGACAACCCGTGGATAGTGTCGAAAATTCTCCTGCGCCATTCGACTGGAACGATTGGACGTGGGACGCCCATCGAGATGTCACACAGGAGTGTGGTCCCTGCGGCCTGGAAACTGACATCAGCCACTTGTAAGCTGGAAGGTGCGGTCCGGTATGCCTGCACTTCAGGGTCTGCCTTCTGTTCTTTTGCCAAACCAACATAGTCGACTCCCAGGTGTACTGCGTGGAGCTGGGGGCGGGAGAGACAATCCGCCACCAGGTTGTCTTTGCCCGAGACATGTTGTATGTCGGTTGTAAATTCAGATATGTACGTAAGATGGCGTTGTTCCCATGCCGACCATGGTTCTGCTGTCTTGGCCATCGCAAAAGTAAGTGGCTTGTGGTCTACAAAAGCCGTGAATGGGCGTCTTTCCAGTAGGAAGCGAAAATGGCAGATGGCCAGAAACAATGCCAACAACTCCCTATCAAAATTACTATACTTGCGTTCGTTCTTCCGCAGTTGGCGGCTGAAGAAAGCCAGTGGTTGCCATGTGCCGTCGACCCACTGCTCCTGTACTGCCCCGATGGCATAATCAGATGCGTCGGTGGTAAGGGCAATGGTTGCGCCCGGAAGGGGATGTGCCAACATGATCGCAGCAGCCAAAGCGTTCGTAGTGTCGAGGAAAGCCTGGTCCATCTGGGGTGTCCAATCGATTGGGTCTTTGCCCAATTTACCTCTGAGGGCCTCATACAAAGGTTGCATCAACAATGCCGCCTTGGGGACGAACCGATGATAAAAATTGACCATTCCCAGAAATTCCTGGAGGGCCCTGACGGTCTGAGGAAGGGGGAACCAGGTGACTGCTTCCACCTTCGTGGCCAGCGGGACGGCGCCATCGGAGGTGATTCTGTGAATACACACGCTGAAGATGGGCTGCTGAGATTTTAGTGTTTTTAGTGTCTAAAGTGGGGAAAAAAAGTTTCATTTCATTTCAATTTTTAAAAGGTTTTAAAATTAAATTTAGTTCTAGTTAAGTTAGTTTAGTTTAGTTTAGTTTAAGTTTAGATTAGTCTAGACAAAGTAGAGAAGGAAAAGACCGCCAGAAAGGCTACCAAAGAAAAAAAAACCCAGAGGAAAATAGAGGAAAAAAAAAAGCCAAAGCAAAAAAAAAAGAAACAAGAGAAGAACTACACAAACCAGTGAACGGCAGCCACACGGGGCTTCAGCAGCGGTGGTTGAGTCGGCGGCATCGGGACCGAGTTCGAGGAGGCGAGGTGACTCGGGCCGCAGCCCAGCGGTCCAGCAACCGGCACAGCCGAGGGGACTCGGGCCGCATCCCAGAAATCAGAACGCAGCCCGGCAACGGGCACAGCGGAGAGGACTCGGGCCGCATCCCAGAAATCGGCACAGCCGAGGAGATCCGGAACGCAGCCCGGCAATCGGCACAGCGGAGAGGACTCGGGCCGCATCCCAGAAATCGGCACAGCCGAGGAGATTCGGAACGCAGCCCGGAAATCCAGCAATCGGCACAGCCGAGGGGACTCGGGCCACAGCCCAACAATCCAGCACGGGAAAGGCCCGAGGAGCCAGGCCAGCAGGCACAGAGACCTCTGAGGAGAAGGAGAGCAACCAGAAGGCTCCCAACCAAGACTGTGAGTACAGGGCCCAGGGAGGGAGACTGAAGCCAGGGAATGGTCCGAGGAGCCAGGCCAAGACAGAGGCCCAGAGACCCCTGAGGGGGAGGGGAACAGCCCGAAGGCACCGGGAAACAGTGGCTCACAGACTCAGACCTGAGAAGGGTGAACCCAGGAGCCGAGGCCCAGGGACCACGGGGTCGGAGAGGGGGACCGGGAAAGTTCGCGAACAGGGAGAGGGTAACACCAAACCCGGGGCCCCAGAAAAGCTTATTCTAAGATCAACAATACTTCACCAAAAATGAGCGAATCAGAAGATCCACAACAGCCCCGCTTCCAGATTCCCCCCAACACCACAAAAAAAGCTATAAAAACGATCAAGCATGCTCAGATGAGAGAAAAACCAGAAACTCTCTTTACTGACTGTTACAACAATGGGACAAAAAGTAACCTCATATTCTACTCAGATCAGCCAGCGGCTTGGATCAGAGCAATAAAATCACACTATACCAGTGTTAAGCTAAAAACTACTGCAAATGGGTCCATAATGAAAATTAACACACCAGGAGACAGTTCAATCACGACTGTCAACGCGTACAATACCGGAACAATATTAGTGCAAGGCAACCTCGACAAATTTGCAACGGCCTTCAGGACACTGAAAAGATCAACTACGAGGGGAATGAACAGCCCCAGAGTGGCCCGCACTCCCCCCAACATTGACAACTTACCAGGAGAAAATCTGCATGGTCAAGGGATGAACGAGCCACACAGTTCAAACCAGACACTAACCCCGGGGAACCACAGCCACACGGTACAACTGACAAACCCCAGCATAACTACCACGGAGGAAGCCACACATAGTCCCCCTACCATTCCCAGCCCACCAAGAGAAGAGCAGCATAGCCAGGAAGTGAGTGAGCCTTCCAGGGCCGACCAGCTTAGCCAGGAAGTGAGTGAGCCTTCCAGGGCCGACCAGACACATACCCCGGGATCACACAGCCAGATACAACCAAAAGATAAATTTAATCAATTAGAGATAGAGATGGTTAAACTTAGAGAGGAGGTCCTCAAATTGAATGACAAACAAAAGCAGGAGAGGGAGAGACACAAGAGAGAGCTGAATAGACTTGATAACCAGGTGAATCTACTTAAGAATCAGGTGAAAGAGCTGCAGGAAAAAGAAGAGAGCCATAGAGGAGAGAAAACACCATTAGACCAGCAACCAGAGACTAGAGATAAGACAAGACAGAGCCGGACGGAACGGCTGCACTCCCACACGGAACAAAAGCAACAGACACACAATACAAGGGGTGCCACACAGACCGACCAGCATACTGACTCGCAATCTTCCCCCACCACCATGGAACCACAAGCGAGCCGCTCACAAGAGGTACGCACACACCAGACACCCCAGCCCAGCACACACACTATGAGTCCAGGCGAAAGCCACCAGACAGTAAACACAAACAAGGCTGACGTCGTAATACTCAGACTCAAATGGGAAATTTCTATGGGAGAAAAAGCTCTTCCCTAGAAGTAAAGTAGAAAAGATTTGGTGCCCAACAACAGGCAGAGCCATGGGATGGCTGACCAAAGCCAGATTAGGCTCCCCCCAACACATAATAATACACACGGGCACAAATGACCTAAAGGCCAAACAGAAAGAGGTAGCAACATCGCTCAGAGCAATGATTAGGAAGGCAAGCAGTACATTTCCAAACACTAGAATCACTGTTTCCACAATATTGCCGAGAACAGACTTCAACAACAACACAATTCATGAGATAAATGCCAGCATAGCAACAGAATGCGAATCAAACCACAACGTACACCTGGCCCAACACCCCACCCTCGATGAAGAATGTCTTTACGACCACGTCCACATCCAAAGGCAAAAAATATCGATCTTTGCTAAAGCCCTGAAGGACGTCGCTTTTAACCGGGTCCATACCCAGACTCCAAGAGGACCCCCCCCCCGACCACCAGAGATCAGCGGGGTACATATCAGGAACACTACAAAGACCACCACCACACCAACCGAGACCGGAGAGGATCCCCATGCAAAACAACATTATCAGACCTGCACCACTCCTGTCCCACAGGGGAATAGGACCGCTACCAGCCAGACAGAGGGAGAGATGCACAGGACGTACGCAATACCTCAGACAGAAACAATCCATTAAGAGACAATAAGCAGATGTGCAGCAGCATCTACTTCCGCCTTATGGATCAAGGACTAATTAATAGAAAGAACTGTAACCAAATTGTATTAACTTTTGTAGACAACTGGGGTGATCTTTTTTTTCCCCACACTTAGACACGACAAACACGTACCACTCTTTAACCTATCATAGAAAAAGATAAAACTTAACATGAAATCCTTATATATTTCGACCTGGAATATCCAAGGTCTACGCTCTTCAGTGCGAGAAGTGAAGAGTAGGACCCCAGAGTTCATAGAGGAAACTAAAGATCTAGATATTATCATTTTACAGGAAACTTGGTATAAAGGAAAAGGACACACCGGCTGTCCCCAAGGGTACACTGAGCTAGTGGTCCCCTCCAATAAATTACCAAGTGTAACCCAAGGCAGAGACTCCGGAGGCATACTGATCTGGTTTAAAACAGAACTTAAGAATTACATCAAATTTATAAAAAAGGGCGAAAACCATATGTGGCTCAAACTTGAGAGGGAGATTATCTCAAACACCCAAGATGTTTACATTTGCGCACTTTATATCCCTCCAATCGATTCCCCGTACTACAAAGAGGACACCTTCTCCAACATGGAGGGGGAAATTATCCAATACCAGGCCCAGGGGAACGTGTTGATCTGTGGGGACCTCAATTCAAGAACGGGCGAAGAACCAGACTTCACCAATAATCAGGGAAACAATTACGTATACGGGAATAACCACTTTGACATCCCTTCCCTTCCATACAGGCATAACTGCGACAAGCAGTCAAATACCAACGGTAAACAGCTACTACAGCTCTGTCGAAACCTGGGTCTGTACATTGTCAATGGTAGGTTCATAGGAGACCTCCTAGGAAGATCGACCTACTGCTCACCTCTTGGCTGCAGCACAGTAGACTATATGATTACAGGCTTGGACCCATCCTCTTTCAGAGCATTCACAGTCAAACCACAAACAACACTGTCAGATCACAGCCAAATTACTATGTTTCTCAAAAAGACAGAAACAAACAACATAGAAACACAACCCAGTAAACTGTACAACACCAAAAAATCGTACAGATGGGCCAAAAATGACACGGAAAAATACCAGAAAACAATTAGCAATGCATCAACTCAAGCTCTCTTAGACACCTTTCTGGATAACATATACACTCACAATAAAGAAGGCATAAACCGGGCAGTTAGTAAACTAAACAATATTTTTGATAATTTGGCAACAAATGCAAACTTGAAAGCTCGCAAGAACAAGCCCAAAACAAAAAACTATGAAAAATGGTTTGACCATGATTGCCATAACATGAGGAAAAAACTTAGAAAACTATCAAACCAAAAACACAGACATCCAGAAAACGAGGAATTACGCCTTACTTATTGTCAGACGCTAACACAATACAGAAACACACTCAGGACCAAAAAAGAGCAATTTATTAAGAATACACTCAGCTCCATGGAGGAATCCATTGAGTCGAATTATTTCTGGGACAACTTGAAAACACTACACAAAAAACAACACGACGATTTGTCCATTCAAAATGGGGACACATGGGTAAACCACTTTGAAAAATTATACCAGAAAAACACACTAGGACCAGAACAACACCAAATACGCAAAAAACTGGAAAAGCTTGAAATGGCCATAAAAGATAACCAAAACCCGCTAGGCGCCATAATAACAGAAAAAGAACTTCTTGAAAAACTCAAGGACCTGCGACCAGGAAAAGCTTGCGGGACAGACGGCATACTAAACGAGATGATTAAACACGCAGACGACAAACTGAAACTGGCTATCCTAAAACTCTTCAACTTGGTTCTGAGTGTCGGTTATTTCCCTGACATCTGGAACAAAGGACTCATAACACCCATATACAAAAGTGGGGACAAAATCGACCCAAACAACTATCGAGGCATCTGTGTAAACAGTAACCTGGGGAAGGTATTCTGTAGCATCATAAGCAAAAGACTTATAAACTTCCTTGAAGAGCACAATGTCTTGAGTAAAAGCCAAATTGGATTCCTGCCAAACTATAGAACATCCGATCATATCTTCACCCTACAGACCCTAATTGACAAACACGTTCACCATAACAAAAGCAAAATCTACGCATGCTTTGTAGATTTCCAGAAGGCTTTCGACTCCATCTGGCATGACGGTTTATTCCTGAAACTTATCGAAAGCGGGGTAGGAGGGAAAACATATGATATAATTAAATCAATGTATACAAACAATAAATGTGCAGTTAAAATTGGAGACAAACAAACAAAATACTTCCCACAGGGGCGGGGGGTGACGCAGGGCTCGCCAATCTCACCGACACTCTTTAATATTTACATTAATGGATTGGCAAAACTACTTGAACAATCTACAGCACCCGGCCTCACCCTATATGAATCCAAGGTTAAATTCCTCCTCTATGCCGACGACCTGGTTCTGCTGTCACCAACTAAGGAGGGTCTACAGCAGAACCTGGACCTGCTGGAGTCGTACTGACAGACTTGGGCCCTGACAATAAATCCCCAAAAAACCAAAGTCCTTGTGTTCCAGCAAAGATCCAAACAACATGGACCCACAATAAATTTCACAGTAGGAACAACCAAAATTGAACAAACCACTCACTACACATACTTGGGCTTAAAAATCAGCTCTACGGGAAACTTCAAACTGGCTGTGAATGAACTGAAAGAGAAAGCAAGAAGGGCTTTCTATGCCATCAAAAAATCAATCCAAATAGAAATCCCAATTAGCATTTGGCTCAAAATTTTCAAATCAGTAATTGAACCAATTGCACTCTATGGCAGTGAGGTCTGGGGACCACTAACACAACAAGATTTTGCAAAATGGGACAAACACCCAATTGAGATCCTACATGCGGAATTCTGTAAAAGTATCCTCCGGACTCAAAGGAAAACAGTAAACAACGCATGCAGGGCGGAACTAGGCCAATACCCATTAATAATCACTATCCAAAAAAGAGCCACCAAATTTTGGAATCACCTACAAATGAGCAACCCCCAATGCTATCACTACGACGCCCTGAAATGCCAAGAGCTGACCATAAAGAAGAATACCCTCAGTCAACTAGTCCTGGGACTCAATAAAGTAACTAATAACAATACTAACAATAACCAGTCCCAGGACAGTGACAGGGTAACACAAAGAATTCGACCCAACACAATCGTCGCTAAGCAAAAGGAAAAATATCTGTCATATTGGGCAGAAACAACAAAAACCCAAAGCAAACTCAATTGCTACTTGGCCCTAAACAGACAATACAACATAGCTGATTACCTGACCATGGTAAAGGATAACAAACTGAGAAGAACCTTGACAAGGTACAGACTTAGCGAACATAGCCTAGCGATCGAAAAAGGCAGACACAGGCAGACCAGGCTGCCAAGAGAAGACAGGATATGCTCTCACTGCAGTCAGGGAGTAGTTGAGACAGAGATGCACTTCCTCACAGCCTGTGGAAAATATCAGGGCATCAGAGAGAATTTCTACCAAAAATTCTCACAAATATGCCCTGAATTCAGAAATCTGACTGACAACCAAAAACTCCCATTCCTACTGGGGGAGGAGAGAAGCTGTGTAACACTGGCGGCACACTATGTTACAGCTTGCCATGAACAGAGGGACAACCAGTAAACTAAGACAAGAGTATATATAAACAAGGCGAATGTATATTTATAAACTCAGGGATATACCTGTTTATACACTGTATGAATGGAACCGCGTTTATGTGTTCAACCATAAATGTATTTTGATGCTTTGGCAACATAAGATGTACCTTATCATGCCAATAAAGCGATTTGTATTGTATTGTATTGTATTGTGTCCCAGGAAATCAATGCTGTGCAACCCAAACTGGCACTTGGCCGGGTTGATAATAAGGCCATGTTGGCTGAGACGAGAAAAAAGGGTACGCAAGTGCGTAATGTGTTCTTTCGTGCTGTTACTGGCAATAAGGATGTCGTCTAGGTAGACGAAGATGAACGGCAGATCGCGCAACATGGAATCCATGAGACGTTGGAAGGCTTGTGCTGCATTCTTCAGCCCAAACGGCATATGAAGGAACTCAACGAGCCCGAAAGGTGTGATGACGGCAGTTTTGGGGACGTCCTGAGGATGCACGGGCACTTGATGATAGCCTCGGACGAGGTCTACTTTGGAAAAGATGGAATTCCCTGCCAGATGGGCCGAAAAATCCTGAATGTGAGGAATTGGGTACCGATCCGGTGTGGTAGCCTCATTCAGGCGTCTGTAGTCGCCGCATGGTCGCCATCCGGCTTAGGAACAATGCGTAATGGCGAGGACCAAGGACTATTCGAACGTCGAATAATACCCAGGCGTTCCATTATATGGAACTCCGCCTTGGCGGCCGTGAGTTTACCGGGTTCCAGCCTTCGAGCTCTCGCATAAACGGGGGATCCTGTCGTGGTAATGTGGTGCGCCACACCGTGCCTCATGACTGAAGAAGAAAATGTGGGCCTGGTGAGCTCAGGGAACTCATTGAGAAGACGAGAGAACTCATTTGGAGATGGGACTGCACAGGCAACTGACCAAGACATCGCGGTGCTTCGGTGGCAGGGGACCGAGTGAAAAGTTGAGGCACTGATTAGCCGGCTGTGTCGGACGTCGACGAGAAACCCGTTTGCACAGAAGAAATCTGCCCCCAGGATGGCCTGTGAGACTTTCGCCGTGATGAACTCCCAAACAAAACGTTGGCCGCCAAAACTCAACTGGACCCTACGCTTTCCGAATGTGCGAATGGCCACACCATTGGCTGCCTCGAGGGGGGCACCTTGACCGCCGGATTGAAGATCTAGCTTCGACACTGGTCGGATACTGCACTGGGAGCCAGTATCACAGAGAAAACGTTGCCCTGTAATGTATAGGAGTTTCCCTGCGGACCCGACGGCCATCGCAACTCCGGCGCGTCCCTTAGGCCTTATTGATCTTCTCAGAAACCGCTGGTTTGAGGTAGGTTTTTTTTTTGGTGAGAAACTGCAGGGCGGACAGCAATTACTGGCCTTCGCACCGAAACGAGCGTGGTATGAACACCAGCCTGCAGGAGGAGGAGTCGGATTCGCTCTTGTGGGGGAAGGGTGCCTCGTGGCTGCACAAGATTGTTGTGAGGCGGTGAATATTTTATCCGCTTCCGCGGCGAGTTCAGCACAATCCGTGATAGCGGAATTGGCCAAGGCCGTCTGTACTGGCTCTGGTAGTTGACAGAGAAACAGCTCGCGGAACAGAAAACATTGCGATTCCGAGCTCAAAAGCGTGAGCGTTTGGCTCATGAGCTCGGAGGGTTTTGAGTCCCCGAGACCGGGCATGGAGATAAGTCTGCGAGCGCGCTCCGACTTGGACAGACCGAAAATCTGCAGTAAACGTGCTTTTAAAGCTTCGTACTTGCCATCGTTCGGTGGGCTCTCGAGGAGGCTGAAGACCCGCGAGACCGTGGCGCTGTCGAGGGCGGAGACCACGTAATAATAACGGGTCGAATCCGCTGCTACTCCCCGGATTGCAAATTGGGCTTCCGCCTGGAAAAACCACGCAGCCGGTTGTTGCTCCCAAAATTGCGGCAGTTTGAGGGTGACGGCGTTCGTGTCCATGATGTAACTTCAACGAAAATTGTTCGAAGAAATCGGAGTCACCAATGTAGGAACTGGGGTTCCTAGCTGAAGAATTGAGATCGACTCAGAAAATCAAAAACAATAAAATTTAGTGAACAAACGAAGCTGTACAGGAAACTGTAGGATACAATGCAAATAGGTCTGGTCTGCTTGAAAGCCTCTCTGGAAACTGCTAGACGGTTCCGAGCTCAACTGCTAGAAGGTTCCGAGCTCTGACGTCATGACGTCATCACGTTCTTCCCGCCGTTGAGAGATCACATGACGGACGGCATGACATCATCACACGGAGTACAGGAAAGAAGCCCTAGTACAGTTAACAGATACATTAAAGGTGCAGCCCCCAGCTGTACTACATTGCTGTAAAAGGAATTATATACAATTGTCCGTAATCCTCTGGTGGTTCCGCCACACTAGCACGGATTGAGAATTGGTTAACAGACAGAAAACAATTGGTAGAGATAAACAGGTCTTTTTCAGGATGGCAGGCTGTGACTAGTGGGGTACCGCAAGGATCGGTGCTTGGGCCCCAGCTATTCACAATCTATATCAATGATTTGGATGAGGGGACTAAATGTAGCATTTCCAAATTTGCTGATGATACAAAGCTAGGTGGCAGTGTCAGTTGTGAAGAGGATGTGAAGAGGCTTCAAGGGGATCTCGACAGGCTCAGTGAGTGGGCGAGAACATGGCAGATGGAATATAATGTGGATAAATGTGAAGTTATCCACATTGGTAGAATAAACAGAAAGGCAAAGTATTTCCTAAATGGTGAAAGATTGGGGAATGCAGATGCTCAAAGGGACCTGGGTGTCCTTGTATACGAGTCACTGAAAGTGAATGTGTAGGTGCAGCAAGCCATTCGGAAGGCAAATGGTATGCTGGCCTTCATTACAAGAGGATTTGAGTACAGGAGTAAAGACGTCTTACTCCAATTATATCGGGCCTTGGTGAGATCACACCTGGAGTACTGTTTACTATTTTGGTCTCCTTACCTAAGGAAGGATATACTTGCCATAGAGGGAGTGCAACAAAAGTTCACGAGATTGATTCGTGGGATGGCGGGACTGTCGTATGACAAGAGATTGAGTAAACTAGGCCTGTATTCTCTTGAATTCAGAAAAATGAGCGTGGATCTCATCGAAGCATACAAAATTATTACAGGGCTTGATAGGATGGTTGCTGGGAGAATATTTCCCTTGGCTGGGGAGTCTAGAACCAGGGGCCACAGCCTCAGGATAAAGGGTAGGCCATTCAGGACTGAGATGAGAAGAAATTTCTTCAGACAGAGGGTGGTGAATCTTTGGAATTCTCTACCCCAGAGGGCTGTGGAGGCTCAGTCATTGGGTATATTCAAAACAGAAGTCGATAGATTTCTGATGAGTGAGGGCATCAAGGGATATGGCGATAGGGCCGGTGAATGGAGTTGAGGCAGAAGATCAGCCATGATCTCATTGAATGGCGGAGCAGGCTCGAAGGGCCGAATGACCTGCTCCTGCTCCTATTTCTTATGTTCTTATGATATACTTGCCATAGAGGGAGTGCAGCGAAGGTTCACCAGACTGATTCCTGGGATGGCAGGACTGTCATATGAGGAGAGATTGGGTCGACTAGGCCTGTGTTCACTAGAGTTTAGAAGAATGAGAGGGGATCTCATTGAAACGTATAAAATTCTGACAGGGCTAGACAGACTGGATGCAGGGAGGACGTTTCCCCTCGCTGGGGGGTCTAGAACGAGGGGTCACAGTCTCAGGATACGGGGTAGGACATTTAGGACTGAGATGAGGAGAAATTTCTTCACTCAGAGGGTGGTGAACCTGTGGAATTCTCTACCACAGACAGCTGTGGAGGCCAAGTCACTGAATATATTTAAGAAGGAGATAGATAGATTTCTAGACACAAAAGGCATCAAGGGGTATGGGGAGAGAGCGGGAATATGGTATTGAGATAGAGGATCAGCCAGGATCATATTGAATGGCGGAGCAGGCTCCAAGGGCCGAATGGCCGACTCCTGCTCCTATTTTTCTATGTTTCTATGTTTAAGGTGGTCGATGGGGTGCCAATCAAGCGGGTTTCTTGAGTGTTGTTGCAGCTGCACTCATCCAGGCAAGTGGAGAGTATTCCTTCACACTCTTCGCTTGTACCTTGAAGATGGTAGAAAAGCTTTGGGGAGTCAGGAGGTGAAGTCAGCACAGGCATGTGTTTTTTTTCCAATTTAACAGCCTCTGATCTGCTCTTGCAGCCATGGTATTTATGTGGCTGGTGTTTAGACTTTCTCTTGTTGGAGATGGTCAATGCTTGGCACTTGTGTGGCGTGAATGTTCCTTGCCACTTATCAGCCCGAACCTGAATGTTGTCCGAGCCTGAATGTTGTCCCAGTCTTGCTGCATGGGGGCACGGGCAATGTTCCCTTTAAGCTGCGTGGCCATGTTCCAGGGGTCCCGCACAGCCGGTGACCCGCTCTTAAATTGAAAAAAAAATGCGCCTGCACTAACTTTTGAATGGGCCGTGTGGCCTGGGCCTGAGATGATTGGCTTCCAATAACCAAAACCATTTTCCTTTGAGCTCGGTGTGACTCCAGCCTGTGGAGAGTTTTCCCCTGATTCCCATTGACGTCAATTTTACTTGGGCTCCTTGATGCCACATTCAGTCAAATGCTGCCTTGATGCCAAGGACACTCATTCTCACCTCACCTCCAGAATTAAGTTCTTTGTCCCTAAGAACATAAGAAATAAGAGCGGGAGTCGGTAATATGGCCCTCGAGCCGGCTCCGCCATTCAATAAGATCATGGCTGATCATCGACCTCAACTCCACTTTCTCGCCCGATCTCCATATCCCTGGATTCCCCTGGAGTCCAAAAATCTATCGATCTCAGCCTTGAATATACTCAAAGACTCAGCATTCACAGCCCTCTGGGGCAGAGAATTCCAAAGATTCACAACCCTCTGAGTGAAGAAATTCCTCATCTCAGTCTTAAAATGGCCGACCCCTTATCCTGAGACTATGCCCCCTAGTTCTAGTCACTCCAGCCAGGGGAAACAACCTCTCAGCATCTACCCTGTCAATCCCCTTCAGAATCTTGTATGTTTCAATGAGATCACCTCTCATTCTTCTAAACTCGAGAGTATCGGCCCATTCTACACAATCTCTCATCATAGGACAGCCCTCTCATCCCAGGAATCAATCTAGTGAACCTTCGTTGCACCGCCTCCAAGGCAAGTATATCCTTCCTTAGATAAGGAGACCAGAACTGTGCCCAGTACTCCAGGTGTGGTCTCACCAAGGCCCTGTACAATTGTAGCAAGACTTCCTTTCTCTTATACTCCAACCCCCTTGCAATAAAGGCCAACATGTCATTTGCCTTCCTTATTGCTTGCTGTACCTGCACGCTCGCTTTCTTTGTTTCTTGCACGAGGACACCCAAATCTCTCTGAACACCAACATTTGAAAGTTTCTCACTAATTAAAAAATATTCTGTTTTTCTATTAAGAACATAAGAAATAGGAGCAGGAATAGGCCACTTGGCCCCTCGAGCCTGCTCCGCCATTCAATAAGGTCATGGCTGATCTTGGGCTCAAAGCCACTCCCCTGCCCGCTCCCCATCACCCTTCACTCCCTTATCTTGCTAAAATCTGTCTATCTCCACTTTAAATGTATTTAATGACCCAGCCTCCACGGCTCTCTGGGGCAGAGAATTCCACAGATTTACGACCCTCAGAGAAGAAATTCCTCCTCATCTCAGTTCTAAAAGGGCGACCCTTTATTCTGAAACTGTGCTCCCGAGTTCTAGAATTCCCCACGAGGTGAAACATCCTCTCTGCATCTACCTTGTCGTGGCCCCTCAGTATAGAGTCATAGAGTCATAGAGTCATAGAGTAATACAGCACGGATAGAGGCCCTTCGGCCCATCGTGTCCATATGTATCTTATATGTTTCAATAAGATCACCTCTTATTCTTCTAAATTCCAATGAGTATAGGCCCAGCCTGCTCAACCTTTCCTCATAAGTCAACCCCCTCATCTCTGGAATTAACCTAGTGAATCGTCTCTGAACTGCCTCCAATGCAAGTATATCCTTCCTTAAACAAGGAGACCAAAACTGTACGCAGTACTCCAGGTGTGGTCTCACCAACACCCTGTACAGTTGTAGCAGGACTTCCCTGTTTTTATACTCCAATCCCTGTGAAATAAAGGCCAACATTACATTTGCCTTTTTGATTACTTGCTGTACCTGCATGCTAACTTTTTGTGTTTCATGCACAAGGACACCCAGGTCCCTCTGAACTGTAGCATTTTGTAATCTCGCTGCATTTAAATAATAATTTGTTTTTTTATTTTTCCTGCCAAAGTGGATAACCTCGCACTTTCCCACATTATACTCCATCTGCCAAATGTTTGCCCACTCACCTAGCCTGTCTATATCCCTTTGCAAGTTCTTTGAGTCCTCTGCACAACTTGCTTTCCCACCCATCTTTGTATCATCCGCACACTTGGCTACATTACACTCGGTCCCTTCATTCAAGTCATTGATATAGATTGTAAATAGTTGAGGCCCCAGCACCAATCCCTGTGGCACCCCACTAGTTACCGTTTGCCAACCAGAAAATGACCCATTTATCCCGACTCTCTGCTTTCTGTTAGTTAGCCAATTCTCTATCCATACTAATATATTACAAGCCAAATGAATGTTGAATGTTTAAATGTCTTAATCTAAATGTACACTCTTGGGAGCCGCAAGCCTACATTTCGTTGTACTGCACTTGTGCACTAACAATGACAATAAAGTTGATTATTATTATTATTATATTAGCCCCAATTCCGTGAGCTCTTATCTTATGCAGTAACCTTTTATGTGGCACCTTATCGAATGCCTTCTGGAAATCCAAATACACGACATCAACTGGTTCCCCTTTATCCACCCTGCTCGTTACCTCCTCAAAGAACTCCAGCAAATTTGTTAAACATAATTTCCCTTTCCTAAAACCATGCTGACTCTGCCTGACTGCATTATAATTTTCCAAATGCTCTGCTACTGCTTCCTTAATGAAGGACTCCAGCATTTTCCCAAAGACAGATGTTAGGCTAACTGATCATCTTCCTACCAAAGTGAATAACCTCACATTTCCCAACATTATACTCCATCTGCCACCTTACTGCCCACTCACTCAGTCTATCTCTATCCCTTTGCAGACTCTGTGTTCTCCTCACAGCTTACTGTCCCACCTAGCTTTGTATCATCAGCAAACTTGGATACTTTACACTTGGTCCGTTCATCTAGGTCATTAATATAGATTGTAAATAGCTGAGGCCCCAACACTGATCCTTGCGGCTCCCCACTAGTTACAGCCTGCCAACCTGAAAAAGATCCGTTTATCCCCACTCTCTGTTTTCTGTCCGTTAACCAATCCTCTATCCATGCTGCTATATTACCCCTAACCCCATAAGCCCTTATCTTGTGTAATAACCTTTTTGTGGCACCTTATCGAATGCCTTTTGGAAATCCAAATATACTACATCCACTGGTTCCCCTTTATCTACCCTGCTAGTTACATCCTCAAAAAACTCTAATAAATTTGTCAAACACGATTTCCCTTTCATAAAACCATGTTGACTCTGCCTAATCATGTTATGATTTTCTCAGTGCCCTGACACCACTTCCTTAACAATGGATTCCAGCATTTTCCCGACGACTGATGTCAGGCTAACTGGCCTGTAGTTCCCTGTTTTCTCTCTCCCTCCTTTCTGGAATAGCGGTGTTACCTTTGCGACCTTCCAATCCGCTGGGACCGTTCTAGAATCTAGGGAATTTTGGAAGATCAAAACCAATGCATCCTTTATCTCTTGAGCCACCTCTTTTAGAACCCTAGGATGTTGGCCGTCAGGTCCAGGGGATTTGTCAGCTTTTAGTCCCATCAGTTTCTCTAGTACTTTTTCTCTACTTATATTAATTACGTAAGTTCCTCACCCTCATTAGACCCTTGGTTCCCCACCATTTTTGGCACACGTTTTGTGTCTTCTACTTTAAAGACAGATACAAAATATTTGTTTAACGTTTCTGCCATTTCCGTATTCCCCATAATAATTTCTCCTGTCTCAGCCTCTAAGGTACCAACGTTAACTTTTGCTAGTTATCTCTCATATTCTATTTTTTCCCTTTTTAGCAATTTGTTGGTCAACCTTTGCTGGTTTCTGAAACTCTCCCAATCCTCCGGATTATTACTATTCTCTGCAACATTATAAGCTTCTTCTTTCAATCTAATGCTATCTTTAACTTCTTTAGTGAGCCACGGTTGGATCACTTTTCCCATGGAATTTTTGTTTCTCAATGGAATGTATTTTTGTTGAGAATTATGAAATATTTCTTTAAATGCTAGCCACTGCTTATCTACCGCCATACCTTTTGATCTTTATTTAGACTCTAGTTTCGGACTTAGGCAAGTCACTCTCAAAATTAACATAGAGTTATCATATGATCACTCTGCCCCAGAGGATCCTTTACTATGAGATTGCTAATTAACCCTGTCTCATTACACAGTACAAGATCTAAAATAGCCTGTTCCCTGGTTGGTTCCATGACATATTGTTCTAGGAAACTGTCCCAGATGTATTCCATGAACTCATCCTCCAGACTACCTTTGCCAATTTTATTTGTTTCAACAAAGGCTGTAATGAGGTCTGGAGATGAATGGTCCTGGTGGAACCCAAACTGAGCATCAGTGAGCAGGTTATTGGTGAGTAAGTGCTGCTTGATAGCACTGTCGATGACACCTTCCATCACTTTGCTGATGATTGAGAGTAGACTGATGGGGCGGTAATTGCTGGATTGGATTTTTCCTGTTTTGTGCGGACAGAATTTTCCACTTTGTCGGGTCGAAGGAGGAAGCTTATAAAGTTGCCAGAAAAATTGGTCAGCCTGAGGATTGGGATCTTTTTACAAATCAGCAAAGGGGGACCAAGAAATTGATAAAGAAAGGGAAAATGGAATATGAGCACAAACTAGCGAAAAATATAGAAACGGATTGTAAAAGCTTCTATAGGTACGTGAAAAGGAAAAGACTGGCGAAGGTAAATGTAGGTCCTTTACAGTCAGAGATGGGAGAATTTATAATGGGGAATGAGGAAATGGCAGAGAAATTAAATAAATACTTTGTTTCTGTCTTCACGGAGGAAGACACAAAAAACCTCCCAGAAATACGAGAAAACCAAGGGTGTGACGAGAATGAGGAACTTAAAGAAATTATTATTAGTAAAAAAACAGTACTAGCAAAATTAATGGGACTAAAAGTCGATAAATCCCAAGGACTGGATGACCTACATCCTAGGGTTTTGAAAGAGGTGGCCATTGGGATAGTGGACGCATTGGTTGTCATCTTCCAGAATCTATAGAATTTTGGAACGGTTCCTGCAGATTGGAGGATAGCAAATGTAACCCCGCTATTTAAGAAAGGAGGGAGAGAGAAAACGGGGAACTACAGACCTGTTAGCCTCACATCAGTAGTTGGGAAAATGCTGGAATCTATTATAAAGGATGCAATAACTGGGCACTTAGAAACTAATAGTAAGATTGGGCAGAGTCAACATGGATTTATGAAAGGGAATAACTGTTTGACAAACCTATTGGAGTTCTTTGAGGATGTAACTAGTGGTGTAGACAAAGGGGAACCGGTAGATGTGGTGTATCTGGATTTTCAGAAGGCCTTTGATAAGGGCCCACACAAGAAGTTGGTGAACAAAGTTAGGGCATATGGAATTGGGGGTAATATACTAGCATGGATTGAGAATTGGTTAACAGACAGAAAACAAAGAGTAGGGATAAACAGGTCTTTTTCAGGATGGCAGGCTGTAACTAGTGGGGTACCGCAAGGATCGGTGCTTGGGCCCCAGCTATTCACAATCATTGATATAGATTGTGATGAGGGGACTAAAGGTAACATTTCCAAATTTGCTGATGATATAAAACTAGGTGGTATTGTCAGTTGCGAAGAGGATGTGAAGAGGCTTCAAGGGGATCTCGACAGGCTCAGTAAGTGGGCGAGAACATGGCAGATGGAATATAATGTGGATAAATGTGAAGTTATCCACTTTGGTAGAAAAAACAAAGGCAGAGTATTTCCTAAATGGTGAAAGATTGGGGAATGAAGATGCTTAAAGGGACCTGTGTGTCCTTGTACATGAGTCACTGAAAGTGAATGTGCAGGTGCAGCAAACCATTAGGAAGGCAAATGGTATGCTGGCCTTCATTACAAGAGGATTTGAGTACAGGAGTAAAGAAGTCTTACTCCAATTATATAGGGCCTTGGTGAGACCACACCTGGAGTACTGTGTACAATTTTGGTCTCCTTACTTAAGGAAGGATATACTTGCCATAGAGGGAGTGCAACGAAGGTTCACGAGATTGATTCCTGGGATGGCGGGACTGTCGTATGAGAAGAGATTGAGTAAACTAGGCCTGTATTCTCTTGAATTCAGAAGAATGAGAGGGGATCTCATTGAAGCATACAAAATTATTACAGGGCTTGAAAGGGTGGATGCTGGGAGAATGTTTCCCTCGCTGGGGACTCTAGCACCAGGGGCCACAGCCTCAGGATAAAGGGTAGGCCATTCAGGATTGAGATGAGAAGAAATGTCTTCACACAGAGGGTGGTGAATCTTTGGAATTCTCTACCCCAGAGGGCTGTGGAGGCTCAGTCATTGGGTATATTCAAAACAGAAATCAATAGATTTCTGACCAGTAAGGGCATCAAGGGATATGGTGATAAGGCCGGTGAATGGAGTTGAGGCAGAAGATCAGCCATGGTCTCATTGAATGGCGGAGCAGGCTCGCATGGCTGAATGGCCGACTCCTGCTCCTATTTCTTATGTTCTTATGATGCCAGTGTTGTAACTGTACTGGAATAGCTTGGCTAGGAGTGCAGCTAGTTCTGCAGCACAAGTCTTCAGTATGATAGCCAGGATGTTGTCGCTGCCCATAGCCTTAGCTGTATCCAATGCATTCAGCTGTTGCTTGATATCATGTAGAGTGAATCAAATTGGCTGAAGACTGGCTTCTGTGATGGTGGGGACCTCAGGAGGAGGCCGAGATGGATCATCCACTCGGCACTTCTGGCGGCAGATGGTTGCAAACACTTCCGCCTGGTCTTTTGCTCCCATGTGCTGGACTCCATACTCCATCACCATGGAGGATGGGGATGTTCATGGAACCTTCTCCTCCCGTTAGTTGTTTAATTGTCCAGCACCATTCATGACAGGATGTGGCAAGACTGCAGAGCTTTGATCTGATCCGTTGGTTGTGGGATCACATAGCTCTGTCTATTGCATGGTGCTTGCCTGAGGCTGAGATGGTTGGCCTCCAACAACCAAAACTATCATCTTTCGTGCTAGGTATGACTCCAGTGTGTCTGATCTATACGCGCCAAAATCCTCAAACTCCCTTTGTAACAGCACTATGGGAGTACCTTCACCATACAGACTGCAGCGGTTTAAGGCGGCAGCTCACCTCCACCTTCCTTTTCAAGGGCAATTAATGATCGGCAATGAACAGCGACGGCCACATCCCATGAACTAATTTAAAACAAATATGAGGCACTGCACACCAGCTCAGCAAGGTTACATCGACAGCACCTCCCTACAACCTTTTACCACTGAGCTTCATTAAGTGAACACCGTCACCTCCAAGTTCCCCTCCATCCTGATTTGCACACGTCGCCATTACTGTGCCCAGTCCCCCCACCCACTGCCCAGTCCCCCCACCCACAGACCGCTGCCCAGTCCCCCCACCCCCCGCTGCCCAGTCCCCCCACCCACAGACCGCTGCCCAGTCCCCCCACCCACCACTGCCCAGTCCCCCCACCCACAGACCGCTGCCCAGTCCCCCCACCCACAGACCGCTGCCCAGTCCCCCCACCCACCGCTGCCCAGTCCCCCCCACCCACAGACCGCTGCCCAGTCCTCCCACCCACAGACCGCTGCCCAGTCCCCCCACCCACAGACCGCTGCCCAGTCCCCCCACCCACAGACCGCTGCCCAGTCCCCCCACCCACAGACCGCTGCCCAGTCCCCCCACCCACAGACCGCTGCCCAGGCCCCCCACCCACAGACCGCTGCCCAGTCCCCCCCACCCACAGACCGCTGCCCAGTCCCCCCACCCACTGCCCAGTCCCCCCACCCACAGACCGCTGCCCAGTCCCCCCACCCACAGACCGCTGCCCAGTCCCCCCACCCCCCGCTGCCCAGTCCCCCCACCCACAGACCGCTGCCCAGTCCTCCCACCCACAGACCGCTGCCCAGTCCCCCCACCCACAGACCGCTGCCCAGTCCCCCCACCCACAGACCGCTGCCCAGTCCTCCCACCCACAGACCGCTGCCCAGTCCTCCCACCCACAGACCGCTGCCCAGTCCTCCCACCCACAGACCGCTGCCCAGTCCCCCCACCCACCGCTGCCCAGTCCCCCCACCCACAGACCGCTGCCCAGTCCCCCCACCCACAGACCGCTGCCCAGTCCCCCCACCCACAGACCGCTGCCCAGTCCTCCCACCCACAGACCGCTGCCCAGTCCTCCCACCCACCGCTGCCCAGTCCCCCCCACGCACAGACCGCTGCCCAGTCCCCCCACCCACAGCTGCCCAGTCCCCCCATCCACAGACCGCTGCCCAGTCCCCCCACCCACAGACCGCTGCCCAGTCCCCCCCACCCACAGACCGCTGCCCAGTCCCCCCACCCACCGCTGCCCAGTCCCCCCACCCACAGACCGCTGCCCAGTCCCCCCACCCACAGACCGCTGCCCAGTCCCCCCACCCACAGACCGCTGCCCAGTCCCCCCCACCCACAGACCGCTGCCCAGTCCCCCCACCCCCCGCTGCCCAGTCCCCCCCACCCACAGACCGCTACCCAGTCCCCCCACCCACCGCTGCCCAGTCCCCCCACCCACAGACCGCTGCCCAGTCCCCCCACCCACAGACCGCTGCCTAGTCCCCCCACCCACAGACCGCTGCCCAGTCCCCCCACCCCCCGCTGCCCAGTCCCCCCACCCACAGACCGCTGCCCAGTCCCCCCACCCACAGACCGCTGCCCAGTCCCCCCCACCCACAGACCGCTGCCCAGTCCCCCCCACCCCCCGCTGCCCAGTCCCCCCACCCACAGACCGCTGCCCAGTCCCCCCACCCACAGACCGCTGCCCAGTCCCCCCACCCACAGACCGCTGCCCAGTCCTCCCACCCACAGACCGCTGCCCAGTCCCCCCACCCACAGACCGCTGCCCAGTCCCCCCACCCACCGCTGCCCAGTCCCCCCACCCACAGACCGCTGCCCAGTCCCCCCACCCACAGACCGCTGCCCAGTCCTCCCACCCACAGACCGCTGCCCAGTCCCCCCCACCCACAGACCGCTGCCCAGTCCCCCCCACCCACAGACCGCTGCCCAGTCCCCCCACCCACAGACCGCTGCCCAGTCCCCCCACCCACCGCTGCCCAGTCCTCCCACCCACAGACCGCTGCCCAGTCCCCCCCACCCACAGACCGCTGCCCAGTCCTCCCACCCACAGACCGCTGCCCAGTCCTCCCACCCACCGCTGCCCAGTCCCCCCACCCACAGACCGCTGCCCAGTCCCCCCACCCACCGCTGCCCAGTCCCCCCACCCACAGACCGCTGCCCAGTCCCCCCACCCACAGACCGCTGCCCAGTCCTCCCACCCACAGACCGCTGCCCAGTCCCCCCCACCCACAGACCGCTGCCCAGTCCTCCCACCCACAGACCGCTGCCCAGTCCCCCCACCCACAGACCGCTGCCCAGTCCCCCCACCCACAGACCGCTGCCCAGTCCTCCCACCCACAGACCGCTGCCCAGGCCCCCCACCCACAGACCGCTGCCCAGTCCCCCCCACCCACAGACCGCTGCCCAGTCCTCCCACCCACAGACCGCTGCCCAGTCCCCCCCACCCACAGACCGCTGCCCAGTCCCCCCACCCACAGACCGCTGCCCAGTCCCCCCCACCCACAGACCGCTGCCCAGTCCCCCCCACCCACAGACCGCTGCCCAGTCCCCCCACCCACAGACCGCTGCCCAGTCCCCCCACCCACAGACCGCTGCCCAGTCCCCCCACCCACCGCCGTTACCTGAAGGCTCAGCGCGATCTGACGGATGTAGAGCAGGTTCAGGTCCTCCATGATCCGGATCGTCTCGTCCATTTCTGGGTGCCGGGCCGGTCACTCCCCGCCTCTGACAATCCGCGACATCTCCCCGGGCTCCGGACACCGGTCACCGGTCACTCTCCGCCCCGGGCTCCGGATACCGGTCACTCCCCGCCTTAGGGAGCTCCTCGCTGAGATCCCGTCTCCGAATCGCTCCCGGACCTCAGGCAACGTTTAAATGTGTGGAGCAGCTCCGACCCGACCCGAGCCCAGCCCAGCCCAGTACAGTTCCAGTCCCGAGCCCAGCCCAGTCCAAGTCCCAGCACAATCCCAGTCCAGTACAGCACAGTCCCCAGCCCAGTACAGTTCCAGTCCCCAGCCCAGCCCAGTTCCAGGCCGGCCCCAGGACGCGCCTCCCACACACATTCATTCCCTGCCAGCTCCGCATTCTTCCCTGACAGGAAGCCAGCTGTGTGAATGCTGCCTCTCTCTCCCCGCCCCTCACCCTGCTCCTGCCAGAGGCCCTTTGGCTCACAGGGACATTGCAGACACACAAGCTCCATTCAGCTCATCTCTTCTGCTAAATGCACCAAGTGTTTAGGCTCAAGTAGCTTCAACCTCACTGAAAATGTAAAGTTCAAGTTCTGTCTACTGGAGATTCAGATTCAAGATTGTTTAGGGATAAAATTAACAGAGTATGCAGAGTCAGAGGAGAAGTGGCAGAATGGCTGCAAGACAGAGAGCAGAGGGATCGGTCCTGGGACCCCAGCTATTCACAATATATATTAATAATCTAGATGAGGGAACTAGATGTAATATCTCCAAGTTTGCAGACGACACAAAGCTGGGTGGGCGTGTGTGCTGTGAGGAGGATGCCGAGAAACTCCAGGATGATTTGGACAGGTTGGGTGATTGGGCAGAAGCATAGCAGATGCAATATAACATGGATAAATGTGAGGTTATTCACTTTGGTGTCAAAAACAGGAAGGCAGATTATTATCTGAAGTGCAACGAGACCTGGGCGTCTTTGTGCACCAGTCGCTGAAGGTAAGCATGCAGGTGCAGCAGGCAGTTAAGAAGGCAAATGGTATGTTGGCCTTCGTAGTGAGAGGGTTTGAGTACAAGAACAAGGATGTCTTGATGCAGTTGTACAGGGCCTTGGTGAGACCGCACCTTGAGTACTGTGTGCAGTTTTGGTCGCCTTATCTGAGGAAGGATGTTCTTGCCATGGAAGGAGTTCAGCGAAAAGGGTGTAAAAGAAAAGACAGCCATCCGTGGCTAAGTAAAGAGATTAAGGATAGTATTCGACTAAAAACAAGGGCATATAAGGTAGCCAAATCTAGTGGGAGGATAGAGGATTGGGAAAACTTTAAAAGACAGCAAAAAATAACAAAAAGATTGATTAAGAAAGGGAAGATAGATTATGAAAGTAAATTAGCAAAAAATATAAAAACAGATAGTAAGAGTTTTTATAGTTATATAAAAAGAAAAAGGGTGGCTAAAGTAAATGTTGGTCCCTTAGAGGATGAGACCGGGAAATTAATGGTGGGAAGTATGGAGATGGCAAAAACACTGAATGAATATTTTGTATCAGTCTTTACAGTAGAGGACACTAAGAATATCCCAACACTTGAGAAACAGGGGGCTATGGGGGGGAGGAGCTAAACACGATCAAAATCACTAAGGAAGTGATACTCGGTAAAATAATGGGACTCAAGGCGGATAAATCACCTGGACCTGATGGCTTACATCCTAGGGTCTTGAGGGAAGTGGCGGTAGGGATTGTGGATGCATTGGTAATAATTTTCCAAAACTCCCTGGACTCGGCAAAGGTCCCGACAGACTGGAAAACTGCTAATGTAACACCCTTATTTAAAAAGGGCAGTAGACAGAAGGCTGGAAACTATAGACCGGTTAGCCTAACATCTCTGGTAGGTAAAATTTTGGAGTCCATTATTAAGGAGACAGTAACAGGACATTTGGATAATCATCATTTAATAGGACAAAGTCAGCATGGTTTTATGAAGGGGAAGTCATGTTTGACAAATTTGCTGGAGTTCTTTGAGGAAGTAACATATAGGGTGGATAAAGGGGAACCAGTGGACGTAGTGTATTTAGACTTCCAAAAGGCATTTGATAAGGTGCCACACAAAAGATTATTGCTTAAGATAAAAAATCACGGGATTGGGGGTAATATTCTGGCATGGAGAGCGGATTGGCTATCTAACAGAAGGCAGAGAGTTGGGATAAATGGTTCATTCTCAGACTGGCAATCAGTAACTAGTGGTGTTCCGCAGGGGTCAGTGCTGGGTCCCCAACTCTTTACAATCTATATTAACGATTTGGAGGAGGGGACCGAGTGTAACATATCAAAGTTTGCAGATGATACTAAGATGGGGGGGAAAGTAGTGAGTGAGGAGGACATAAAAAACCTGCAAGGGGACATAGACAGGCTAAGTAAGTGGGCAGAGATTTGGCAGATGGAATACAATACTGGAAAGTGTGAGGTTATGCACTTTGGCGGGAAAAATCATAGAGCAAGTTATTATCTTAATGGCAAGAAACTGGAAAGTACTGAAGTACAAAGGGATCTGGGGGTCCTGGTGCACGAAACTCAAAAGGTTAGTATGCAGGTGCAGCAAGTGATTAAGAAGGCCAATGGAATGTTGGCTTTCATTGCTAGGGGGATAGAATATAAAAATAGGGAGGTATTGCTTCAGTTGTACAAGGTATTGGTGAGGCCGCACCTGGAATACTGCATACAGTTTTGGTGTCCATACTTAAGAAAAGACATACTTGCTCTCGAGTCAGTACAAAGAAGGTTCACTCGGTTAATCCCGGGGATGAGGGGAGGGACTCTACTCATTGGAGTTCAGAAGAATGAGAGGCGATCTTATTGAAACATATAAGATTGTGAAGGGGTTGGATCGGGTGGATGCGGGGAGGATGTTCCCAATGATGGGTGAAACTAGAACGAGGGGGCATAGTCTTAGAATAAGGGGCTGCTCTTTCAAAACTGAGTTGAGGAGGAACTACTTCACTCAGAGGGTGGTAGGTCCATGGAATATGCTGCCCCAAAAAGCTGTAGAAGCTACATCATTACATAAATTTAAAACAGAAATAGACAGTTTCCTAGAAGTAAAGGGAATTAAGGGTTACGGGGAGCGGGCAGGAATTTGGACATGAGTCTAGGTTCGGATCGGTCATGGCCCTGTGGGTAGCGGAGCGGGCCCAGGGGCCGTGTAGCCTGATCCTGCTCCTATTTCGTGTGTCTAATTCTGTTAGATTCAGGAGATGGTTCTGTGATAGTAGATTGGCGGTTAGGATCAGATCAGCCATGATCTTATTGAATGGCGGAGCAGGCTTGAGGGGCCGATTGGCCTACTCCTGCTCCTATTTCTTATGTTCTTATGTTCTTATGTTCTTCACCAGACTGATACCTGGGATGGCAGGAATGACGTATGAGGAGAGATTGTGTCGATTGGGCTTATACTCGCTGGAGTTTAGAAGAATGAGAGGGGATCTCATTGAAACTTATAAAATTCTAACAGGACTGGACAGACTAGATGCAGAAAGGATGCTCCCGATGGTTGGGGAGTCCAGAACCAGGGGTCACAATCTAAGGATAAGGGGCAAGCCATTTAGGACAGAAATGAGGAGGAATTTCTTCACCCAGAGAGTGGTGAACCTGTGGAATTCTCTACCACAGAAGGCAGTAGAGGCCAATTCATTAAATATATTCAAGAAGGAGTTGGATATATTTCTTAAGGCTAAAGGGATCAAGGGATATGGAGAGAAGGCAGGGACAGGGTACTGAATTTGGATGATCAGCCATGATCGCATTGAATGGCGGAGCAGGCTCGAGGGGCCGAATGGCCGACTCCTGCTCCTATCTTTATGTTTCTATGAGTATCATAGAAATTTACAGCTCAGAAGGAAGCCATTCGGCCCATCTTGTCTGTGCCGGCCAACAAAGAGCCTAATCTTGGTCCGTCGCCCTGTAGGTTACACTTCAAGTCCATATCCAAGTACTTTTTAAATGTGATGGGGGTCTCTGCCTCTACCACCCTTTCAGGCAGTGAGTTTGAGACCCCCACCACCCGCTGCATGAAAACATTTCTCCTCAAATCCCCTCTAAACCTCCAACCAATTACTTTAAATCGATGATAGCAGAATACTGCGGATGCTGGAAATCTGAAATAACAACAGAAAAAGCTGGAAAAACTCAGCAGGCCCGGCAGCATCCGTGGAGAGAGAAACAGGGTTAACGTTTCAGGTCAAGCCCTTTAAAGCAAGTTCGGGGGCTGGGAAATGGGGGAGGGGATGAAAGAACAAACGGGAAGGTCGGTGAGAGGTGAAGAGACATTAAGAGATATTCAAGGCGAGCCGAGATGGTAATGGGACAGGTTAAGAAACAAAGGACGGCTCTAGATGAAGTGTGAAATACGCTGGCAGAGTGAGAGACAGCTGCCATGTGGGAGAGAAAAAAAGGAAAAGTCACAAACCAAGTGTGAATAAAAAATATAAAAATATAATCAGGGCCGAGGTTATGATCTGAAATTGTTGAACTCGATATTGAGTCCTGAAGACTGTAAAGTGCCTAATCGGAAGATGAGTCGCTGTTCCTCGAGTTTACATTGAGCTTCCGTGGAACAATACAAGAGGCCGAGTACAGTGAGGTCTGACTGGGAATGGAGCGGTGAATTAAAGTGACAGGCCGCCGGAAGCTCGGGGTCATCCTTACGGACTGAACGGAGGTGTTCCGCAAAGCAGTCACCCAATCTGTGTTTGGTCTCCCCAGTGTAGAGGAGACCGCATCGTGAGCAGCGAACACACCTGCAACACCTGTCCTTATACCTCCCCCCTTCCCACTGTCCAGGGCCCCAAACACCCCTTCCAGGTGAAGCAGCGATTTACTTGTACTTCTTGCAATCTAGTATACTGTATTCGCTGCTCACGATGTGGTCTCCTCTACATTGGGGAGACCAAACGCAGATTGGGTGACCGCTTTGCGGAACACCTCCGTTCAGTCCGTAAGGGGGACCCCGAGCTTCCCGTTGCCAGTCACTTTAATTCACCACCCCATTCCCACTCGGACCTCACTGTCCTCGGGCTCTTGCGTTGTTCCACGGAAGCTCACCGTAAGCTCGAGGAACAGCACCTCATCTTCCGTATAGGCACTGTGGTGATTATTCTTGTTTTAAAAGAAGCATTGTAATTGGTTGCCTGTTTTCCTGCCTTGAGATATATGCTGTAAACTTATTGGTTAGTTGATTCCATGTGACCTGTGGTGGCCATCTTAAATTCAGTTTTCTACAGTGGTTGAGACTGGGTGCTCAACATGTACTTGCTGGTTTTTTAAGGTTAATAAAGCCTAGCTTTTGAAAGGCAATCTACTCTTTATCTCAATTTATTAACCTTTTGCTATAATGGAACGATATCTTCGACCGGAACGATTTAATGCTGGAGTGGATGATCAATGGAAACATTGGTATCGTACATTTAAAAACTTTTTGGGTGTGTTGGATCAGCAATCTCTAAATAAGTTGGATATACTAATCAACTACATTGCTCCGGATGTGTATAAGTATATTTTGGACTGTGAAACTTATGAATTGGCTATTGCTACGTTGGAATTTTTTTTTGTTAAACCCAAAAATGAGGTATTTGCACGTCACCTTTTATCTGCCCGTAGGCAGCAGGCGGGAGAATCCTTGGATGCTTATTTACAAGCACGCCGGCGCCTTGGTGCTAACTGTAATTATAAGGCTGTGTCTGCAGAAGAACATAGGGAAGAGTCGGTACGGGATGCATTTATTAATGGATTACTGTCTAGATCAATTCGTCAGCGGTTATTAGAAAATAAGATCTTGGATCTTAAGAGTGCTTTTGAGCAAGCCTCTACATAGGATTTGGCTCAGAGAAGTTCGGATTCTTATGCTCTTTTTGATCGGCCTGCGACCGTGGTTTCGGCAGTTCCGGATGAAAGGGAGTTACGTGGATTTAATAGGAGTGGTTTACCAGATTCCGAAACAGTTTCTACTTCGGCAGCTGTTGCCTCTTGGATTCAGAAGTGTTATTTTTGCGGGAACACCCGGCACCCCCGTCTGAAGTGCCCTGCCCGGGAGGCTGTGTGTGGTAAATGCGGCAAGGGAGGTCATTACGCACGTGTTTGCAAATCGGTTGCCTCCTCTGCGACCATTCAGCCTTTAGATAGGGCGTTTATTGCATCAGTTTCTGCCACCTCCTCCACTAAAAGATCATACTTTGAAGTGAAGGCCCTTATAGATACGGGCAGTACTGAGAGCTTTATAAGTCTTCAGTTTGTGAGGGAGAAGCGTTTGAAAATTTCACCTGTTTCCTATCACGTGTGTATGGCTCAGACGACTCTCACCTCACAAGTAGCTGGTTGTTGCCTTGTGAAATTAATTCTCCTAGGTAATACGTATACTGATATACGCCTATCCGTTCTGCCTAATCTCTGTGCGGACATTTTGATTGGTCATGATGTGCTTCAATTACATGAGTCCCTCAGTCTTTCTTTCGGAGGAACCAAGCCACCTTTGTCTATTTGTGGATTAACTTCTTTATTCATTTCTCCATTATCACTTTTTTCCAATTTGATGCTGGACTGTAAGCCAATTGCTACCAAGTCAAGAAGGTATAGCTGTCAGGATAAAGAATTTATTAATTCTGAAGTTCAACGTCTTTTATCGGAAGGAATCATTGAACCTAGTTTTTCGCCCTGGCGGGCACAGGTAGTTGTCACCACTAATGAGAGACATAAGAAGCGAATGGTGATAGACTACTCTCAAACTATTAACAGGTATACTCAATTAGATGCGTACCCCCTGCCTAAGATTGATGAGCTTATCAATAAAGTATCTCAATATAAGGTTTTTAGCACTATTGACCTAAAGAGTGCTTATCATCAGATTCCTATCGCTAAGAGGGACAAACCATATATGGCCTTTGAAGCTGGTGGAAAGCTGTACCAGTTTTGCCGAGTACCATTCGGTGTTACTAACGGTGTCGCCTGTTTTCAACGGGCAATGGATGCTTTTATAAGTGATAACTCTCTCTCTGACACCTTCTCATATTTAGATGACATCACAGTGTGTGGCAAATCAAGGGTGGAGCACGATTTTAATCTAGAAAGATTCCTTCAAGTTGCGGAAAAAGTTGGCTTAACTTTCAATAAAGAGAAGTGTATCTTTTCGACCACCGAGGTAAATTTACTGGGGTATATTATCTCGGGAAACAAGATTAAACCAGATCCAGAACGGCTGCGACCACTGATTGATTTACCTTGCCCTATTAATTCTAAGGCCTTGCAACGAGTTGTTGGACTGTTTTCTTATTATTCTAATTGGATTGCAAACTTCTCGCAGAAGATCCGGCCCCTTATTCGGGTTACGACATATCCTCTATCATGGGAGGCCAGGATGTATTTTGATAATCTTAAAAAGGATATCCTTGGAGCAGTTGTGCATTCTATTGATGAGCAGGTTCCCTTCGTGATTGAGACGGACGCTTCCGATTTTGCAATTGGGGCTACCCTGAACCAAAATGGAAGACCTGTGGCCTTTTTCTCACGTACTTTGAGCAATTGTGAGCAGAGACATTCATCAATAGAGAAAGAGGCGTACGCAATAGTAGAAGCACTGCGTAAATGGAGACATTATTTATCTGGGCGACATTTTACGTTAGTAACTGACCAAAAATCTGTGTCCTTCATGTTTGATGTCAAACATTTCGGAAAGATTAAGAATGATAAAATAATGAGGTGGAGGATCGAGTTGGCATGCTACCATTTCGATATAGTCTATCGTCCGGGGAAGGATAATGTTGCCGCTGATGCGCTGTCGAGGGCTTATTGTTCTGTGCTTCACGGAGATACGCTTATTAATCTTCATAATGCTTTGTGCCATCCTGGTGTTACGGGGATGATACACTTCGTACGCAGTAAGAATTTGCCCTTTTCAGTTGAAGATGTCAAGCGGATGACTTCGTCATGCTCTGTCTGCGCCCGGTGTAAACTGAATTTCTTTAAGCCTCAACGAGCTCATCTTATAAAGGCTACTTCTCCCTTTGAATGCCTGAGCGTTGATTTTAAGGGGCCTCTTCCTTCAACGACTCAGAATCGATATATATTTACTGTTGTGGATGAGTTTTCAAGGTTCCCTTTTGCTTTCCCTTGTGCAGATGTATCAGCTGCTACAGTTATTAAATGTCTGACTCAACTTTTTGTCATCTTTGGGATGCCTGCGTATATCCATTCGGATCAGGGAAGTTCTTTTATGTCTTCCCAGTTGAAGGAATACCTCCAGAGTCGGGGAATTTCTACTAGCAGAACTACCCCGTATAATCCCCAGGGTAATGGACAGTGCGAACGATACAATGGGATGACCTGGAAGGCAGTTATGTTGGCTTTGACATCCCGGAACCTTAAGAATACACAGTGGGAAATGGTACTGCCTGATGCCCTGCATTCCATTAGGTCATTGCTTTCAACGGCTACTAATGTGACTCCCCATGAAAGGCTCTTCAACTATCCACGGAGATCCACTACGGGATATTCAGTACCTTCATGGCTTACTATGCAGGGACCTGTGCTGCTCCAACGCCATGTTAGACTGTCAAAGTATGATCCTTTAGTGGAGGAGGTGGAGCTATTGGAGGCAAATTCCCAATATGCTCACATTCGATTCCAAGATGGGAAAGAAAGTACGGTTTCAGTTAAAGACTTAGCTCCTTGTGGTGGCCAGCCCTCTCCTGAGGACATTAACAATAGCCATAATTCAGATAATGTTGATGTCGTCACAGATACTACGAACATTTCCAATCCTATTGCAGACACTTACAATTCTCTTAGTCTGCCCCCGATGGATGTTCATGACCCTCCCAGTTTACCTTCTAATGGGACTTCCAATCTGGAAACCGTTGATAATCGGGATATTGATAGCCTCCCTGCAGAAGATATTTCTGTGTCTCCTGGTGTGGGAGGGCAAGGAACTCCACCAAGGCTAAGAAGGTCGACACGAACAAGATATCCGGTCGACCGATTAAAAATGGACTTTTAAAATAATTAATAATTTAATAGTAAAATTTTAAAATTGTTGAAGGCATTATACATGTATTGCTGTAGTCATAAATAACTAATTGTAAACTGTAAAGGCTATCTAGGTTGAAGTATATTTTAAAAGGAGGGGTGAATGTGGTGATTATTCTTGTTTTATAAGAAGCATTGTAATTGGTTGCCTGTTTTCCTGCCTTGAGATATATGCTGTAAACTTATTGGTTAGTTGATTCCATGTGACCTGTGGTGGCCATCTTAAATTCAGTTTTCTACAGTTTGGTTGAGACTGGGTGTGAAATGAGGAATAGATTTGCCTTTCTAATCTAGGCTTTATTAACTTAAAAATCCTGTAGCACATCTTTCAACACCCAGTCCCAACTAAAGGCTGGAAAGAACTGAATTTAAGATGGCCACCACAAATCACATGACATCAACTACTAATGAGATTACAGCATATATCCCAAGGCAGGAAACAAACAACCAATCACAATACTTCTTACTAAACATAAAGAATAATCACCACATTCACCCCTCCTTTTAAAATATACTCCAACCTAAATAACCTTTACAATTTATAATTAATTATTTACAACTAAAACTATGCACAGACAAAATAAAACTATTCAACATGACACAATACTAAGTGAGCAACAACAAATAGTAACATTGCACATAAGTATTAAGTATCTCTCAACTAAAACAATATAATATAATATTTCAACAATTTTAAAACATTACTATCAATTTAAAAGTCCATTTTCAATCGGTCGACCGGATATCTTGTTCGTGTCGACCTTGTTAACCTTGGTGAAATTCCTTGCCCTCCCACACCAGGAGACACAGAAGTATCTTCTGCAGGAAGGCTATCCATATCCCGATTTTCAACGGTTTCCAGATTAGAAATCCTATCAGGAGGTAAACTGGGACGGTCATGAACATCCATCGAGGGCTGACTAATAGAAGTATAATTATCTGCAGTCGGATTGGAAATATTCGTAGTATCTGTAACAGCATCCACATTATCTGAATCATGACTATTGTTAATATCCTCAGAAGAGGGCTGGCCACCACAAGGAGCCAAGTCTTTAATTGAAACGGTACTTTCTTTCCCATCTTGGAATCGAATATGAGCATATTGGGAATTTGCCTCCAACAGCTCCACCTCCTCCACTAAAGGATCATATTTTGACAATCTAACATGGCGTCGAAGCAGCACAGGTCCCTGCATAGTAAGCCATGAAGGTACCGAATATCCCGTAGTAGATCTCCACGGATAGTTAAAGAGCCTTTCATGGGGGGTCACATTAGTAGCCGTTGAAAGCAATTATCTAATGGAATGCAGGGCATCGGGCAGTATCATTTCCCACTGTGTATTCTTAAGGTTCCGGGATGTCAAAGCCAACATAACTGCCTTCCAGATCACCCCATTGTATCGTTTGCACTGTCCGTTACCCTGGGGATTATACGGGGTAGTTCTGCTAGTAGAAATTCCCCGACTCTGAAGGTATTCCTTCAACTGGGAAGACATAAAAGAACTTCCCTGATCTGAATGGATGTACGCAGGCATCCCAAAGATGACAAAAAGTTGAGTCAGACATTTGATAACTGTAGCAGCTGATACATCTGCACAAGGAAAAGCAAAAGGGAACCTTGAAAACTCATCCACAACAGTAAATATATATCGGTTTTGAGTAGTTGAAGGAGGAGGCCCCGTAAAATCGATGCTCAAACGTTCAAAAGGAGAAGCAGCCTTTATAAGATGAGCTCGTTGAGGCTTAAAGAAATTCGGTTTACACCGAGCACAGATAGAACATGATGAAGTCATCCGCTTGACGTCTTCAACTGAAAAGGGCAAATTCTTACTGCGTACGAAGTGTATCATCCTCGTAGCTCCAGGATGGCATAAGGCATTGTGAAGATTAATAAGCGTATCTCCGTGAATCACAGAACAATAAGCCCTCGACAGCGCATCAGCAGCAACATTATCCTTCCCCGGACGATAAACTATATCAAAATGGTAACATGCCAACTCAATCCTCCACTTCATTATTTTATCATTCTTAATCTTTCCAATATGTTTGACATCAAACATAAAGGACACAGACTTTTGATCAGTTACCAACGTAAAATGTCGCCCCGATAAATAATGTCTCCATTTACGCACTGCTTCTACTATTGCATACGCCTCTTTCTCTATTGAAGAATGCCTTTTTTCACTATTGTTCAAGGTACGTGAGAAAAAGGCCACAGGTCTTCCATTTTGGTTCAGAGTAGCCCCAATTGCAAAATCAGAAGCGTCCGTCTCAATCACAAAAGGAACCTGCTCATCAATAGAATGCACAACTGCTCCAAGGATATCCTTTTTAAAATTATCAAAACACGTCCTGGCCTCCCATGATAGAGGATATGTCGTAACCCGAATAAGAGGCCGGATCTTCTGTGAAAAATTTGCAATCCAATTAGAATAGTAAGAAAACAGTCCAACAACTCGTTGCAAAGCCTTAGAATTAGTAGGACAAGGTAAATCAATCAATGGTCGCAGACGTTCTGGGTCTGGTTTAATCTTGTTTCCCGAGATAATGTACCCCAGTAGATTTACCTCAGTGGTCGAAAAGGTACACTTCTCTTTATTGAAAGTTAAACCAACTTTTTCCGCAGCTTGAAGGAATCTTTCTAAATTAGAATCATGCTCCACCCTTGATTTGCCACACACCGTGATGTCATCTAAGTATGAAAAGGTGTCAGAGAGAGAGTTATCACTTCTAAAAGCATCCATTGCCCGTTGAAAACAAGCAACACCATTAGTAACACCAAATGGTATTCGGCATAACTGATACAGCTTTCCACCAGCCTCAAAGGCCGTATATGGTTGATCCTTCTTAACAATAGGAATCTGATGATAAGCACTCTTTAGGTCAATCGTGCTAAAAACCTTATACTGAGATACTTTATTGATAAGCTCATCAATCTTAGGCAAAGGGTACGCATCTAATTGAGTATACCTATTAATAGTTTGGGAATAGTCTATCACCATTCGTTTCTTATGTCTCTCGTTAGTCGTGACAACTACCTGTGCCTGCCAAGGCGAACAACTAGGTTCAATGATTCCTTCCAATAAGAGACGTTGAACTTCAGAATTAATAAATTCTCTATCCTGACTGCTATACCTTCTTGACTTGGTAGCAATTGGCTTACAATCCGGCATCAAATTGGAAAAAAGTGATAATGGAGAAATGGATAAAGAGGTTAATCCACAAATAGATAAAGGTGGCTTAGTCCCTCCAAATGAAAGACTGAGAGACTCGTGTAACTGAAGCACATCATGACTAATCAAAATATCCGCACAGAGATTAGGCAAAACAGATAGGCGTATATCAGTATACGTATTACCTAGAAGAATCAATTTCACAAGGCAACAACCAGCTACTTGTGAAGTGAGAGTCGTCTGAGCCATACACACCTGATAGGAAACAGGTGAAATTTTCAAATGCTTCTCCTTTGCAAACTGAAGACTTATAAAACTCTCAGTACTGCCGGTATCTATAAGGGCCTTCACTTCCAACCCATTAACTTGGGCCGTAACTATAGCTTTGTTTAGGCCATGAGCAAATGCAGCAGAAATTGATGCAATAAACGCCCTATCTAAAGGCTGAATAGTCACAGAGGAGGTAATTGAACCTGATGATTTACACACACGTGCGTAATGACCTCTCTTGCCGCATTTACTACACACAGCCTCCCGAGCAGGACACTTCAGACGAGGGTGCCGGACGTTCCCACAAAAATAACACTTCTGAATCCTAGAGGCAACAGCCGCTGAAGTAGAAACTGTTTCAGAATCTAGTAAACCACTCCTATTAAGTCCACATAATTCCTTTTCATCCGGAACTGCCGAAACCACAGTCACAGGCCGATTAAAAAGAGCATAAGAATCCGAACTTCTCTGAGCCACATCCAATGTAGAAGCTTGCTCAAACGCACTCTTAAGATCCAAAGTCTTATTTTCCAACAACCGCTGACGAATTGATCTAGACAGTAATCCATTAATAAAAGCATCCCGTACCGATTCTTCCTTATATTCTTCAGCCATCACGGCCTTATAATTACAGTTAACACTAAGGCACCGAAGTGCTTGTAAATAAGTATCCAAAGATTCTCCCACCTGCTGCCTACGGGCAGATAGAAGGTGACGTGCAAATACCTCATTCTTTGGTTTAACAAAAATCTTTTCCAATGTAGAAATAGCCACTTCGTAAGTTTTACAGTCCAAAATATACTTATACACATCCGGAGCAATGTAGTTGATCAGCATATTCAGCTTATTTAGAGACTCTTGATCCAACATGCCCAAAAAGTTTTTAAATGTACAATACCAGTGTTTCCATTTATCATCCACTCCTGCAGAATTAGGGTCAGCATTGAATCGTTCTGGTTGAAGATATCGCTCCATTCTGACATAAAGTTAATAAATTGAAATGAGGAATAGATTTGCCTTTCTAATCTAGGCTTTATTAACTTAAAAATCCTGTAGCACATCTTTCAACACCCAGTCCCAACTAAAGGCTGGAAAGAACTGAATTTAAGATGGCCACCACAAATCACATGACATCAACTACCAATGAGATTACAGCATATATCCCAAGGCAGGAAACAAACAACCAATCACAATACTTCTTACTAAACATAAAGAATAATCACCACAGGGTGCTCAACATGTACTTGCTGGTTTTTTAAGTTTAATAAAGCCTAGCTTTTGAAAAGCAATCTACTCTTTCTCTCAGGCGCTTTACAGCCTTCTGGACTCAATATCGAGTTCAACAACTTCAGATCATAACCTCGGCCCCTATCATATTTTTATATTTTTTATTCACACTTTTGGTTTGTGACTTTTCCTTTTTTTTCTCTCCCACATAGCAGCTGTCTCTCACTCTGCCAGCGCATTTCACACTTCATCTAGAGCCGTCCTTTGTTTCTTAACCTGTCCCATTACCATCTCGGCTCGCCTTGAATATCTCTGAATGTCTCTTCACCTCTCAGACCTTCCCTTTTTTTCTTTCGTCTCCTCCCCCATTTCCCAGCCCCCAAACTGGCCTTTTAATCGGTTTCATTTCCTGCTTTTCTCTCAGTCCTGACGAAGGGTTACGACCTGAAATGTTGACTCTGTTTCCCTCTCCACGGATGTTGCCCTGGCCTGCTGAGTTTTTCCAGCTTGTTCGGTTGTTATTTTACTTTAAATTTATGCCCCCTGGTTATTGACCCCTCTGCTAAGGGAAATAGGACCTTCCTATCCACTCTATCTGGGCCCCTCATAACTATATACACCTCAATTAGATCCCCCCCTCAGCCTCCTCTGTCCCAAAAAAAACAACCCCAGCCTCTCCAATCTTTCCTCATCGCTAAAATTCCCCATCCCAGGCAACATCCTCGTAAATTCATTAAATATATCCAAGAAATTCATTAAATATATCCAAGAAGGAGTTAGATATATTTCTTAAAGCTAAAGGGATCAAGGGATATGGGGAGAAGGCAGGGACCGGGTACTGAATTTGGATGATCAGCCATGATCTCATTGATGTGCAGGTTAGGTTGATTGGCTATGATAAATTGACCCTTAGTGTTAGGGGGATTAAATACGTGGGGTTACGGGGATCGGGTGGGATATGTGTCGGTGCAGGCTCGATGGGCCGAAATGGCCTCTATCTGCACTGTGGGGTTTCTGTGATTTCTGTGATTTCTGTGAATGGCGGAGCAGGCTCGAGGGGCCGAATGGCCTACTCCTGCTACTATCTTCCATGTCTCTAAATCTCCTCTGTACCCTCTCTAGTGCAATCACATCTTTCCTGTAATGTGGTGACCAGAACTGCACGCAGTGCTCTAGCTGAGGCCTAACTAGTGTTTTATACAGTTCAAGCATAACCCCCCCCCCCGCTCTTGTATTCTACTCCACGGCTAATAAAAGCAAGTATTCCGTATGCCTTCTTAACCACCTTATCTACCTGTCCTGCTACCTTCAGGGATCTGTGGGCATGCACTCCAAGGTCCCTCTGATCTTCTGCACTTCTCAGTGTCCTACCATTTATAGTGTATTCCCTTTCCTTGTTAGCCCTCTCCAAATGCATTACCTCACACTTCTCCAGATTGAATTCCATTTGCCACTGTTCTGCCCACCTGACCGGTCCATTGATATCTTCCTGCAGTCTACAGCTTCCTTCTTCATTATCAACCACCCAGCCAATCTTTGTATCATCTACAAACTTCTTAATCATACCCCCTATATTCAAGTACTTCTTCTTCTTAGGTAGTCCCTCAGAACCGAGGATGACTTGCTTCCACACTAAAAATGAGTTCTCAGGTGACTGATGAAGGCGTATCAGTGGGGGAGCATGTTGGTGCTAGTGACCATAATTCTGTTAGATTTAAGGTAGTTATGGAGAAGGACAAAGATACACCAGGAATAAAAATTCTAAATTGGGGAAGAACAAATTTTGCTAAGCTTAGAGGGGATATAGCCATAGTGGACTGGAAACAGCTACTTGAAGGTAAATCAATGTCAGAGCAGTGGGAAGCATTCAAGGAGGAGATCTGGAGGGTTCAGACATAGAAACCTAGAAGGCAGGAGTAGGCCATTCGGCCCCTCAAGCCTGCTCCGCCATTCAATGAGATCATGGCTGATCATCCAAATTCAGTACCCTGTCCCTGCCTTTTCCCCATATCCCTTGATCCCTTTAGCCTTAAGAAATATATCTAACTCCTTCTTGAATATATTTAATGAATTGGCCTCCACCGCCCTCTGTGGCAGAGAATTCCACAGGTTCACCACTCTCTGGGTGAAGAAATTCCTCCTCATCTCTGTCCTAAATTGCTTACCCCTTATCCTTAGACTGTGACCCCTGGTTCTGGACTCCCCGGCCATTGGGAACATCCTTCCTGCATCTAGATCAAATATGTGCCCTTAAAGAAAAAAGGTGGGGCTAACAAACCTAGAGCCCCCTGGATGTCTAGGAATATATAGGGTAGGATAATGAAAAAAAGGGAGGCGTATGACAGATACCGAGGGCTAAATACTCCAGAATCTTTAGAGGAGTATAGAACGTGCAGGCGTGCAATTAAAAATGGTATTAGGAAAGCAAAGAGAGAGCATGACAAATTCTTGGCAAGTAAAATCAAGGAAAACCCAAAGATGTTTTATAAATATATTAAGAGTAAGAGGATAACTAAAGAAAGGGTCGGGCCTATTAGAGATCATGAGGGTAATCGGTGTGTGGAGGTGGGAGACGTCGGTAGGGTTCTTAATGAATACTTTGCGTCTGTTTTCACAAAGGAGAGGGGCGAAGCAGACATTGCTATCGGGGGGAAAAGTGTGAAATATTAGATGAAATAAACATAGTGAGAGAGGAAGTATTAAGGGGTTTAACAGCTTTAAAGTGGATAAATCCCCAGGCCCGGATGAAATGTATCCCAGGCTGTTAAGCGAAGCAAAAGAGGAAATAGCAGAGGCCCTGACCATCATTTTTCAATCCTCTCTGGCTTCAGGTGTGGTGCCGGAGGACTGGAGGGCTGCTAATG
Organism: Somniosus microcephalus; assembly: GCF_052327205.1. NCBI lineage: Eukaryota > Metazoa > Chordata > Chondrichthyes > Squaliformes > Somniosidae > Somniosus > Somniosus microcephalus. The sequence goes on along the minus strand of NC_140988.1, from coordinate 388,023,238 downwards.
TGGTACCCTTGTTTAAAAAGGGAGAAAAGGATAGACCGAGTAATTACAGGCCAGTCAGCCTAACCTCGGTGGGCTTATGTTCATTAATAAATAAACATTCTTATTATGAACACAGCTAGCTTTTGCTAGACACATTTACTGAGCACATGTGGACTAGGTACAGTATCTGTAGAGGCTTCCATCTTGACTGTTGCCTTCTGGGTAGCCTAGTGCCTCATGGGTAATGTAGTCTTAACATACATACAGCTGGGTAGTGTAGTCTTATATATACAGCTATATACAGCTCTACACAGCTCTACGGCTCCACCTAGTGTCCACTATAGAATGACATGTTATTGATCATTACATCCCCCTTTCTTTGAGGTTTAACAAAATCAGTATCAATCAACTTTCAAGAAAACAATAAAGATAATATCAGTAACACTTTTGTTAGTGCTCTATAAACATAAACATTTTCAAAACAGTCAACACATTTTCAAAGCTTTACATTGTACTCAAAGATTAAGTCTATCAGGCTTTTTTACTTCACGTGTGGATCTTCTCAACACGGGTAAGTCTGATGTGTCTTCATGAGATTGTTCTGGCGGTGAATGACAAGATGCAGTTGCGGCATTGTCATCAATCTGCTCTTGTATAGATCGAGGTCTCTTTGCGATCTTTGCTTGGAGAGGGTTTCAGTGTTTCCTTCACTCTTCATGCCATAACTCTCAATGTAGTCAATGCATTCTCGAAAAACTGCTGGCAGCTGGATCCCATCATACAGCATAGTCCTCTCAGCAGCCTCGGCTAATGGAACACCAAAGATTGGCCTGAGGGAGGAAGGAGTATCCACCGGAACTGCTTCCTGCTCTGGTGCAGGCTTCTTCTTTTTCTTTTTCTCTTTCCACTGCTTAACAATATCTGCTGCGGTTATATCTTTGGACTTTTTCTCCTTGTGTTTTTCCTCTTTGTGCTTTTCTTCCTTTGGCTTCTCTTTGACCTTAAAGTCTTTTTCTTTCTTCTTGGAGAAACTAGGCTTTTTGAAGGCATGGATACCCTTTGGCCTTTTCATCCTTGATGGGCTCTCTGCTTCATCACCTGAGTCATCTGGTCTGCTTATGGCACAGTTTATACGGTAGACTCTCTTGACCAGTTCTAAGTCTTCACAAGCTTTGTCACCTAGTATCGAATCAAGTCTTTCAGCCACAACAGAAAACATGAGATGATGCACTTTGCCTTTGACTGTCACTTTAAGTCTGCATACACCTAAGCTATCTATTTTCTGTCCATTATAGCTCTTCAGTAGTACTGACTTTTTCTGTATTTTGGGCTTTTCTTTCATATTTTTTATGTCACTCATACTGATTAAGTTTGCTTTTGCCCCAGTGTCCAGTTTCAATGTAACTAATGCTCCATTTATCTGCAGTGGGATCATCCATTTGTCCACTTTTACTGCACTGACTTTATGTTCAGCATTGTCCACTTCTGAGGGCTGCACATTTTCTGTATCTTTATTGATATCGTCACATGACACCATTCCTACAAAAAATGTCTCACTTAAATCAGTGTCCACAATCACATTAACTTGTTGCCCTTTCGTTGTTTTTACTTTTGAAAAGCATTGTTTGGCAAAGTGTTTCTTTCCATCACACTTTGTGCACATTTTTCCAAACGCTGGGCATTGTCTTAACTGATGTTTGTAACCACAGCGTTTACAATTAAAAATTTCATCCTCCGATTGCTTTTAATTTCTGTTCTGCCCATGTTTCTTCCCTTTGTAGGACACAGCACCGACAGCAGCACTTACTACAATCGCATCATTATTGATTTCACTGAGCGTCTTCGTGTGCTGTCGAGCTAGCTCACTGGCTTGGCATATATTCACAGCATTTTCCAATGTTAGTTCGGTTTCTCTCAACAGACGTTCCCTGACCTTTTTATCATGAATACCAAACACAATTTGGTCACGAATCATGGATGCTTTGAGCTCAGAGAAATTACATGTCTGTGCTTTCAGTTTCAGATCAGTTATAAAGCTATCAAAAGTCTCATTTTGTTGCTGTGTCTGAGAACGGAAGATGTATCTTTCATACGTCTCATTATTTTTGGAAGAGCAATGTGCATCAAATTTTTTTAGCACATCTTCTAATTTTTCTCTGTTCTCCTCTGGATTAAATACAAATGTATTAAATACCTCTATCGCCTGTGGGCCTGCAACCGTGAGCAGCAACGCTATTTTTCTTGCGTCTGGCTTCGTACCGAATCCGATGGCAGCAATGTAGAGTTCGAATTGTTGTTTAAAAATCCGCCAATTGTAGTCGACATTTCCCTCGAGATTCAAACGCTCTGGTGGCTTCAAATTCTCCATGTCGCTTTTCACAATTTTTCAGCAGATATTTACAACTCTTGGTATCCTGGTACCATCTTATGTTCATTAATAAATAGACATTCTTATTATGAACACAGCTAGCTTTTGCTAGACACTTTTATTGAGTACATGTGGACTAGGTACAGTATCTGTAGAGGCTTCCATCTTGACTGTTGCCTTCTGGGTAGCCTAGTGCCTCATGGGTAATGTAGTCTTAATATACATACAGCTGGGTAGTGTAGTCTTATACATACAGCTATATACAGCTCTACACAGCTCTACGGCTCCACCTAGTGTCCACTATAGAATGACATGTTATTGATCATTACAGGTGGTGGGAAAATTATTGGAAAGAATTCTGAAGGACAGGATAAATCTTCATTTAGAAAGACACAGATTAATCAAGGATAGTCAGCATGGATTTGTTAAGGGAAGGTTGTATCTGACAAACTTGATTGAATTTTTTGAGGAGGTAACAAGGAGGGTAGATGAGGGCAGTGCATTTGATGTAGTGTATATGGACTTTAGCAAGGCTTTTGATAAGGTTCCACATGGCAGACTGGTCAGGAAGTTAAAAGCCCATGGGATCCAGGGCAAAGTGTCAAGTTGGATTCAAAACTGGCTCGGAGACAGGAAGCAGAGTGTAATGGTTGATGGGTGTTTTTGTGACTGGAAGGCAGTTTCCAGTGGGGTTCCGCAGGGCTCAGTACTAGGTCCCTTGCTTTTTGTGGTATATATCAACGATCTATACATGAATATAGGGGGTATGATTAAGAAGTTTGCAGTTGAGACTAAAATCGGCTGTGTGGTTGATACTGAAGAAGGAAGCTGTAGACTGCAGGAAGATATCAATAAATTGGTCAGGTGGGCAGAACAGTGGCAAATGGAATTCAATCCAGAGAAGTGTGAGGTAATGCATTTGGGGAAGGCGAACAAGGAAAGGGTATACACATTAAATGGTAGGACACTGAGTAGTGTAGAGGAACAAAGGGACATTGGAGTGCATGTCCACAGATCCATGAAGGTAGCAGGTCAAGTAGATAAGAAGGTATACAGAATGCTTGCCTTTATTAGCCGTGGCATAGAATATAAGAGCAGGGGGGTTATGCTTCAACTGTATAAAACACTAGTTAGGCCTCAGCTAGAGTACTGCATGCAGTTCTGGTCACCATATTGCAGGAAAGATGTGATTGCACTAGAGAGGGTACAGAGGAGATTTACAAGGATGTTGCTGGGAGTAGAGAATCTTAGCTATGTGGAAAGACTGGATAGGCTGGGCCTGTTTTCCTTGCAACAGAGAAGGCATAGGGGAGACCTTATTGAGGTGTATAAAATGATGAGGGGAAGTGGATAGAAAGGACCTATTTCCCTTAGCAGAGGGGTCAAAACCAGGGGGCACAGATTTAAAGTAATTGGTGGAAGGTTTAGAGGGGATTTGAGGGGAAATTTCTCCACCCAGAGGGTTGTGGGGGTCTGGAACTCACTGCCTGAAAGGGTGGTAGAGGCAGGAACCCTAACCACATTTAAAAAGTACTTGGATGTGCACTTGGGATGCTGTAACCTGCAGGGCTACGGACCAAGAGCTGGGAAGTGGGATTAGGCTGGATAGCCCTTTGTTGGCCGGCCCGGACACGATGGGCCGAAATGGTCTCCTTCCGTGCTGTAACTTTCTATGATTCTATGATACTATGAGTCCAATGCGGGACCTACAGTCTCTGTCGGCGGGAATCCTGAGCGGCAGAGCGGGGCTATAAAAGTCCCAGAGACCAGGTAAGGCCTCACAGCGTCGGCGGCAAACCTGAGCGGCAGAGCGGGGCATAAAAGTCCCCAGAGACCAGGTAAGGCCTCACAGCATCGGCGGGAAACCTGAGCGGCAGAGCGGGGTATAAAAGTCCCCAGAGACCAGGTAAGGCCTCACAGCGTCGGCGGGAATCCTGAGCGGCAGAGCGGGGCTATAAAAGTCCCAGAGACCAGGTAAGGTGTACCAGTCTCCAGTCTGGAAGGAGAGAGGTAAAAAGTAATCCAAGTGTGACGTCACCAGAAAGCGGGTAAGTGATTGGTTGGTGAGTATTTCTCCCTTTTAAGCTTAAATCTCTTTGGTTTATAGTTCTAAGGTGTGATATTCACCATCTAGAATCGGGGCAGAGGATATTTAAGAATAATATTAATAAATGTAATTAATTACATAGAATGGGAGATCAGGTGATGTGTTGCTGCTGCAATATGTGGGAGCTGGTGAACACCATTGATGCTCACGGTGATCACATTTGCAGTAAGTGTTGGCTGCTCGAGGAACTCCGGCTCCGTGTTGAAGAGCTGGAGTCCGAGCTTCAAACACTGAGACACATCAGGGAGAGGGAGAGTTACCTGGACTCTGTGTATCACGAGGTAGTCACAACAATTAGATTAATTAATTCAGATGTAGTCCGTGGCCAGGGTCAGGATGGTGTGACTAGAAGTGAGGCAGGTACGGGGATCCAGGAGGTAGTGTTGGAGGAGCCGCAGCCCTTGCACTTTTCCAACAGGTTCGAGGCTCTTACTCCCTGTGGGGACAGGAGCAGGGACTGCAGGGAGGATGAGTAACCTGGACACAGCACCGTGGAGCAGGGGGCCATTCAAGTGGGGGGAGTTGAAAGAAATGTTGTAGTGGTAGGGGATAGTATCGTTAGGGGGATAGATAGAGTTCTTTGCAGCCGAGAGCGAGAGTCCCGAAGGCTGTGTTGCCTGCCCGGTGCCAGGGTTAAGGACATCCCCTCTGGACTGGAGAGAAACTTGGAGTGGGAGGGGGAGGATCCAGTTGTCGTGGTCCATGTTGGTACCAACGACATAGATAGGACAAGGAAGGAGGTTCTGCTGAGGGAGTTTGAGCAGCTAGGGGCCAAATTAAAAAGCAGAACCACAAGGGTAATAATCTCTGGATTATTACCTGAGCCACGAGCGAATTTGGCTAGGACAAATAAAATTAGAGAGTTAAATGCATGGCTCAAACACTGGTGTGGGAGAAATGGGTTTTGCTTCCTGGGACACTGGCACCAGTACTGGGGCAGGAGGGAGCTGTTCCGTTGGGACGGGCTTCACTTGGCCAGTGCTGGGACTAGGGTCCTGGCGGATCATATAACTAGGGCTGTAGAGAGGGCTTTAAACTAACTAGTGGGGGGGAGATTCCTAGAGAGCAAATAATAAAAATGACAACAGAGAAGGTAGCAGTGGGGAAATTAAAAACCAGAGCATGTCAGGAAGCGGCAGAAGGTATGGAGTAAAAGGTAAAGTAATAAAAAGGGCAAAAGCAGGAACTAAGTGTCACAAAACATCTTTGAAAGTTCTCTATCTGAATGCACGTAGCATTCGTAACAAAATAGACGAGTTAATGGCACAAATAACTACATATGGGTATGATCTTGTGGCCATTACAGAAACATGGCTGCAGGGTGACAATGCCTGGGAATTAAACATACCAGGTTATTTAACGATCAGGAAGGACAGGCAGGAAGGAAGGGGAGGTGGGGTGGCTATGTTAATAAAGGAAGGAATCACTGCAATACAGAGAAATGATATTGGGTCAAAAGATCAGGATAATGAAACAGTTTGGGTGGAGGTAAGGAATAATAAGGGGAAAAAAACCACTAGTGGGCGTAGTCTATAGGCCTCCGAACAGTGGCAACTCTGTTGGACGGAGTATCAATCAGGAAATAGTTGAGGCTTGTAATAAGGGAACATCTATAATTATGGGGGATTTTAACTATCATATTAATTGGACAAATCAAATTGGGCAGGGCAGCCTTGAGGATGAGTTCATTGAGTGTATTAGGGATGGGTTTCTTGAGCAGTATGTAACTGAACCGACCAGGGGCCAAGCAACCTTAGATTTGGTCCTGTGTAACGAGACGGGATTAATTAAAAATGTCCTAGTAAAGGATCCCCTTGGAATGAGTGACCATAACATGGTTGAATTCCATATTCAATTAGAGGGTGAGAAGGTTGGATCTCAAACAAGCGTGCTAAGCTTGAATAAAGGAGACTATGAAGGTATGAGAGCGGAATTGAGTAGAGTGGATTGGGAAAATAGATTAAAGGGTAAGACGATACATGATCAGTGGTGTACATTTAAGGAGTTATTTTACAACTTCCAAAAAATATATATTCCACTGAGAAGAAAAGGGTGTAAAAGAAAAGACAGCCATCCGTGGCTAAGTAAAGAAATTAAGGATAGTATTTGACTAAAAACAAGGGCATATAAGGTAGCCAAATCTAGTGGGAGGATAGAGGATTGGGAAAACTTTAAAAGACAGCAAAAAATAACAAAAAGATTGATTAAGAAAGGGAAGATAGATTATGAAAGTAAATCAGCAAAAAATATAAAAACAGATAGTAAGAGTTTTTATAGTTATATAAAAAGAAAAAGGGTGGCTAAAGTAAATGTTGGTCCCTTAGAGGATGAGACCGGGAAATTAATGGTGGGAAATATGGAGATGGCAAAAACACTGAATGAATATTTTACATCAGTCTTTACAGTAGAAGACACTAAGAATATCCCAACACTGGACAAACAGGGGGCTAAAGGGGGGGAGGAGCTAAACACGATCAAAATCACTAAGGAAATGGTACTCAGTAAAATAATGGGACTCAAGGCGGATAAATCACCTGGACCTGATGGCTTACATCCTAGGGTCTTGAGGGAAGTGACGGTAGGGATTGTGGATGCATTGGTAATAATTTTCCAAAACTCCCTGGACTCGGCAAAGGTCCTGGCAGACTGGAAAACTGCTAATGTAACACCCTTATTTAAAAAGGGCAGTAGACAGAAGGCTGGAAACTATAGACCGGTTAGCCTAACATCTGTGGTAGGTAAAATTTTGGAGTCCATTATTAAGGAGACAGTAACAGGACATTTGGATAATCATAATTTAATAGGACAAAGTCAGCATGGTTTTATGCAGGGGATGTCATGTTTGACAAATTTGCTGGAGTTCTTTGAGGAAGTAATGTATAGGGTGGATAAAGGGGAACAGTGGACGTAGTGTATTTAGACTTCCAAAAGGCATTTGACAAGGTGCCACACAAAAGATTATTGCTTAAGATAAAAAATCGCAGGATTGGGGGTAATATTCTGGCATGGATAGAGGATTGGCTACCTAACAGAAGGCAGAGAGTTGGGATAAATGGTTCATTCTCAGACTGGCAATCAGTAACTAGTGGTGTTCCGCAGGGTTCAGTGCTGGGTCCCCAACTCTTTACAATCTATATTAACGATTTGGAGGAGGGGACCGAGTGTAACATATCAAAGTTTGCAGATGATACTAAGATGGGAGGGAAAGTAGTGAGTGAGGAGGACATAAAAAACCTGCACGGGGACATCGACAGGCTAAGTAAGTGGGCAGAGATTTGGCAGATGGAATACAATACTGGAAAGTGTGAGGTTATGCACTTTGGCAGGAAAAATCGTAGAGCAAGTTATTATCTTAATGGCAAGAAACTGGAAAGTACTGAAGTACAAAGGGATCTGGGGGTCCTGGTGCACAAAATTCAAAAGGTTAGTATGCAGGTGCAGCAAGTGATTAAGAAGGCCAGTGGAATGTTGGCTTTCATTGCTAGGGGGATAGAATATAAAAATAGGGAGGTATTGCTTCAGTTGTACAAGGTATTGGTGAGACCGCACCTGGAATACTGCGTACAGTTTTGGTGTCCATACTTAAGAAAGGACATACTTGCTCTCGAGTCAGTACAAAGAAGGTTCACTCGGTTAATCCCGGGGATGAGAGGATGGACATATGAGGAGAGGTTGAGTAGATTGGGACTCTACTCATTGGAGTCTAGAAGAATGAGAGGCGATCTTATTGAAGCATATAAGATTGTGAAGGGGTTGGATCGGGTGGATGCGGGAAAGATGTTCCCGATGATGGGTGAAACTAGAACTAGGGGGCATAGTCTTAGAATAAGGGGCTGCTCTTTCAAAACTGAGATGAGGAGGAACTACTTCACTCAGAGGGTGGTAGGTCCATGGAATATGCTGCCCCAAAAAGCTGTAGAAGCTACATCATTACATAAATTTAAAACAGAAATAGACAGTTTCCTAGAAGTAAAGGGAATTAAGGGTTACGGGGAGCGGGCAGGAATTTGGACATGAGTCTAGGTTCGGATCGGTCATGGCCCTGTGGGTAGCGGAGCGGGCCCAGGGGCCATGTAGCCTGATCCTGCTACTATTTCGTGTGTCTAATTCTGTTAGATTCAGGAGATGGTTCTGTGATAGTGGATTGGCGGTTAGGATCAGATCAGCCATGATCTTATTGAATGGCGGAGCAGGCTCGAGGGGCCGATTGGCCTACTCCTGCTCCTATTTCTTATGTCCTTATGTTCTGTCACAGGTGGAGCAGACGGTGATTGAATGGGCGGGTGGATGGGGTGCTTGGGTTGGCATGCGCTCCTTGCGCTGCCTGCGCTTGGCTTCCGCTTGTACCTGACGAAGAGACTCGAGGTGTTCGCGCCTTCCCAGATGCTGCTCCTCCACTTTGTGCGGTCTTGGGCCAGGGATTCCCAGGTGGCGGTGGGGATGTTGCATTTTTTCAAAGAGGCTTTGAGGGTTTCCTCTGCCCACCTGGGGCTCTCTTGCCGTGTCAGAGCTCCCAGTAGAGCGCTTGTTTTGGGAGTCTCATATCAGGCATGCGGACAATGTGGCCCATCCATCAGAGCTGATCAAGCGTGGTCAGAGCATCGATGGTGGGGATGTTGGCCTGAGCGAGAACACTGACATTGATGCGCCCATCCTGGAAAGGGATTTGCAGGATCTTGCGGAGGCAGCGTTGGTGGTACCTCTCCAGTGCTCTGAGGTGCCTGCTGTACATGGTCCATGTCTCTGAAGCATACAGGAGGGTGGGTATCACTACTGCTCTATAGACCATGAGCTTAGTGCCGGGTTTGAGGTCCTGGTCTTCAAACACTCTCTTCCTCAGGTGACCGAAGGCTGCACTGGCACACTGAAGGCGGTGTTGGACTTCGTCTTCGGTGTCTACTCCTGTTGACAGTAGACCAAGTCATTGTTATTCACCACAAAAAGCAGAGGACCCCGTACTGAGCCCTGTGGAACCCCACTGGAAACAGCCTTCCAGTCACAAAAACTCCCATCAACCATTACCCTATGTTTCCTGCCTCTGAGCCAATTTTGGATCCAACTTGCCACTTTGCCTTGGATCCCATGGGCTTTTACTTTCGTGACCAGTCTGCCATGTGGGACCTTATCAAAGTGGTGGTAAAGTGTAGCGATAAAGCGTAGCTCTTCAGAGAGTGGCAGAAGGCAGGAGTGGGGTCCCAAAAGGATCAGTGCTGGGATCACTGTTGTTCACAATTTATATTAACGGTTTAGACTTTGGAATCAAAAACACAATTTCTAAATTCTCAACAGAAGCTCAAGGAACAGCACCTCAACTTTCGATGAGGCACTTTACAGCCTTCCGGACTCAACATTTCAGATCATAAACACTGCTCCCATTTATTCGATAGCAGCTGTTGGTAATGATTCTGCTATTCCCAATTACACCTCCTCTTGACCCATATTTTGTTTCTTTAGTTGTCCCATTACCACCCACTTTCGCCTTGCACCAGCATCACTTTTGACATTTAATCTCTCCTGCCTTCCACGTGATCACAGGCCGCCCCTTTTGTTCTTTCCTTGCCCCCCACTTTCCCTGCCTCTCTACTTCCTTCAAACCTGTTGCACCTTTTTCCAATTCTGATGAAAGGTCTCCAACCTGAAACGTTAACTCTCTTTCTATTTCCACACATGCTGTCTGACCTGCTGATATTTGCAGCATTTTCTGTTTTTATTTTACATTTCCAGCATCCACAGTATTTTACTTTTGAACAATTTCTAAATTTGCTGATGGGACCAAATTGGGTGGGTCGGGGGAATAAGTCAATACTGAGGGGGGCCGCAACAAATATAGGACACCATTAATAATTACTTTCAACATAAGAAATAAGAACATAAGGAGGAATTAAAGGAAATTAGTGTTAGTAAAAAAAATAATGCTGGAGAAAGTAATGGGACTGAAAGCCGATCAATCCCGAGGGCCTGATAATCTGCATCCCAGAGTACTAAAAGAGGTAGCCGTGGAAATAGTGGATGCATTGGTTGTCATCTTCCAAAATTCTCTCTCTGTCACAGTCTCAGGATATGGGGTATGACATTTAGTACAGAGATGAGGAGAAATTTCTTCACTCAGAGGGTGGTGAACCTGTGGAATTCTCTACCACAGAAGGCTGAATATATTTAAGAAGGCAATAGATAGATTTCTAGACACAAAAGGCATCAAGGGGTATGGGGAGAGCGTGGGAATATGGTATTCAGATAGAGGATCAGCCATGATCATATTGAATGGTGGAGCAGGCTCGAAGGGCCGAATGGCCTACTCCCGCTCCTATTTTTCTATGTCTAAGTTTCTATAAGCTTGTACACCTGTATCAAATCACACTTCAACCTCCTTTGCTCTAATGAAAACAAATCCAGCTTCTCCAACCTGTCCTTGTAGCTAAGATCCTGCATCCCCGGATCCATTCTGGTAAATCTCCTCTGCAACCTCTCAAGGGCCTTCACATCCTTCCTAAAGTGTGGTGACCAGAACTGGACGCAATACTCCAGTTGTGACCAAACCAGCGCTTTATACAGGATCAGCATAACTTCTTTACTTTTGTACTCAATACCTCCATTTATGAAGCCCAAGATTCCATATGCTTTGTTAATTTTTATGGTAATAGTCTCTAAGGTCTCTGTTGTGTAACAGGGAGTGCTAGTAAACAAGGGCCCTTGAGTATCTAATTTAATTGTATTGTAATTAGTGGTATTGATTTGATTTAATTTAATTTAAATGAATTAAAGGGTAAGTCATGGCAGCACAGCTCGGCCCCATGGCATGCTCCTCCTGTACTATGTGGGAATTCAGGGACACTTCCTCTGTCCCTGACGACCATGTGTGCGGGAAGTGTATCCAGCTGCAGCTACTGGCAGACCGCATTGCGGCGCTGGAGCTGCGAATGGATACGTACTTGAGCATTCGCGATGCTGAGATCTTCATGGATAGCACGTTTAATGTGTTGGTCACACCGCAGGTAAAGGCTGCACAGGCAGGAATGGAATGGGTGACCATCAGACAGAGTAGTAGGTGCAGGCAGGTAGTGCAGGGGTCCCCTGTGGCCATCCCCCTCTCAAACAGACATACCACTTTGGATATTGTTGGGGGAGATGGCTTACCGGGCAGCAGCAGCCAACTTCCTGGCACCATGGGTGGTTCTGCTGCACAGGACGGGAGGAAAAAGAATGGGAGAGCTATAGTGATAGGATGTAACTGGTAAAATAAATAAGGGAGAACCAGTGGATGTGGTGTATTTGGACTTTCAAAAGGCTTTCCATAAGGTCCTGCATAAGAGATTAGCGTGTAAAGTTAAGGCACATGGGATTGGGGCAAGATATTGACTTGGATAGAGAACTGGTTGGCAGACAGAAAGCAAAGAGTTGGAATAAACGGGTCTTTTTCCGAGTGGCAGGCAGTGACTAGTGGGGTACCGCAGGGATCGGTCCTAGGACCCCAGCTATTCACAATATATATTAATGATCTGGACGAGGGAACTAGATGTGCATTGAGTGCTGTTGGAGTTTTGCTAAGTGGGAGAAAAATCATTTAAGTGTATTTTGTGAATTTTAGTGTGTTAAGAAGTCAATTATTTGAAGTAAGTTTAATTTTTTAAGGGTTTTTTAAACTTTTGGGCAGTTTAAACAGGAAGTAGAATCCGGGTATAAAAGGGGAGGGGCTAGTGCAGTGCACGGAGTGCTTTGTGCATTGAGTGCTGTTGGAGTTTTGCTAAGTGGGAGAGTTCGGATAAGTGGGAGGTGAGGGTGTGTTTCTTGCTCTGTTTTATTCCCCACTCCCAGGCTTAGACAGCACTGCGGAGGCGGAGCAGCGAGACGAGTCAACCAAACAGGCTCCACAGACAGTATTCAAGGAGGAGGTTGGTGATCAGCTGGTTGGTTGGTTTTCTTCCTTCTCTTCTCTTTCATACCTTTAAGTTGGTAAGTCCTATTGAATAGTGGTGTGATATTATCATATATATCCGGGCAGGGTCTTCATAACTAATAATAAGAAATTAAATTAATTATATAGAATGGAGCAGGTGATGTGTTACTGTTGCGAGATGTGGGAGCCGGTGAACCCCATTGAGGCTAACGGTGATTATATCTGCGACAAGTGTTTGCTGCTAGAGGAACTCAAGTTCCATGTTATGGAGCTTGAGACCGAGCTTCGGACACTGCGACACATCAGGGAAGGGGAGAAGTTCCTGGACTCTATGTTTCAGGAGATGGTCACACCTATGAAGTTAATTACTGCAGATGTAGTCCGTGGTCAGGGACAGGACGGTGTGACTACGAGTGAGGAAGGTACAGGGATCCAGGATGTAGTGTTGAAGGAGATGCAGCCCTTGTTCTTGTCCAGCAGGATCGAGGTTCTTACTCCCTGTGAGGACGGGAGCAGGGACTGCAGGGAGGATGAGCAACCTGGCCACAGCACCGTGGTACAGGGGGCCATTCAAGTGGAGGGAGTAAAAAGAAATGTTGTAGTGGTAGGGGATAGTATCATTAGGGGGATAGATAGGGTTCTCTGCAGTCAAGAGCGGGAGTCCCGAAGGCTGTGTTGCCTGCCTGGTGCCAGGGTTAAGGACATCTCTTCTGGGCTGGAAAGAAACTTGCAGTGGGAGGGGGAGGATCCAGTTGTCGTGGTCCATGTTGGTACAAACGACGTAGATAGGACAAGGAAGACGGTTCTGTTAAAGGAGTATGAGCAGCTAGGGGTCAAATTAAAAAACAGAACCTCAAGGGTAATAATCTCTGGGTTATTACCTGAGCCACGAGCGAATATGGCTAGGATAAATAAAATTAAAGAGTTAAATGCGTGGCTCAAAGACTGGTGTGGGAGAAATGGGTTTTGCTTCTTGGGACACTGGCACCAGTACTGGGACAGGAGGGAGCTGTTCTGTTGGGACGGACTCCACTTGGCCAGTGCTGGGACTAGAGTCCTGGCGAATCATATAACTAGGGCGGTAGAGAGGGCTTTAAAATAATTAGTGGGGGGGAGGTTTCTAGAGAGCAAATAATAGAAATGACAACAGAGAAGGTCATAGACTTAGGTAGCAGTGGGGGAATTAAAAAACAGAATTGGTCAGGAAGGGACAGAAGGTATGGAGTAAAACGTAAAGTACTAAAAAGGGAAAAAACAGGAACTAAGTGTTACAAAACATATTTGAAAGTTCTTTATCTGAATGCACGTAGCATTCGTAACAAAATGAATGAGTTAACGGCACAAATAATGACATATGGGTATGATCTTGTGGCCATTACAGAAACATGGCTGCAGGGTGACCATGACTGGGAATTAAACATACCAGGTTATTTAACAATCAGGAAGGACAGGCAGGAAGGGAGAGGAGGTGGGGTGGCTATGTTAATAAAGGAAGGAATCACTATAATACAGAGAAATGATATTGGGTCAAAGGAGCAGGATAGTGAAACAGTTTGGGTGGAGGTAAGGAATAATAAGGGGAAAAAAACACTAGTGGGTGTAGTCTATAGGACTCCGAACAGTTGCAACTCTGTTGGACGGAGTATTAATCAGGAAATAGTTGAGGCTTGTAATAAGGGAACAGCTATAATTATGGGGGATTTTAATTATCATATTAACTGGACAAATCAAATTGGGCAGAGCAGCCTTGAGGAAGAGTTCATTGAGTGTATTAGGGATGGGTTTCTTGAGCAGTATGTAACTGAACCGACCAGGGGGCAAGCAACCTTAGATTTGGTCCTGTGTAATGAGACAGGATTAATTAAAAATGTCCTAGTAAAGGATCCCCTTGGAATGAGTGACCATAACATGGTTGAGTTCCATATTCAATTAGAGGGTGAGAAGGTTGGATCTCAAACAAGCGTGCTGAGCTTGAATAAAGGAGACTATGAAGGTATGAGAGCGGAATTAATTAGAGTGGACTGGGAAAATAGATTAAAGGGTAAGACGGTACATTACCAGTGGTGTACATTTAAGGAGTTATTTTACAACTTCCAAAAAAAATATATTCCACTGAGGAAAAAAGGGTGTAAAAGAAAAGATAGCCATCCGTGGCTAAGTAAAGTAATTAAAGATAGTATCCGACTAAAAACAAGGGCATATAAGGTAGCCAAATCTCGTGGGAGGATGGAAGATTGGGAAGTCTTTAAAAGACAGCAAAAAATAACAAAAAGATTGATTAAGAAAGGGAAGATAGATTATGAAAGTAAATTAGCAAAAAATATAAAAACAGACAGTAAAAGTTTCTATAGTTATATAAAAAGAAAAAGGGTGGCTAAAGTAAATGTTGGTCCCTTAGAGGATGAGACCGGGAAATTAATGGTGGGAAACATGGAGATGGCAAAAACACTGAACAATTATTTTGTATCAGTCTTTACAGTAGAGGACACGAAGAATATCCCAACACTGGACAAACAGGGGGCTCTAGGGGGGGAGGAACTAAATACAATTAAAATCACTAAGGAAGTGGTACTTGGTAAAATAATGGGACTCAAGGCGGATAAATCCCCTGGACCTGATGGCTTGCATCCTAGGGTCTTGAGGGAAGTAGCGGTAGGGATTGTGGATGCATTGTTAATAATTTTCCAAAACTCACTGGACTCAGCAAAGGTCCCGGCAGATTGGAAAACTGCTAATGTAACACCCTTATTTAAAAAGGGTAGTAGGCAGAAGGCTGGAAACTATAGACCTGTTAGCCTAACATCTGTGGTTGGTAAAATGTTAGAGTCCATTATTAAGGAGACAGTAACGGGACATTTGGATAAACATAATTTAATAGGACAAACTCAGCATGGTTTCATGAAGGGGAAGTCATGTTTAACAAATTTGCTTGAGTTTTTTGAGGAAGTAACATACAGGGTGGATAAAGGGGAACCAGTGGATGTAGTGTATTTAGACTTCCAAAAGGCATTTGACAAGGTGCCACACAAAAGATTATTGCTCAAGATAAAAAATCACGGGATTGGGGGTAATATTCTGGCGTGGGTGGAGGATTGGCTCTCTAACAGAAAGCAGAGAGTTGGGATAAATGGTTCGTTCTCAGATTGGCAACCAGTAACTAGTGGTGTTCCGCAGGGGTCAGTGCTGGGTCCCCAACTCTTTACAATCTATATTAACGATTTGGAGGAGGGGACCGAGTGTAACATATCAAAGTTTGCAGATGATACAAAGATGGGATGGAAAGTAGTGAGTGAGGAGGACATAAAAAACCTGCAAAGGGACATAGACAGGCTAAGTAAGTGGGCAGAGATTTGGCAGATGGAATACAATACTGGAAAGTGTGAGGTTATGCACTTTGGCAGGAAAAATCATAGAGCAAGTTATTATCTTAATGGCAAGAAACTGGAAAGTACTGTAGTACAAAGGGATCTGGGGGTCCTGGTGCACGAAACTCAAAAGGTTAGTATGCAGGTGCAGCAAGTGATTAAGAAGGCCAATGGAATGTTGGCTTTTATTGCTAGGGGGTTGGAATATAAAAACAGGGAGGTATTGCTGCAGTTGTACAAGGTATTGGTGAGGCCGCACCTGGAATACTGCATACAGTTTTGGTGTCCATACTTAAGAAAAGACATACTTGCTCTCGAGTCAGTACAAAGAAGGTTCACTCGGTTAATCCCGGGGATGAGGGGGTGGTCATATGAGGAGAGGTTGAGTAGATTGGGACTCTACTCATTGGAGTTCAGAAGAATGAGAGGCGATCTTATTGAAACATATAAGATTGTGAAGGGGCTTGATCGGGTGGATGCGGTGAGGATGTTCCCAATGATGGGTGAAACTAGAACTAGGGGGCATAATCTTAAAATAAGGGGCTGCTCATTCAAAACTGAGATGAGGAGAAACTTCTTCACTCAGAGGGTGGTAGGTTTGTGGAATTTGCTGCCCCAGAAAGCTGTGGAAGCTACATCATTAAATAAATTTAAAACAGAAATAGATAGTTTCCTAGAAGTAAAGGGAATTAAGGGTTACGGGGAGCGGGCAGGAAATTGGGCATGAGTCTGGGTTCGGAATGGTCATGGCCCTGTGGGTAGTGGAGTGGGCCCAGGGGCCGTGTAGCCTTGTTCTGCTCCTACTGTGTTCTAATTCTGTTAGATTTCAGGAGATGGTTTTATTCCTGTTCCTGGCTGGGGTGGAGATCGCCTTTACAGAAGGTAAGTACTGTAGAAAATATAGGGACAGAGTGATCTCCTGGAAGAATTTCAATCGCCTAGATGGGTCGGAGAGGAATTTCCCAGATTTTTTTCTCCCAAATTGGCCATTGGGTCTTTATCTGGTTTTTCGCCTCTCCCGGGAGATCACATGGGTTCGGGTGGATGCAGAGTGATAGAAGGTTTGAGGTTAGGATCAGATCAGCCATGATCTTATTGAATGGTGGAGCAGGCTCGAGGGGCCGATTGGCCTACTCCTGCTCCTATTTCTTATGTTCTTATGTTCTTATGTAATATCTCCAAGTTTGCAGACGACGCAAAGCTGGGTGGGAGGGTATGCTGTGAGGAGGATGCCGAGAAACTCCAGTATGATTTGGACAGATTGATTGATTGGGCAGAAACATGGCAAATGCAGTATAATGTGGATAAATGCGAGGTTATCCACTTTGGTGCCAAAAACAGGAAGGCAGATTATTATCTGAATGGCAATAGATTGGGAGAAGGGGAAGTGCAATGAGACCTGGGTATCCTTGTGCACCAGTCGCTGAAGGTAAGCATGCAGGTGCAGCAGGCGGTTAAGAAGGCAAATGGTATTTTGGCCTTCATAGTGAGAGGGTTTGAGTACAGGAACAAGGATGTCTTGCTGCAGTTGCACAGGGCCTTACTGAAACCACATCTTGAGTATTGTGTGCAGTTTTGGTCGCCTTATCTGAGGAAGGATGTTCTTGCCATGGAGGGAGTGCAGCGAAGATTCACCAGGCTGATACCTGGGATGGCAGGTATGACGTATGAGGAGAGATTGGGTCGATTAGGCTTATATTCACTTGAGTTTAGAAGAATGAGAGGGGATCTCATTGAAACTTATAACATTCTAACAGGACCAGACAGACTAGATGCAGGAAGGCTGTTCCCAATGGCAGGGGAGTCCAGAACCAGGGATCACAGTCTAAGGATAAGTTGTAAGCCAATAAGGACTAAGATCATGAGGAATTTCTTCACCCAGAGAGTGGTGAACCTGTGGAATTCTCTACCACAGAAGACAGTTGAGGCCAATTCATTAAATATATTCAAGAAGGAGTTAGATATATTTCTTAAGGCTAAGGGGATCAAGGGATATGGGGAGAAGGCAGGGACAGGGTACTGAATTTGGATGATCAGCCATGATCTCATCGAATGGCGGAGCAGGCTCGAGGGGCCAAATGGCCTACTCCTGCTTCTATGTTTCTCTTTTTGTTTCATCATCTTTCCTATCTCCCTCATCTTCCAAGGTGCCCTTGCTTTGGTTCCCTTACCCTTCCCTCTTATTGGAATGTACTTAGTCTGTATGTGGAACATCTCCTCCTTAAAGATCACCCATTGTTCCGTTATTTTTTTTCCTGTCAGTCTTTGCATTTTACCCTGGCTAGATCCTTTCGCATCCCATTGAAGTTAGCCCTATTGCAGTTTAGGAGTTCCACTCTAGATTGTTCCTTGCCCCTCTCCATTGCTCATCTAAATCTTGAAACGATGATCACTCGTACCCAAGTGTTCTCCCACAGACACTTGGTCGACCTGGCCCACCTCATTCCCCAGCACCAGATCCACCAGTGCCTCCTTCTTCGTTGGGCCAAGAACATACTGGTCAAGGAAATTTTCCTGAACAAATTTCAGAAATTCCTCCCCTTCCTTTCCCTTTACCCCAGCATTATCCCAATCCCCCAATATCACCACCCTATAGCTCTTGCATATCGCTGCGATTTCCCTGCAAATTTGCTCCTCTACCTCCCTCTCACTATTTGGAGGCCTGTAGAATACACCCAATAGCATGATCATACCCTTTTGGCTCCTCAACTCTAACCAAATGGATTCTGTCTTTGTCCCCTCAGGAACATCTTTCATTTTCAACACTACAATGTCTTCCTTAATCAGCACTGCCACCCCAACTCCCTTTTTTCCTTCCCTATCTTTTCTGAACACCTTGTAACCTTGAATATTAAATGCCCAGTCCTCACTGTTTTTAAGACACGTTTCCGTTATTGCCACATCATATTGTCACATGGCTAATTGTGCTTGTAGCTCACCAACATTATTCACCACACTTTGTGCATTTACGTACATGCATTCTAAACCAATTTTTGAAATGTTATTAGGCTTCCTTAGCCTGCTCCTATCGAATATGGTACTACTTCCGCCTCTAGTACTACTTTCTTCTCTAGTACTATCCAGCACAGTCACTCTTTTACGCACCTTATTCCTCTTTTCTGCTCCTATCTCAGGATTGTTGCCACGTGCTAGTCAGAGTAGAAATAGAAGGATATTTCAGATGAATACGTGGCTAGAAGAATAGTGCAAGGGGGAGGGATTCAAATTCCTGGGACATTGGAACCGGTTCTGGGGGAGATGGGACCTGGGCAGGACCGGGACCGATGTCCTAGCGGGAGTGTTTGCTGGTGCTGTTGGCGAGGGTTAAACTAAAATGGCACGGGTTTGGGAACCTGTGCAGGGAGACAGAGGAAAGGGAAGCAAGGACAGAAGCAAAAGACAGGAAGGAGAAAAGAAAAAGTGGAAGTCAGTGAAATCAAGGGTGTAAATCAAACATGGCCGCAGTAAACAATAATTCTAAAAGGTCTAAGAGTGTTAAAAAAACAAGCCAGAAGGCTTTATGTCTTACTGTGAGGAGCATTCGTAATAAGGTGGATGAATTAGCTGCGCAAATAGATGTAAACAGATATGATATAATTGGGATTACGGAGACATGGCTCCAGGGTGACCAAGGTTGGGAATTCAACATCCAGGGGTATTCAATATTCAGGAAGGACAGGCAAAAAGGAAAAGGCGGTGGGGTAGCATTGCTGGTTAAAGATGGGATTAACACAATAGTAAGGAAGGATATTAGCTCTGATGATGTGGAATCTGTATGGGTAGAGCTGAGAAATACCAAGGGGCAGAAAACGTTAGTGGGAGTTGTGTACAGAACCCAAACAGTAATGCTGAGGCTGGGGATGGCAGTAAACGGGAAATTAGAAATGCGTGCAATAAGAGCACAGCAGTTATCATGGGTGACTTTAACCTACATATAGATTGGTCTAACCAAATTAGTAACAATACTGTGGAAGAGGAATTCCTAGAGTGTATACGGGATGGTTTCCTGGACCAATATGTTGAGGAACCAACTAGCGATCAGGCCATCTTAGACTGGGTATTATGTAATGAGAAAGGATTAATTAGCAGTCTTGTTGTGCGAGGCCCCTTGGGGAGGAGCGATCAGAATATGATAGAATTCTTCATTAAGATGGAGAGTGAAGTAATTGATTCAGAGACTTGGGTACTGAATTTAAATAAAGGAAACTACGATGGTATGAGGTGCGAGTTGGCTAGGATGGATTGGGGAACATTACTTAAAGGGTTGACAGTGAATAGGCAATGGCTAACATTTAAAGATCGCATGGATGAACTACAGAATTTGTTCATCCCTGTTTGGCATAAAAATAAAACAAAAAAGGTGACTCAACCGTGGCTAACAAGGGAAATTAGGGATAGCATAAGTTCCAAGGAAAGGACATATAAATGGGCCAGAAAAAGCAGCAAACCTGAGGATTGGGAGTAGTTTAGGATTCAGCAAAGGAGGAAAAAGGGATTAATTAAGAGGGGGAAATAGAGTATGAGTGTAAGTTTTCAGGGAACATAAAAACTGACTGTAAAAGCTTCTATAGATATGTGAAGAGAAAAAGATTGGTAAAGTCAAGCTTAAGTCCCTTGCAGTCAGAATCAGGGGAATTTATAATGGGGAACAAAGACATGGCAGACCAATTAAATACATACTTTGGTTCTGTCTTCACAAAGGAGGACACAAATAAACTCCCAGAGATGTCGGGGAACATAGGGTCTAATGAGAGGGAGGAACTGAAAGAAATCAGTATTTGTAGGGAAATGGTGTTAGGGAAATTGACGGGATTGAAGGCCGATAAATCCCCAGGGCCTGATAATCTACATCCTAGGGTACTTAAGGAAGTGGCCCTAGAAATAATAGATGCATTGCTAGTCATCTTCCAAAATTCTATAGAATCTGGGACAGTTCCCATGGATTGGAGGGATGAACAAATTCTGTAGTTCATCCATGCGATCTTTAAATGTTTGCCATTGCCTATCCACCGTCAACCCTTTAAGTAATGCTCCCCAATCCATCCTAGCCAACTCGCGCCTCATACCATCATAGTTTCCTTTATTTAAATTCAGGGCCCTAGTCTCTGAGTCAACTACTTCACTCTCTGTGTTAATGAAGAATTCTATCATATTATGATCACTACTCCGCAAGGGGCCTCGCACAACAAGATTGTTAATTAATCCTTTCACATTACAGGAAACTTTCTGGTATCTGGCACCGATGGGACCGAGCTGGTGCCGTTAGATCAAAACTGCCGTGTAAACCAGCGACAATGTTAAAACATACAGAGCTTTTCAGCTCCGTGTGAATCAACAAACCTTGTTGCTTAGCAACAGCTTCAAAACAGTCGGCTGCAACTGCAAGCGTCTCTAGCTGAAGCTGTTGCTTAGCTACAGACCTTGCAGAGCCTGACTGGGAAAAAAAAAGCAACAAGAAGTAAAAAAACTTATAGAAAACGGCTCCTGAATTTTGCCGGTAGATAGAGCTTTCTGGACTTTTAACCTCCGGTTAAATGAAAGTTTCCTGTACATACTACCCAGTCTAAGATGGCCTGATCGCTCGTTGTTTCCTTGACATATTGGCCCAGGAAACCATCTTGTATACATTCTAGGATTTCCTCCTCCACAGCATTGTTACTAATTTGGTTAGCTCAATCTATATGTAGATTAATGTTACCCATGATAACTGCTATGCCCTTATTGCACGCGTCTCTAATTTCCCATTTAAGGCCAACCTCAACCTCAGCATTACTGTTTGGGGGTCTGTATACAACTCCCACTAACGTTTTCTGCCTCTTGGTATTTCTCAGCTCTACCCATACAGATTCCACATCATCAGAGCTAATATCCTTCCTTACTATTGTGTTAATCTCCTCTTTAACCAGCAATGCTACCCCACCTCCTTTTCCTTTTTCCTGTCCTTCCTGAATATTGAATACCCCTGGATGTTGAATTCCCAGCCTTGGTCACCCTGGAGCCATGTCTCCGTAATCCCTATTATATCATATCCGTTTGCATCTATTTGCACAGCTAATTCATCCACCTTATTACGAATGCTCCTCACATTAAGGCAAAAGCCTTCAGGCTTGTTTTTTTAACGCTCTTGGACCTTTTAGAATTATTATTTACTGTAGCCCTGTTTGATTTACACCCTTGATTTCTCTGACTTCGACTTTTGCTTTCCTCCTTCTTGTCTTTTGTTTCTATCCTTGCTTCCCTTTCCTCTGTCTCCCTGCACAGGTTCCCAACCCCATTTCAGTTTAAACCCTCCCTAACAGCACTAGCAAACACTCCCTCTAGGACATCGGTCCCGGTCCTGCCCAGGTGCAAACCGTCCAGTTTGTACTGGTCCCACCTCCCCCAGAACCGGTTCCAATGTCCCAGGAATTTGAAACCCTCCCCCTTGCACAATTCTTCTAGCCACGTATTCACCTGAAATATCATTCTATTTCTACTCTGACTAGCACGTGGCTCTGGTAGCAATCCTGAGATTACCACCTTTGAGGTCCTATTTTTTAATTTACCTTTAGATGAGAAGTGATGGTGAATCTTTGGAATTCTCTACCCCAGAGGGCTGTGGAGGCTCAGTCATTGGGTATATTCAAAACAGAAGTTCATAGATTTCTGACTAGTAAGGGCATCAAGGGATATGGCGATAGGGTCGGTGAAACATAGAAACATAGAAGATAGGAGCAGGAGTAGGCCATTCGGCCCCTCGAGCCTGCTCCGCCATTCAATGAGATCATGGCTGATCATTCAAATTCAGTACCCTGTTCCTGCCTTCTCTCCATATCCCATAGAAACATAGAAGATAGGAGTTGAGGCAGAAGATCAGCCATGATCTTATTGAATGGTGGAGCAGGCTCGAAGGGCCAAATGGCCGACTCCTGCTCCTATTTCGTATGTTCTTACTAGCTGGGAGGGCCCGGCATTGCCAGGGCAGTTTACAGGGCGGCGCGGTTCATGGCCGCCCGCTGCCGCTCCCCCGCTCTGTGTCTCGGGCCGAGCAGTTGTGAGGCCCGGCCCAAGTTACCCCAACTCACCTCCCACTCCGGCGGGCCGACACAGCTGCCCCGCTTGCTGTTGAGGAAAAGCAGGGGAAAAAATGGCGCTACGTTTCGGGAGGCTGCAGGATTAGGTCCCACCCGTGACACACCGATTGGTCAACCATCAGGTCACCGAACTGTAGGATTGGTCAACCATCATGTCACTCAACGCTAATGAGCGGTAGGATTGGTCAACCGCTAATGAGTGGATTTTTGAACGTTTTTTATATACTGTCCGAACAATTTTTGTCTGACCAAAAAGTAAATATGCCTATGACACTCCCCTGATCATCAGCTTTCTTTTGACATAACATATGTGTAGGTACGCTCTATAACTTTTGAGTGTATAGCGGACAGACAGACAGACATACAGACAGATGGACAGACAGACGGACAGACAGACGGACAGACACCACTATCCTTTTATTATATAACATATAGATAGATGACTCCGTTTCTCCCGCAGGTCCGCTCGCTCAGAAACCCGTTTCTCCCACACCAATCTTTGAGCCACGCATTCATCTATCTGATCCTATTTACCCTATGCCAATTTGCTCGTGGCTCAGGTAGCAACCCAGAGATTATTACGTTTGTTGTTCTGCTTTTTAATTTAGTCCCTAGCTGCTCATACTCCCTCAGCAGAACCTCGTTCTTTGTCCTATCTATGTCGTTGGTACCTACGTGGACCACGACAACTGGATCTTTCCCTTCCCACTCCAAGTTCCTCTCCAGCCCAGAGGAGATATCTTCAGGACTCACGCTCTCGGCTACAGTGAACAGTATCTATCCCCATAACTATACTGTCCCCTATTACTACAACATTTCTTTTTACTCCCCCAATTTGAATGGCCCCCTGTACCACGGTGCTGTGATCAGTTTGCTCATCCTCCCTGTAGTCCCTGCTCTCGTCCACACAGGGAGCAAGTACCTCGTACCTGTTGGACAAGTGCAAGGGCTGATGCTACCTTGTGGATCCCCATACCTGCCTCACTCGTAGTCACTCCCTCCTGTCCCTGACCACGGAACAAATTTGAATGATTTAATCTAAGGAGTGTGACTGTCTCCTGGAACAGTGTCCAGGTAACTCTCCCCTTCCCTGATGTATCGCAGTGTCCGAAGCTCGGGCTCCAGCTCATCAACTCTGAGCCGAAGTTCCTCGAGCCGTCAACACTTACTGCAGATGTGGTTGCTGCAGATCACACCAGCTCCCACATACTACAGCTGCAACACATTGCCTGCCCTGCCCTGCCTTCCCTATTGTACTTTATTTAAGTAATTAGGTTTTCAAGTTTTGAAACTTCAATTATTTAGGTACAGTTTTTAATCTCTAATCACGGATCCTAATTTAAACCAATGCCCAAGTTTAGAAAAAAGAAATAGAGAAATACTCACCAACCAATCACTTACCTGCTTTCCTGTGATGTCAAACTTTGATTCCCCCCACCACCAGCCCCTCAGGTCCGTTGTTGTTGTTTTCCTTTTATCCCCGCCAGAGGTCCTGCTCTCGCTGTGCTCTTGGGCCTCGGGTCACTGGTCCTGCTCTCGCTGTGCTCTTGGGCCTCGGGTCACTGGTCCCACTCTCGCTGTGCTCTCGGGCCTCGGGTCACTGGTCCCGCTCTCGCTGAGCTCTCGGGCCTCGGGTCACTGGTCTCGCTCTCGCTGAGCTCTCGGGCCTCGTGTCACTGGTCCCGCTCTCGCTGTGCTCTCGGGCCTCGGGTCACTGGTCCCGCTCTGGCTGTGCTCTCGGGCCTCGGGTCACTGGTCCGGCTCTCGCTGTGCTCTCGGGCCTCGGGTCACTTGTCCCGCTCTCGCTGTGCTCTCGGGCCTCGGGTCACTGATCCCGCTATCGCTGTGCTCTCGGGCCTCGGGTCACTGGTCCCGCTCTCGCTGTGCTCTCGGGCCTCGGGTCACTGATCCCGCTATCGCTGTGCTCTCGGGCCTCGGGTCACTGGTCCCGCTCTCGCTGTGCTCTCGGGCCTCGGGTCACTGGTCCCGCTCTCGCTGTGCTCTCGGGCCTCGGGTCACTGGTCCCGCTCTCACTGTACTCTCGGGCCTCGGGTCACTGGTCCCGCTCTCGCTGTGCTCTCGGGCCTCGTGTCACTGTTCACGATCTCGCTGTGCTCTCAGGCCTCGGGTCACTTGTCCCGCTCTCGCTGTGCTCTCGGGCCTCGGGTCACTGGTCCCGCTCTCGCTGTGCTCTCCAGCCTCGGGTCACTGGTCCCGCTCTCGCTGTGCTCTCGGGCCTCGGGTCACTGGTCCCGCTCTCACTGTGCCCTCGGGCCTCGGGTCACTGGTCCCGCTCTCGCTGTGCTCTCGGGCCTTGGGTCACTGGTCCCGCTCTCGCTGTGTTCTCGGGCCTCGGGTCACTGGTCCCGCTCTCGCTGTGCTTTCGAGCCTCGGGTCACTGGTCCCGCTCTCGCTGTGCTCTCGGGCCTCGGGTCACTGGTCTCGCTCTCGCTGTGCTCTCGGGCCTCGGGTCACTGGTCCCGCTCTCGCTGTGCTCTCGGGCCTCGGGTCACTGGTCCCGCTCTCGCTGTGCTCTCGGGCCTCGGGTCACTGGTCCCGCTCTCGCTGTGCTCTCGGGCATCGGGTCACTGGTCCGGCTCTCACTGTGCTCTCGGGCCTCGGGTCACTGGTCCCGCTCTCGCTGTGCTCTCGGGCCTCGGGTCACTGGTCCCGCTCTCGCTGTGCTCTCCGGCCTCGGGACACTGGTCCCGCTCTCGCTGTGCTCTCGGGCCCTGGGTCTCTGGTCCCGCTCTCTCTGTGCTCTCGGGTCACTGGTCCCGCTCTCGCTGTGCTCTCGGGCCTCGGGTCACTGGTCCCGCTCTCGCTGTGCTCTCAGGCCTCGGGTCACTGGTCCCGCTCTTGCTGTGCTCTCGGGCCCTGGGTCTCTGGTCCCGCTCTCTCTGTGCTCTCGGGTCACTGGTCCCGCTCTCGCTGTGCTCTCCGGCCTCGGGACACTGGTCCCGCTCTCGCTGTGCTCTCGGGCCCTGGGTCTCTGGTCCCGCTCTCTCTGTGCTCTCGGGTCACTGGTCCCGCTCTCGCTGTGCTCTCGGGCCTCGGGTCACTGGTCCCGCTCTCGCTGTGCTCTCAGGCCTCGGGTCACTGGTCCCGCTCTTGCTGTGCTCTCGGGCCTCGGGTCACTGATCCGTCTCTCGCTGTGCTCTCCGGCTTCGGGTCACTGGTCCCGCTCTCGCTGTGCTCTCGGGCCTCGCGTCACTGGTCCCGCTCTCGCTGTGCTCTCGGGCCTCGGGTCACTGGTCCCGCTCTCGCTGTGCTCTCGGGCCTCGGGTCACTGGTCCCGCTCTCGCTGTGCTCTCGGGCCTTGGGTCTCCGCTGGTCCCGCTCTCGCTGTGCTCTCGGGCCTCGGGTCACTGGTCCCACTCTCGCTGTGCTCTCGGTCCTAGGATCACTGGTCCCGCTCTCGCTGAGCTCTCGGGCCTCGAGTCACTGGTCCCGCTCTCGCTGTGCTCTCGGGCCTCGGGTCACTGGTTTCACTCTCGCTGTGCTCTCGGGCCTCGGGTCACTGGTCCCGCTCTCGCTGTGCTCTCAGTCCTCGGATCACTGGTCCCGCTCTCGCTGAGCTCTCGGGCCTCGGGTCACTGGTCCCGCTCTCGCTGTGCTCTCGGGCCTCGGGTCACTGGTCCCGCTCTCGCTGTGCTCTCGGGCCTCGGGTCACTGGTCCAGCTCTCGCTGTGCTATCGGGCCTCGGGTCACTGGTTCCGCCCACGCTGTGCTCTCGGTCCTCGGGTCACTGGTCCCGCTCTCGCTGTCCTCTCGGGCCTCGGGTCACTGGTCCCGCTCTCGCTGTGCTCTCGGGTCTCGGGTCACTGGTCCCGCTCTCGCTGTGCTCTCGGGCCTTGGGTCTCCGCTGGTCCCGCTCTCGCTGTGCTCTCGGGCCTCGGGTCACTGGTCCCACTCTCGCTGTGCTCTCGGTCCTAGGATCACTGGTCCCGCTCTCGCTGAGCTCTCGGGCCTCGGGTCACTGGTCCCGCTCTTGCTGTGCTCTCGGGCCTCGGGTCACTGGTCCCGCTCTCGCTGAGCTCTCGGGCCTCAGGTCACTGGTCTCGCTCTCGCTGAGCTCTCGGGCCTCGTGTCACTGGTCCCGCTGTCGCTGTGCTCTCGGGCCTCGGGTCACTGGTCCCGCTCTGGCTGTGCTCTCGGGCCTCGGGTCACTGGTCCGGCTCTCGCTGTGCTCTCGGGCCTCGGGTCACTTGTCCCGCTCTCGCTGTGCTCTCGGGCCTCGGGTCACTGGTCCCGCACTCGCTGTGCTCTCGGGCCTCGGGTCACTGGTCCCGCTCTCGCTGTCCTCTCGGGCCTCGGGTCACTGGTCCCGCTCTCGATGTGCTCTCGGGTCTCGGGTCACTGGTCCCGCTCTCGCTGTGCTCTCGGGCCTTGGGTCTCCGCTGGTCCCGCTCTCGCTGTCCTCTCGGGCCTCGTGTCACTGTTCCCGCTCTCGCTGTGCTCTTAGGCCTCGGCTCACTGGTCCCGCTCTCGCAGTGCTCTCGGGCCTCGGGTCACTGGTCCCTCTCTCGCTGTGCTCTCCGGCCTCGGGTCACTGGTCCCGCTCTCGCTGTGCTCTCCGGCCTCGGGTCACTGGTCCCGCTCTCGCTGTGCTGTCGGGCCTCGGGTCACTGGTCCCTCTCTCGCTGTGCTCTCCGGCCTCGGGTCACTGGTCCTGCTCTCGCTGTGCTGTCGGGCCTCGGGTCACTGGTCTCGCTCTCGCTGTGCTCTCGGGCCTCGGGTCACTGGTCCCGCTCTCGCTGTGCTCTCGGGCCTCGGGTCACTGGTTCCGTTCTCGCTGTGCACTCGGGCCTCGGGTCACTGGGCACGCTGTCGCTGTGCTCTCGGGCCTCGGGTCACTGGTCACGCTCTCGCTGTGCTCTCGGTCCTCGGGTCACTGGTCACGCTGTCGCTGTGCTCTCGGGCCTCGGGTCACTGGTCACGCTGTCGCTGTGCTCTCGGGCCTCGGGTCACTGGTCACGCTCTCGCTGTGCTCTCGGGCCTCGGGTCACTGGTTGCGTTCTCGCTGTGCTCTCGGGCCTCGGGTCACTGGGCACGCTGTCGCTGCGCTCTCGGGCCTCGGGTCACTGGTCCCGCTCTTGCTGTGCTCTCGGGCCTCGGGTCACTGGTCCCGCTCTCGCTGTTCTATTGGGCCTCGGGTCACTGGTCCCGCTCTCGCTGTGCTCTCGGGCCTCGGATCACTGGTCCCGCTCTCGCTGTGCTATTGGGCCTCGGATCACTGGTCCCTCTCTCGCTGTGCTCTCGGGCCTCGGGTCACTGGTCCCGCTCTCGCTGTGCTCTCGGGCCTCGTGTCACTGTTACCGCTCTCGCTGTGCTCTCAGGCCTCGGGTCACTGGTCCCGCTCTCGCTGTGCTCTCAGGCCTCGGGTCACTGGTCCCGCTCTCGCTGTGCTCTCGGGCCTCGTGTCACTGTTACCGCTCTCGCTGTGCTCTCAGGCCTCTGGTCACTGGTCCCGCTCTCGCTGTGCTCTTAGGCCTCGGCTCACTGGTCCCGCTCTCGCTGTGCTCTCGGGCCTCGGGTCACTGTTCCCGCTCTCGCTGTGCTCTCGGGTCACTCGTCCCGCTCTCGCTGTGCTCTCGGGCCTCGGGTCACTGGTCCCGCTCTCGCTGTGCTCTCGGGCCTCGGGTCACTGGTCCCGCTCTCGCTGTGCTATCGGGCCTCGGGTCACTGGTCCCGCTCTCACTGTGCTCTCGGGCCTCGGGTCACTGGTCCCGCTCTCGCTGTGCTCTCGGGCCTCGGGTCACTGGTCCCGCTCTCGCTGCGCTCTCGGGCCTCGGGTCACTGGTCCCGCTCTCGCTGCGCTCTCGAGCCTCGGGTCACTGGTCCCGATCTCGCTGTGCTCTCGGGCCTCGGGACACTGGTCCCGCTCTCGCTGTGCTCTCGGGCCTCGGGTCACTGGTTCCACTCTCGCGGTGCTCTCGGGCCTCGGGACACTGGTCCCGCTCTCGCTGTGCACTCGGGCCTCGGGTCACTGGGCACGCTCTCGCTGTGCTCTCGGGCCTCGGGTCACTGGTCCCGCTCTTGCTGTGCTCTCGGGCCTCGGGTCACTTGTCGCGCTCTCGCTGTGCTCTCGGGCCTCGGGTCACTGGTCCGGCTCTTGCTGTGCTCTCGGGCCTCGGGTCACTGGTCCCTCTCTCGCTGTGCGCTTGGGCCTCGGGTCACTGGTCCCTCTCTCGCTGTGCTCTCGGGCCTCGGGTCACTGGTCCCGCTCTCGCTGTGCTCTCGGGCCTCGGGTCACTGGTCCCGCTCTCGCTGTGCCCTTGGGCCTCGGGTCACTGGTCCCGCTCTCGCTGTGCTCTCGGGCCTTGGGTCACTGGTCCCGCTCTCGCTGTGCTCTCGGGCCTCGGGTCACTGGTCCCTCTCTCGCTGTGCTCTCGGGCCTCGGGTCACTGGTCCCGCTCTCGCTGTGCTCTCGGGCCTTGGGTCACTGGTCCCGCTCTCGCTGTGCTCTCGGGCCTTGGGTCTCCGCTGGTCCCGCTCTCACTGTGCTCTCGGGCCTCGGGTCACTGGTCCCGCTCTCGCTGTGCTTTCGGGCCTCGGGTCACTGGTCCCGCTCTCGCTGTGCTCCCGGGCCTCGGGTCACTGGTCCCATTCTCGCTGTGCTCTCGGGCCTCGGGTCACTGGTCCCTCTCTCGCTGTGCTCTCGGGCCTCGGGTCACTGGTCCCGCTCTCGCTGTGCTCTCGTGCCTTGGGTCACTGGTCCCGCTCTCGCTGTGCTCTCGGGCCTTGGGTCTCCGCTGGTCCCGCTCTCACTGTGCTCTCGGGCCTCGGGTCACTGGTCCCGCTCTCGCTGAGCTCTCGGGCCTCGGGTCACTGGTCACGCTCTTCCTGAGCTCTCGGGCCTCGGGTCACTGGTCCCGCTCTCGCTGTGCTCTCGGGCCTCGGGTCACTGGTCCCGCACTCGCTGTGCTCTCGGGCCTCGGGTCACTGGTCCCGCTCTCGCTGTGCTCTCGGGCCTCGGGTCACTGGTCCCGCTCTCGCTGTGCTCTCGGGCCTCGGGTCACTGGTCCCGCTCTCGCTGTGCTCTCGGTCATCGGGCCACTGGTCCCACTCTCGCTGTCCTCTCGGGCCTCGGGTCGCTGGTCCCGCTCTCGCTGTGCTCTCGGGCCTCGGGTCGCTGCTCCCGCTCGAGCTGTGCTCTCGGGCCTCGGGTCACTGGTCCCGCTCTCGCTGTGCTCTCGGGCCTCGGGTCACTGGTCCCCCTCTCGTTGTGCTCTCGGGCCTCGGGTCACTGGTCCCGCTCTCGCTGTGCTCTCGGGCCTCGGGTCACTGGTCTCGCTCTCGCTGTGCTCTCGGGCCTCGGCTCACTGGTCCCGCTCTCGCTGTGCTCTCGGGCCTCGGGTCATTGGTCCCGCTCTCGCTGTGCTCTCGGGCCTCGGGTCACTGGTCCCGCTCTGGCTGTGCTCTCGGGCCTCGGGTCAATGGTCCCGCTCTCGCTGTGCTCTCGGGCCTCGGGTCACTGGTCCCGCTCTCTCTCTGCTCTCCGGCCTCGGTTCACTGGTCCCGCTCTCGCTGTGCTCTCGGTCCTCAGGTCACTGGTCCCGCTCTCGCTGTGCTCTCGGTCCTCGGGTCACTGGTCCCGCTCTCGCTGTGCTCTCGGGCCTCGAGTCACTGGTCCCGCACTCGCTGTGCTCTCGGGCCTCGGGTCACTGGTCCCGCTGTCACTGTGCTCTCGGGCCTCCGGTCACTGGTCCCGCTCTCGCTGTGCTCTCGGGCCTCGGGTAACAGGTCCCGCTCTCGCTGTGATCTCGTGCCTCGGGTCACTGGTCCCACTCTCGCTGTGCTCTCGGGCCTCGTGTCACTGTTCCCGCTCTCGCTGTGCTCTCTGGCCTCGGGTCACTGCTCCCGCTCTCGCTGTGCTCTCGGGCCTCGGGTATCAGGTCCCGCTCTCGCTGTGATCTCGTGCCTCGGGTCACTGGTCCCGCTCTCGCTGTGCTCTCGGGCCTCGTGTCACTGTTCCCGCTCTCGCTGTGCTCTCTGGCCTCGGGTCACTGCTCCCGCTCTCGCTGTGCTCTCGGGCCTCTGGTCACTGGTCCCGCTCTCGCTGTGCTCTCGGGCCTCAGGTCACTGGTCCCGCTCTCGTTGTGCTATTGGGCCTCTGGTCACTGTTCCCGCTCTCGCTGTGCTCTCGGGTCACTCGTCCCGCTCTCGCTGTGCTCTCGGGCCTCGGGTCACTGGTCCCGCTCTCGCTGTGCTCTCGGGCCTCGGGTCACTTGTCCCGCTCTCGCTGTGCTCTCGGACCTCGGGTCACTGGTCCCGCTCTCGCTGTGCTCTCGGGCCTCGGGTCACTGGTCCCGCTCTCGCTGTGCTCTCGGGCCGCGGGTCACTGGTCTCGCTCTCGCTGAGCTCTCGGGCCTCGGGCCACTGGTCCCGCTCTCGCTGTGCTCTCGGGCCTCGGGTCACTGGTCCCGCTCTCGCTGTGCTCTCGGGCCTCGGGTCAATGGTCCCGCTCTCGCTGTGCTCTCGGGCCTCGGGTCACTGGTTCCGCTCTCGCTGTGCTCTCGGGCCTCCGGTCACTGGTCCCGCTCTCGCTGTGCTCTCGTGCCTCGGGTCTCCGCTGGTCCCGCTCTCGCTGTGCTCTCGGGCCTCGGGTCGCTGGTCCCGCTCTCGCTGTGCTCTCGGGCCCCGGGTCCCTGGTCCCGCTCTCGCTGTGCTCTCGGGCCTCGGGTCACTGGTCCCGCTCTCGCTGTGCTCTCGGGCCTCGGGTCGCTGGTCCCGCTCTCGCTGTGCTCTCGGGCCTCGGGTCACTGGCCCCGCTCTCGCTGTGCTCTCGGCCCTCGGGACACTGGTCCCATTCTCGCTGTGCCCTCGGGCCTCGGGTCACTGGGCACACTCTCGCTGTGCTCTCGGGCCTCGGGTCACTGGTCTCGCTCTCGCTGTGCTCTCGGGCCTCGGGTCACTGGTCCCGCTCTCGCTGTGCTCTCGGGCCTCGGGTCACTGGTCCCGCTCTCGCTGTGCTATTGGGCCTCGTGTCACTGGTCCCTCTCTCGCTGTGCTCTCGGGCCTCGGGTCACTGGTCCCGCTCTCGCTGTGCTCTCGGGCCTCTGGTCTCCGCTGGTCCCGCTCTCGCTGTGCTCTCGGGCCTCGGGTCACTGGTCCCGCTCTCGCTGTGCTCTCGGGCCTCGGGTCACTGGTCCCGCTCTCGCTGTGCTCTCGGGCCTCGGGACACTGGTCCCGCTCTCGCTGTGCTCTCGGGCCTCGGGTCACTGGTCCTGCTCTCGCTGTGCTCTCAGGCCTTGGGTCACTGGTCCCGCTCTCGCTGTGCTCTCGGGCCTTGGGTCTCTGCTGGTCCCACTCTCGCTGTGCTCTCGGGCCTCGGGTCACTGGTCCCGCTCTCGCTGTGCTCTCGGGCCTCGGGTCACTGGTCCCGCTCTCGCTGTGCTCTCGGTCCTCGGGTCACTGGTCCCGCTCTCGCTGTGCTCTCGGGCCTCGGGTCACTGGTCACGCTCTCGCTGTGCTCTCGGGCCTCGGGTCACTGGTCCGGCTCTCGCTGTGCTCTCGGGCCTCGGGTCACTGGTCCCGCTCTCGCTGTGCTCTCGGGCCTCGGGTCACTGGTCCCGCTCTCGCTGTGCTCTCGGGCCTCGGGTCACTGGTCCCGCACTCGCTGTGCTCTCGGGCCTCGGGTCACTGGTCCCGCTCTCGCTGTGCTCTCGGGCCTCGGGTCACTCGTCCCGCTCTCGCTGTGCTTTCGGGCCTCGGGTCACTGGTCCCGCTCTCGCTGTGCTCTCGGGCCTCGGGTCACTGGTCCGGCTCTCGCTGTGCTCTCGGGCCTCGTGTCACTGTTCCCGCTCTCGCTGTGCTCTCAGGCCTCGGTTCACTGGTCCCGCTCTCGCTGTGCTCTCGGGCCTCGGGTCACTGGTCCCGCTTGATGTGCCTCAATAATCCCGAGACTCGATGTTAGCGAAACAAAACAAGGCTTTTATTAACTTAGAAGATAACACGCAGTGGAGAGAGGTATCTTCCCTGGAGGTCTGCAGTACTGGCTGTGAGGCCAGACTGAGCTGGCTTACATAGAGGCCAGGTATGGGCGGAGCCCTACACACAACACATTCCATACATTCCAATACACAATACAATGGTGAGGAGAAACCTGAAACCAACCACAGTCACAGGCAATACAATGGTAAGGGGGAACCTGAAACCAACCACAGTCACAGGCAGTGATGAATTGAATATTTCATCACATTCACCCCTTCTATAGATTTAGTCTGTTCGGCGGTTTGGTAGTCCTCTGCGACCGACGTGGCTGTTGTGGTGTCGCGGGTGTCGGCTGGGTGTCCCCGGTGGCCTCCTGGGTCTCTGCCGGGGGTGCCGCCAGGTTTGTTGAAGGGGTAGTTGGTGGGGGTGCCGTTGGTCGATGTTCTTCCGGGGGTGATGAAAGAGTAGTGGGTGGGTAAGAGTTGCTGTGGTCGTTGTTGCTGCTATTGCCGTGGTTGTTGTCGTTACCGGCTGGGGCGACGTCTTTTATTGACACGGTGCCTCTCTTCCGTCGGCGTGCCGGACATACGCGTATTGGGGGTTGGCGTGGAGTAGGTGCACTGGCTCCACGAGAGGGTCCGTCTTATGGCCCCTCACATGCCTTCGCACGAATACCGGACCCGGGGTGGAGCGCCATGACGGCATGGATACGCCTGAGGTGGATTTCCGGGGGAAGCTAAACATTCGTTCATGAGGCGTGGCATTAGTGGCAGTACACAATAGCGACCGTATCGAATGGAGCACATCTGGGAGGACTTCCTGCCAGCGGGAGATAGGGAGGCCTTTGGTCCTTAGAGCTAGAGTGACTGCTTTCCATACTGTCCCGTTCTCTCGCTCCACTTGACCGTTACCCCGGGGGTTGTAGCTGGTGGTACGGCTCGTGGCGATACCCCTGGACAGCATGTACTGGCGTAGCTCTTCACTCATGAAGGACGCCCCCCTATCCGTGTGGATGTAGCTCGGCATACCAAACAGGCAGAACAGGCTGTTGAGGCATTTAATGACCGTGGCGCTGGTCATGTCTGGGCAGGGGAAGGCGAATGGGAACCGGGAGTATTCGTCCACAATGTTCAGGAAGTAAACATTGCGGTCGACGGACGGGAGGGGGCCCTTGAAATCTAAGCTGAGCCGCTCAAAGGGCCGTGTAGCTTTGATTAAGTGGGCTCTATCAGGGTGGTAGAACCGAGGCTTGCACTCAGCGCAAGTGCGGCAGTTCCTGGTCAGAGACCGAACTTCCTCAATCGAGTAGGGTAAGTTGCGGGACTTTATGAAGTGGAACAGCCGCGTGACCCCTGGGTGGCAGAGGTCGTTGTGGAGGGTCTGTAGCCGATCCCCGGTGGCGCTGGCACACATCCCTCGTGAGAGGGCATCTGGGGATTCGTTAAGGGCCCCTGGCCGGTAAATGATGTCATACTCGAAGGTGGAGAGCTCGATCCGCCACCTACGAATCTTATCATTTTTGATCTTCCCCCTCTGTTTATTATTGAACATAAACGCTACCGACCGCTGGTCGGTAAGTAGGGTGAAGCGTTTGCCGGCTAGGTAGTGGCGCCAGTGGCGCACTGCCTCCACGATGGCTTGGGCCTCCTTTTCCACGGAGGAGTGTCTGATCTCGGGCCCTTGGAGGGTCCTCGAGAAGAAAGCTACGGGCCGCCCCGCCTGGTTGAGGGTGGCCGCCAAGGCGAAGTCAGACGCATCACTTTCCACTTGAAATGGAGTGTTCTCGTCCACTGCCTGTAGCGTGGCCCGCTCAATATCCCGCTTAATGCTTTTGAAGGCGGCGTGGGCCTCAGCAGAGAGCGGAAAAGAGGATGCTTTCAAGAGGGGGCGGGCTTTGTCGGAGTAGTTGGGGACCCATTGGGAATAATAAGAAAATAACCCCAGGCACCTTTTCAGGGCTTTGGGAGTGTTGGGCAGGGGCAGCTCCCGTAGGGGGCGCAATCAGTCGGGGTCTGGTCCGATTTCCCCATTCTCCACCACGCTGCCTAGTATGCAGAGGCGCGTGGTGTTGAAAACGCACTTGTCCTCGTTGTAGGTGAGGTTGAGTTTTTGTGCGGTTTTCAGGAACCTCTCGAGGTTCGAGTCGTGATCCTGCTGGTTGTGACCGCAGATGGTGACGTTGTCGAGGTAGGGGAAGGTTGCCTGCAAGTGGTGGTCATCGACCATGCGATCCATCTCCCTCTGGAAGACCGAGACCCCATTCGTCACCCCAAAGGGGACTCTGAGGAATTGGTAGAGGCGTCCGTTCGCCTCGAAGGCGGTGTACGGGCGGTCCTCTGGTCTGATAGGGAGCTGGTGGTACGCTGACTTGAGGTCGATGGTGGAGAACACCCGGTATTGGGCGATTTGGTTCATCATTTCTGATATGCGGGGTAGCGGGTAGGCGTCTAGTTGGGTGTACCTGTTGATCGTTTGGCTATAGTCGATCACCATCCGTTTCTTCTCGCTACCCCTTTCCACCACCACTTGGGCGCGCCACGGGCTATTGCTGCGTTCAATAATGCGCTCTTTCAGGAGTCTGTCTACCTCGGTTGCGATAAACCGCCTGTCCTCCCAGCTGTACCTCCTGCTTTTGGTCGCTATTGGCCGGCAGTTAGGGGTAAGGTTCGCGAATAGCGAAGGCGGCTTTACCTTCAGGGTAGCCAGGCCGCACACTGTGAGGGGCGGCTGGGACCCACCGTACTTGAGCGTGATGCTTTGGTGGTTGCACTGGAAATCCAGGCCCAAGATCACGCTCGCGCATAGATTCTTCATGATTAATACTTTAAAATTATCGTATACAATCCCGTTAACGGACAATTGTACCGTGCAGTAACCCAGAATGGTCGATGTCTGGGTTTTATCAGCCATAGAGATGGTACCCCGAGTAGGGACCACCTTTAGGGAGAGTTGTCGTGCCAGTTCCGGGTGGATAAAACTCTCAGTGCTTCCACTGTCAATTAAACATTTAACCCCGCACCCGTTTACCTCGATGTCCACCATTGATTTGGATAGCGGGTGGGGCCTGGTCTGGTCCACTGTGACCAATGCCACTGTAGGGCCCTGATCGAGACAAGATGGCGTCCGCGCTGTCTGCTCACAAGATGGCGGACCCCACAAGGTCGGGCAAGATGGCGTCCAAGATGGCCGCTCCCACGGCGCACACGCGGCGGTGGCGGGTTTTGGTTTTCCAGCGGGGTTCCCTCTGCACACCTTCCCAAAGTGCCCCTTCTTACCGCACTTAAAGCACGTGGTGCCTTTCGCCGGGCACAGGTTTCTGGTGTGCTTTGGCTGCCCGCAGAAGTAGCAGTTGGGTCCCCGACGCGTCGCGGCTGTCGTAGGGCTTCTGGGGGGAGAGCGGGGCCCCGACGGTGTCGGGCTGCCGGGCGGGGAAGATGCCTTCCAAGATGGCGGCGCCATTGGGGCACACGTGGCGGCGTGGACGGCGCGGGCTGAAGAGTAGGCGTCCGAGTTTCTCTGGGCCACATCCAGGGATCGCGCGGTGTCCGCAGCCTGTTTCAGGTCCAATCCCGTTTTTTCCAGCAGTCTTTGCCGGATGTAAGTGGAGCTGAGGCCTGTGATAAAGGCATCGCGAACAAGCTCGTCGGTGTACACTGCGGCTTTTACATCTCGGCACTTGCAGTCTTTGCCAAGCATTTTCAGGGTGCCTTGGAACTCCTCCACCGATTCCCCAGGTCGCTGTGCGCGAGTGGCGAGCAGATGCCTAGCATACACCTCATTCGTAGGCTGCTGGTAATGCGCCTTTAAGATGTCGCAGGCGGCCAGGTACGTGTCGGCGTCTTGGATGAGGGGGTAAACCCGGTGGCTTACCCAATTCCGCAGAATTCCGAGTTTCATACTCGCAGCGTCCGTAGCGTCTTTGACGGCTGCGGAATTGTCCAGGAAGAATTCCATACACATAAACCAGTGTCCGAAGCGTGCTGATGTGCCCGGAGCATGCTGATCCAAATCCAAACGTTCGGGTTTCAGGAGTTGATCCATTGTGTTGAAAAATAAGTTAATAAAATTGATGTGCCTCAATAATCCCGAGACTCGATGTTAGCGAAACAAAACAAGGCTTTTATTAACTTAGAAGAAAACACGCAGTGGAGAGAGGTATCTTCCCTGGAGGTCTGCAGTACTGGCTGTGAGGCCAGACTGAGCTGGCTTACATCGAGGCCAGGTATGGGCGGAGCCCAACACACAACACATTCCATACATTCCAATACACAATACAATGGTGAGGAGAAACCTGAAACCAACCACAGTCACAGGCAATACAATGGTAAGGGGGAACCTGAAAATAACCACAGTCACAGGCTGTGATGAATGGAATATTTCATCACACCGCTCTCGCTGTGCTCTCCTGCCTCGGGTCACTGGTTCCACTCTCGCTGTGCTCTCGGGCCTCGGGTCACTGGTCCCGTTCTCGCTGAGCTCTCGAGCCACGGGTCACTGGTCTCGCTCTCGTTGTGCTATTGGGCCTCGGGTCACTGGTCCCGCTCTCGCTGTGCTCTCGGGTCACTCGTCCCGCTCTCGCTGTGCTCTTGGGCCTCGGGTCACTGGTCCCGCTCTCGCTGTGCTCTCGGGCCTCGGGTCACTGGTCCCGCTCTCGCTGTGCTATCGGGCCTCGGGTCACTGGTCACGCTCTCGCTGTGCTCTCGGGCCTCGGGTCACTGGTCCCGCTCTCGCTGTG
Source organism: Somniosus microcephalus (assembly GCF_052327205.1). Lineage (NCBI taxonomy): Eukaryota > Metazoa > Chordata > Chondrichthyes > Squaliformes > Somniosidae > Somniosus > Somniosus microcephalus. Next base: position 387,985,781 of record NC_140988.1, on the reverse strand, counting down.
CTCTCGGGCCTCGGGTCACTGGTCCCGCTCTCGCTGTGCTCTCGGGCCTCGGGTCACTGGTCCCGCTCTCGCTGTGCTATCGGGCCTCGGGTCACTGGTCCCGCGCTCGCTGTGCTCTCGGGCCTCGGGTCGCTGGTCCCGCTCTCGCTGTGCTCTCGGGCCTCGGGTCGCTGGTCCCGCTCTCGCTGTGCTCTCGGGCCTCGGGTCCCTGGTCCCGCTCTCGCTGTGCTCTCGGGCCTCGGGTCACTGGTCCCGCTCTCGCTGTGCTCTCGGGCCTCGGGTCTCCGCTGGTCCCGCTCTCGCAGTGCTCTCGGGCCTCGGGTCGCTGGTCCTGCTCTCGCTGTGCTCTCGGGCCTCGGGTCGCTGGTCCCGCTCTCGCTGTGCTCTCGGGCCTCGGGTCTTTGGTCCCGCTCTCGCTGTGCTCTCGGGCCTCGGGTCGCTGGTCCCGCTCTCGCTGTGCTCTCGGGCCTCGGGTCGCTGGTCCCGCTCTCGCTGTGCTCTCGGGCCTCGGGTCTTTGGTCCCGCTCTCGCTGTGCTCTCGGGCCTCGGGTCGCTGGTCCCGCTCTCGCTGTGCTCTCGGGCCTCGGGTCCCTGGCCCCGCTCTCGCTGTGCTCTCGGGCCTCGGGTCACTGGTCCCGCTCTCGCTGTGCTGTCGGGCCTCGGGTCACTGGTCTCGCTCTCGCTGTGCTCTCGGGCCTCGGGTCACTGGTCCCGCTCTCGCTGTGCTCTCGGGCCTCGGGTCACTGGTCCCGCTCTCGCTGTGCTCTCAGGCCTCGGGTCACTGGTCCCGCTCTGGCTATGCTCTCGGGCCTCGGGTCAATGGTCCCGCTCTCGCTGTGCTCTCGGGCCTCGGGTCACTGATCCCGCTCACGCTGTGCTCGCGGGCCTCGGGTCACTGGTCCCGCTCTCGCTGTGCTCTCGGGCCTCGGGTCACTGGTCCCGCTCTCGCTGTGCTCTCGGGCCTCGGGTCACTGGTCCCGCTCTCGCTGTGCTCTCGGGCCTCGGGTCACTGGTCCCGCTCTCGCTGTGCTCTCGGGCCTCGGGTCACTGGTCCCGCTCTCGCTGTGCTCTCGGGCCTCGGGTCACTGGTCCCGCTCTCGCTGTGCTCTCGGGCCTCGGGTCACTTGTCCCGCTCTCGCTGTGCTCTCGGGACTCGGGTCACTGGTCCGGCTCTCGCTGTGCTCTCGGGCCTCGGGTCACTGGTCCCGCTCTCGCTGTGCTCTCGGGCCTCGGGACACTGGTCCCGCTCTCGCTGTGCTCTCGGGCCTCGGGTCACTGGTCCCGCTCTCGCTGTGCTCTCGGGCCTCGGGTCACTGGTCCCGCTCTCGCTGTGCTCTCGGGCCTCGGGTCACTGGTCCCGCTCTCGCTGTGCTCTCGGGCCTCGGGTCACTGGTCCCGCTCTCCCTGTGCTCTCGGGCCTCGGGTCACTGGTCCCGCTCTCGCTGTGCTCTCGGGCCTCGGGTCACTGGTCCCGCTGTCGCTGTGCTCTCGGGCGTCGGGTCACTGGTCCCGCTCTCGCTGTGCTCTCGGGCCTCGGGTCACTGGTCCCGCTCTCGCTGTGCTCTCGGGCCTCGGGTCACTGGTCCCGCTCTTGCTGTGCTCTCGGGCCTTGGGTCTCCGCTTGTCCCGCTCTCGCTGTGCTCTCGGGCCTCGGGTCACTGGTCCCGCTCTCGCTGTGCTCTCGGGCCTCGGGTCACTGGTCCCGCTCTCGCTGTGCTCTCGGGCCTCGGGTCACTGGTCCCGCTCTCGCTGTGCTCTCGGGCCTCGGGTCACTGGTCCTGCTCTCGCTGTGCTCTCGGGCCTCGGGTCACTGGTCCCGCTCTCGCTGTGCTGTCGGGCCTCGGGTCACTGGTCCCGCTCTCGCTGTGCTCTCGGGCCTCAGGTCACTGGTCCCGCTGTCGCTGTGCTCTCGGGCCTCGGGTCACTGGTCCCGCTCTCGCTGTGCTCTCGGGCCTCGGGTCACTGGTCCCGCTCTCGCTGTGCTCTCGGGCCTCGGGTCACTGGTCCCGCTCTCGCTGTGCTCTCGGGCCTCGGGTCACTGGTCCCGCTCTCGCTGTGCTCTCGGGCCTTGGGTCTCTGCTGGTCCCGCTCTCGCTGCGCTCTCGGGCCTCCGGTCACTGGTCCCGCTCTCGCTGTGCTCTCGGGCCTCGGGTCACTGGCCCCGCTCTCGCTGTGCTCTCGGGCCTCGGGTCACTGGTCCCGCTCTCGCTGTGCTCTCGGGCCTCGGGTCACTGGTCCCGCTCTCGCTGTGCTCTCGGGCCTCGGGTTACTGGTCCCGATCTCGCTGTGCTCTCAGGCCTCGGGTCACTGGTCCCGCTCTCGCTGTGCTCTCGGGCCTCGGGTCACTGGTCCGGCTCTCGCTGTGCTCTCGGGCCTCGGGTTACTGGTCCCGCTCTCGCTGTGCTCTCGGGCCTCGGGCCACTGCTCCCGATCTCGCTGTGCTCTCAGGCCTCGGGTTACTGGTCCCGATCTCGCTGTGCTCTCGGGCCTCGGGTTACTGGTCCCGATCTCGCTGTGCTCTCAGGCCTCGGGTTACTGGTCCCGATCTCGCTGTGCTCTCGGGCCTCGGTTCACTGGTCCCGCTCTCGCTGTGCTCTCGGGCCTCGGGTCACTGGTCCTGCTCTCGCTGTGCGCTCGGGTCTCGTGTCACTGTTCCCGCTCTCTCTGTGCTCTCGGGCCTCGGGTTACTGGTCCCGATCTCGCTGTGCGCTCGTGTCTCGGGTCACTGGTCCCGCTCTCGCTGTGCTCTCGGGCCTCGGGTCACTGGTCCCGCTCTCGCTGTGCTCTCGGGCCTCGGGTCACTGGTCCCGCTCTCGCTGTGCTCTCGGGCCTCGGGTCACTGGTCCCGCTCTCGCTGTGCTCTCGGGCCTCGGGCTACTGGTCCCGATCTCGCTGTGCTCTCGGGCCTCGGGCTACTGGTCCCGATCTCGCTGTGCTCTCGGGTCTCGGGTTACTGGTCCCGATCTCGCTGTGCTCTCAGGCCTCGGGTTACTGGTCCCGATCTCGCTGTGCGCTCGGGTCTCGGGTCACTGGTCCCTCTCTCGCTGTGCGCTCGGGTCTCGGGTCACTGGTCCCGATCTCGCTGTGCTCTCGGGCCTCGGGTCACTGGTCCCGCTCTCGCTGTGCTCTCAGGCCTCGGGTCACTGGTCCCGCTCTGGCTATGCTCTCGGGCCTCGGGTCAATGGTCCCGCTCTCGCTGTGCTCTCGGGCCTCGGGTCACTGGTCCCGCTCACACTGTGCTCTCGGGCCTCGGGTCACTGGTCCCGCTCTCGCTGTGCTCTCGGGCCTCGGGTCACTGGTCCCGCTGTCGCTGTGCTCTCGGGCCTCGGGTCACTGGTCCCGCTCTCGCTGTGCTCTCGGGCCTCGGGTCACTGGTCCCGCTCTCCCTGTGCTCTCGGGCCTCGGGTCACTGGTCCCGCTCTCGCTGTGCTCTCGGGCCTCGGGTCACTGGTCCCGCTGTCGCTGTGCTCTCGGGCCTCGGGTCACTGGTCCCGCTCTCGCTGTGCTCTCGGGCCTCGGGTCACTGGTCCCGCTCACGCTGTTCTCTCGGGCCTCGGGTCACTGGTCCCGCTCTCGCTGTGCTCTCGGGCCTCGGGTCCCTGGTCCCGCTCTCGCTGTGCTGTCGGGCCTCCGGTCACTGGTCCCGCTCTCACTGTGCTCTCGGGCCTCGGGTCTCCGCTGGTCCCGCACTCGCTGTGCTCTCGGGCCTCGAGTCACTGGTCCCGCTCTCGCTGTGCTCTCGGGCCTCGGGTCACTGGTCCCGCTCTCGCTGTGCTCTCGGGCCTCGGGTCACTGGTCCCGCTCTCGCTGTGCTCTCGGGCCTCGGGTCACTGGTCCCGCTCTCGCTGTGCTCTCGGGCCTCGGGTCACTGGTCCCGCTCTCGCTGTGCTCTCGGGCCTCGGGTCACTGGTCCCGCTCTCGCTGTGCTGTCGGGCCTCCGGTCACTGGTCCCGCTCTCACTGAGCACTCGGGCCTCGGGTCTCCGCTGGTCCCGCACTCGCTGTGCTCTCGGGCCTCGAGTCACTGGTCCCGCTCTCGCTGTGCTCTCGGGCCTCGGGTCACTGGTCCCGCTCTCGCTGTGCTCTCGGGCCTCGGGTCACTGGTCCCGCTCTCGCTGTGCTCTCGGGCCTCGGGTCACTGGTCCCGCTCTCGCTGTGCTCTCGGGCCTCGGGTCACTGGTCCCGCTCTCGCTGTGCTCTCGGGCCTCGGGTCACTGGTCCCGCTCTCGCTGTGCTCTCGGGCCTCGGGTCACTGGTCCTGCTCTCCCTGTGCTCTCGGGCCTCGGGTCACTGGTCCCGCTCTCGCTGTGCTCTCGGGCCTCGGGTCACTGGTCCCGCTGTCGCTGTGCTCTCGGGCCTCGGGTCACTGGTCCCGCTCTCGCTGTGCTCTCGGGCCTCGGGTCACTGGTCCCGCTCTCGCTGTGCTCTCGGGCCTCGGGTCACTGGTCCCGCTCTCGCTGTGCTCTCGGGCCTTGGGTCTCCGCTGGTCCCGCTCTCGCTGTGCTCTCGGGCCTCGGGTCACTGGTCCCGCTGTCGCTGTGCTCTCGGGCCTCGGGTCACTGGTCCCGCTCTCGCTGTGCTCTCGGGCCTCGGGTCACTGGTCCCGCTCTCGCTGTGCTCTCGGGCCTCGGGTCACTGGTCCCGCTCTTGCTGTGCTCTCGGGCCTTGGGTCTCCGCTTGTCCCGCTCTCGCTGTGCTCTCGGGCCTCGGGTCACTGGTCCCGCTCTCGCTGTGCTCTCGGGCCTCGGGTCACTGGTCCCGCTCTCGCTGTGCTCTCGGGCCTCGGGTCACTGGTCCCGCTCTCGCTGTGCTCTCGGGCCTCGGGTCACTGGTCCCGCTCTCGCTGTGCTCTCGGGCCTCGGGTCACTGGTCCCGCTCTCGCTGTGCTGTCGGGCCTCGGGTCACTGGTCTCGCTCTCGCTGTGCTCTCGGGCCTCAGGTCACTGGTCCCGCTGTCGCTGTGCTCTCGGGCCTCGGGTCACTGGTCCCGCTCTCGCTGTGCTCTCGGGCCTCGGGTCACTGGTCCCTCTCTCGCTGTGCTCTCGGGCCTCGGGTCACTGGTCCCGCTCTCGCTGTGCTCTCGGGCCTCGGGTCACTGGTCCCGCTCTCGCTGTGCTCTCGGGCCTTGGGTCTCCGCTGGTCCCGCTCTCGCTGTGCTCTCGGGCCTCCGGTCACTGGTCCCGCTCTCGCTGTGCTCTCGGGCCTCGGGTCACTGGTCCCGCTCTCGCTGTGCTCTCGGGCCTTGGGTCTCCGCTGGTCCCGCTCTCGCTGTGCTCTCGGGCCTCCGGTCACTGGTCCCGCTCTCGCTGTGCTCTCGGGCCTCGGGTCACTGGCCCCGCTCTCGCTGTGCTCTCGGGCCTCGGGTCACTGGTCCCGCTCTCGCTGTGCTCTCGGGCCTCGGGTCACTGGTCCCGCTCTCGCTGTGCTCTCGGGCCTCGGGTTACTGGTCCCGATCTCGCTGTGCTCTCCGGCCTCGGGTCACTGGTCCCGCTCTCGCTGTGCTCTCGGGCCTCGGGTCACTGGTCCGGCTCTCGCTGTGCTCTCGGGCCTCGGGTTACTGGTCCCGCTCTCGCTGTGCTCTCGGGCCTCGGGCCACTGGTCCCGATCTCGCTGTGCTCTCAGGCCTCGGGTTACTGGTCCCGATCTCGCTGTGCTCTCGGGCTTCGGGTTACTGGTCCCGATCTCGCTGTGCTCTCAGGCCTCGGGTTACTGGTCCCGATCTCGCTGTGCTCTCGGGCCTCGGGTTACTGGTCCCGATCTCGCTGTGCGCTCGGGCCTCCGGTCACTGGTCCCGCTCTCGCTGTGCTCTCGGGCCTCCGGTCACTGGTCCCGCTCTCGCTGTGCTCTCGGGCCTCCGGTCACTGGTCCCGCTCTCGCTGTGCTCTTGGGCCTCGGGTCACTGGTCCCGCTCTCGCTGTGCCCTCGAGCCTCGGGTCACTGGTCCCGCTCTCGCTGTGCTCTCGGGCCTCGGGTCACTGGTCCCGCTCTCGCTGTGCTCTCGGGCCTCGGGTCACTGGTCCCGCTCTCGCTGTGCTCTCGGGCCTCGGGTCACTGGTCCCGCTCTCGCTGTGCTCTCGGGCCTCGGGTCACTGGTCCCGCTCTCGCTGTGCTCTCGGGCCTCGGGTCACTGGTCCCGCTCTCGCTGTGCTCTCGGGCCTCGGGTCACTGGTCCCGATCTCGCTGTGCTCTCGGGCCTCGGGTCACTGGTCCCGCTCTCGCTGTGCTCTCGGGCCTCGGGTCACTGGTCCTGCTCTCGCTGTGCGCTCGGGTCTCGTGTCACTGTTCCCGCTCTCTCTGTGCTCTCGGGCCTCGGGTTACTGGTCCCGATCTCGCTGTGCGCTCGTGTCTCGGGTCACTGGTCCCGCTCTCGCTGTGCTCTCGGGCCTCGGGTCACTGGTCCCGCTCTCGCTGTGCTCTCGGGCCTCGGGTCACTGGTCCCGCTCACGCTGTTCTCTCGGGCCTCGGGTCACTGGTCCCGCTCTCGCTGTGCTCTCGGGCCTCTGGTCCCTGGTCCCGCTCTCGCTGTGCTGTCGGGCCTCCGGTCACTGGTCCCGCTCTCACTGTGCTCTCGGGCCTCGGGTCTCCGCTGGTCCCGCACTCGCTGTGCTCTCGGGCCTCGAGTCACTGGTCCCGCTCTCGCTGTGCTCTCGGGCCTCGGGTCACTGGTCCCGCTCTCGCTGTGCTCTCGGGCCTCGGGTCTCCGCTGGTCCCGCTCTCGCAGTGCTCTCGGGCCTCGGGTCGCTGGTCCTGCTCTCGCTGTGCTCTCGGGCCTCGGGTCGCTGGTCCCGCTCTCGCTGTGCTCTCGGGCCTCGGGTCTTTGGTCCCGCTCTCGCTGTGCTCTCGGGCCTCGGGTCGCTGGTCCCGCTCTCGCTGTGCTCTCGGGCCTCGGGTCGCTGGTCCCGCTCTCGCTGTGCTCTCGGGCCTCGGGTCTTTGGTCCCGCTCTCGCTGTGCTCTCGGGCCTCGGGTCGCTGGTCCCGCTCTCGCTGTGCTCTCGGGCCTCGGGTCCCTGGCCCCGCTCTCGCTGTGCTCTCGGGCCTCGGGTCACTGGTCCCGCTCTCGCTGTGCTGTCGGGCCTCGGGTCACTGGTCTCGCTCTCGCTGTGCTCTCGGGCCTCGGGTCACTGGTCCCGCTCTCGCTGTGCTCTCGGGCCTCGGGTCACTGGTCCCGCTCTCGCTGTGCTCTCAGGCCTCGGGTCACTGGTCCCGCTCTGGCTATGCTCTCGGGCCTCGGGTCAATGGTCCCGCTCTCGCTGTGCTCTCGGGCCTCGGGTCACTGGTCCCGCTCACGCTGTGCTCGCGGGCCTCGGGTCACTGGTCCCGCTCTCGCTGTGCTCTCGGGCCTCGGGTCACTGGTCCCGCTCTCGCTGTGCTCTCGGGCCTCGGGTCACTGGTCCCGCTCTCGCTGGGCTCTCAGGCCTCGGGTCACTGGTCCCGCTCTCGCTGTGCTCTCGGGCCTCGGGTCACTGGTCCCGCTCTCGCTGTGCTCTCGGGCCTCGGGTCACTGGTCCCGCTCTCGCTGTGCTCTCGGGCCTCGGGTCACTTGTCCCGCTCTCGCTGTGCTCTCGGGACTCGGGTCACTGGTCCGGCTCTCGCTGTGCTCTCGGGCCTCGGGTCACTGGTCCCGCTCTCGCTGTGCTCTCGGGCCTCGGGACACTGGTCCCGCTCTCGCTGTGCTCTCGGGCCTCGGGTCACTGGTCCCGCTCTCGCTGTGCTCTCGGGCCTCGGGTCACTGGTCCCGCTCTCGCTGTGCTCTCGGGCCTCGGGTCACTGGTCCCGCTCTCGCTGTGCTCTCGGGCCTCGGGTCACTGGTCCCGCTCTCCCTGTGCTCTCGGGCCTCGGGTCACTGGTCCCGCTCTCGCTGTGCTCTCGGGCCTCGGGTCACTGGTCCCGCTGTCGCTGTGCTCTCGGGCCTCGGGTCACTGGTCCCGCTCTCGCTGTGCTCTCGGGCCTCGGGTCACTGGTCCCGCTCTCGCTGTGCTCTCGGGCCTCGGGTCACTGGTCCCGCTCTTGCTGTGCTCTCGGGCCTTGGGTCTCCGCTTGTCCCGCTCTCGCTGTGCTCTCGGGCCTCGGGTCACTGGTCCCGCTCTCGCTGTGCTCTCGGGCCTCGGGTCACTGGTCCTGCTCTCGCTGTGCGCTCGGGTCTCGTGTCACTGTTCCCGCTCTCTCTGTGCTCTCGGGCCTCGGGTTACTGGTCCCGATCTCGCTGTGCGCTCGTGTCTCGGGTCACTGGTCCCGCTCTCGCTGTGCTCTCGGGCCTCGAGTCACTGGTCCCGCTCTCGCTGTGCTCTCGGGCCTCGGGTCACTGGTCCCGCTCACGCTGTTCTCTCGGGCCTCGGGTCACTGGTCCCGCTCTCGCTGTGCTCTCGGGCCTCTGGTCCCTGGTCCCGCTCTCGCTGTGCTGTCGGGCCTCCGGTCACTGGTCCCGCTCTCACTGTGCTCTCGGGCCTCGGGTCTCCGCTGGTCCCGCACTCGCTGTGCTCTCGGGCCTCGAGTCACTGGTCCCGCTCTCGCTGTGCTCTCGGGCCTCGGGTCACTGGTCCCGCTCTCGCTGTGCTCTCGGGCCTCGGGTCTCCGCTGGTCCCGCTCTCGCAGTGCTCTCGGGCCTCGGGTCGCTGGTCCTGCTCTCGCTGTGCTCTCGGGCCTCGGGTCGCTGGTCCCGCTCTCGCTGTGCTCTCGGGCCTCGGGTCTTTGGTCCCGCTCTCGCTGTGCTCTCGGGCCTCGGGTCGCTGGTCCCGCTCTCGCTGTGCTCTCGGGCCTCGGGTCGCTGGTCCCGCTCTCGCTGTGCTCTCGGGCCTCGGGTCTTTGGTCCCGCTCTCGCTGTGCTCTCGGGCCTCGGGTCGCTGGTCCCGCTCTCGCTGTGCTCTCGGGCCTCGGGTCCCTGGCCCCGCTCTCGCTGTGCTCTCGGGCCTCGGGTCACTGGTCCCGCTCTCGCTGTGCTGTCGGGCCTCGGGTCACTGGTCTCGCTCTCGCTGTGCTCTCGGGCCTCGGGTCACTGGTCCCGCTCTCGCTGTGCTCTCGGGCCTCGGGTCACTGGTCCCGCTCTCGCTGTGCTCTCAGGCCTCGGGTCACTGGTCCCGCTCTGGCTATGCTCTCGGGCCTCGGGTCAATGGTCCCGCTCTCGCTGTGCTCTCGGGCCTCGGGTCACTGGTCCCGCTCACGCTGTGCTCGCGGGCCTCGGGTCACTGGTCCCGCTCTCGCTGTGCTCTCGGGCCTCGGGTCACTGGTCCCGCTCTCGCTGTGCTCTCGGGCCTCGGGTCACTGGTCCCGCTCTCGCTGGGCTCTCAGGCCTCGGGTCACTGGTCCCGCTCTCGCTGTGCTCTCGGGCCTCGGGTCACTGGTCCCGCTCTCGCTGTGCTCTCGGGCCTCGGGTCACTGGTCCCGCTCTCGCTGTGCTCTCGGGCCTCGGGTCACTTGTCCCGCTCTCGCTGTGCTCTCGGGACTCGGGTCACTGGTCCGGCTCTCGCTGTGCTCTCGGGCCTCGGGTCACTGGTCCCGCTCTCGCTGTGCTCTCGGGCCTCGGGACACTGGTCCCGCTCTCGCTGTGCTCTCGGGCCTCGGGTCACTGGTCCCGCTCTCGCTGTGCTCTCGGGCCTCGGGTCACTGGTCCCGCTCTCGCTGTGCTCTCGGGCCTCGGGTCACTGGTCCCGCTCTCGCTGTGCTCTCGGGCCTCGGGTCACTGGTCCCGCTCTCCCTGTGCTCTCGGGCCTCGGGTCACTGGTCCCGCTCTCGCTGTGCTCTCGGGCCTCGGGTCACTGGTCCCGCTGTCGCTGTGCTCTCGGGCCTCGGGTCACTGGTCCCGCTCTCGCTGTGCTCTCGGGCCTCGGGTCACTGGTCCCGCTCTCGCTGTGCTCTCGGGCCTCGGGTCACTGGTCCCGCTCTTGCTGTGCTCTCGGGCCTTGGGTCTCCGCTTGTCCCGCTCTCGCTGTGCTCTCGGGCCTCGGGTCACTGGTCCCGCTCTCGCTGTGCTCTCGGGCCTCGGGTCACTGGTCCCGCTCTCGCTGTGCTCTCGGGCCTCGGGTCACTGGTCCCGCTCTCGCTGTGCTCTCGGGCCTCGGGTCACTGGTCCTGCTCTCGCTGTGCTCTCGGGCCTCGGGTCACTGGTCCCGCTCTCGCTGTGCTGTCGGGCCTCGGGTCACTGGTCCCGCTCTCGCTGTGCTCTCGGGCCTCAGGTCACTGGTCCCGCTGTCGCTGTGCTCTCGGGCCTCGGGTCACTGGTCCCGCTCTCGCTGTGCTCTCGGGCCTCGGGTCACTGGTCCCGCTCTCGCTGTGCTCTCGGGCCTCGGGTCACTGGTCCCGCTCTCGCTGTGCTCTCGGGCCTCGGGTCACTGGTCCCGCTCTCGCTGTGCTCTCGGGCCTTGGGTCTCTGCTGGTCCCGCTCTCGCTGCGCTCTCGGGCCTCCGGTCACTGGTCCCGCTCTCGCTGTGCTCTCGGGCCTCGGGTCACTGGCCCCGCTCTCGCTGTGCTCTCGGGCCTCGGGTCACTGGTCCCGCTCTCGCTGTGCTCTCGGGCCTCGGGTCACTGGTCCCGCTCTCGCTGTGCTCTCGGGCCTCGGGTTACTGGTCCCGATCTCGCTGTGCTCTCCGGCCTCGGGTCACTGGTCCCGCTCTCGCTGTGCTCTCGGGCCTCGGGTCACTGGTCCGGCTCTCGCTGTGCTCTCGGGCCTCGGGTTACTGGTCCCGCTCTCGCTGTGCTCTCGGGCCTCGGGCCACTGGTCCCGATCTCGCTGTGCTCTCAGGCCTCGGGTTACTGGTCCCGATCTCGCTGTGCTCTCGGGCCTCGGGTTACTGGTCCCGATCTCGCTGTGCTCTCAGGCCTCGGGTTACTGGTCCCGATCTCGCTGTGCTCTCGGGCCTCGGTTCACTGGTCCCGCTCTCGCTGTGCTCTCGGGCCTCGGGTCACTGGTCCTGCTCTCGCTGTGCGCTCGGGTCTCGTGTCACTGTTCCCGCTCTCTCTGTGCTCTCGGGCCTCGGGTTACTGGTCCCGATCTCGCTGTGCGCACGTGTCTCGGGTCACTGGTCCCGCTCTCGCTGTGCTCTCGGGCATCGGGTCACTGGTCCCGCTCTCGCTGTGCTCTCGGGCCTCGGGTCACTGGTCCCGCTCTCGCTGTGCTCTCGGGCCTCGGGTCACTGGTCCCGCTCTCGCTGTGCTCTCGGGCCTCGGGCTACTGGTCCCGATCTCGCTGTGCTCTCGGGCCTCGGGCTACTGGTCCCGATCTCGCTGTGCTCTCGGGTCTCGGGTTACTGGTCCCGATCTCGCTGTACTCTCAGGCCTCGGGTTACTGGTCCCGATCTCGCTGTGCGCTCGGGTCTCGGGTCACTGGTCCCTCTCTCGCTGTGCGCTCGGGTCTCGGGTCACTGGTCCCGATCTCGCTGTGCTCTCGGGCCTCGGGTCACTGGTCCCGCTCTCGCTGTGCTCTCAGGCCTCGGGTCACTGGTCCCGCTCTGGCTATGCTCTCGGGCCTCGGGTCAATGGTCCCGCTCTCGCTGTGCTCTCGGGCCTCGGGTCACTGGTCCCGCTCACACTGTGCTCTCGGGCCTCGGGTCACTGGTCCCGCTCTCGCTGTGCTCTCGGGCCTCGGGTCACTGGTCCCGCTGTCGCTGTGCTCTCGGGCCTCGGGTCACTGGTCCCGCTCTCGCTGTGCTCTCGGGCCTCGGGTCACTGGTCCCGCTCTCGCTGTGCTCTCGGGCCTCGGGTCACTGGTCCCGCTCTCGCTGTGCTCTCGGGCCTCGGGTCACTGGTCCCGCTCTCGCTGTGCCCTCGGGCCTCGGGTCACTTGTCCCGCTCTCGCTGTGCTCTCGGGACTCGGGTCACTGGTCCGGCTCTCGCTGTGCTCTCGGGCCTCGGGTCACTGGTCCCGCTCTCGCTGTGCTCTCGGGCCTCGGGACACTGGTCCCGCTCTCGCTGTGCTCTCGGGCCTCGGGTCACTGGTCCCGCTCTCGCTTTGCTCTCGGGCCTCGGGTCACTGGTCCCGCTCTCGCTGTGCTCTCGGGCCTCGGGTCACTGGTCCCGCTCTCGCTGTGCTCTCGGGCCTCGGGTCACTGGTCCCGCTCTCCCTGTGCTCTCGGGCCTCGGGTCACTGGTCCCGCTCTCGCTGTGCTCTCGGGCCTCGGGTCACTGGTCCCGCTGTCGCTGTGCTCTCGGGCCTCGGGTCACTGGTCCCGCTCTCGCTGTGCTCTCGGGCCTCGGGTCACTGGTCCCGCTCTCCCTGTGCTCTCGGGCCTCGGGTCACTGGTCCCGCTCTCGCTGTGCTCTCGGGCCTCGGGTCACTGGTCCCGCTGTCGCTGTGCTCTCGGGCCTCGGGTCACTGGTCCCGCTCTCGCTGTGCTCTCGGGCCTCGGGTCACTGGTCCCGCTCACGCTGTTCTCTCGGGCCTCGGGTCACTGGTCCCGCTCTCGCTGTGCTCTCGGGCCTCGGGTCCCTGGTCCCGCTCTCGCTGTGCTGTCGGGCCTCCGGTCACTGGTCCCGCTCTCACTGTGCTCTCGGGCCTCGGGTCTCCGCTGGTCCCGCACTCGCTGTGCTCTCGGGCCTCGAGTCACTGGTCCCGCTCTCGCTGTGCTCTCGGGCCTCGGGTCACTGGTCCCGCTCTCGCTGTGCTCTCGGGCCTCGGGTCACTGGTCCCGCTCTCGCTGTGCTCTCGGGCCTCGGGTCACTGGTCGCGCTCTCGCTGTGCTCTCGGGCCTCGGGTCACTGGTCCCGCTCTCGCTGTGCTCTCGGGCCTCGGGTCACTGGTCCTGCTCTCCCTGTGCTCTCGGGCCTCGGGTCACTGGTCCCGCTCTCGCTGTGCTCTCGGGCCTCGGGTCACTGGTCCCGCTGTCGCTGTGCTCTCGGGCCTCGGGTCACTGGTCCCGCTCTCGCTGTGCTCTCGGGCCTCGGGTCACTGGTCCCGCTCTCGCTGTGCTCTCGGGCCTCGGGTCACAGGTGCCGCTCTCGCTGTGCTCTCGGGCCTTGGGTCTCCGCTGGTCCCGCTCTCGCTGTGCTCTCGGGCCTCGGGTCACTGGTCCCGCTGTCGCTGTGCTCTCGGGCCTCGGGTCACTGGTCCCGCTCTCGCTGTGCTCTCGGGCCTCGGGTCACTGGTCCCGCTCTCGCTGTGCTCTCGGGCCTCGGGTCACTGGTCCCGCTCTTGCTGTGCTCTCGGGCCTTGGGTCTCCGCTTGTCCCGCTCTCGCTGTGCTCTCGGGCCTCGGGTCACTGGTCCCGCTCTCGCTGTGCTCTCGGGCCTCGGGTCACTGGTCCCGCTCTCGCTGTGCTCTCGGGCCTCGGGTCACTGGTCCCGCTCTCGCTGTGCTCTCGGGCCTCGGGTCACTGGTCCCGCTCTCGCTGTGCTCTCGGGCCTCGGGTCACTGGTCCCGCTCTCGCTGTGCTGTCGGGCCTCGGGTCACTGGTCTCGCTCTCGCTGTGCTCTCGGGCCTCAGGTCACTGGTCCCGCTGTCGCTGTGCTCTCGGGCCTCGGGTCACTGCTCCCGCTCTCGCTGTGCTCTCGGGCCTCGGGTCACTGGTCCCGCTCTCGCTGTGCTCTCGGGCCTCGGGTCACTGGTCCCGCTCTCGCTGTGCTCTCGGGCCTCGGGTCACTGGTCCCGCTCTCGCTGTGCTCTCGGGCCTTGGGTCTCCGCTGGTCCCGCTCTCGCTGTGCTCTCGGGCCTCCGGTCACTGGTCCCGCTCTCGCTGTGCTCTCGGGCCTCGGGTCACTGGCCCCGCTCTCGCTGTGCTCTCGGGCCTCGGGTCACTGGTCCCGCTCTCGCTGTGCTCTCGGGCCTCGGGTCACTGGTCCCGCTCTCGCTGTGCTCTCGGGCCTCGGGTTACTGGTCCCGATCTCGCTGTGCTCTCCGGCCTCGGGTCACTGGTCCCGCTCTCGCTGTGCTCTCGGGCCTCGGGTCACTGGTCCGGCTCTCCCTGTGCTCTCGGGCCTCGGGTCACTGGTCCCGCTCTCGCTGTGCTCTCGGGCCTCGGGTCACTGGTCCCGCTGTCGCTGTGCTCTCGGGCCTCGGGTCACTGGTCCCGCTCTCGCTGTGCTCTCGGGCCTCGGGTCACTGGTCCCGCTCTCGCTGTGCTCTCGGGCCTCGGGTCACAGGTGCCGCTCTCGCTGTGCTCTCGGGCCTTGGGTCTCCGCTGGTCCCGCTCTCGCTGTGCTCTCGAGCCTCGGGTCACTGGTCCCGCTGTCGCTGTGCTCTCGGGCCTCGGGTCACTGGTCCCGCTCTCGCTGTGCTCTCGGGCCTCGGGTCACTGGTCCCGCTCTCGCTGTGCTCTCGGGCCTCGGGTCACTGGTCCCGCTCTTGCTGTGCTCTCGGGCCTTGGGTCTCCGCTTGTCCCGCTCTCGCTGTGCTCTCGGGCCTCGGGTCACTGGTCCCGCTCTCGCTGTGCTCTCGGGCCTCGGGTCACTGGTCCCGCTCTCGCTGTGCTCTCGGGCCTCGGGTCACTGGTCCCGCTCTCGCTGTGCTCTCGGGCCTCGGGTCACTGGTCCCGCTCTCGCTGTGCTCTCGGGCCTCGGGTCACTGGTCCCGCTCTCGCTGTGCTGTCGGGCCTCGGGTCACTGGTCTCGCTCTCGCTGTGCTCTCGGGCCTCAGGTCACTGGTCCCGCTGTCGCTGTGCTCTCGGGCCTCGGGTCACTGCTCCCGCTCTCGCTGTGCTCTCGGGCCTCGGGTCACTGGTCCCGCTCTCGCTGTGCTCTCGGGCCTCGGGTCACTGGTCCCGCTCTCGCTGTGCTCTCGGGCCTCGGGTCACTGGTCCCGCTCTCGCTGTGCTCTCGGGCCTTGGGTCTCCGCTGGTCCCGCTCTCGCTGTGCTCTCGGGCCTCCGGTCACTGGTCCCGCTCTCGCTGTGCTCTCGGGCCTCGGGTCACTGGCCCCGCTCTCGCTGTGCTCTCGGGCCTCGGGTCACTGGTCCCGCTCTCGCTGTGCTCTCGGGCCTCGGGTCACTGGTCCCGCTCTCGCTGTGCTCTCGGGCCTCGGGTTACTGGTCCCGATCTCGCTGTGCTCTCCGGCCTCGGGTCACTGGTCCCGCTCTCGCTGTGCTCTCGGGCCTCGGGTCACTGGTCCGGCTCTCGCTGTGCTGTCGGGCCTCGGGTTACTGGTCCCGCTCTCACTGTGCTCTCGGGCCTCGGGCCACTGGTCCCGATCTCGCTGTGCTCTCAGGCCTCGGGTTACTGGTCCCGATCTCGCTGTGCTCTCGGGCCTCGGGTTACTGGTCCCGATCTCGCTGTGCTCTCAGGCCTCGGGTTACTGGTCCCGATCTCGCTGTGCTCTCGGGCCTCGGGTTACTGGTCCCGATCTCGCTGTGCGCTCGGGCCTCCGGTCACTGGTCCCGCTCTCGCTGTGCTCTCGGGCCTCCGGTCACTGGTCCCGCTCTCGCTGTGCTCTCGGGCCTCCGGTCACTGGTCCCGCTCTCGCTGTGCTCTTGGGCCTCGGGTCACTGGTCCCGCTCTCGCTGTGCCCTCGAGCCTCGGGTCACTGGTCCCGCTCTCGCTGTGCTCTCGGGCCTCGGGTCACTGGTCCCGCTCTCGCTGTGCTCTCGGGCCTCGGGTCACTGGTCCCGCTCTCGCTGTGCTCTCGGGCCTCGGGTCACTGGTCCCGCTCTCGCTGTGCTCTCGGGCCTCGGGTCACTGGTCCCGCTCTCGCTGTGCTCTCGGGCCTCGGGTCACTGGTCCCGCTCTCGCTGTGCTCTCGGGCCTCGGGTCACTGGTCCCGATCTCGCTGTGCTCTCGGGCCTCGGGTCACTGGTCCCGCTCTCGCTGTGCTCTCGGGCCTCGGGTCACTGGTCCTGCTCTCGCTGTGCGCTCGGGTCTCGTGTCACTGTTCCCGCTCTCTCTGTGCTCTCGGGCCTCGGGTTACTGGTCCCGATCTCGCTGTGCGCTCGTGTCTCGGGTCACTGGTCCCGCTCTCGCTGTGCTCTCGGGCCTCGGGTCACTGGTCCCGCTCTCGCTGTGCTCTCGGGCCTTGGGTCACTGGTCTCGCTCTCGCTGTGCTCTCGGGCCTCGGGTCACTGGTCCCGCTCTCGCTGTGCTCTCGGGCCTCGGGTCACTGGTCCCGCTCTCGCTGTGCTCTCGGGCCTCGGGTCACTGGTCCCGCTGTCGCTGTGCTCTCGGGCCTCGGGTCACTGGTCCCGCTCTCGCTGTGCTCTCGGGCCTCGGGTCACTTGTCCCGCTCTCGCTGTGCTCTCGGGCCTCGGGTCACTGGTCCCGCTCTCGCTGTGCTCTCGGGCCTCGGGTCACTGGTCCCGCTCTCGCTGTGCTCTCGGGCCTCGGGTTACTGGTCCCGATCTCGCTGTGCTCTCGGGCCTCGGGTTACTGGTCCCGATCTCGCTGTGCTCCCGGTCCTCGGGTCACTGGTCCCGCTCTCGCTGTGCTCTCGGGCCTCGGGCTACTGGTCCCGATCTCGCTGTGCTCCCGGTCCTCGGGTCACTGGTCCCGCTCTCGCTGTGCTCTCGGGCCTCGGGCTACTGGTCCCGATCTCGCTGTGCTCTCGGGCCTCGGGCTACTGGTCCCGATCTCGCTGTGCTCTCGGGCCTCGGGTTACTGGTCCCGATCTCGCTGTGCTCTCAGGCCTCGGGTTACTGGTCCCGATCTCGCTGTGCGCTCGGGTCTCGGGTCACTTGTCCCTCTCTCGCTGTGCGCTCGGGTCTCGGGTCACTGGTCCCTCTCTCGCTGTGCGCTCGGGTCTCGGGTCACAGGTCCCGATCTCGCTGTGCTCTCGGGCCTCGGGTCACTGGTCCTGCTCTCGCTGTGCTCTCAGGCCTCGGGTCACTGGTCCCGCTCTGGCTATGCTCTCGGGCCTCGGGTCAATGGTCCCGCTCTCGCTGTGCTCTCGGGCCTCGGGTCACTGGTCCCGCTCACACTGTGCTCTCGGGCCTCGGGTCACTGGTCCCGCTCTCGCTGTGCTCTCGGGCCTCGGGTCACTGGTCCCGCTGTCGCTGTGCTCTCGGGCCTCGGGTCACTGGTCCCGCTCTCGCTGTGCTCTCGGGCCTCGGGTCACTGGTCCCGCTCTCGCTGTGCTCTCGGGCCTCGGGTCACTGGTCCCGCTCTCGCTGTGCTCTCGGGCCTCGGGTCACTGGTCCCGCTCTCGCTGTGCCCTCGGGCCTCGGGTCACTTGTCCCGCTCTCGCTGTGCTCTCGGGACTCGGGTCACTGGTCCGGCTCTCGCTGTGCTCTCGGGCCTCGGGTCACTGGTCCCGCTCTCGCTGTGCTCTCGGGCCTCGGGACACTGGTCCCGCTCTCGCTGTGCTCTCGGGCCTCGGGTCACTGGTCCCGCTCTCGCTGTGCTCTCGGGCCTCGGGTCACTGGTCCCGCTCTCGCTGTGCTCTCGGGCCTCGGGTCACTGGTCCCGCTCTCGCTGTGCTCTCGGGCCTCGGGTCGCTGGTCCCGCTCTCCCTGTGCTCTCGGGCCTCGGGTCACTGGTCCCGCTCTCGCTGTGCTCTCGGGCCTCGGGTCACTGGTCCCGCTGTCGCTGTGCTCTCGGGCCTCGGGTCACTGGTCCCGCTCTCGCTGTGCTCTCGGGCCTCGGGTCACTGGTCCCGCTCTCCCTGTGCTCTCGGGCCTCGGGTCACTGGTCCCGCTCTCGCTGTGCTCTCGGGCCTCGGGTCACTGGTCCCGCTGTCGCTGTGCTCTCGGGCCTCGGGTCACTGGTCCCGCTCTCGCTGTGCTCTCGGGCCTCGGGTCACTGGTCCCGCTCACGCTGTTCTCTCGGGCCTCGGGTCACTGGTCCCGCTCTCGCTGTGCTCTCGGGCCTCGGGTCCCTGGTCCCGCTCTCGCTGTGCTGTCGGGCCTCCGGTCACTGGTCCCGCTCTCACTGTGCTCTCGGGCCTCGGGTCTCCGCTGTTCCCGCACTCGCTGTGCTCTCGGGCCTCGAGTCACTGGTCCCGCTCTCGCTGTGCTCTCGGGCCTCGGGTCACTGGTCCCGCTCTCGCTGTGCTCTCGGGCCTCGGGTCACTGGTCCCGCTGTCGCTGTGCTCTCGGGCCTCGGGTCACTGGTCCCGCTCTCGCTGTGCTCTCGGGCCTCGGGTCACTGGTCCCGCTCTCGCTGTGCTCTCGGGCCTCGGGTCACAGGTGCCGCTCTCGCTGTGCTCTCGGGCCTTGGGTCTCCGCTGGTCCCGCTCTCGCTGTGCTCTCGGGCCTCGGGTCACTGGTCCCGCTGTCGCTGTGCTCTCGGGCCTCGGGTCACTGGTCCCGCTCTCGCTGTGCTCTCGGGCCTCGGGTCACTGGTCCCGCTCTCGCTGTGCTCTCGGGCCTCGGGTCACTGGTCCCGCTCTCGCTGTGCTCTCGGGCCTCGGGTCACTGGTCCCGCTCTCGCTGTGCTCTCGGGCCTCGGGTCACTGGTCCCGCTCTCGCTGTGCTCTCGGGCCTCGGGTCACTGGTCCCGCTCTCGCTGTGCTCTCGGGCCTCGGGTCACTGGTCCCGCTCTCGCTGTGCTGTCGGGCCTCCGGTCACTGGTCCCGCTCTCACTGTGCACTCGGGCCTCGGGTCTCCGCTGGTCCCGCACTCGCTGTGCTCTCGGGCCTCGAGTCACTGGTCCCGCTCTCGCTGTGCTCTCGGGCCTCGGGTCACTGGTCCCGCTCTCGCTGTGCTCTCGGGCCTCGGGTCACTGGTCCCGCTCTCGCTGTGCTCTCGGGCCTCGGGTCACTGGTCCCGCTCTCGCTGTGCTCTCGGGCCTCGGGTCACTGGTCCCGCTCTCGCTGTGCTCTCGGGCCTCGGGTCACTGGTCCCGCTCTCGCTGTGCTCTCGGGCCTCGGGTCACTGGTCCTGCTCTCCCTGTGCTCTCGGGCCTCGGGTCACTGGTCCCGCTCTCGCTGTGCTCTCGGGCCTCGGGTCACTGGTCCCGCTGTCGCTGTGCTCTCGGGCCTCGGGTCACTGGTCCCGCTCTCGCTGTGCTCTCGGGCCTCGGGTCACTGGTCCCGCTCTCGCTGTGCTCTCGGGCCTCGGGTCACAGGTGCCGCTCTCGCTGTGCTCTCGGGCCTTGGGTCTCCGCTGGTCCCGCTCTCGCTGTGCTCTCGGGCCTCGGGTCACTGGTCCCGCTGTCGCTGTGCTCTCGGGCCTCGGGTCACTGGTCCCGCTCTCGCTGTGCTCTCGGGCCTCGGGTCACTGGTCCCGCTCTCGCTGTGCTCTCGGGCCTCGGGTCACTGGTCCCGCTCTTGCTGTGCTCTCGGGCCTTGGGTCTCCGCTTGTCCCGCTCTCGCTGTGCTCTCGGGCCTCGGGTCTCTGGTCCCGCTCTCGCTGTGCTCTCGGGCCTCGGGTCACTGGTCCCGCTCTCGCTGTGCTCTCGGGCCTCGGGTCACTGGTCCCGCTCTCGCTGTGCTCTCGGGCCTCGGGTCACTGGTCCCGCTCTCGCTGTGCTCTCGGGCCTCGGGTCACTGGTCCCGCTCTCGCTGTGCTGTCGGGCCTCGGGTCACTGGTCTCGCTCTCGCTATGCTCTCGGGCCTCAGGTCACTGGTCCCGCTGTCGCTGTGCTCTCGGGCCTCGGGTCACTGCTCCCGCTCTCGCTGTGCTCTCGGGCCTCGGGTCACTGGTCCCGCTCTCGCTGTGCTCTCGGGCCTCGGGTCACTGGTCCCGCTCTCGCTGTGCTCTCGGGCCTCGGGTCACTGGTCCCGCTCTCGCTGTGCTCTCGGGCCTTGGGTCTCCGCTGGTCCCGCTCTCGCTGTGCTCTCGGGCCTCCGGTCACTGGTCCCGCTCTCGCTGTGCTCTCGGGCCTCGGGTCACTGGCCCCGCTCTCGCTGTGCTCTCGGGCCTCGGGTCACTGGTCCCGCTCTCGCTGTGCTCTCGGGCCTCGGGTCACTGGTCCCGCTCTCGCTGTGCTCTCGGGCCTCGGGTTACTGGTCCCGATCTCGCTGTGCTCTCCGGCCTCGGGTCACTGGTCCCGCTCTCGCTGTGCTCTCGGGCCTCGGGTCACTGGTCCGGCTCTCGCTGTGCTGTCGGGCCTCGGGTTACTGGTCCCGCTCTCACTGTGCTCTCGGGCCTCGGGCCACTGGTCCCGATCTCGCTGTGCTCTCAGGCCTCGGGTTACTGGTCCCGATCTCGCTGTGCTCTCGGGCCTCGGGTTACTGGTCCCGATCTCGCTGTGCTCTCAGGCCTCGGGTTACTGGTCCCGATCTCGCTGTGCTCTCGGGCCTCGGGTTACTGGTCCCGATCTCGCTGTGCGCTCGGGCCTCCGGTCACTTGTCCCGCTCTCGCTGTGCTCTCGGGCCTCCGGTCACTGGTCCCGCTCTCGCTGTGCTCTCGGGCCTCCGGTCACTGGTCCCGCTCTCGCTGTGCTCTTGGGCCTCGGGTCACTGGTCCCGCTCTCGCTGTGCCCTCGAGCCTCGGGTCACTGGTCCCGCTCTCGCTGTGCTCTCGGGCCTCGGGTCACTGGTCCCGCTCTCGCTGTGCTCTCGGGCCTCGGGTCACTGGTCCCGCTCTCGCTGTGCTCTCGGGCCTCGGGTCACTGGTCCCGCTCTCGCTGTGCTCTCGGGCCTCGGGTCACTGGTCCCGCTCTCGCTGTGCTCTCGGGCCTCGGGTCACTGGTCCCGCTCTCGCTGTGCTCTCGGGCCTCGGGTCACTGGTCCCGATCTCGCTGTGCTCTCGGGCCTCGGGTCACTGGTCCCGCTCTCGCTGTGCTCTCGGGCCTCGGGTCACTGGTCCTGCTCTCGCTGTGCGCTCGGGTCTCGTGTCACTGTTCCCGCTCTCTCTGTGCTCTCGGGCCTCGGGTTACTGGTCCCGATCTCGCTGTGCGCTCGTGTCTCGGGTCACTGGTCCCGCTCTCGCTGTGCTCTCGGGCCTCGGGTCACTGGTCCCGCTCTCGCTGTGCTCTCGGGCCTTGGGTCACTGGTCTCGCTCTCGCTGTGCTCTCGGGCCTCGGGTCACTGGTCCCGCTCTCGCTGTGCTCTCGGGCCTCGGGTCACTGGTCCCGCTCTCGCTGTGCTCTCGGGCCTCGGGTCACTGGTCCCGCTGTCGCTGTGCTCTCGGGCCTCGGGTCACTGGTCCCGCTCTCGCTGTGCTCTCGGGCCTCGGGTCACTTGTCCCGCTCTCGCTGTGCTCTCGGGCCTCGGGTCACTGGTCCCGCTCTCGCTGTGCTCTCGGGCCTCGGGTCACTGGTCCCGCTCTCGCTGTGCTCTCGGGCCTCGGGTTACTGGTCCCGATCTCGCTGTGCTCTCGGGCCTCGGGTTACTGGTCCCGATCTCGCTGTGCTCCCGGTCCTCGGGTCACTGGTCCCGCTCTCGCTGTGCTCTCGGGCCTCGGGCTACTGGTCCCGATCTCGCTGTGCTCCCGGTCCTCGGGTCACTGGTCCCGCTCTCGCTGTGCTCTCGGGCCTCGGGCTACTGGTCCCGATCTCGCTGTGCTCTCGGGCCTCGGGCTACTGGTCCCGATCTCGCTGTGCTCTCGGGCCTCGGGTTACTGGTCCCGATCTCGCTGTGCTCTCAGGCCTCGGGTTACTGGTCCCGATCTCGCTGTGCGCTCGGGTCTCGGGTCACTTGTCCCTCTCTCGCTGTGCGCTCGGGTCTCGGGTCACTGGTCCCGATCTCGCTGTGCTCTCGGGCCTCGGGTCACTGGTCCCGCTCTCGCTGTGCTCTCAGGCCTCCGGTCACTGGTCCCGCTCTCGCTGTGCTCTCGGGCCTCGGGTCACTGGTTCCGCTCTCGCTGTGCTCTCGGGCCTCGGGTCAGTGGTTCCGCTCTCGCTGTGCTCTCAGGCCTCCGGTCACTGGTCCCGCTCTCGCTGTGCGCTCGGGTCTCGGGTCACTGGTCCCGCTCTCGCTGTGCTCTCGGTCCTCCGGTCACTGGTCCCGCTCTCGCTGTGCTCTCGGGCCTCGGGTCACTGGTCCCGCTCTCGCTGTGCTCTCGGGCCTCGGGTTACTGGTCCCGATCTCGCTGTGCGCTCGGGTCTCGGGTCACTGGTCCCGCTCTCGCTGTGCTCTCGGGCCTCGGGTTACTGGTCCCGATCTCGCTGTGCGCTCGGGTCTCGGGTCACTGGTCCCGCTCTCGCTGTGCGCTCAGGCCTCGGGTCACTTGTCCCGATCTCGCTGTGCTCTCGGGCCCCGGGTCACTGGTCCCGATCTCGCTGTGCGCTCGGGTCACTGGTCCCGCTCTCGCTGTGCTCTCGGGCCTCGGGACACTGGTCCCGCTCTCGCTGTGCGCTCGGGTCTCGGGTCACTGGTCCCGCTCTCGCTGTGCTCTCGGGTCTCGGGTCCCTGGTCCCGCTCTCGCTGTGCGCTCGGGTCTCGGGTCACTGGTCCCGCTCTCGCTGTGCTCTCGGGCCTCAGGTCACTGGTCCCGCTCTCGCTGTGCTCTCGGGCCTCGGGTCACTGGTCCCGCTCTCGCTGTGCGCTCGGGCCTCGGGTCACTTGTCCCGATCTCGCTGTGCGCTCGGGTCACTGGTCCCGCTCTCGCTGTGCGCTCGGGTCTCGGGTCGCTGGTCCCGCTCTCGCTGTGCTCTCGGGCCTCGGGTCACTGGTCCCGCTCTCGCTGTGCTCTCGGGCCTCGGGTCTCTGGTCCCGCTCTCGCTGTGCGCTCGGGCCTCTGGTCACTTGTCCCGATCTCGCTGTGCGCTCGGGTCACTGGTCCCGCTCTCGCTGTGCTCTCGGGCCTCGGGACACTGGTCCCGCTCTCGCTGTGCGCTCGGGTCTCGGGTCACTGGTCCCGCTCTCGCTGTGCTCTCGGGCCTCGGGTCACTGGTCCCGCTCTCGCTGTGCTCTCGGGCCTCGGGTCACTGGTCCCGATCTCGCTGTGCTCTCGGGCCTCGGGTCACTGGTCCCGCTCTCGCTGTGCTCTCGGGCCTCGGGACACTGGTCCCGCTCTCGCTGTGCGCTCGGGTCTCGGGTCACTGGTCCCGCTCTCGCTGTGCTCTCGGGCCTCGGGTCACTGGTCCCGCTCTCGCTGTGCTCTCGGGCCTCGGGTCACTGGTCCCGATCTCGCTGTGCTCTCGGGCCTCGGGTCACTGGTCCCGCTCTCGCTGTGCTCTCGGGCCTCGGGTCACTGGTCCCGATCTCGCTGTGCTCTCGGGCCTCGGGTCACTGGTCCCGCTCTCGCTGTGCTCTCGGGCCTCGGGTTACTGGTCCCGCTCTCGCTGTGCTCTCGGGCCTCGGGTTACTGGTCCCGATCTCGCTGTGCTCTAGGGCCTCGGGTCACTGGTCCCGATCTCGCTGTGCTCTCGGGCCTCGGGTCACTGGTCCCGATCTCGCTGTGCTCTCGGGCCTCGGGTCACTGGTCCCGCTCTCGCTGTGCACTCGGGTCTCGGGTCACTGGTCCCGCTCTCGCTGTGCTCTCGGGCCTCGGGTCACTGGTCCCGCTCTCGCTGTGCGCTCGGGTCTCGGGTCACTTGTCCCGATCTCACTGTGCGCTCGGGTCTCGGGTCACTGGTCCCGCTCTCGCTGTGCGCTCGGGCCTCGGGTCACTTGTCCCGATCTCGCTGTGCGCTCGGGTCTCGGGTCACTGGTCCCGCTCTCGCTGTGCGCTCGGGCCTCGGGTCACTTGTCCCGATCTCGCTGTGCGCTCGGGTCTCGGGTCACTGGTCCCGCTCTCGCTGTGCGCTCGGGCCTCGGGTCACTTGTCCCGATCTCGCTGTGCGCTCGGGTCTCGGGTCACCGCTGCTTGAGGGATAAACCAGGGAATTACAGGCCAGTGAACCTAACATCAGCGGTAGGGAAATAATTGGAAAAAATTCTGAGGGACAGAATTAGTCTCCACTTGGAGCGGCAAGGATTAATCAAGGATAGTCAGCATGGCTTTGTCAGGGGGAGATCATGTCTAACCAATTTGATTGAATTTTTCGAGGGGGTGACTAAGTGTGTGGATGAAGGTAGTGCAGTTGATGTAGTCTACATGGACTTCAGTAAGGCTTTTGACAAAGTCCTGCATGGGAGACTGGTCAAGAAGGTAAGAGCTCATGGGAGCCAGGGCAATTTGGCACATTGGATCCAAAATTGGCTTAGTGGCAGGAGGCAGAAGGTGATAGTCGAAGGTTGTTTTTGTGACTGGAAGCCTGTGTCCAGTGGTGTACTGCAGGGATCGGTGCTGGGTCCTTTGCTGTTTGTAGTGTACATTAATGATTTAGATATGAATGTAGGAGGTATGATCAGTAAGTTCGCAGATGACACGAAAATTGGTGGAGTGTTAAATAGCGAGGAGGGAAGCCTCAGGCTACAGGACAATATAGACGGGTTGGTCAGATAAGCAGAACAGTGGCAAATGTAATCTAACCCTGAAAAGTGTGAGGTGATGCATTTTGGGAAGACTCACAAGGCAAGGGAATACACAATGAATGGTCGGACCCTAGGAAGGACAGAGGATCAGAGGGACCTTGGTGTGCATGTACATAGATCCCTGCAGTCAGCAGAACAGGTAGATAAGGTGGTTATAAAGGCATATGGGATACTTGCCTTCATTAGCCGAGGCATAGAATATAAGAGCAGGGAGGTTATGATGGAGCTGTACAAAACGCTAGTTAGGCCACAGCTGGAATGCTGTGTGCAGTGCTGGTCACCACACTATAGGGGGGATGTGACTGCATTGGACAGGGTGCAGAGGCGATTCGCCAGGATGTTACCTGGGCTGGAGCACTTCAGCTATGAAGAGAGACTGGACAGGCTGGGGTTGTTTTCCTTAGAGCAGAGAAGGCTGAGGGGGGACCTGATTGAGGTGTACAAAATTATGAGGGGCATAGATCGGGTAGATAGAAAGGAACTTTTCCCCTTAGTAGAGGGGTCAATAACCAGGGGGCATAGTTTCAAGGTAAGGGGCAGGAGGTTTAGAGGGGATTTGAGGAAAAACTTTTTCACCCAGAGGGTGGTTGAAATCTGGAACTCACTGCCTGAAAGGGTGGTAGAGGCAGGAACCCTCACAACATTCAAGAAGCATTTAGATGAGCACTTGAAACGCCATAGCATACAAGGCTACGGACCAAGTGCTGCAAAATGGGATTAGAATAGACAGGGCTTGATGGCCGGCGCGGACACGATGGGCCGAAGGGCCTCTTTCTGTGCCCCCTGGTTTTTGACTGCTCTGCTAAGGGAAATAGGTCCTTTCTATCCACTTTATCTAGGCCCCTCATAATTTTATACACCTCAATAAGGTCTCCCCTCAGCCTCCTCTGTTCTAAGGAAAACAGACCCAGCCTATCCAGTCTTTCACAGAATCACAGAATCACAGAAACCCCACAGTGCAGATAGAGGCCATTTCGGCCCATCGAGCCTGCACCGACACATATCCCACCCGATCCCCGTAACCCCTACACCAACACATATCCCACCCTATCCTATAACCCCACGTATTTAATCCCCCTAACACTAAGGGTCAATTTATCATAGCCAATCAACCTTCCTCACAGCTAAGATTCTCTACTCCCGGCAACATCCTTGTAAATCTCCTCTGTACCCTCTCTAGTGCAATCACATCTTTCCTGTAATGTGGTGACCAGAACTGCACGCAGTACTCTAGCTGAGGCCTAACTAATGTTTTATACAGGTGAAGCATAACCCCCCTGCTCTTGTATTCTATGCCACGGCTAATAAAGGCAAGCATTCCGTATGCCTTCTTAACCACCTTATCTACCTGGCCTGCTACCTTCAGGGATCTGTGGACATGCACTCCAAGGCCCCTTTGTTCCTCTACACTACTCAGTGTCCTACCATTTAATGTGTATTCCCTTTCCTTGTTAGCCCTCCCCAAATGCATTACCTCACACTTCTCCGGATTGAATTCCATTTGCCACTGTTCTGCCCACCTGACCAATTTATTGATATCTTCCTGCAGTCTACAGCTTCCTTCTTCAGTATCGACCACACAGCCAATTTTAGTCTCATCTGCAAACTTCTTAATCATACCCCCTATATTAAAGTCAAGATCGTTGATATATACCACAAAAAGCAAGGGACCTAGTACTGAGCCCTGCGGAACCCTACTGGAAACAGCCTTCCAGTCACAAAAACACCCATCAACCATTACCCTCTGCTTCCTGTCTCCGAGCCAGTTTTGAATCCAACTTGACACTTTGCCCTAATGAGTACCTCACCGTTCTTGGCCCGCACTGGGGTAGGACCTTGGGTGCTTGGGCCGTAGGCGGTATTGACTGCACTGAAGAATCCACGCCTGTCGTGGTTGTCGGCTAGCTGCTGGATCTCCTGCGCTTTCTACACCCACCATCTGTTCTTTAGGTCACGAGTTTTTTGTTGGACCTCGGCCTTCAGGCGTCAGTAGAGCTGCTTTCTTGCTCTCGAGTTCTGCTGCTGTTTCCAGATCAGGAATGCCTTGCGCTTGCGGCTTATTAGCTCCTGGATCTCCTGGTCGTTCTCGTCGAACCAGTCTTGGTGTTTCCTGGTCGAGTGACCGAGCGTCTCTTCACAGGTGCTGATTTGCATGATCAGCCATGATCACATTGAATGGCGGAGCAGGCTCGAGGGGCCGAATGGCCTACTCCTGCTCCTATCTTCTATGTTTCTATTATAGAGGCCTTGAGTGCGGACCAGGCGCTGTGGACACTCTGGCCTAGAAATTGAGTAGCCTTAGCACCGCATTTGAGGCGCTAGAGGGCCTAGCGCCGGAGTTATGGCCAGTTGGGAAATTGAGTGGGGCCCTTCCGTCGGCGTTAAGCCGGTAGCGCTGCGCTGGCACCGATGACGTCATCGGTGTGCGCAGCGTCCCGGTTGCCATGCCGACGGGCCCCAGCGCCGAAATTCAGTTGCGGCCGCCTCGCCCGTGGCAGCCGCAACTAAGACTCTGGCAACCGAGTCTTCCCCGAGTTAGCGCCGGCGCATTAAGGTCGCGCGGTGGCCGGCCGCTTTCCCGCCGGCCGCATGCCCGCACCTCCCTCCCCGGACTCCTCCACCCCCCCCCCGCGGAACAGATGCGTCTGGCCTGCAAGCCCGGCACTTGTCCGAGGTGCCGGGCTCATTTTTTTCAATATTTGAACGGACAGCGGGCGGGTGCAGGCAGCTCCTCCTTAACTGAAGGAGGAGGCCTGCACTTCCCCAGCCTGCCGCACCGCATCGGGTCCCGCAGCGCCGGATTAGCGCCGCAATGCGGCAGTCAGCGCCCATTGGGAGGCGCTCACGCCCGCCAGTAGCGCCGGCAGCCGTCTGGGCGCGGCGCTACTGAATTTTTGGCGCGCGCAAGGGAATTAGCGCCGGCGCTAAATTTCTGGCGCTAAAGCCCTGGCGCGGCGTCAACTCAATTTCTAGGCCTCTGTGTCTCTGAATCACTGGGACTCTCTCACATTCTCTCTATCTCCCTCTCTCTCTCACACACATTCTCCCTATCTCCATCTCTCTCAAATTCTCTCTATCTCCATCTTTCTCACATTCTCTCTATCTCCATCTCTCTCACATTCTCTCCATCTCCTCTCTCTCACACACATTCTCTCTATCTCCATCTCTCTCACATTCTCTCCATCTCCTCTCTCTCACACACATTCTCTCTATCTCCATCTCTCTCACATTCTATCTCACTCTCCCTCTCTCTCACATTCGCTCTATCTCTCTCTCACATTCTCTCTCTCTCACATTCTCTCTATCTCCCTCTCACATTCTCTCTCTCCCACTCTCACATTCTCTCTCTCCCTCTCTCTCTCACATTCTCTCTCTCCCTGTCTCTCACATTCTCTCTCTCCCTCTCTCTCTCACATTCTCTCTATCCCTCTCTCTCACATTCTCTCTATCTCTCTCACATTCTCTCTATCTATCTCTCTCTCACATTCTCTCTATCTCTCTCACATTCTCGCTATCCCTCTCTCTCACATTCTCTCTATCTCTCTCACATTCTCTCTATCTCTCTCTCTCTCACATTCTCTCTATCTCTCTCACATTCTCTCTATCTCTCTCTCTCTCACATTCTCTCTATCTCTCTCACATTCTCTCTATCTCTCTCTCTCTCACATTCTCTCTATCTCTCTCACATTCTCTCTATCTCTCTCTCACATTCTCTCTCTCTCTCTCTCTCTCTCACATTCTCTCTATCTCTCTCACATTCTCTCTATCTCTCTCTCTCATTCTCTCTATCTCTCTCACATTCTCTCTATCCCTCTCTCTCACATTCTCTCTGTCTCTCTCACATTCTCTCTATCTATCTCTCACATTCTCTCTATCTCCCTCTCTCACATTCTCTCTATCTCCCTCTCTCACATTCTCTCTCTCTCTCTCACATTCTCTCTCTCTCACATTCTCTCTATCTCCATCTCTCTCACATTCTCTCTATCTCCCTCTCTCACATTCTCTCTCTCCCTCTCTCTCTCTCACATTCTCTCTCTCCCTCTCTCTCTCTCATATTCTCTCTATCTCCCTCTCTCACATTCTCTCTCTCTCTCACATTCTCTCTATCTCTCTCTCTCACATTCTCTCTATCTCCCTCTCTCACATTCTCTCTCTCTCACATTCTCTCTCTCCCTCTCTCTCTCACATTCTCTCTCTCCCTCTCTCTCTCACATTCTCTTTCTCTCACATTCTCTCTATCTCCCTCTCTTTCTCACACACATTCTCTCTATCTCCATCTCTCTCACATTCTCTCTATCTCCATCTCTCTCACGTTCTCTCTATCTCTCTCACATTCTCTCTATCTCATGTTCTCTCTCTCCCTCTCTCGCACATTCTCTCTCTCTCTCTCCCTCACATTCTCTCTCTCCCTCTCACATTTTCTCTCTCCCTCTCACATTTTCTCTCTCTCTCTCACATTCTCTCTATCTTCCACTCTCTCACATTCTCTCTATCTCTCTCTCACATTCTCTCTATCTCTCACGCATTCTCTCTATCTCTCACACATTCTCTCTATCTCCCACTCTCTCTCACATTCTCTCTCTCTCTATCATTCTCTCTATCTCTCTCTCACATTCTCTCTATCTCTCTCTCTCTCACATTCTCTCTCTCCCTCTCTCTCTCACATTCTCTCTCTCTCTCTCACATTCTCTCTCTCTCTATCATTCTCTCTATCTCTCTATCATTCTCTCTCTCTCTCACATTCTCTCTATCTCTCTCACATTCTCTCTCTCTCTCACATTCTCTCTATCTCTCTCTCACATTCTCTCTATCTCTCTCTCTCACATTCTCTCTCTCCCTCACATTCTCTCTATCACTCTCTCTCTCACATTCTCTCTATCTCTCTCTCTCACATTCTCTCCCTCTCTCTCACATTCTCTCTCCCTCTCTCTCACATTCTCTCTCCCTCTCTCTCACATTCTCTCTATCCCTCTCTCTCTCACATTCTCTCTCTCTCTCACATCCTCTCTCTCCCTCTCTCTATCTCTCTCACATTCTCTGTCTCTCTCTCACATTCTCTCTCTCTCTCTCACATTCTCTCTCTCTCTCACATTCTCTCTATCTCTCGCTCTCAAATTCTCTCTCTCTCCCTCTCTCTCACATTCTCTCTCTCCCTCTCTCTCTCACATTCTCTCTATCTCTCTCACATTCTCTCTATCCCTCTCTCACATTCTCTCTATCTCTCGCTCTCAAATTCTCTCAATTCAATTTCAATTCAATTCAATTCAAATGCTTTATTGGCATGAAAGTTTACAGTGAACCATATTGCCAAAGCTTACATAACAAAAAGTACAGTTTTCCAACATTCTGTAGGTGTCAAACAATTTTGACCTTCGTTGGGTACATACAATATTAGTTTAAACAATATTAATTTAAAGTCGTTGAACATCGTTGGGTACATTCAGTATTAATTTTAAACAGTCCTCAGGTTGTGACATGTTGTTACATATTTGGCACCAAGGTATGGTCTGTCTCCTTCTCCCAGGACTAATCTTAATTTTGACAGGTCATCCAATTCTTTGAAATCTGGGGTTGTTTGGCTGAGCTTGTCAAATAATATGTTTCTTGTTGTGTTGAATTTTTTGCATTTTAGGAGGAAATGCATCTCTGTCTCAACCTCGCCGGCCAGACATTGATCACATATTCTATTCTCTCTAGGCTGCCAGGATTTCTTGTATCTTCCTTTTTCAATTGCCAGTTGGTGGTCGCTTAGTCTGTACCTGGTGAGGGTCTGTCTCTGTTTTGTGTCTCTGATGGTCGAGAGATAGTCTGCCAGTTTATATTCTCTTTTTAGGGCCCGGTAACATTCTAATCTGCTTTGGCTTTTGGTTACATTGTTCCAATGTTCCAGGTAGGTTTCTTTGCATTGTTTAATGATTTGGTTCACTCGGATTGGTGTTTGGACGGCAGTGTTGGTCTGGGACTGGTCAGGGTCCAGCTGAGTAGGAGTACTTAGTTTCAGTAGCAGCTGACTCAGGGGACTCTTTTCTGGGTTTAGCTCTTGGGTCTGGAAGGCTTTAAAATGAAGGGTGTCTGGGGAGCTAGATTTGAGGTGATTTAGGAAGTTTAGTGCTCGTTTGTGGATGTTTATTATCAGTGGGTATCTGCCTAGTTCGGCTCTGCATGCATTTGTTGGTGTTTTCCTTTCTGTGCGAAGAATGCTTCGGCAAAATTCTGCATGTAGGGCTTCGATTGTGTGTTTTTCCCATTTAGTGTAGCTATGGTGATTGAGCGGGCCCCATACTTCACTACCGTACAGCGCAATGGGCAGGATTATGCTGTCAAATATTTTGAGCCAGATTTTGATTGGGATTTGGATGTTGTAGAATTTTCTTTTTATTGCATATAGGGCTCTTCGGGCTTTTTCTTTTAGTGCATTCACTGCTATGCTGAAGCTCCCTGATGCTGTAATGGTTAGATCAAGGTAAGTGTAGCTCATAGTGTGTCCTATGATGGTATCACTGAGAGTAAACTGGTATTTGTTTTCCTGACACCTGGGCCTTTTTTGAAAAATCATGATGTTGGTTTTCTTTAGATTTACTGTTAGGGCCCAATTTTGGCAGTATTTGTCGAGTAGGTCTAGTTGTTGCTGTAATCCCTGTTCTGTGGGAGACAGCAGAACCAGGTCGTCCGCATAGAACAGGGATTTCACTTCTCCATCCAGGAGACAGAGACCCGGTGACTTGCTTTTCTCCAGCATGTCTGCTAATTCATTTATGTATATGTTGAACAGGGTCGGGCTCAAATTGCAGCCCTGCCGGACGCCTCTTCTCTGGGTGAAGAAACCGGTGCGTTTGTCTCCAATTTTGACACCGCATTTATTTTTCAGATTCACATTCTCTCTCTCTCCCTCTCTCTCACATGCTATCTCTCCCTTTCTCTCTCACATTCTCTCTATCTCCCTCTCTCTCACATTCTCTCTATCTCACATTCTCTCTATCTCCCTCTCTTACATTCTCTCTCCCTCTCTCACATTCTCTCTACCTCTCTCTCACATTCTCTCTCTCTCTCTCTCTCACATTCTCTCTACCTCTCTCTCACATTCTCTCTCTCTCTCTCTCTCACATTCTCTCTCTCTCTCACATTATCTCTCCCTCTCTCTCACATTCTCTCTATCCCTCTCTCTCTCACATTCTCTCTGTCTCTCTCTCAAATTCTCTCTCTCTCTCACATTCTCTCGCTCCCTCTCTCTCACATTCTCTCCCTATCTCTCTCTCTCACATTCTCTCCCTCTCTCTCACATTCTCTCTCCCTCTCTCTCACATTCTCTCTCCCTCTCTCTCACATTCTCTCTATCCCTCTCTCTCTCACATTCTCTCTCTCCCTCTCTCTATCTCTCTCACATTCTCTGTCTCTCTCTCACATTCTCTGTCTCTCTCTCACATTCTCTCTCTCTCTCTCACATTCTCTCTATCTCTCGCTCTCAAATTCTCTCTATCTCCCTCTCTCTCACATTCTCTCTATCTCACATTCTCTCTATCTCCCTCTCTTACATTCTCTCTCCCTCTCTCACATTCTCTCTACCTCTCTCTCACATTCTCTCTCTCTCTCTCTCTCACATTCTCTCTATCTCTCTCACATTATCTCTCCCTCTCTCTCACATTCTCTCTATCCCTCTCTCTCTCACATTCTCTCTGTCTCTCTCTCACATTCTCTCTATCTCTCTCTCTGACACATTCTCTCTATCTCTCTCTCTCAAATTCTCTCTCTCTCTCACATTCTCTCGCTCCCTCTCTCTCACATTCTCTCTCTATCTCTCTCTCTCACATTCTCTCCCTCTCTCTCACATTCTCTCTCCCTCTCTCTCATTCTCTCTCCCTCTCTCTCACATTCTCTCTATCCCTCTCTCTCTCACATTCTCTCTCTCTCTCACATTCTCTCTCTCCCTCTCTCTATCTCTCTCACATTCTCTGTCTCTCTCTCACATTCTCTGTCTCTCTCTCACATTCTCTCTCTCTCTCTCACATTCTCTCTATCTCTCGCTCTCAAATTCTCTCTCTCTCCCTCTCTCTCACATTCTCTCTCTCCCTCTCTCTCTCACATTCTCTCTATCTCTCTCACATTCTCTCTATCCCTCTCTCACATTCTCTCTATCTCTCGCTCTCAAATTCTCTCAATTCAATTTCAATTCAATTCAATTCAAATGCTTTATTGGCATGAAAGTTTACAGGGAACCATATTGCCAAAGCTTACATAACAAAAAGTACAGTTTTCCAACATTCTGTAGGTGTCAAACAATTTTGACCTTCGTTGGGTACATACAATATTAGTTTAAACAATATTAATTTAAAGTCGTTGAACATCGTTGGGTACATTCAGTATTAATTTTAAACAGTCCTCAGGTTGTGACATGTTGTTATATATTTGGCACCAAGGTATGGTCTGTCTCCTTCTCCCAGGACTAATCTTAATTTTGACAGGTCATCCAATTCTTTGAAATCTGGGGTTGTTTGGCTGAGCTTGTCAAATAATATGTTTCTTGTTGTGTTGAATTTTTTGCATTTTAGGAGGAAATGCATCTCTGTCTCAACCTCGCCGGCCAGACATTGATCACATATTCTATTCTCTCTAGGCTGCCAGGATTTCTTGTATCTTCCTTTTTCAATTGCCAGTTGGTGGTCGCTTAGTCTGTACCTGGTGAGGGTCTGTCTCTGTTTTGTGTCTCTGATGGTCGAGAGATAGTCTGCCAGTTTATATTCTCTTTTTAGGGCCCGGTAACATTCTAATCTGCTTTGGCTTTTGGTTACATTGTTCCAATGTTCCAGGTAGGTTTCTTTGCATTGTTTAATGATTTGGTTCACTCGGATTGGTGTTTGGACGGCAGTGTTGGTCTGGGACTGGTCAGGGTCCAGCTGAGTAGGAGTACTTAGTTTCAGTAGCAGCTGACTCAGGGGACTCTTTTCTGGGTTTAGCTCTTGGGTCTGGAAGGCTTTAAAATGAAGGGTGTCTGGGGAGCTAGATTTGAGGTGATTTAGGAAGTTTAGTGCTCGTTTGTGGATGTTTATTATCAGTGGGTATCTGCCTAGTTCGGCTCTGCATGCATTTGTTGGTGTTTTCCTTTCTGTGCGAAGAATGCTTCGGCAAAATTCTGCATGTAGGGCTTCGATTGTGTGTTTTTCCCATTTAGTGTAGCTATGGTGATTGAGCGGGCCCCATACTTCACTACCGTACAGCGCAATGGGCAGGATTATGCTGTCAAATATTTTGAGCCAGATTTTGATTGGGATTTGGATGTTGTAGAATTTTCTTTTTATTGCATATAGGGCTCTTCGGGCTTTTTCTTTTAGTGCATTCACTGCTATGCTGAAGCTCCCTGATGCTGTAATGGTTAGATCAAGGTAAGTGTAGCTCATAGTGTGTCCTATGATGGTATCACTGAGAGTAAACTGGTATTTGTTTTCCTGACACCTGGGCCTTTTTTGAAAAATCATGATGTTGGTTTTCTTTAGATTTACTGTTAGGGCCCAATTTTGGCAGTATTTGTCGAGTAGGTCTAGTTGTTGCTGTAATCCCTGTTCTGTGGGAGACAGCAGAACCAGGTCGTCCGCATAGAACAGGGATTTCACTTCTCCATCCAGGAGACAGAGACCCGGTGACTTGCTTTTCTCCAGCATGTCTGCTAATTCATTTATGTATATGTTGAACAGGGTCGGGCTCAAATTGCAGCCCTGCCGGACGCCTCTTCTCTGGGTGAAGAAACCGGTGCGTTTGTCTCCAATTTTGACACCGCATTTATTTTTCAGATTCACATTCTCTCTCTCTCCCTCTCTCTCACATGCTATCTCTCCCTTTCTCTCTCACATTCTCTCTATCTCCCTCTCTCTCACATTCTCTCTATCTCACATTCTCTCTATCTCCCTCTCTTACATTCTCTCTCCCTCTCTCACATTCTCTCTACCTCTCTCTCACATTCTCTCTCTCTCTCTCTCTCACATTCTCTCTACCTCTCTCTCACATTCTCTCTCTCTCTCTCTCTCACATTCTCTCTCTCTCTCACATTATCTCTCCCTCTCTCTCACATTCTCTCTATCCCTCTCTCTCTCACATTCTCTCTGTCTCTCTCTCAAATTCTCTCTCTCTCTCACATTCTCTCGCTCCCTCTCTCTCACATTCTCTCCCTATCTCTCTCTCTCACATTCTCTCCCTCTCTCTCACATTCTCTCTCCCTCTCTCTCACATTCTCTCTCCCTCTCTCTCACATTCTCTCTATCCCTCTCTCTCTCACATTCTCTCTCTCCCTCTCTCTATCTCTCTCACATTCTCTGTCTCTCTCTCACATTCTCTGTCTCTCTCTCACATTCTCTCTCTCTCTCTCACATTCTCTCTATCTCTCGCTCTCAAATTCTCTCTATCTCCCTCTCTCTCACATTCTCTCTATCTCACATTCTCTCTATCTCCCTCTCTTACATTCTCTCTCCCTCTCTCACATTCTCTCTACCTCTCTCTCACATTCTCTCTCTCTCTCTCTCTCACATTCTCTCTATCTCTCTCACATTATCTCTCCCTCTCTCTCACATTCTCTCTATCCCTCTCTCTCTCACATTCTCTCTGTCTCTCTCTCACATTCTCTCTATCTCTCTCTCTGACACATTCTCTCTATCTCTCTCTCTCAAATTCTCTCTCTCTCTCACATTCTCTCGCTCCCTCTCTCTCACATTCTCTCTCTATCTCTCTCTCTCACATTCTCTCCCTCTCTCTCACATTCTCTCTCCCTCTCTCTCATTCTCTCTCCCTCTCTCTCACATTCTCTCTATCCCTCTCTCTCTCACATTCTCTCTCTCTCTCACATTCTCTCTCTCCCTCTCTCTATCTCTCTCACATTCTCTGTCTCTCTCTCACATTCTCTGTCTCTCTCTCACATTCTCTCTCTCTCTCTCACATTCTCTCTATCTCTCGCTCTCAAATTCTCT
This sequence comes from Somniosus microcephalus, assembly GCF_052327205.1. Taxonomy (NCBI): domain Eukaryota; kingdom Metazoa; phylum Chordata; class Chondrichthyes; order Squaliformes; family Somniosidae; genus Somniosus; species Somniosus microcephalus. The sequence goes on along the minus strand of NC_140988.1, from coordinate 387,950,684 downwards.
CTCTCTCCCTCTCTCTCACATTCTCTCTCTCCCTCTCTCTCTCACATTCTCTCTATCTCTCTCACATTCTCTCTATCCCTCTCTCACATTCTCTCTATCTCTCGCTCTCAAATTCTCTCAATTCAATTTCAATTCAATTCAATTCAAATGCTTTATTGGCATGAAAGTTTACAGGGAACCATATTGCCAAAGCTTACATAACAAAAAGTACAGTTTTCCAACATTCTGTAGGTGTCAAACAATTTTGACCTTCGTTGGGTACATACAATATTAGTTTAAACAATATTAATTTAAAGTCGTTGAACATCGTTGGGTACATTCAGTATTAATTTTAAACAGTCCTCAGGTTGTGACATGTTGTTATATATTTGGCACCAAGGTATGGTCTGTCTCCTTCTCCCAGGACTAATCTTAATTTTGACAGGTCATCCAATTCTTTGAAATCTGGGGTTGTTTGGCTGAGCTTGTCAAATAATATGTTTCTTGTTGTGTTGAATTTTTTGCATTTTAGGAGGAAATGCATCTCTGTCTCAACCTCGCCGGCCAGACATTGATCACATATTCTATTCTCTCTAGGCTGCCAGGATTTCTTGTATCTTCCTTTTTCAATTGCCAGTTGGTGGTCGCTTAGTCTGTACCTGGTGAGGGTCTGTCTCTGTTTTGTGTCTCTGATGGTCGAGAGATAGTCTGCCAGTTTATATTCTCTTTTTAGGGCCCGGTAACATTCTAATCTGCTTTGGCTTTTGGTTACATTGTTCCAATGTTCCAGGTAGGTTTCTTTGCATTGTTTAATGATTTGGTTCACTCGGATTGGTGTTTGGACGGCAGTGTTGGTCTGGGACTGGTCAGGGTCCAGCTGAGTAGGAGTACTTAGTTTCAGTAGCAGCTGACTCAGGGGACTCTTTTCTGGGTTTAGCTCTTGGGTCTGGAAGGCTTTAAAATGAAGGGTGTCTGGGGAGCTAGATTTGAGGTGATTTAGGAAGTTTAGTGCTCGTTTGTGGATGTTTATTATCAGTGGGTATCTGCCTAGTTCGGCTCTGCATGCATTTGTTGGTGTTTTCCTTTCTGTGCGAAGAATGCTTCGGCAAAATTCTGCATGTAGGGCTTCGATTGTGTGTTTTTCCCATTTAGTGTAGCTATGGTGATTGAGCGGGGCCCCATACTTCACTACCGTACAGCGCAATGGGCAGGATTATGCTGTCAAATATTTTGAGCCAGATTTTGATTGGGATTTGGATGTTGTAGAATTTTCTTTTTATTGCATATAGGGCTCTTCGGGCTTTTTCTTTTAGTGCATTCACTGCTATGCTGAAGCTCCCTGATGCTGTAATGGTTAGATCAAGGTAAGTGTAGCTCATAGTGTGTCCTATGATGGTATCACTGAGAGTAAACTGGTATTTGTTTTCCTGACACCTGGGCCTTTTTTGAAAAATCATGATGTTGGTTTTCTTTAGATTTACTGTTAGGGCCCAATTTTGGCAGTATTTGTCGAGTAGGTCTAGTTGTTGCTGTAATCCCTGTTCTGTGGGAGACAGCAGAACCAGGTCGTCCGCATAGAACAGGGATTTCACTTCTCCATCCAGGAGACAGAGACCCGGTGACTTGCTTTTCTCCAGCATGTCTGCTAATTCATTTATGTATATGTTGAACAGGGTCGGGCTCAAATTGCAGCCCTGCCAGACGCCTCTTCTCTGGGTGAAGAAACCGGTGCGTTTGTCTCCAATTTTGACACCGCATTTATTTTTCAGATTCACATTCTCTCTCTCTCCCTCTCTCTCACATGCTATCTCTCCCTTTCTCTCTCACATTCTCTCTATCTCCCTCTCTCTCACATTCTCTCTATCTCACATTCTCTCTATCTCCCTCTCTTACATTCTCTCTCCCTCTCTCACATTCTCTCTACCTCTCTCTCACATTCTCTCTCTCTCTCTCTCTCACATTCTCTCTCTCTCTCACATTATCTCTCCCTCTCTCTCACATTCTCTCTATCCCTCTCTCTCTCACATTCTCTCTGTCTCTCTCTCACATTCTCTCTATCTCTCTCTCTCTGACACATTCTCTCTATCTCTCTCTCTCAAATTCTCTCTCTCTCTCACATTCTCTCGCTCCCTCTCTCTCACATTCTCTCCCTATCTCTCTCTCTCACATTCTCTCCCTCTCTCTCACATTCTCTCTCCCTCTCTCTCACATTCTCTCTCCCTCTCTCTCACATTCTCTCTATCCCTCTCTCTCTCACATTCTCTCTCTCCCTCTCTCTATCTCTCTCACATTCTCTGTCTCTCTCTCACATTCTCTGTCTCTCTCTCACATTCTCTCTCTCTCTCTCACATTCTCTCTATCTCTCGCTCTCAAATTCTCTCTCTCTCCCTCTCTCTCACATTCTCTCTCTCCCTCTCTCTCTCACATTCTCTCTATCTCTCTCACATTCTCTCTATCCCTCTCTCACATTCTCTCTATCTCTCGCTCTCAAATTCTCTCAATTCAATTTCAATTCAATTCAATTCAAATGCTTTATTGGCATGAAAGTTTACAGGGAACCATATTGCCAAAGCTTACATAACAAAAAGTACAGTTTTCCAACATTCTGTAGGTGTCAAACAATTTTGACCTTCGTTGGGTACATACAATATTAGTTTAAACAATATTAATTTAAAGTCGTTGAACATCGTTGGGTACATTCAGTATTAATTTTAAACAGTCCTCAGGTTGTGACATGTTGTTACATATTTGGCACCAAGGTATGGTCTGTCTCCTTCTCCCAGGACTAATCTTAATTTTGACAGGTCATCCAATTCTTTGAAATCTGGGGTTGTTTGGCTGAGCTTGTCAAATAATATGTTTCTTGTTGTGTTGAATTTTTTGCATTTTAGGAGGAAATGCATCTCTGTCTCAACCTCGCCGGCCAGACATTGATCACATATTCTATTCTCTCTAGGCTGCCAGGATTTCTTGTATCTTCCTTTTTCAATTGCCAGTTGGTGGTCGCTTAGTCTGTACCTGGTGAGGGTCTGTCTCTGTTTTGTGTCTCTGATGGTCGAGAGATAGTCTGCCAGTTTATATTCTCTTTTTAGGGCCCGGTAACATTCTAATCTGCTTTGGCTTTTGGTTACATTGTTCCAATGTTCCAGGTAGGTTTCTTTGCATTGTTTAATGATTTGGTTCACTCGGATTGGTGTTTGGACGGCAGTGTTGGTCTGGGACTGGTCAGGGTCCAGCTGAGTAGGAGTACTTAGTTTCAGTAGCAGCTGACTCAGGGGACTCTTTTCTGGGTTTAGCTCTTGGGTCTGGAAGGCTTTAAAATGAAGGGTGTCTGGGGAGCTAGATTTGAGGTGATTTAGGAAGTTTAGTGCTCGTTTGTGGATGTTTATTATCAGTGGGTATCTGCCTAGTTCGGCTCTGCATGCATTTGTTGGTGTTTTCCTTTCTGTGCGAAGAATGCTTCGGCAAAATTCTGCATGTAGGGCTTCGATTGTGTGTTTTTCCCATTTAGTGTAGCTATGGTGATTGAGCGGGGCCCCATACTTCACTACCGTACAGCGCAATGGGCAGGATTATGCTGTCAAATATTTTGAGCCAGATTTTGATTGGGATTTGGATGTTGTAGAATTTTCTTTTTATTGCATATAGGGCTCTTCGGGCTTTTTCTTTTAGTGCATTCACTGCTATGCTGAAGCTCCCTGATGCTGTAATGGTTAGATCAAGGTAAGTGTAGCTCATAGTGTGTCCTATGATGGTATCACTGAGAGTAAACTGGTATTTGTTTTCCTGACACCTGGGCCTTTTTTGAAAAATCATGATGTTGGTTTTCTTTAGATTTACTGTTAGGGCCCAATTTTGGCAGTATTTGTCGAGTAGGTCTAGTTGTTGCTGTAATCCCTGTTCTGTGGGAGACAGCAGAACCAGGTCGTCCGCATAGAACAGGGATTTCACTTCTCCATCCAGGAGACAGAGACCCGGTGACTTGCTTTTCTCCAGCATGTCTGCTAATTCATTTATGTATATGTTGAACAGGGTCGGGCTCAAATTGCAGCCCTGCCGGACGCCTCTTCTCTGGGTGAAGAAACCGGTGCGTTAGTCTCCAATTTTGACACCGCATTTATTTTTCAGATTCACATTCTCTCTCTCTCCCTCTCTCTCACATGCTATCTCTCCCTTTCTCTCTCACATTCTCTCTATCTCCCTCTCTCTCACATTCTCTCTATCTCACATTCTCTCTATCTCCCTCTCTTACATTCTCTCTCCCTCTCTCACATTCTCTCTACCTCTCTCTCACATTCTCTCTCTCTCTCTCTCTCACATTCTCTCTATCTCTCTCACATTATCTCTCCCTCTCTCTCACATTCTCTCTATCCCTCTCTCTCTCACATTCTCTCTGTCTCTCTCTCACATTCTCTCTATCTCTCTCTCTCTGACACATTCTCTCTATCTCTCTCTCTCAAATTCTCTCTCTCTCTCACATTCTCTCGCTCCCTCTCTCTCACATTCTCTCCCTATCTCTCTCTCTCACATTCTCTCCCTCCCTCTCACATTCTCTCTCACATTCTCTCTATCTCCCTCGCTCTCTCACATTCTCTCTATCTCCCTCTCTCTCACATTCTCTCTCCCTCTCTCTCACATTCTCTCCCTCTCACATTCTCTCTCTCTCTCACATTCTCTCTCCCTCTCTCTCACATTCTCTCCCTCTCACATTCTCTCTCTCTCTCACATTCTCTCTATCTCTCTCTCACATTCTCTATCTCTCTCTTTCACATTCTCTCTATCTCTCTCTCTCACATTCTCTCTATCTCTCTCTCTCATTCTCTCTATCTCTAACACATTCTCTCTATCTCCCTCTCTCTCTCACATTCTCTCTCTCTCACACATTCTCTCTCTCTCTCACACATTCTCTCTCTCACACATTCTCTCTCTCTCTCACATTTTCTCTCTCTCACATTCTCTTTCTCTCTCTCACACATTCTCTCTCAATTCAATTCAATTCAAATGCTTTATTGGCATGAAAGTTTATAGAGAACCATATTGCCAAAGCTTACATAGCAAAAAGGTACAGTTTTCCACATTCTCTCTCTCACATTCTCTCTGTCTCCCTCTCTCACATTCTCTCTCTCTCTCACATTTTCTCTCTCTCACATTCTCTTTATCTCTCTCTCACACATTCTCTCTATCTCTCTCTCACATTCCCTCTCTCTCTCTCACATTCTCTCTATCTCTCACACATTCTCTCTATCTCTCTCACATTCTCTCTATCTCTCTCACACTCTCTCTGTCTCTCTCTCACATTCCCTCTATCTCTCTGTCTCACATTTTCTCTATCTCTCACACATTCTATCTATCTCCCTCTCTCTCTCACATTCTCTCTATCTATCTCTCTCTCATTCTCTATCTATCTCTCACATTCTCTCCATCTCTCAGGGACAATTTCTATTTTTGCTTCTCAAGCTCCGCCCACCTCCCCTCACACCGCCCACGTCCATTGGCTGAGACTCCTGTCCATCACCACAACACCGCGCCCTCATTGGCCGCTGCGGGAGGCGGGGTTTCCGGTTACAGCCGGAAGCTGGGTTTTTGTCCGCTTCGCGGGTCGGAGAAAAGAGAAAAATCCGAAAAAATCACAATATCGAGTATAATCGATTATTGGGCTCAGGTAGGTGAGGTAATCCTGTCATAAAATATCGAGTATAATCGATTACTGGGCTCAGGTGGGTGAGGTAATCCTGTCATAAAATATCGAGTATAATCGATTATTGGGCTCAGGTGGGTGAGGTAATCCTCATAAAATATCGAATATAATCGATTACTGGGCTCAGGTGGGTGAGGTAATCCTCATAAAATATC